>NW_027361696.1:30922500-31561666 GCF_039654945.1 Dendrobates tinctorius | reverse complement strand
TGTAGTGCTCTGAGTGAATGTACCAGCAGAAAAATCTAGCAGTGGCTGTGCATCAGTGCACTCCATGTCCGATTCATCTTGGACTGGGGAATTCACGATTTGACTTGATAACCCAGGCATGGTATGTGAAAAGAGCTCCATGGAGTAATCTGCAGTGTGGCCTGCTGCATCCTTCACTTTTGGTAGGGGTGAAGGACACAAGGAAAGGTGTTGTTCCTGACCAGGAGCCTCCACTAACGACTCAGTGCTTTTATTTTTTGAAACATCAGAAGAGGAGGCGATAGAGCTGGAGGCTGTGTCCGCAATGTAAGCCAAAACTTGTTCCTGAAGCTCCGGCTTTAGAAGCGGTTTACCGACTCCCAGAAAAGGGAGCCTTCGAGGCCTTGTGGAGCCAGATGATGACGCAGGCTCAACACCTTCTGCCTTAGGTGCTATTGTGCTTTTACCACTACCAGCAGATGCACCACCTCCCCACCACCATCAGTACCAGCTGGCAATCCCTTCCCACTTCCACGGCCTCTTCCACCATACTTCCTCATTTTTGGAAAAATGAACCCAAAATACCACCAGCTATATGGTACTGTAAAACAAGGTACATGATGTATATAGTATTGGGGAGAATTTGAATCTCCCTAGAGTGTCTGCTGCAGAACCATAAGCGTCCATACAACCTCGGGGACCGGGCCCCAGCCTTGCACTGAGAACCTATAGGCAGGGTTCCTCTTCCAACCCACAACTCCTCTCTGTGCTCCTACTCCTTCATTCCGTGCTGTTCCTTCTCTCTCTTATGGAAGCTTAGGTTTCAGGTCTCCGTCTCTCCACCTTTATTACTTTTCCGTGCCAGCTGGCTCAGGTCACTGAGGTAGCTGTAGCACTCCTTCCTCCATCCCTTATTCCAGGGATACCCCATTCCTCACTGAGTGGCTTCCTACTCCACTGACCTTCTGTCAGACTGAACCTCTGGGACTCACCCCAGACTGACCTATAATTCTAAACTTTCCCACTCTTTTATATGAATCTCAACTCCACCCACCTCCCAGCACATCTCGTGTTATGAAGCAAGGAATCACCAGAGGTGCTCTGCTACCCTCTAAGCATGAGCCGCAATGTGATCAGTGCTGAACAATCCTGTGTGTGGGATGCAGGTGTTGAGTGCGGAAAGGAGCTCCCAACTTACAAGGAGGATGGGGCACTACACCTTAGGAGAAGGTGCAGTACCTCTGTGGCGACAGAGCCTCAGGGGCGCCACATACCCCCCGTTAAACACAGCACGTCCGCGGGCTGCAAGATAACAAAGCAGACAGCAAAGAAACATACAAAATTTTCAATGCATAATAAACTTTTCTTATACTACTCTTCCTAGTATAGGAGGTACTCATCTTAAACATTTCATACAATTATATCTAAAATTTTTAATTCTAAGTGCAATTCTCAATTCAAAGTGCTATTCTCTGTAACACATTTTTCTTTATCATTTTGTTTTCTTTCTGTTCTTTTCTCTTTCTCTAGACGCAAGACGCTGACCGCAAATACCTGGTCCATCACCTGTCTCTTTAATTCTTTATTCAAGTTACTCATCTCTATATCAGACATTCCTAATTCTTCTATAAAAGCCATTTCTCAGTTACTAATACTCTTATAAAACACATTATCAAATACTTTACAGTAAAACATTCAACAGTCATTCTTGTAAGTGCTGGATACCACTCCCAGCCGGGATCTCTTGCAGTGTCCTTTGAGGTAGACTTCATCTTCGAAAAGAGTCCATGCAAAAACATTATCTTCGCAAAGTGTCTCTTATGTAAAACCAAGAAAGGGCACCTAAAGAGGTGCAACTACTTACTATTAAAATTTTTGGATCACTCCAAGTTCATGATCGCTAGTTCAATAGTGAAGAACGCTGCCAATCAACAGGGCAACAAAAAGTGCTACCAGACAAACAAAGACATGATGAACAAAAATAAAAAAATAGAAGAAAAAGGCACAACTGGTGCAAACTAACCGTCCTGGGTAACGAGAAAATTTGAAAAGGTTGCTAATTGTGGTTCCCTCCTGGGGTTCTGGAACTGTCTTCAGACTCAAAGTAGTTGTTGACAATCCTCAAATACTCTTCTTCCCAAGGTGTCAATCCAGGGATCTTTGGTTTTGGCTGCCAGACAGAAGGGGACTCAAGAGCAGCTTGGTTCCTAGGATCAGGTACCTGAGCAGTCGGAGTGGCAACGGTGGATGGAGGGGCAGCAACAGGTCGCTTTGGCTTGTACCTCTCAATAAACTCATCGGGAATACGGGGGATATTTAGGGCATACCACCCCCTGAGTCCCTCATGCCGGGTGAATGTCACATACTCCCCGGGTTGCAGGTTCCTGTCAGGATGCCCCCTCCTCAGTTGGGGCTCCACGTCCCGCCAGTTAAAGAACAGGTCGCTGATCCTTTTGGGGTCCGCAATGAATTCAAACCCCTTCTCTTGATTCACGTTCAGAACCTGCCCCCAGCCAAGTGCATCCCGGGGTCTGCAACGGCTAGCATGGGCCCTCTCCTTCCGAGCAAGATCCATGCCCAGCACAGCCATCTTTCTCTACTCTCTCTCCTGGTATTCCGCTGCCAGCTGTCGGATGGTGGCCTGACATCCCGCCCAACTCTCTTCTTCCTCCCGCTCTTCCTGGGACCTGCTCTCACCCACGGCACTAGCATCCCGGTCCCAGATCAGATCCAGGATGACCTGGCCAGCCGCTGCAACTGCGGTACACCCCAGGGCCTCCCCAGGTGGAGGAACATCCAACGTACCTGGGGCCTCCTGGCGGTGTGGCCTCTGATCCGCTGCAGGTGGTGATGGAGCGGATGGTGGCTCCGGGTCCGCAGGGGCCCGGGCGGGAGCTCCGCTTCTTCTCCCGGGTCCTCCGGTAACTCCTTCGGGCTGGTGGCACTCAGCCGTACGGTCAGGGTAGAAGTGTAGATCAGCGCTGCCCGGGGGCAGTCCGGTACGGTAGCAGCGGGTACCGATGGAAAGGGTACTGCTGGTGTAGGCCCCGCCGAGGTGCGCTGCCGTCTCAGCTTCTCTAAGGATTCTCTTCTCAGCTGCAGATGGGTGGTCAATTCGGCAATTTCGTCCTCCAGTTGCTGACTTCATTCTGGAGCTCGGGTTGGAGCCATCAGCCATGGCGCCAGGGAGATCCGTTTCCCTGCGCTCCGCAGGCCTCCTTCCCTTACTCTCCAAAATGGCGTTCTGGCGTTCTCCTTCCTGCCTCGGCCCCTTTCCCGCCACTGGCTTCTTCTGCCCCTCCTTCCAGGGGCGGCATCTTCTTCCATCGCCTCCATACCAAGCCAGTATACGAATCCCTCGGGGGGTGGGCCATGTCGCTGTCACATAGTAATTCAGGCAGGGGAGGTCCAATACTCTTCGCGATCTTTTCCTAGGACCTCACACCTCTTCATGCCCTTCTTCTTCGCGCCAGCGGCCATTTCTAATGTCCATTTTACAGTCTATTAAATCAGGTCTTCAGCACATTTTCAAAAGTTCAAAGTCCAACAAATTTCAGGCACACAGAACCCGATGGCTTCGGGTCTCGTCATCCTGTTCGTGACGCCAAAATTGGGTCGCCCCGTCCCAGGGCTGTGGGGTACTCGGTACCGGGCCGGTGTCAGGGGGGATGTTGTGTCACAGCAGCGGCGACCCGGTCTGTGGCCCTGGGTGCCCAATATCAATGGCGGTGATGTTTGTAATGTAGTTTATATGGAAAGTTCGTGACGCCACCCGTGGTGTTTGGCAAGTAAGATGTTAAGCCAACGCTGCTTGCAGATCCACTGGGACTGATGGTGTGATGCAGCAAAGATGGTGTAGCTCCCACAGGTGGAGCTGTAGTCCCAGGGCAGTGTAGGCGCTATGCAAGAGGATAGGTGCAGGATGGTGTGGATGCTGGTACCCAGATGTAGCGGTGCTGAAGGTGTTAGCGACGGATGAATGGAGGACACCAGAGCTTGCAGTTTCAAAGCTTTACTCACAGTGTGTGGTACACACTGGTGCCTGCCTCCGTACCGTGTCCTCCGGGGTAGAGACTCAATCAACCTCCCGGGCAAGTCAGGGCTCTCCTCTCCAACACTCCGCCAACATGTACCTTTCCTGAACGACTCCTCTATTGCACCTTTTAGTGCGAAGAGCTCCCGTACTGTGGTTCTCTGAAGTTCCTCCTGTCAGATGTTCCTAACAACTCTACTTGTATGACAGACAGCTGTAGCCTGATCAGGGACCTCCTGGATCCCGGCTCTCTATCCGTGTTGCTGTTGTGTCCCAAGTCTTAGATGGGAGTAGTGCATTTACAGCCAACTACTCCACTGGTGTCTGCTGCCGAACCATAAGCGTCCATACAACCTCGGGGACTGGGCCCCGGCCTTGCGCTGAGAACCTATAGGCAGGGTTCCTCTTCCAACCCACAACTCCTCTCTGTTCTCCTACTCCTTCGTTCCGCGCTGTTGCTTCTCTCTCTTATGGAAGCTTAGGTTACAGGTCTCCGTCTCTCCACCTTTCTTACTTTCCCGTGCCAGCTGGCTCAGGTCACTGAGGCAGCTGCAGCACTCCTTCCTCCAGGGATACCCCACTCCTCACTGAGTGGCTTCCTACTCCGCCGACCTTCTGTCAGACTGAACCTCTGGGACTCACCTCAGACTGACCTATAATTCTAAACTTTCCCACTCTTTTATATGAATCTCAACTCCACCCACCTCCCAGCACATCTCGTATTATGAAGCAAGGAATCACCAGAGGTGCTCTGCTACCCTCTAAGCATGAGCCGCAATGTGATCAGTGCTGAACTATCCTGTGTGTGGGATGCAGGTGTTGGAGTGCGGAAAGGAGCTCCCAACTTACCAGGAGGGTGGGGCACTACACCTTAGGAGAAGGTGCAGTACCTCTGTGGCGACTGAGCCTCAGGGGCGCCACAATTACACCTCAATGTAACAGGCTGAAATTGGATGGTGTATGACAAAGTACAAGGTGTGTATATGGGTCACCCTCCCAGGGATGTGGGGTACTTGGTACCGGACCGGTCTCTCACAGGGGAATGTCACAGCAGGGGTGACCCGGTCTGTGGCCCTGGGCGCCCATGTAAAAGGGGTTAAGTGATGGAATAAAGTTTATGAGTGAATGATTCATGACGCCACCTGTTTTGTTCTGCCATGAAGATGTTAAGCCGACGCTGCAGACAGCTCCTCTGGGACAGATGGTGTGGTGCAGCAATGATGTTGTGGCCCTCCACAGGTAGGGCAGTAGTCCCAGGGCAGTGTAGATGTAGAGAAAGGTGTTGAGGAAGAGGGTGCAGTGTCTGGCACAGGGATGGAGCAGTGCTGACGGGGTTGCAGGAAGAAGGCAAGGAAACAACAGGGTGCAGTTTCTTTACCTTTACTTTGCTTGGCAGATGCAGTCCAGGGTCCAGATTACAGATGGCAGAGGAGCTGGCTAGCCTGGAAGCAACTTAGAAATCTCTCTATGCAGATGGGTTGTGTAGTCTCCTTCCTAGCACTTATTTTTAGGTACTTGCAGCACTGTGTTACTCTGAAGTTCCACTTGCTTATTCTCTTTAGAACTCTCTTGTATGGCAGACAGCTGTAGCCTCCCTCTTCTGGCTCACACGTCGCTGTTGTGCCTCTAAGTCTTATGTGGGAATAGAGCATTTACAGCTTCCTATTCCTCCGGTTTCTGTTGCAGGAACATCAGTGTCCGTACAGCATTGGAGACTGATAGTTCGGGACGCCACCTGTGGTGTTCGGCAAGTGAGATGTTAAGCCGACGCTGCATGCAGATCCTCTGGGACTGGTGGTGTGTTGCAGCCAAGATGGTGAAGCTCCCCACAGGTGGAGCTGTAGTCCCAGGGCAGTGTAGATGTAGGGGTAGAGGAGAGGCCCAGGCGGTGTAGAAGCTGGTACCCAGATGTAGTGGTACAGGGTATGTTGGCGCAGGAATAAATGGAGGACACCAGGGCTTGTAGTTCCAAAGCTTTACTCACAGCTTTGGAACTAATCCCACCAAGGACATCTGCAAGGAGTTTGTATGTTCTCCCCGTGTTTGCGTGGGTTTCCTCCCACATTCTAAAGACATACTAATATAGGGAATTTAGATTGTGAGCCCCATTGGGACAATGATGATAATGTGTGCAAACCTGTAAAGCGCTGCGGAATTTGTTAGCGCTAAATAAAGATTATTATTAATATTATTATTTGTATCGATACAACTTCGGGGACCGGGCCCCGGCCTTGCGCTTAGAACTTCTAGGCAGGGTTCTCTCCTAACCCACATCCTCTGTTCCCTTTTACTTCTACATTCCGTACTAGTCTTTCCTTCTTATGGAAGATCAGGTTTCTGTTCAATGTCTTTCTCCTTCTTTCCTTTCCCATGCCAGCAGACCCAGGTCACTGAGATCTGCTGCAGCACCTCCTTCCTCCATCCCTCTCCCAGGGATCTTCTCTCCCTCACTCACTCCTCTGAACTGAACTGACTGACTCACTCACTGAAATTCTAAACCTTCCCGCTATTTTATGTATTCTAACTCCACCTGCCTCCCAGCACGTTTCGTGTTCCAAGCATGGAGCCACCAAAGGTGCTCTGCTACACTCCAAGCAGGGAGCCGCAATGTGGCTTTGCTAAACTACTGTGTTGTGTGGGATGCAAGTGTTGGAGCGTGGTCAGGAGCCTCCAACTTACCTGGATTTTGGGGCACCACACCTCAGGAGGAGGTGCAGTACCTCTGTAGCAACTGAACTCTCAGGGGCGCCACAGATCCTTTATTGCTTCCAAGCATGACATCACACTCCCTAGGAGGAAGGCAATGCCACTGTGGCGACCATACTCCTGGGGGCGCCACATATATAGTATTGGGGAGAATTGGAAGCTCCCTAGAGATTTTAGGAGGCTGAACTATTATCTCAGGCCCACTATAGATTACACCTCAATGTAACAGGCTGAAATTGGCTGGTGTATGACAAAGTACAAGGTGTGTATATAGAATTGGCGAGAATTGGAAGCTCCCTAGAGATTTTAGGAGGCTGAACTATTATCTCAGGCCCACTATAGATTACACCTCAATGTAACAGGCTGAAATTGGCTGGTGTAAGACAAAGTACAAGGTGTGTATATAGTATTGGGGAGAATTGGAAGCTCCCTAGAGATTTTAGGAGGCTGAACTATTATCTCAGGCCCACTATAGATTACACCTCAATGTAACAGGCTGAAATTGGCTGGTGTATGACAAGGTACAAGGTGTGTATATAGTATTGGGGAGAATTGGAAGCTCCCTAGAGATTTTAGGAGGCTGAACTATTATCTCAGGCCCACTATAGATTACACCTCAATGTAACAGGCTGAAATTGGCTGGTGTATGACAAAGTACAAGGTGTGTATATAGTATTGGGGAGAATTGGAAGCTCCCTAGAGATTTTAGGAGGCTGACAATGATACTCTCAGTCCAAGTATGGCAGCAGGCAGCCTAATAAGCAGGACTGCTGCACACAAAAGTGTGGAAAAATGAACGCTTAGTAACTGTGCAGAAAAGAGGATGAAAAGTATTTTTGCTTTTAAAAAAGCAGTATGCACAGCAGTGTGCAAACAGCAATGCAGCTATCAGGGAGCCTTATAAGGCAGTCTAATAACCAACAGAGCTGATGCACAAAAAATATAGCCTCCCCTGTCACTGCACACAAACTGTTGTGTTGTACAGTGAAAATCGCTACCAGCAGAAGCAGTTTTTTGGTTCTTCTTCCCTGCCTAACGCTCTCCCTACAGAATCAGAAGCAGCAGCAGCAGCTCTCCCTATGCTAAGATCGGCATAAGTAAGATGGCGGTTGGCATGCACGCTCTTTTATAGCCCCTGTGACGCCATACAAAGCAAGCCAATCATTTACATGCCCTTTTCAAAGAAGGTGGTGACCGCTGCCCATGTCATCGCGTTGCCCACAGTGTGTGTCCTCCATCATTGGCTGAAAAAGGGCGCTGGAAGCATCATTTGAAACGCGACTTTGGCGCTCTGGTCGCCAACCTCATGGCCGATCTCACGCTATGGTTGGGTTTCGTTTCATGAAACCCGACTTCAGCGAAAGTCGGCGACTTATGAATTTGACCGACCCGTTTCGCTCAACTCTAGTGTACAGCTAATACAGTGATCACCATTGACATTATACACAGGAGATCTGTATATAGTGTCAGTGTACAGGTAATACAATGATTACCAGTGTCATTATACACAGAAGCTTTGTACACAGTGTATAGTGTGCATGTACATGTTATTACTGACTCACCAATGACGTCTGTAGTTAAAGTCCTTCATCTTCGCTTTTCTTCTTCAACCAGCACAGACCACCATCACTTCTTCCAGCCAGGACTCGTCTCTGCAAAAAATAACACAGTCATCAATAGCTGATCGCTTCCAGAGCACGTTCCCCACTTTTTCCCTGACTTCTACACTACATCAGATGAAGAAGAAAAGCGACATAACACCGCCCTACACAGCAACAGGACCTCCCTTTTCTTCCCTACATGGAAAAGTTTCCTAAAAAGTAAATTATATTACAGTAGTAATAATGTCCCTAATTGGACCCTAAAGACATTATGTTCCCCCACTTGTCACCATAAACTAATATATCATATTCCTCATTCTGGCTCTCGAACAGTAATTAAGTCCCTCATCCTGGCCCCCTTTATTTAATAATCTCACCCAGCCTGATCCCCTATATTTTATAATATGCCTCAGCCTGGCCCCCTTTATTTTATAATATGCCCCAGCCTGGCCCCTTTTATTTTATAATATGCCCCAGCCTGGCCCCCTTTATTTTATAATATGCCCCAGCCTGGCCCCCTATGTCCCTTGTCCTGCCTGGCCTCCAGATATCAATCCCGATTCCCCAGCTATACAGACTGGTCCATATATGCCCCATGTCCTGACCCCCCCATATACATGCATCCTGCTCCCCCCATATATATGCTTTCTAGTCTCTTGTACTGCCCCCCATATATCCATCATGCCACCCCATATATATGCTTCCTGATCTCTTGTACTGCCCCCCAATATAACCATCCTGGCCCCAAATATATGCAACCTGGCCCCCCCATATACAGTATATCCACCCTGCCCCCCATATATATGCATCCTTGTCCCTTGTCCTGCCCCCCTCCCCCATAAATCCATCTTGGCCCCCCATATATATGCATCCTGGCTCCCCACATATCCATCCGGGTCCCTTGGCCTGCCCCTCACCCATATATCCATCCAGGACGCCCATATATGCATTCTGGCCCCCTCCATATATCCATCCTACCCCCCATATATCCATCTTGGCCCCCATATAAATGCATCCTGGTCCCTTGTCCTACCCCCCATAAATCCATCCTGCCCCCCGTATGTGTATCCATCCTGGCCCCTTGTCCTGCCCCTGGACCCCATGTGTATCCGTCCTGGCCACCCCCGCATGTGTATCCATCCTGGCCACCCCTGTATATATATCCATCCTGGCCCCCTTCTCCCATATATATCCATTTTGGGCCCCTTCCCCCGTATATATATGCATCCTGGGCCCCTTCCCACATATATATATCCATCCTGGGGCCCTTCCCCCTGTCAATATATGCATCCTGGGCCCCTTCCCCTGTATACATATCCATCCTGGGCCCCTTCCCCCTATATATATCCAACCTGACCCCTTCGCCCTGTATATATATCCATCCAGGTCCCTTCCCCCTGTACAGTGTAAATATCCATCCTGGGCCCATTCCCCCTGTATATATACCCATCCTGGGCCCCTTCCCCCTGTATATATACCCATCCTGGGCCCCTTCCCCCTGTAGATATATCCATCTTGGCCCCTTCCCCCCATATATATATATCAATACTGGCCCCTTCCCCCCATATTTATATATATCCATCCTGGCCCATTTCCCGTATGAGAGAGAGAGATAGAAGAAAAAAAGAACATTGCTCTTACCTGCCTGCGCTCCCGGTGGCGGTGTCTTCCTCCTCCTCTGCATATCAGCGCGCTCATACTAAAATGGCCGCCGACATAGCAGAGGCCGGTGAATATGAGCGCCCGGCGCATGACACTGACGTCATACGCTGGGCGCTCACTTGCCAGTATCGATCGTGTAATGAATGCTGCGAGCGCACGTCCCTGCACATAGCAGCCTTTGCTTTTAAAGGGCCCGTGCCCCTTAAAACCGCACACTTTTTTTTCTTCTCTCCTTCCCCGTTTGTGTGATGTGTCTGATGTGTGTTCTGTGCGTGTGGATTGTGTCTGATGTGTGTTCTGCGCTTGTGTGATGTGTCTGATGTGTGTTCTGTGCTTGTGTGATGTGTCTGATGTGTGCTCTGTGCTTGTGTGATGTGTCTGATGTGTGCTCTGTGCTTGTGTGATGTGTCTGATGTGTGCTCTGTGCTTGTGTGATGTGTCTGATGTGTGTTCTGTGCTTGTGTGATGTGTCTGATGTGTGCTCTGTGCTTGTGTGATGTGTCTGATGTGTGCTCTGTGCTTGTGTGATGTGTCTGATGTGTGCTCTGTGCTTGTGTGATGTGTCTGATGTGTTCACTGTGCTTGTGTGTTGTGTCTGATGTGTGCTCTGTGCTTGTGTGATGTGTCTGATGTGTTCACTGTACTTGTGTGATGTGTCTGATGTGTGTTCTGTGCTTGTGTGATGTGTCTGATGTGTGCTCTGTCCTTGTGTGATGGGTCTGATGTGTGCTCTGTTCTTGTGTGATGTGTCTGATGTGTGCTCTGTCCTTGTGTGATGGGTCTGATGTGTGCTCTGTTCTTGTGTGATGTGTCTGATGTGTGCTCTGTGCTTGTGTGATGTGTCTGATGTGTGCTCTGCACTTGTGTGATGTGTCTGATGTGTGTTCTGTGCTTGTGTGATGTGTCTGATATGTGCTCTGTTCTTGTGTGATGTGTCTGATATGTGCTCTGCACTTGTGTGATGTGTCTGATGTGTGTTCTGTTCTTGTGTGATGTGTCTGATGTGCGCTCTGTGCTTGTGTGATGTGTCTGATGTGCGCTGTGCTTGTGTGATGTGTCTGATGTGTGCTCTGTGCTTGTGTGATGTGTCTGATGTGTGCTCTGTGCTTGTGTGATGTGTCTGATGTGTGCTCTGTCCTTGTGTGATATGTCTGATGTGTGCTCTGTGCTTGTGTGATGTGTCTGATGTGTGCTCTGTGCCTGTGTGATGTGTCTGATGTGTGCTCTGTCCTTGTGTGATGTGTCTCATGTGTGCTCTGTGCTTGTGAGATGTGTCTGATGTGTGTTCTGTGCTTGTGTGATATGTCTGATGTGTGCTCTGTGCTTGTGTGATGTGTCTGATGTGTGCTCTGTGCTTGTGTGATGTGTCTGATGTGTGTTCTGTGCTTGTGTGAAGTGTCTGATGTGTGTTCTGTGCTTGTGTGATGTGTCTGATGTGTGCTCTGTGCTTGTGTGATGTGTCTGATGTGCGCTGTGCTTGTGTGATGTGTCTGATGTGTGCTCTGTGCTTGTGTGATGTGTCTGATGTGTGCTCTGTGCTTGTGTGATGTGTCTGATGTGTGCTCTGTCCTTGTGTGATATGTCTGATGTGTGCTCTGTGCTTGTGTGATGTGTCTGATGTGTGCTCTGTGCCTGTGTGATGTGTCTGATGTGTGCTCTGTCCTTGTGTGATGTGTCTCATGTGTGCACTGTGCTTGTGTGATGTGTCTGATGTGTGTTCTGTGCTTGTGTGATATGTCTGATGTGTGCTCTGTGCTTGTGTGATGTGTCTGATGTGTGCTCTGTGCTTATGTGATGTGTCTGATGTGTGTTCTGTGCTTGTGTGATGTGTCTGATGTGTGCTCTGTGCCTGTGTGATGTGTCTGATGTGTGTTCTGGGCTTGTGTGATGTATCTGATGTGTGTTCTGTGCTTGTGTGATGTGTCTGATGTGTGCTTTGTACATGTGTGATGTGTCTGATGTGTGCTATGTGCTTGGGTGATGTGTCTGATGTGTGCTCTGTTCTTGTGTGATGTGTCTGATGTGTGCTCTGTGCTTGTGTGATGTGTCTGACGTGCGCACTGTGCTTGTGTGATATGTCTGATGTGTGCTCTGTGGTTGTGTGATGTGACTGATATGTGGCTTGTGCTTGTGTGATGTGTCTTATATGTTGGCTGTGCTTGTGTGATGTGTCTGATGTGTGCTCTGTGCTTGTGTGATATGTCTGATGTGTGCTCTGTGCTTGTGTGATATGTCTGATGTGTGCTCTGTGCTTGTGTGATGTGTCTGATGTGTGCTCTGTGCCTGTGTGATGTGTCTGATGTGTGTTCTGGGCTTGTGTGATGTGTCTGATGTGTGTTCTGCGCTTGTGTGATGTGTCTGATGTGTGCTTTGTACTTGTGTGATGTGTCTGATGTGTGCTCTATGCTTGTGTGATGTGTCGGATGTGTGCTCTGTACTTGTGTGATGTGTCTGATGTGTGCTCTGTGCTTGTGTGATGTGTCTGATGTGTGCTCTGTGCTTGTGTGATGTGTCTGATGTGAGTTCTGCGCTTGTGTGATGTGTCTGATGTTTGCTGTGTACTTGTGTAATGTGTCTGATGTGTGCTCTGTACTTGTGTGATGTGTCGGATGTGTGCTCTGTGCTTGTGTGATGTGTCTGATATGTGCTCTGTGCTTGTGTAATGTGTCTGATGTTTGCTCTGTACTTGTGTGATGTGTGCTCTGTGCTTGTGTGATGTGTCTGATGTGTGCTCTTTGCTTGTTTGATGTGTCTGTTGTGTGTTCTGTGCTTGTGTGATGTGTCTGATATGTGCTCTGTGCTTGTGTGATGTGTCTGATGTGTGCTCTGTGCTTGTGTGATGTGTGTTCTGTGCTTGCGTGATGTGTCTGATATGTGCTCTGTGCTTGTGTGATGTGTCTGATGTGTGCTCTGTGCTTGTGTGATGTGTGTGATGTGCGCTCTATGCTTGTGTGATGTGTCTGATGTGTGCTCTGTGCTTGTGTGATGTGTCTGATGTGCGTTCTGTGCTTGTGTGATGTGTCTGATGTGCGCTCTATGGTTGTGTGATTTGTGCTCTGTGCTTGTGTGATGTGTCTGATGTGTGATATGTTCTTGGGTGATGTGTCTGATGTGTGCTCTGTGCTTGTGTGATGTGTCTCATGTGTGCTCTGTGCTTGTGTGATGTGTCTGATGTGTGCTCTGTGCTTGTGTGATGTGTCTGATGTGTGATATGTTCTTGGGTGATGTGTCTGATGTGTGCTCTGTGCTTGTGTGATGTGTCTGATGTGTGCTCTGTGCTTGTGTGATGTGTCTGATGTGTGCTATGTGCTTGTGTAATGTGTCTGATGTGTGCTATGTGCTTGTGTAATGTGTCTGATGTGTGCTATGTGCTTGTGTGATGTGTTTGATGTGTGTTCTGTGCTTGTGTGATGTGTCTGATGTGTGCTCTATGCTTGTGTGATATGTCTGATGTGTGCTCTGTGCTTGTGTGATGTGTCTGGTGTGTGCTCTATGCTTGTGTGATGTGTCTGATGTGTGTCCTGTGCTTGTGTGATGTGTCTGATGTTTGCTCTGTACTTGTGTGAAGTGTCGGATGTGTGCTCTGTACTTGTGTGATGTGTCTGATGTGTGCTTTTTGCTTGTGTGATGTGTCTGATGTGTGATCTGTGCTTGTGTGATGTGTCTGATGTGTGCTCTGTGCTTGTGTGATGTGTCTGATCTGTGCTCTCTGCTTGTGTGATGTGTCTGATGTGTGCACTGTGCTTGTGTGATGTGCCTGATGTGTGCTCTGTGCTTGTGTGATGTGTCTGATGTGTGGGCTGTGCTCGTATGATGTGTCTGATGTGTGTTCTGTGCTTGTGTGATGTGTCTGATGTGTGCTCTGTCCTTGTGTGATGTGTCTGATGTGTGCTCTGTGCTTGTGTGATGTGTCTGATGTGTGCTCTGTGCTTGTGTGATGTGTCTGATGTGTGCTCTGTGCTTGGGTAATGTGTCTGATGTGTGCACTGTGCTTGTGTGATGTGTTTGATGTGTGCTCTGTGCCTGTGTGATGTGTCTGATGTGTGCTCTGTCCTTGTGTGATGTGTCTGATGTGTGCACTGTGCTTGTGTGATGTGTCTGATGTGTGCACTGTGCTTGTGTGATGTGTCTGATGTGTGCACTGTGCTTGTGTGATGTGTCTGATGTGTGCAATGTGCTTGTGTGATGTGTCTGATGTGTGCTCTGTGCTTGGGTAATGTGTCTGATGTGTGTTCTGTGCTTGTGTGATATGTCTGATGTGTGCACTGTGCTTGTGTGATGTGTCTGATGTGTGCTCTGTGCTTGTGTGATGTGTCTGATGTGTGCTCTGTGCTTGTGTGATGTGTCTGATGTGTGCTCTGTGCTTGGGTAATGTGTCTGATGTGTGCACTGTGCTTGTGTGATGTGTCTGATGTGTGCTCTGTGCCTGTGTGATGTGTCTGATGTGTGCTCTGTCCTTGTGTGATGTGTCTGATGTGTGCACTGTGCTTGTGTGATGTGTCTGATGTGTGCACTGTGCTTGTGTGATGTGTCTGATGTGTGCACTGTGCTTGTGTGATGTGTCTGATGTGTGCACTGTGCTTGTGTGATGTGTCTGATGTGTGCTCTGTGCTTGGGTAATGTGTCTGATGTGTGTTCTGTGCTTGTGTGATGTGTCTGATGTGTGCACTGTGCTTTTGTGATGTGTCTGATGTGTGCTCTGTGCTTGTGTGATGTGTCTGATGTGTGTTCTGTGCTTGTGTGATATGTCTGATGTGTGCTCTGTGCTTGTGTGATGTGTCTGATGTGTGCTCTGTGCTTGTGTGATGTGTCTGATGTGTGCTCTGTGCTTGGGTAATGTGTCTGATGTGTGCACTGTGCTTGTGTGATGTGTCTGATGTGTGTTCTGTGCTTGTGTGATATGTCTGATGTGTGCTCTGTGCTTGTGTGATGTGTCTGATGTGTGCTCTGTGTTTGTGTGATGTGTCTGATGTGTGTTCTGTGCTTGTGTGATGTGTCTGATGTGTGCTCTGTGCCTGTGTGATATGTCTGATGTGTGTTCTGGGCTTGTGTGATGTATCTGATGTGTGTTCTGCGCTTGTGTGATGTGTCTGATGTGTGCTTTGTACATGTGTGATGTGTCTGATGTGTGCTATGTGCTTGGGTGATGTGTCTGATGTGTGCTCTGTTCTTGTGTGATGTGTCTGATGTGTGCTCTGTGCTTGTGTGATGTGTCTGACGTGCGCACTGTGCTTGTGTGATATGTCTGATGTGTGCTCTGTGCTTGTGTGATGTGACTGATATGTGGCTTGTGCTTGTGTGATGTGTCTTATATGTTGGCTATGCTTGTGTGATGTGTCTGATGTGTGCTCTGTGCTTGTGTGATATGTCTGATGTGTGCTCTGTGTTTGTGTGATGTGTCTGATGTGTGCTCTGTGCTTGTGTGATGTGTCTGATGTGTGCTCTGTGCCTGTGTGATGTGTCTGATGTGTGTTCTGCGCTTGTGTGATGTGTCTGATGTTTGCTGTGTACTTGTATGATGTGTCTGATGTGTGCTCTGTACTTGTGTGATGTGTCGGATGTGTGCTCTGTACTTGTGTGATGTGTCTGATTTGTGTTCTGTGCTTGTGTGATGTGTCTGATGTGTGTTCTGTGCTTGTGTGATGTGTCTGATGTGTGTTCTGTGCTTGTGTGATGTGTCTGATATGTGCTCTGTGCTTGTGTAATGTGTCTGATATTTGCTCTGTACCTGTGTGATGTGTGCTCTGTACTTGTGTGATGTGTCCGATGTGTGCTCTATGCTTGTTTGATGTGTCTGATGTGTGTTCTGTGCTTGTGTGATGTGTCTGATGTGTGCTCTGTGCTTGTGTGATGTGTCTGATGTGTGCTATGTGCTTGGGTGATGTGTCTGATGTGTACTCTGTCCTTGTGTGATGTGTCTGATGTTTGCGCTGTGCTTGTGTAATGTGTCTGATGTGTGCTCTGTGATTGTGTGATGTGTCTGATGTGTGTTCTGTGCTTGTGTGATGTGTCTGATGTGTGCTCTATGCTTGTGTGATGTGTCTGATGTACGCTCTATGCTTGTGTGATGTGTCTGATGTGCGCTCTGTGCTTGTGTGATGTGTCTGATGTGCGCTCTGTGGTTGTGTGATTTGTGCTCTGTGCTTGTGTGATGTGTCTGATGTGTGCTATGTGCTTGGGTGATGTGTCTGATGTGTGCTCTGTGCTTGTGTGATGTGTCTGATGTGTGCTCTGTGCTTGTGTGATGTGTCTGATGTGTGCTCTGTGCTTGTGTGATGTGTCTGATCTGTGCTATGTGCTTGTGTAATGTGTCTGATGTGTGCTATGTGCTTGTGTAATGTGTCTGATGTGTGCTATGTGCTTGTGTGATGTGTCTGATGTGTGTTCTGTGCTTGTGTGATGTGTCTGATGTGTGCTCTATGCTTGTGTGATGTGTCTGATGTGTGCTCTGTGCTTGTGTGATGTGTCTGATGTTTGCGCTGTGCTTGTGTGATGTGTCTGATGTGTGTCCTGTGCTTGTGTGATGTGTCTGATGTTTGCTCTGTACTTGTGTGAAGTGTCGGATGTGTGCTCTGTACTTGTGTGATGTGTCTGATGTGTGCTCTTTGCTTGTGTGATGTGTCTGATGTGTGTTCTGTGCTTGTGTGATGTGTCTGATATGTGCTCTGTGCTTGTGTGATGTGTCTGATGTGTGATCTGTGCTTGTGTGATGTGTCTGATGTGTGCTCTGTGCTTGTGTGATGTGTCTGATGTGTGCTCTCTGCTTGTGTGATGTGTCTGATGTGTGCACTGTGCTTGTGTAATGTGTCTGATGTGTGCACTGTGCTTGTGTGATGTGTCTGATGTGTGCTCTGTGCTTGTGTGATGTGTCTGATGTGTGCTCTGTGCTTGTGTGATGTGTCTGATGTGTGCTCTGTGCTTGTGTAATGTGTCTGATGTGTGCACTGTGCTTGTGTGATGTGTCTGATGTGTGCTCTGTGCTTGTGTGATGTGTCTGATGTGTGCTCTGTGCTTGTGTAATGTGTCTGATGTGTGCACTGTACTTGTGTGATGTGTCTGATGTGTGCTCTGTGCTTGTGTGATGTGTCTGATGTGTGCTCTGTGCTTGTGTGATGTGTCTGATGTGTGCTCTCTGCTTGTGTGATGTGTCTGATGTGTGCACTGTGCTTGTGTAATGTGTCTGATGTGTGCACTGTGCTTGTGTGATGTGTCTGATGTGTGCACTGTGCTTGTGTGATGTGTCTGATGTGTGCTCTGTGCTTGTGTGATGTGTCTGATGTGTGCTCTGTGCTTGTGTAATGTGTCTGATGTGTGCTATGTGCTTGTGTGATGTGTCTGATGTGTGCTATGTGCTTGGGTGATGTGTCTGATGTGTGCTCTGTGCTTGTGTGATGTGCCTGATGTGTGCTCTGTGCTTGTGTGATGTGTCTGATGTGTGCTCTGTGCTTGTGTGATGTGTCTGATATGTGGTCTGTGCTTGTGTGATGTGTCTGATGTGTGTTCTGTGCTTGTATGATGTGTCTGATGTGCGCTCTGTGCTTGTGTGATGTGTCTGATGTGCGCTCTGTGTTTGTGTGATGTGTCTGATGTGCGCTCTGTGCTTGTGTGATGTGTCTGATATGTGCTCTGTGCTTGTGTGATGTGTCTGATGTGTGCTCTGTGCTTGTGTGATGTGTCTGATGTGTGCTATGTGCTTGGGTGAGATGTCTGATGTGTACTCTGTCCTTGTGTGCTGTGTCTGACGTGTGCTCTGTGCTTGTGTAATGTGTCTGATGTGTGCTCTGTGCTTGTGTAATGTGTCTGATGTGTGCTCTGTGGTTGTGTAATGTGTCTGATGTGTGTTCTGTGCTTGTGTGATATGTCATATGTGTTCTATGCTTGTGTGATGTGCCTGATGTGTTCTCTGTGCTTGTGTGATATGTCTGGTGTGTGCTCTGTGCTTGTATGATGTGTCTGATGTGTGCTCTGTGCTTGTGTGATGTGTCTGATGTGCGCTCTGTGCTTGTGTGATGTGTCTGATGTGTGCTCTGTGCTTGTGTGATGTGTCTCACGTGCGCACTGTGCTTGTGTGATGTGTCTGATGTGCGTTCTGCGCTTGTGCGATGTGTCTGATGTGTGCTCTGTGCTTGTGAGATGTGTCTGATGTGTGTTCTGTGCTTGTGTGATGTGTCTGATGTGTGCACTGCGCTTGTGTGATGTGTCTGATGTGCGTTCTGCGCTTGAGTGATGGGTCTGATGTGTGCTCTGTGCTTGTGAGATGTGTCTGATGTGTGTTCTGTGCTTGTGTGATGTGTCTGATGTGTGCACTGTGCTTGTGTGATGTGCCTGATGTGTGCTCTGTGCTTGTGTGATGTGTCTGATGTGTGCGCTGTGCTTGTGTGATGTGTCTGATGTGTGGTCTGTGCTTGTGTGATGTGTCTGATGTGTGCTCTCTGCTTGTGTGATGTGTCTGATGTGTGCTCTGTGCTTGTGTGATGTGTCTGATGTGTGCTCTGTGCTTGTGTAATGTGTCTGATGTGCTCTCTTTGCTTGTGTAATGTGTCTGATGTGTGCTATGTGCTTGTGTAATGTGTCTGATGTGTGCTCTGTGCTTGTGTGATGTGTCTGATGTGTGCTCTGTGCTTGTGTAATGTGTCTGATGTGTGCTCTGTGCTTGTGTGATGTGTCTGATGTGTGCTCTGTGCTTGGGTAATGTGTCTGATGTGTACTCTGTCCTTGTGTGATGTGTCTGATGTGCGCTCTGTGCTTGTGTAATGTGTATGATGTGTGCTATGTGCTTTTGTGATGTGTCTGATGTGTGCTCTGTGCTTGTGTGATGTGTCTGATGTGTGCTCTGTGCTTGGGTAATGTGTCTGATGTGTGTTCTGTGCTTGTGTGATGTGTCTCATGTGTGCTCTGTGCTTGGGTAATGTGTCTGATGTGTGTTCTGTGCTTGTGTGATGTGTCTCATGTGTGCTCTGTGCTTGGGTAATGTGTCTGATGTGTACTCTGTCCTTGTGTGATGTGTCTGATGTGTGCTCTGTGCTTGTGTGATGTGTCTGATGTGTGCTCTGTGCTTGGGTAATGTGTCTGATGTGTGCTCTGTCCTTGTGTGATGTGTCTGATGTGCGCTGTGCTTGTGTGATGCGTCTGATGTGTGTTCTGTGCTTGTGTGATGTGTCTGATGTGTGCTCTGTGCTTGTGTGATATGTCTCATGTGTGCACTGTGCTTGTGTAATGTGTATGATGTGTGCTCTGTGCTTGTGTGATGTGTCTGATGTGTGCTCTGTGCTTGTGTGATGTGTCTGATGTGTGCTCTGTGCTTGGGTAATGTGTCTGATGTGTGTTCTGTGCTTGTGTGATATGTCTCATGTGTGCACTGTGCTTGTGTGATGTGTCTCATGTGTGCTCTGTGCTTGGGTAATGTGTCTGATGTGTACTCTGTCCTTGTGTGATGTGTCTGATGTGTGCTCTGTGCTTGTGTGATGTGTCTGATGTGTTCTCTGTGCTTGGGTAATGTGTCTGATGTGTACTCTGTCCTTGTGTGATGTGTCTGATGTGCGCTGTGCTTGTGTGATGCGTCTGATGTGTGTTCTGTGCTTGTGTGATGTGTCTGATGTGTGCTCTGTGCTTGTGTGATATGTCTCATGT
Organism: Dendrobates tinctorius; assembly: GCF_039654945.1. Taxonomy (NCBI): domain Eukaryota; kingdom Metazoa; phylum Chordata; class Amphibia; order Anura; family Dendrobatidae; genus Dendrobates; species Dendrobates tinctorius. The sequence continues at coordinate 31,542,055 of NW_027361696.1, read as the reverse complement.
GTGCACTGTGCTTGTGTGATGTGTCTCATGTGTGCTCTGTGCTTGGGTAATGTGTCTGATGTGTACTCTGTCCTTGTGTGATATGTCTCATGTGTGCACTGTGCTTGTGTGATGTGTCTGATGTGTGCTCTGTGCTTGTGTGATGTGTCTGATGTGTGCTATGTGCTTGTGTAATGTGTCTGATGTGCTCTCTTTGCTTGTGTAATGTGTCTGATGTGTGCTCTGTGCTTCTGTGATATGTCTCATGTGTGCACTGTGCTTTTCTGATGTGTCTGATGTGTGCTCTGTGCTTGGATAATGTGTCTGATGTGTACTCTGTCCTTGTGTGATGTGTCTGATGTGTTCTATGTGCTTGTGTGATGTGTCTGATGTGTGCTCTGTGCTTGTGTGATGTGTCTGATGTGTTCTATGTGCTTGTGTGATGTGTCTGATGTGTGCTCTGTGCTTGTGTGATGTGTCTGATGTGTGCTCTGTGCTTGGGTAATGTGTCTGATGTGTGTTCTTTGCTTGTGTGATATGTCTGATGTGTTCACTGTGCTTGTGTGATGTGTCTGATGTGTGTTCTGTGCTTGTGTGATGTGTCTGATGTGTACTCTGTCCTTGTGTGATGTGTCTGATGTGCGCTCTGTGCTTGTGTAATGTGTCTGATGTGTGCTATGTGTTTCTGTGATGTCTGATGTGTGCTATGTGCTTCTGTGATGTGTCTGATGTGTGCTCTGTGCTTGTGTGATGTGTCTGATGTGTACTCTGTCCTTGTGTGATGTGTCTGATGTGCGCTCTGTGCTTGTGTAATGTGTCTGATGTGTGCTATGTGCTTGTGTAATGTGTCTGATGTGTGCTATGTGCTTCTGTGATGTGTCTGATGTGTGTTCTGTGCTTGTGTGATGTGTCTGATGTGTACTCTGTCCTTGTGTGATGTGTCTGATGTGCGCTCTGTGCTTGTGTGATGTGTCTGATGTGTGTTCTGTGCTTGTGTGAAATGTCTGATGTGTGCACTGTACTTGTGTGATGTGTCTGATGTGTGTTCTGTGCTTGTGTTATATGTCTGATGTGTTCATTGTGCTTAGGTGATGTGTCTGATGTGTGCTCTGTGCTTGTGTGATGTGTCTTATATGTGGGCTGTGCTTGTGTGATGTGTCTGATGTGTTCTCTGTGCTTGCGTGATGTGTCTTGTGACGAACAGCCCACCGCCGTTCGTCCACTTACGGGCGACACTAACGGGAGTCCCGCTGCCACCAAAACGCGACGGACAGCGGACCCTGTGTCACCACTATGTCACAGTCCCACCACTGACACGGGTGTATCAGCGGACGGAGGGGCGTGACACAATGCCGGCACACGGCTATCACAGGCGCAGTGGGGCTTATCTTAGTTATCCCAACACTGGCACCATGTGACCAAAAATATCCAGCAAGCTAATCTCGCTCTACAATTTGCCGCAGGGGGAGTTTAATTTGGATGCCCCACCACTGCTATCAATCTTCCAAGTACTGCGGGGATTTATGTATATCCCACTTTCCCAGTTCCACTTTGGAACTCGCAGCTCTCCGGCGCCCCCCTTACCCTCAGGTCAGTCAGGGAACTGCACCTAGGATAATTAGTCGCCGGACGGGCTGCCTGTTGTGAACCGGCAATTAGGCTTCTGCAGTAAGGGAATTATCAATGCTGTGGCTGAAGCCCCTTACTCAGCAATATAAGACCCTTCTAGACTGCCAGCCAGCCGTAATAGCCATACACAACGCGCTGCCACCAGTCACGGTTACTTAATTCACAGTGTTAAATTAAGAGGGTCCGTGGCAAACCCCTTGAATTAGTAGCGATTATCTATCAAAGGCGTATAGTTCGATTCTTAGAGCATGGAGACAGATCTAAATAATTTCATTTATTTTCCGAAAGAGGACAGTGATTACAGATAAAAGTTGCTATAAAATTGAGACATAAAATATGTACAGTACAGGTATAAAATAAAAGTGGAGAAAACAAAGAGATTACACTCACAGTTCCATATTGTTCCTTAGGCAGACCATGCGGCTTTAAGGGGGGAGGAGCCACACGTCTCCATTCATCTGGAGTTCTTGTCAGCACGACGACTTGAGCTGTTCTGAGCTGGTTTGCCCAGGAAATGCCTTATAGACTTTCCTATGTGACATCACAGAGAGGTGCATTCTGGGTTGATCCCACCTCTCTTATCCAAGTTATGTTTTGGCTACAAAACTTAGATTAGCTATAACTTTATGGGAGAAGCTGGTATGGACTCATCAGTGGTATCATGTTTCCCAGCGTAATGAGCCCATCAAGAAAACATCAAACATCTATGCGATATGACCGTCCATTTGGGCGCAAATCATATCTCAGGTTCTGGACATCCGAGAGTTTTGCAACAGGCACCACAGCGAAGCTGGGTCTGCTCGGATCGCAGAAATATGATTTTTATATCTCTGCTTGGTACGGTTTTCGCAGGGCAGGCTCTTATAGTTTTATTCAAACCTCTTTGTTTCAAACAAAGAACCATCCCGCACTTTTTTCTCTCAGCTGTGGAGAGGAAACAAATGGTTGTAACAGCAGGGGGTCTCCTATTACTAGTGCGAACACAGGCTGTAGAGGAGGGGGGTGGCACTGCTCTGTGTGTGTGTGAAGGGAGGAGGGGTGAAGCTGCAGAGCTAGCAGCCTGGATTGTCATATGTGCCGGATCTTTCTGGAAAGTTACAACAGAAAACATCATATTTTGTAGACAAAACCCCATACCTCACAGACATTGTACATCACACCTCCCCCCTTAAGAGGGCGCTAAGGAGGCATTACCTCTCGGTAATCGGCCATGCGCACCTCAGCGGGTTCGCCCCGGCGGGACAACCCATCGGCATTGCCGTTTTCACTGCCCTTCCTGTGTTTTACAGTAAAATCGTACTGTTGAAGGGCAAGGCTCCAGCGGAGCAATCTTCCATTGGTTCCCGACACGGTGTGCAACCAGCTCAGTGGGTTGTGGTCGGTTACCACCGTGAAGGCGCGCCCATACAGGTAGGGCTGCAAACGCTGCAGTGCCCACACCATGGCCAGACACTCCTTCTCGATGGTCGAGTATGCCACTTCCCTCGGCAAAAGTTTCCGGCTCAGGTACAACACGGGGTGCTCTTGGTCCCCCGAGTCGACCTGGCTAAGCACAGCACCGAGGCCAAACTCGCTGGCGTCGGTCTGTACCAGAAACGGGCGACTGCTGTCGACTGCTCTCAACACTGGAGAGTTGCACAGGGCTGCTTTCAAAGCTTGGAAAGCCGCCTCACAGTCATCTGTCCAGTTGACTGTTTGGGGTAGCCTCTGCTTGGTGAGGTCAGTCAAGGGTTTGGCAAGGGCGCTATAGTCCTGTACGAACCGCCTATAGTACCCTGCAGTGCCCAAGAAGGACTTCACCTGTTTCTTGGTCCTGGGGGTGGGCCAGGACACGATTGCGTCCACTTTTCCTGGCTCCGGACTCATGGAACCCCCGCCTACCCGGTGCCCCAGGTAGTGGACCTCGCGCATGCCTATCTGGCACTTCCCCGGCTTGATGGTCAGGCCTGCCTGGTGAAGACGCTTGAGCACCTCCTGGAGGTGCTGAAGGTGTTCCTCCCAGGTGGAACTGAAGACGGCAATATCGTCTAAGTACGCCACTGCGTACTCCTCCAGTCCCCGAAGCAGGTGGTTGACCATCCGCTGGAAAGTGGCAGGGGCATTCTTCATGCCGAAGGGCATGACCGTGGACTCGTACAGTCCAAAGGGGGTGATAAAGGCGGATTTCTCCTGCGCCTCAGGGCTCAGGGGAATCTGCCAGTATCCCCGACTCAAATCCATGATGGATATGTAGTTGGCGTTTGTCAACCGCTCGAGCAGATCCTCGATGCGCGGCATCGGGTGGGCATCAGAGGTTGTGATGGCGTTGAGCCCCCTGTAGTCCACGCAGAACCGGGTGGTTCGATCCTTTTTAGGCACGAGGACTACAGGTGAAGCCCACGCACCTTTTGACCGTCGAATCACCCCCAGCCTTAACATCTCATCGATCTCTTGGCGCATGACTTGTTGCACCGTTTCAGAGATCCGATAAGGTGTTCGCCGTAATGGGGCATGATTCCCGGTGTCCACCTCATGAACCGCTAACTCCGTCCTCCCAGGACGGTTGGTGAACACGGGCCGGAAGAGTTCCAGGGTGGCCATCAACTGCAACCGCTGGGACACGGTGAGCGAACCACTTATCTCCATGTCCTCAATGGACCCATTGGCCTTGGCCTGGGCCAGCATGTCCAGGAGGGAATCTTCCTCCCCATCCTCTGGCAGATTGCAGACCGGTAGGATGCAAGCTTCACGTTCGTAGTGCGCCTTCAGCATGTTGACGTGAAAGGCCTTGCGCCTACCCCGAGCATGGTCAAGCGTGACCACGTAGGTGACCGGGTTGAGCTGTTGGTGGACGACGTACGGGCCTTCCCAGGCTGCCTGAAGCTTATCCGTTGGTACAGGGACCAGCGCCCACACCTTTTGACCCACCTGGTAGGTCCGCTCCCGGGCGTTCTGGTCGTACCAGCGCTTCTGGTCAGCCTGAGCCTGCGTCATGTTGTCATGCACCAACTGCGTCAAGGTCTGCATCTTGTCACGGAAGCGCATGACATAATCCACGATGGACACTTCTGTGGGGTTTGGCTCATCTTCCCAGGATTCTCTTATCAACCCAAGGGGTCCCCGGACTCGCCTGCCATACAGGAGCTCGAAGGGGGAGAACCCGGTCGAGGCCTGCGGAACTTCTCTGTAAGCGAACAGCAGGTGTGGGAGGTACCGCTCCCAGTCGCGCCCTTGGGTCTCAACCAGTATGCGGAGCATCTGTTTGAGGGTACCGTTGAAACGTTCACACAAACCATTAGTCTGTGGGTGATACGGACTCGATACCAGCTGCGTCACCTGCATTTTCTCACAGAGAGCCTCCATTAGGCGAGACATGAATTGGGGCCCTTGATCGGTAAGCATCTCCCTGGGAAATCCTACTCTCGAAAAGATGGTCACCAGTGCGTCAGCCACCTTATCTGCCCTGGTTGAAGACAGAGCTACTGCCTCTGGGTACCGGGTAGCGTAGTCTACCACGGTGAGAATGTATCGCTTTCCGGAGCTGCTGGGGACGGACAGCGGTCCTACAATGTCCACCGCGATTCTCTGGAAAGGCTCCTCTATCACCGGCAAAGGAATAAGGGGAGCCTTAAGAGCAGGCCCCGCCTTACCCACTTTTTGACAGGTGGCACAGGAGCGGCAGTAGTGTGTTACATCTGTCCCCATCTTGGGCCAATAGAAGTGTTGAGACAGCCGTGCCTTTGTTTTGCTGATCCCCAAGTGTCCAGCGAGTGGAATCTCATGGGCAATCCGCAACAACTCAGTTCTGAACTGATAGGGGACGACCAGCCGTCTTTCCCTCAACCACTCCTTTTTAGGATCTCCGGGTACTGTCTCCCGGTACAACCTTCCTCGTTCCCAGAACACCCTCTCCTTATCAGACTTGGAGGTGGGCGTCTCGGCGAGACCTCTCAATTTCTCCAGGCTGGCATCTGAGTGCAGAGCAGCCTGGAACTCCATGCTGGAGGCTGCCAGAAGGGACGTCAGGGTCCCCTCTTTACTGGGACCCTCTGGAACCGGCTCTGGGTTCACCTCTGGTTCAGTCTCTCCTGTAGCAGCAGAGGGTCCAGAAGACAGTGCGTTACCTGCGATCTGGGCACTCTGACTGCGTGTGACAGCTGCTATGTATGCTGTCTCCCTGGGGATTTCTGCAGACCCACCAGCTGGTGCTGCCCTGGGCTCTACCTCCCCATCCACCCCCAACACTTTAGGAGCAGTGCTACTTATGGGCCAGTTACCTTCCTCGGTGGCACTGGTCAGCTGCATGGCATTACCTTCCTCATGGTCCCCATGCACCTCCCCATTTCCTTGAGCACCGTTGCTTGCTCCTGCCAGGGGTTCCTCAGCCGTCTCAATCCGCAGAGTGACGGGGCTGAGCACCTCGGTACCTGTGGACACATCTACCGTTTCAAAGAAAGGGTTAACGGGTTCAGTCGGCACAGATACATCAACATCATCCTTCCTAGGAAAAGAATGGTTATCAGTTTGCTTTGGTACATTCACATCAGCATCAGCATCGTACCTGGGGAAAGAATGGTTGTTAGTTGCATCATTACTCATCAAGGCATTAGCAGGTAACACATTCAGTTTCCCATCATCAACATCATCAGGGTTAACGTTACCCTTATTATCAGTTTGGGGAAGGGTGTCAGGGACATAGTATGCAACCATCCTCCCCAAGTCCGTCCCCAATAAAACATCAGTGGGCAAATTTTCAGACACTCCCACCTCCCTCAACCCGCTCCCGGCACCCCAATCAAGAAAAACTCGTGCCACTGGCAAGGGACAACGGGTGCCTCCAATCCCGGTGACAGTCAGGGTTTTCCCCTCAACAAACTCTTCAGGGGCCGCCAGTCCAGGACGGATGAGGGTTCGTTCAGCCCCGGTGTCCTTGAGGCCTGTAGCAAGACGGGCCCCCACCTGAACAGGTTGAACGTTGTCGTCAGCCCTCCCAACCACACCTCCCACCAAAAGAACAGAGGCGTTGGGCCCGGGGGCCTTGGCTGGGGGGTTCTTCGGCCTATTCGGACAGGTGTAAGAGAAGTGACCAGGCCGCTGGCAGTGGTGACACAGGCGACTGTCAGTAGCCGGCCTGTTGTTGGCAACAGGGACAGGGCCTCCGGAGGGACGGCCAGCTGGGGCATTGGGGTTGGTTGCTGGCTTACCCCCTTTCCAGCTGGTGGTGACTGGCCTCCGCGTCTCGGGCTTCCGGTTGGCCTCGTGGTTGTCGGCGATCTGCGCCGCTTTGTCCGCGTTCGTTGGTTCGCGGTCCAGGATGAACTGTCGGACCTCAGCTGGGCAGAGATGCAGGAACTGGTCTTTGATCATCAGGTCCCGTAGCTGCTCAAAGGTTTCAACGGACAGTCCATGGATCCACTGGTCAAAGTGGGTCCTGAGTCCTTGCACCACATCACTGTAGCTATCGTGTGGGCCACGTTGGAGGTGTCGGAACTTCTTTCGGTATACCTCAGGTGTCAGCCGGTATTTGGCGATCAGCGCCTGCTTTATGGCGTCATAGTCGTCATCGGCTTCTGGCGGAAGAGAAGCAAATGCCTCCAGGGCTTTGCCTTTTAGCCCTGGGGTCAAGTACCTTGCCCATTGGTCTCTAGGCAGCTGGTACTGTCTGCAGGCTTTCTCAAAGGCTCGCAGGAACGTGTCCAAGTCCCCATCCTTTTCCATCACGGGAAAATGCTCTGGCCGGGGTTTAGGAGTCTGGACGCTGCTGGGCTCACGGCTTCGGGCTGTGGGGGCATTCCACCCCCGCTGGAGCATCTCCAGCTCATGGGCCCTCTGAGCTTCAGCTTGGCGCTCACGTTCGGCTTGGGCCTCCTGCCGATATTGCTGGATCAGCCTCACCCGCCCATCCCTGTCTTCGGCGGGGAGTTCGTCCAAGGCCATTTGCAGATAGGGGTCCACCCCGTTCTGGTTGAATGTGGGGCCAGCGCTCAGGAGTGGAGCCTCTGCTGCAGCCCCATGGCAACTTGGGCCAACTTCTGTGCTCGCTGGATTCTGGTCGTTGTCCAGCTGCACTAGAGCCGCGATCATTCGATCTTTGGTTCCGCCTGCGGCGTCTATGCCTCGGTACGTGCATAACCCAGCAAGGGTGTCCTTTTTCTGCTTCTGATACCACTCCACTGTCATCGCCGCCATGGTTGCCAAATAAAAGATAGAAAAAGAAAAACGAAGAAACGGGAGGGGGATACTTGCAAGTACACACTAATGTCTCAGGACTAGTAACCACTGAGTCTGTTCTCCAAAACCTATGATGCAGGATTCCCGCAGGAACCGTGCAGGTCTTTAGTGAGAGGAATGATTGCTCAAACCAAATCACTAATGCTCTAGGATTATCCCACCGCTCTGCCACCAATACGTGACGAACAGCCCACCGCCGTTCGTCCACTTACGGGCGACACTAACGGGAGTCCCGCTGCCACCAAAACGCGACGGACAGCGGACCCTGTGTCACCACTATGTCACAGTCCCACCACTGACACGGGTGTATCAGCGGACGGAGGGGCGTGACACAATGCCGGCACACGGCTATCACAGGCGCAGTGGGGCTTATCTTAGTTATCCCAACACTGGCACCATGTGACCAAAAATATCCAGCAAGCTAATCTCGCTCTACAATTTGCCGCAGGGGGAGTTTAATTTGGATGCCCCACCACTGCTATCAATCTTCCAAGTACTGCGGGGATTTATGTATATCCCACTTTCCCAGTTCCACTTTGGAACTCGCAGCTCTCCGGCGCCCCCCTTACCCTCAGGTCAGTCAGGGAACTGCACCTAGGATAATTAGTCGCCGGACGGGCTGCCTGTTGTGAACCGGCAATTAGGCTTCTGCAGTAAGGGAATTATCAATGCTGTGGCTGAAGCCCCTTACTCAGCAATATAAGACCCTTCTAGACTGCCAGCCAGCCGTAATAGCCATACACAACGCGCTGCCACCAGTCACGGTTACTTAATTCACAGTGTTAAATTAAGAGGGTCCGTGGCAAACCCCTTGAATTAGTAGCGATTATCTATCAAAGGCGTATAGTTCGATTCTTAGAGCATGGAGACAGATCTAAATAATTTCATTTATTTTCCGAAAGAGGACAGTGATTACAGATAAAAGTTGCTATAAAATTGAGACATAAAATATGTACAGTACAGGTATAAAATAAAAGTGGAGAAAACAAAGAGATTACACTCACAGTTCCATATTGTTCCTTAGGCAGACCATGCGGCTTTAAGGGGGGAGGAGCCACACGTCTCCATTCATCTGGAGTTCTTGTCAGCACGACGACTTGAGCTGTTCTGAGCTGGTTTGCCCAGGAAATGCCTTATAGACTTTCCTATGTGACATCACAGAGAGGTGCATTCTGGGTTGATCCCACCTCTCTTATCCAAGTTATGTTTTGGCTACAAAACTTAGATTAGCTATAACTTTATGGGAGAAGCTGGTATGGACTCATCAGTGGTATCATGTTTCCCAGCGTAATGAGCCCATCAAGAAAACATCAAACATCTATGCGATATGACCGTCCATTTGGGCGCAAATCATATCTCAGGTTCTGGACATCCGAGAGTTTTGCAACAGGCACCACAGCGAAGCTGGGTCTGCTCGGATCGCAGAAATATGATTTTTATATCTCTGCTTGGTACGGTTTTCGCAGGGCAGGCTCTTATAGTTTTATTCAAACCTCTTTGTTTCAAACAAAGAACCATCCCGCACTTTTTTCTCTCAGCTGTGGAGAGGAAACAAATGGTTGTAACAGCAGGGGGTCTCCTATTACTAGTGCGAACACAGGCTGTAGAGGAGGGGGGTGGCACTGCTCTGTGTGTGTGTGAAGGGAGGAGGGGTGAAGCTGCAGAGCTAGCAGCCTGGATTGTCATATGTGCCGGATCTTTCTGGAAAGTTACAACAGAAAACATCATATTTTGTAGACAAAACCCCATACCTCACAGACATTGTACATCACATGTCTGATGTGTCTTCTGTGCTTGTGTGATGTGTCTGATGTGTGTTCTGCGCTTGTGTGATGTGTCTAATGTGTGCTCTGTGCTTGTGTGATGTGTCTGATGTGTGCTCTGTGGTTGTGTGATGTGTCTGATGTGTGCTCTGTCCTTGTGTGATGTGTCTGATGTGTGCTCTGTGCTAGGGTAATGTGTCTGATGTGTGCTAGGTGCTTGTGTGATGTGTCTGATGTGTGCTCTATTCTTGTGTAATGTGTCTAATGTGTGCTCTGGAGTTGTGTGATGTGTCTGATGTGTGCTCTGTTCTTGTGTGATGTGTCTGATGTGTGCTCTGCACTTGTGTGATGTGTCTGATGTGTGTTCTGTGCTTGTGTGATGTGTCTGATGTGTGTTCTGTGCTTGTGTGATGTGTCTGATGTGTGCTCTGTGTTTGTGTGATGTGTCTGATGTGTGCTCTGTGTTTGTGTGATGTGTCTGATGTGTGCTCTATGCTTGTGTGATGTGTCTGATGTGTGCTCTGTGCTAGGGTAATGTGTCTGGTGTGTGCTATGTGCTTGTGTGATGTGTCTGATGTGTGCTCTGTGCTTGTGTAATGTGTCTGATGTGTGCTATATGCTTGTGTGATGTGTATGATGTGTGTTCTGTACTTGTGTGATGTGTGCTCTGTACTTGTGTGGTGTGTCGGATGTGGGCTCTGTACTTGTGTGATGTGTCTGATGTGTGTTCTATGCTTGTGTGATGTGTCTGATATGTGCTCTGTCCATGTGTGATGTGTCTGATGTGTGCACTGTGCTTGTGTAATGTGTCTGATGTGTGCTCTGTGCTTGTGTGTTGTGTCTGATGTGTGTTCTGTGCTTGTGTGATGTGTCTGATGTGTGCTCTATGCTTGTGTGATGTGTCTGATGTGTGTTCTGTGCTTGTGTGATGTGTCTGATGTGTGCTCTATGCTTGTGTGATGTGTCTGATGTGTGCTCTGTTCTTGTGTGATGTGTCTGATGTTTGCTCTGTACTTGTGTGATGTGTGTGATGTGTGCTCTGTGTTTGTGTGATGTGTGTGATGTGTGCTTTGTACTTGTGTGATGTGTCTGATGTGTGCTCTGTGTTTGTGTGATGTGTCTGATGTGTACTCTGTGCTTGTGTGATGTGTCTGATGTGTGTTCTGCGCTTGTGTGATGTGTCTGATGTGTGCTCTGTGCTTGTGTGATGTGTCTGATGTGTGGGCTGTGCTCGTATGATGTGTCTGATGTGTGTTCTGTGCTTGTGTGATGTGTCTGATGTGTGCTCTGTCCTTGTGTGATGTGTCTGATGTGTGCTCTGTTCTTGTGTGATTTGTCTGATGTGTGCTCTGTGCTTGTGTGATGTGTCTGATGTGTGCTCTCTTCTTGTGTGATGTGTCTGATGTGTGCTCTGCACTTGTGTGATGTGTCTGATGTGTGCTCTGCACTTGTGTGATGTGTCTGATGTGTGTTCTGTGCTTGTGTGATGTGTCTGATGTGTGCTCCATGCTTGTGTGATGTGTCTGATGTGTGCTCTGTGCTTGTGTGATGTGTCTGATGTGCGCTCTGTGCTTGTGTGATGTGTCTGATGTGCGCTGTGCTTGTGTGATGTGTCTGATGTGTGCTCGGTGCTTGTGTGATGTGTCTGATGTGTGCTCGGTGCTTGTGTGATGTGTCTGATGTGTGCTCGGTGCTTGTGTGATGTGTCTGATGTGCGCTGTGCTTGTGTGATGTGTCTGATGTGTGCTCTGTGCTTGTGTGATGTGTCTGATGTGTGCTCGGTGCTTGTGTGATGTGTCTGATGTGCGCTCTGTGCTTGTGTGATGTGTCTGATGTGTGCTCTGTGCTTGTGTGATGTGTCTGATGTGTGCTCGGTGCTTGTGTGATGTGTCTGATGTGCGCTCTGTGCTTGTGTGATGTCTCTGATGTGTGCTCTGTGCTTGTGTGATGTGTCTCATGTGTGCTCTGTGCTTGTGTGATGTGTCTGATGTGTGCTCTATGCTTGTGTGATGTGTCTGATGTGTGCTCTGTTCTTGTGTGATGTGTCTGATGTGTGCTCGGTGCTTGTGTGATGTGTCTGATGTGCGCTCTGTGCTTGTGTGATGTGTCTGATGTGTGCTCTGTGCTTGTGTGATGTGTCTGATGTGTGCTCTATGCTTGTGTGATGTGTCTGATGTGTGCTGTGTGCTTCTGTGATGTGTCTGATGTGTGCTCAGTGCTTGTGTGATGTGTCTGATGTGTGGTCTGTGCTTGGGTAATGTGTCTGATGTGTGTTCTGTGCTTGTGTGATATGTCTGATGTGTGCAATGTGCTTGTGTGATGTGTCTGATGTGTGCTCGGTGCTTGTGTGATGTGTCTGATGTGCGCTCTGTGCTTGTGTGATGTGTCTGATGTGTGCTCTGTGCTTGTGTGATGTGTCTGATGTGTGCTCGGTGCTTGTGTGATGTGTCTGATGTGCGCTCTGTGCTTGTGTGATGTGTCTGATGTGTGCTCTGTGCTTGTGTGATGTGTCTGATGTGTGCTCTGTGCTTGTGTGATGTGTCTGATGTGTGCTCTATGCTTGTGTGATGTGTCTGATGTGTGCTCTGTTCTTGTGTGATGTGTCTGATGTGTGCTCGGTGCTTGTGTGATGTGTCTGATGTGCGCTCTGTGCTTGTGTGATGTGTCTGATGTGTGCTCTGTGCTTGTGTGATGTGTCTGATGTGTGCTCTGTGTTTGTGTAATGTGTCTGATGTGTACTCTGTCCTTGTGTGATGTGTCTGATGTGCGCTATGTGCTTTTGTAATGCGTCTGATGTGTGCTATGTGCTTGTGTAATGTGTCTGATGTGTGCTATGTGCTTAGGTAATGTGTCTAATGTGTGTTCTGTGCTTGTGTGATATGTCTGATGTGTTCACTGTGCTTGTGTGATGTGTCTGATGTGTGCTCTGTGCTTGGGTAATGTGTCTGATGTGTACTCTGTCCTTGTGTGATGTGTCTGATGTGCGCTCTGTGCTTGTGTAATATGTCTGATGTGTGTTCTGTGCTTGTGTGATATGTCTGATGTGTGCAATGTGCTTGTGTGATGTGTCTGATGTGTGCACTTTGCTTGTGTAATGTGTCTGATGTGTGTTCTATGCTTGTGTGATATGTCTGATGTGTGCTCTGTGCTTGTGGGATGTGTCTGGTGTGTGCTCTGTGCTTGTGTGATGTGTCTGATGTGTGCTCTGTGCTTGTGTGATATGTCTGATGTGTGCTCTGTTCTTGTGTGATGTGTCTTACGTGCGCCCTGTGCTTGTGTGATGTGTCTGATGTGCGTTCTGCGCTTGTGTGATGTGTCTGATGTGTGCTCTGTGCTTGTGAGATGTGTCTGATGTGTGTTCTGTGCTTGTGTGATGTGTCTGATGTGTGCACTGTGCTTGTGTGATGTGTCTGATGTGCGTTCTGTGCTTGTGTGATGTGTCTGATATGTACTCTGTGCTTGAGATGTGTCTGATGTGTGTTCTGTGCTTGTGTGATGTGTCTGATGTGTGCACTGTGCTTGTGTGATGTGCCTGATGTATGATCTGTGATTGTGTGTGATGTGTCTGATGTGTGGTCTGTGCTTGTGTGATGTGTGCTATGTGCTGGTGTGATGTGTCTGATGTGTGCTCTCTGTTTGTGTGATGTGTCTGATGTGTGCTCTGTGCTTGTGTAATGTGTCTGATGTGTGCTCTGTGCTTGTGTGATGTGTCTGATGTGTACTCTATGCTTGTGTGATGTGTCTGATGTGTGCTCTGTGCTTGTTTGATGTGTCTGATGTGTGCTCTGTGGTTGTCTAATGTGTCTGATGTGTGCTATGTGCTTGTGTAATGTGTCTGATGTGTGCTCTGTGCTTGTGTAATGTGTCTGATGTGTGTTCTGTGCTTGTGTGATGTGTCTGATGTGTGCTCTGTGCTTGTGTAATGTGTCTGATGTGTACTCTATGCTTGTGTGATGTGTCTGATGTGTGCTCTGTGCTTGTTTGATGTGTCTGATGTGTGCTCTGTGGTTGTCTAATGTGTCTGATGTGTGCTATGTGCTTGTGTAATGTGTCTGATGTGTGCTCTGTGCTTGTGTAATGTGTCTGATGTGTGCTCTGTGCTTGGGTAATGTGTCTGATGTGTACTCTGTCCTTGTGTTATGTGTCTGATGTGCGCTCTGTGCTTGGGTAATGTGTCTGATTTGTACTCTGTCCTTGTGTGATGTGTCTGATGTGCGCTCTGTGCTTGTGTAATGTGTCTGATGTGTGCTCTGTGCTTGTGTGATGTGTCTGATGTGTGCTCTGTGCTTGTGTAATGTGTCTGATGTGTACTCTATGCTTGTGTGATGTGTCTGATGTGTGCTCTGTGCTTGTTTGATGTGTCTGATGTGTGCTCTGTGGTTGTGTAATGTGTCTGATGTGTGCTATGTGCTTGTGTAATGTGTCTGATGTGTGCTCGGTGCTTGTGTGATGTGTCTGATGTGTGCTCTGTGCTTGGGTAATGTGTCTGATGTGTACTCTGTCCTTGTGTTATGTGTCTGATGTGCGCTCTGTGCTTGGGTAATATGTCTGATGTGTACTCTGTCCTTGTGTGATGTGTCTGATGTGCGCTCTGTGCTTGGGTAATGTGTCTGATGTGTGTTCTTTGCTTGTGTGATATGTCTGATGTGTTCACTGTGCTTGTGTGATGTGTCTTATATGTGGGCTGTGCTTGTGTGATGTGTCTGATGTGTGTTCTGTGCTTGTGTTATATGTCTGATGTGTGCTCTGTGCTTGGGTAATGTGTCTGATGTGTGTTCTTTGCTTGTGTGATATGTCTGATGTGTTCACTGTGCTTGTGTGATGTGTCTTATATGTGGGCTGTGCTTGTGTGATGTGTCTGATGAGTGTTCTGTGCTTGTGTTATATGTCTGATGTGCTCATTGTGCTTGTGTGATGTGTCTGATGTGCGCTCTGTGCTTGTGTGATGTGACTGATGTGTGCTCTGTGCTTGTGTGATGTGACTGATGTGTGCTCTGTGCTTGGGTAATGTATCTGATGTGTGCTCTGCACTTGTGTGATGTGTGATGTGTGTTCTGTGCTTGTGTGATGTGTCTGATGTGTGTTCTGTGCTTGTGTGATGTGTCTGATGTGTGCTCTGTGTTTGTGTGATGTGTCTGATGTGTACTCTGTGCTTGTGTGATGTGACTGATGTGTGCTCTGTGCTTGGGTAATGTGTCTGATGTGTGCTCTGCACTTGTGTGATGTGTGATGTGTTCTCTGTTCTTGTGTGATGTGTCTGATGTGTGCTCTGTGTTTGTGTGATGTGTCTGATGTGTGCTCTATGCTTGTGTGATATGTCTGATGTGTGCTCTGTGCTAGGGTAATGTGTCTGGTGTGTGCTATGTGCTTGTGTGATGTGTCTGATGTGTGCTCTGTGCTTGTGTAATGTGTCTGATGTGTGCTATATGCTTGTGTGATGTGTCTGATGTGTACTCTGTCCTTGTGTGATGTGTCTGATGTGTGCTCTGTGCTTGTGTGATGTGTATGATGTGTGTTCTGTACTTGTGTGATGTGTGCTCTGTACTTGTGTGATGTGTCGGATGTGGGCTCTGTACTTGTGTGATGTGTCTGATGTGTGCTCTGTGTTTGTGTGATGTGTCTGATGTGTGCTCTGTGCTTGTGTAATGGGTCTGATGTGTGCTATATGCTTGTGTGATGTGTCTGATGTGTGCTTTGTGCTTGGTGATGTGTCTGATGTGTGCTCTGTTCTTGTGTGATGTGTCTGATGTGTGCTCTGGACTTGTGTGATGTGTCTGATGTGTGCTATGTGCTTGGGTGATGTGTCTGATGTGTGCTCTGTTCTTGTGTGATGTGTCTGATTTGTGCTCTGTGTTTGTGTGATGTGTCTGATGTGTGCTCTGTGCTTGCGTAATGTGTCTGATGTGTGCTTTGTACTTGTGTGATGTGTCTCATGTGTGCTTTGTGCTTGGTGACGTGTCTGATGTGTGCTCTGTGTTTGTGTGATGTGTCTGATGTGTACTCTGTGCTTGTGTGATGTGTCTGATGTGTGCTCTGTGCTTGGGTGATGTGTCTGATGTGTGCTCTGCGCTTGTGTGATGTGTCTGATGTGTGCTCTGTGCTTGTGTGATGTGTCTGATGTGTGCTCTGTCCTTGTGTGATGTGTCTGATGTGTGTTCTGTGCTTGTGTGATGTGTCTGATGTGTGCTCTGTCCTTGTATGATGTGTCTGATGTGTGCTCTGTCCTTGTGTGATGTGTCTGATGTGTTCTCTGTGTTTGTGTGATGTGTCTGATGTGTGCTCTGTGCTAGGTTAATGTGTCTGGTGTGTGCTATGTGCTTGTGTGATGTGTCTGATGTGTGCTCTGTGCTTGTATAATGTGTCTGATGTGTGCTATATGCTTGTGTGATGTGTCTGATGTGTAATCTGTCCTTGTGTGATGTGCCTGATGTGTGCTCTGTGCTTGGGTGATGTGTCTGATGTGTGCTCTGTGCTTGGGTGATGTGTCTGATGTGTGTTCTGCGCTTGTGTGATGTGTCTGATGTGTGCTCTGTGCTTGTGTGATGTGTCTGATGTGTGCTCTGTGCTCGTGTGATGTGTCTGATGTGTGGGCTGTGCTCGTATGATGTGTCTGATGTGTGTTCTGTGCTGGTGTGATGTGTCTGATGTGTGCTCTGTCCTTCTGTGATGTGTCTGATGTGTGCTCTGTGCTTGTGTGATGTGTCTGATGTGTGCTAGGTGCTTGGGTGATGTGTCTGATGTGTGTTCTGTGCTTGTGTGATGTGTCTGATGTGTGCTCTATGCTTGTGTGATGTGTCTGATGTGTGCTCTGTGCTTGTGTGATGTGTCTGATGTGTGGGCTGTGCTCGTATGATGTGTCTGATGTGAGTTCTGTTCTTGTGTGATGTGTCTGATGTGTGCTCTGTTCTTATGTGATGTGTCTGATGTGTGCTCTGTGTTTGTGTGATGTGTCTGATGTGTGTTCTGTTCTTATGTGATGTGTCTGATGTGTGCTCTGCACTTGTGTGATGTGTCTGATGTGTGTTCTGTGCTTGTGTGATGTGTCTGATGTGTGCTCTATGCTTGTGTGATGTGTCTGATGTGTGCTCTGTGCTTGTGTGATGTGTCTGATGTGTGCTCTGTGCTTGTGTGATGTGTCTGATGTGCGCTCTGTGCTTGTGTGATGTGTGTTCTGTGCTTGTGTGATGTGTCTGATGTGTGCTCTGTGCTTGTGTGATGTGTCTGATGTGTGCTATGTGCTTGGGTGAGATGTCTGATGTGTACTCTGTCCTTGTGTGATGTGTCTGATGTGTGCACTGTGCTTGTGTAATGTGTCTGATGTGTGCTCTGTGCTTGTGTGATGTGTCTGATGTGTGCTATGTGCTTGTGTGATGTGTCTGATGTGTGCACTTTGCTTGTGTAATGTGTCTGATGTGTGCTCTGTGCTTGTGTGATGTGTCTGATGTGTGTTTTGTGCTAGTTTGATGTGTCTGATGTGTGCACTTTGCTTGCGTGATGTGCCTGATGTGTGCACTTTGCTTGTGTGATGTGCCTGATGTGTGCTCTGTGCTTGTGTGATGTGTCTGATGTGTGCTCTGTGCTTGTGTGATGTGTCTGATGTGTGCACTGTGCTTGTGTGATGTGTCTGATGTGTGTTCTGTGCTTGTGTGATATGTCTGATGTGTGCTCTGTGCTTGTGTGATGTGTCTGATGTGTGTTCTGGGTTTATGTGATGTGTCTGATTTGTGCTCTGTGCTTGTGTGATGTGTCTGATGTGTGCTCTGTGCTTGTGTGATGTGTCTGATGTGTGCTCTGTGCTTGTGTGATGTGTCTGATGTGTGCTATGTGCTTGTGTAATGTGTTTGATGTGTGCTCTGTGCTTGTGTGATGTGTCTGATGTGTGCACTGTGCTTGTGTAATGTGTCTGATGTGTGCTATGTGCTTGTGTAATGTGTTTGATGTGTGCTCTGTGCTTGTGTGATGTGTCTGATGTGTGTTCTGTGCTTGTGTGATGTATCATATGTGTTCTATGCTTGTGTGATGTGTCTGATGTGTGCACTGTGCTTTTGTGATGTGTCTGATGTGTGTTCTGTGCTTGTGTGATGTGTCTGATGTGTGCACTGTGCTTGTGTGATGTGTCTGATGTGCGTTCTGCGCTTGTGTGATGTGTCTGATGTGTGCTCTGTGCTTGTGAGATGTGTCTGATGTGTGTTCTGTGCTTGTGTGATGTGTCTGATGTGTGCACTGTGCTTGTGTGATGTGCCTGATGTGTGATCTGTGCTTGTGTGATGTGTCTGATGTGTGGTCTGTGCTTGTGTGATGTGTGGTATTTGCTTGTGTGATGTGTCTGATGTGTGCTCTCTGCTTGTGTGATGTGTCTGATGTGTGCTCTGTGCTTGTGTGATGTGTCTGATGTGCTCTCTTTGCTTGTGTAATGTGTCTGATGTGTGCTCTGTGCTTGGGTGATTTGTCTGATGTGTGTTCTGTGCTTGTGTGATGTGTCTGATGTGTGCTCTGTGCTTGTGTGATATGTCTGATGTGTGCTCTGTGCTTGTGTGATGTGTCTGATGTGTGGGCTGTGCTCGTATGATGTGTCTGATGTGTGTTCTGTGCTTGTGTGATGTGTCTGATGTGTGCTCTGTCCTTGTGTGATGTGTCTGATGTGTGCTCTGTGCTAGGGTAATGTGTCTGATGTGTGCTCTGTTCTTGTGTAATGTGTCTGATGTGTGCTCTGCACTTGTGTGATGTGTCTGATGTGTGTTCTGTGCTTGTGTGATGTGTCTGATGTGTGCTATGTGCTTGTGTGATGTGTCTGATGTGTGCTCTGTGTTTGTGTGATGTGTCTGATGTGTGCTCTGTTCTTGTGTGATGTGTCTGATGTGTGCTCTGTGTTTGTGTGATGTGTCTAATGTGTGCTCTGTGCTTGTGTGATGTGTCTGATGTGTGCTCTGTGCTTGTGTGATGTGTCTGATGTGTGATTTGTACTTGTGTGATGTGTCTGATGTGTGCTTTGTGCTTGGTGATGTGTCTGATGTGTGCTATGTGTTTGTGTGATGTGTCTGATGTGTGCTCTGTGTTTGTGTGGTGTGTCTGATGTTTGCTCCATGCTTGTGTGATATGTCTGATGTGTGCTCTGTGCTAGTTAATGTGTCTGGTGTGTGCTATGTGCTTGTGTGATGTGTCTGATGTGTGCTATGTGCTTGTGTGATGTGTCTGATGTGTACTCTGTCCTTTTGTGATGTGTCTGATGTGTGCTCTGTGCTTGTGTGATGTGTATGATGTGTGTTCTGTACTTGTGTAATGTGTCTGATGTGTGCGCTGTGCTTGTGTGATGTGTATGATGTGTGCTCTTTGCTTGTGTGATGTGTCTGATGTGTGTTCTGTGCTTGTGTGATGTGTCTGATGTGTGCTCTGTCCTTGTGTGATGTGTCTGATGTGTGCTCTGTGCTAGGGTAATGTGTCTGATGTGTGCTCTGTTCTTGTGTAATGTGTCTGATGTGTGCTCTGTGCTTGTGTGATGTGTCTGAAGTGTGTTCTGTGCTTGTGTGATGTGTCTGATGTGCGCTCTGTGCCTGTGTGATGTGTCTGATGTGTGTTCTGGGTTTATGTGATGTGTCTGATTTGTGCTCTGTGCTTGTGTGATGTGTCTGATGTGTGCTCTGTGCTTGTGTGATGTGTCTGATGTGTGCTCTGTGCTTGTGTGATGTGTCTGATGTGTACTCTGTCCTTTTGTGATGTGTCTGATGTGTGCTCTGTGCTTGTGTGATGTGTATGATGTGTGTTCTGTACTTGTGTAATGTGTCTGATGTGTGCACTTTGCTTGTGTGATGTGCCTGATGTGTGCTCTGTGCTTGTGTGATGTGTCTGATGTGTGCTCTGTGCTTGTGTGATGTGTCTGATGTGTGCACTGTGCTTGTGTGATGTGTCTGATGTGTGTTCTGTGCTTGTGTGATATGTCTGATGTGTGCTCTGTGCTTGTGTGATGTGTCTGATTTGTGCTCTGTGCTTGTGTGATGTGTCTGATGTGTGTTCTGTGCTTGTGTGATGTGTCTGATGTGTGCTCTGTGCCTGTGTGATGTGTCTGATGTGTGTTCTGGGTTTATGTGATGTGTCTGATTTGTGCTCTGTGCTTGTGTGATGTGTCTGATGTGTGCTCTGTGCTTGTGTGATGTGTCTGATGTGTGCTCTGTGCTTGTGTGATGTGTCTGATGTGTGCTATGTGCTTGTGTAATGTGTTTGATGTGTGCTCTGTGCTTGTGTGATGTGTCTGATGTGTGCACTGTGCTTGTGTAATGTGTCTGATGTGTGCTCTGTGCTTGTGTGATGTGTCTGATGTGTGCTATGTGCTTGTGTAATGTGTTTGATGTGTGCTCTGTGCTTGTGTGATGTGTCTGATGTGTGTTCTGTGCTTGTGTGATGTATCATATGTGTTCTATGCTTGTGTGATGTGCCTGATGTGTGCTCTGTGCTTGTGTGATGTGTCTGGTGTGTGTTCTGTGCTTGTATGATGTGTCTGATGTGTGCTCTGTGCTTGTGTGATGTGTCTGGTGTGTGCTCTGTGCTTGTGTGATGTGTCTTACGTGCGCACTGTGCTTTTGTGATGTGTCTGATGTGTGTTCTGTGCTTGTGTGATGTGTCTGATGTGTGCACTGTGCTTGTGTGATGTGTCTGATGTGCGTTCTGCGCTTGTGTGATGTGTCTGATGTGTGCTCTGTGCTTGTGAGATGTGTCTGATGTGTGTTCTGTGCTTGTGTGATGTGTCTGATGTGTGCACTGTGCTTGTGTGATGTGCCTGATGTGTGATCTGTGCTTGTGTGATGTGTCTGATGTGTGGTCTGTGCTTGTGTGATGTGTGGTATTTGCTTGTGTGATGTGTCTGATGTGTGCTCTCTGCTTGTGTGATGTGTCTGATGTGTGCTCTGTGCTTGTGTGATGTGTCTGATGTGCTCTCTTTGCTTGTGTAATGTGTCTGATGTGTGCTCTGTGCTTGGGTGATTTGTCTGATGTGTGTTCTGTGCTTGTGTGATGTGTCTGATGTGTGCTCTGTGCTTGTGTGATATGTCTGATGTGTGCTCTGTGCTTGTGTGATGTGTCTGATGTGTGGGCTGTGCTTGTGTGATGTGTCTGATGTGTGCTCTGTGCTTGTGTGATGTGTCTGATGTGTGCTCTTTGCTTGTGTAATGTGTCTGATGTGTGCTATGTGCTTGTGTAATGTGTCTGATGTGTGCTCTGTGCTTGTGTAATGTGTCTGATGTGTGCTCTGTGCTTGTGTGATGTGTCTGATGTGTGCTCTGTGCTTGGGTAATATGTCTGATGTGTACTCTGTCCTTGTGTGATGTGTCTGATGTGCGCTCTGTGCTTGTGTAATGTGTCTGATGTGTGCTCTGTGCTTGAGTAATGTGTCTGATGTGTGTTCTGTGCTTGTGTGATATGTCTCATGTGTGCACTGTGCTTGTGTGATGTGTCTGATGTGTGATCTGTGCTTGGGTAATGTGTCTGATGTGTACTCTGTCCTTGTGTGATGTGTCTGATGTGTGCTCTGTGCTTGTGTGATGTGTCTGATGTGTGCTCTGTGCTTGGGTAATGTGTCTGATGTGTGTTCTTTGCTTGTGTGATGTGTCTGATGTGTGTTCTGTGCTTGTGTGATGTGTCTGATGTGTACTCTGTCCTTGTGTGATGTGTCTGATGTGCGCTCTGTGCTTGTGTAATGTGTCTGATGTGCGCTCTGTGCTTGTGTAATGTGTCTGATGTGTGCTCTGTGCTTGAGTAATGTGTCTGATGTGTGTTCTGTGCTTGTGTGATGTGTCTGATGTGTGCGCTGTGCTTGTGTGATGTGCCTGATGTGTGCTCTGTGCTTGTGTGATGTGTCTGATGTGTGCTCTGTGCTTGTGTGATGTGCCTGATGTGTGCTCTGTGCTTGTGTGATGTGTCTGATGTGTGGTCTGTGCTTGTGTGATGTGTGCTATGTGCTTGTGTGATGTGTCTGATGTGTGCTCTCTGCTTGTGTGATGTGTCTGATGTGTGCTCTGTGCTTGTGTGATGTGTCTGATGTGTGCTCTGTGCTTGTGTAATGTGTCTGATGTGTGCTATGTGCTTGTGTAATGTGTCTGATGTGCTCTCTTTGCTTGTGTAATGTGTCTGATGTGTGCTATGTGCTTGTGTAATGTGTCTGATGTGTGCTCTGTGCTTGTGTAATGTGTCTGATGTGTGCTCTGTGCTTGTGTGATGTGTCTGAAGTGTGCTCTGTGCTTGGGTAATATGTCTGATGTGTACTCTGTCCTTGTGTGATGTGTCTGATGTGCGCTCTGTGCTTGTGTAATGTGTCTGATGTGTGTTCTGTGCTTGTGTGATATGTCTCATGTGTGCACTGTGCTTGTGTGATGTGTCTGATGTGTGCTCTGTGCTTGGGTAAGGTGTCTGATGTGTACTCTGTCCTTGTGTGATGTGTCTGATGTGTGCTCTGTACTTGTGTGATATGTCTGATGTGTGCTCTGTGCTTGGGTAATGTGTCTGATGTGTGCTCTGTGCTTGTGTGATGTGTCTGATGTGTACTCTGTCCTTGTGTGATGTGTCTGATGTGCGCTCTGTGCTTGTGTAATGTGTCTAATGTGTGCTCTGTGCTTGTTTGATGTGTCTGATGTGTGTTCTGTGCTTGTGTTATATGTCTGATGTGTGCACTGTGCTTGTTTGATGTGTCTGATGTGTGTTCTGTGCTTGTGTTATATGTCTGATGTGTTCATTGTGCTTGTGTGATGTGTCTGATGTGTGCTCTGTGCTTATGTGATGTGTCTGATGTGTGCTCTGTACTTGTGTGATGTGTCTGATGTGTGTTCTGTGCTTGTGTGATATATCTGACGTGTTCACTGTGCTTGTGTGATGTGTCTTATATGTGGGCTGTGCTTGTGTGATGTGTCTGATGTGTGCTCTGTGCTTGTGTGATGTGTCTGATGTGACTTCTGTGCTTGTGTGATGTGTCTGATGTGTGTTCTGCGCTTGTGTGATATGTCTGATGTGTGTTCTGTGCTTGTGTGATGTGTCTGATGTGTGCCCTGTCCTTGTGTGATGTGTCTGATGTGTGCTCTGTGCTAGGGTAATGTGTCTGATGTGTGCTCTGTTCTTGTGTGATGTGTCTGCTGTGTGCTCTTCACTTGTGTGATGTGTCTGATGTGTGTTCTGTGCTTGTGTGATGTGTCTGATGTGTGTTCTGTGTTTGTGTGATGTGTCTGATGTGTGCTCTGTTCTTGTGTGATGTGTCTGATGTGTGCTCTGTGTTTGTGTGATGTGTCTGATGTGTGCTCTGTGTTTGTGTGATGTGTCTGATGTGTGCTCTGTGTTTGTGTGATGTGTCTGATGTGTGCTCTATGCTTGTGTGATGTGTCTGATGTGTGCTCTGTGCTAGGGTAATGTGTCTGGTGTGTGCTATGTGCTTGTGTGATGTGTCTGATGTGTGCTCTGTGCTTGTGTAATGTGTCTGATGTGTGCTATATGCTTGTGTGATGTGTCTGATGTGTACTCTGTCTTTGTGTGATGTGTCTGATGTGTGCTCTGTGCTTGTGTAATGTGTCTGATGTGTGCTCTGTGCTTGTGTGATGTGTCTGATGTGTGCTCTGTTCTTGTGTGATGTGTCTGATGTGTGCTCTGTGTTTGTGTGATGTGTCTGATGTGTGCTCTGTGTTTGTGTGATGTGTCTGATGTGTGCTCTGTGTTTGTGTGATGTGTCTGGTGTGTGCTCTGTGCTTGTGTGATGTGTCTGATGTGTGCTCTGTGCTTGTGTAATGTGTCTGATGTGTGCTATATGCTTGTGTGATGTGTCTGATGTGTACTCTGTCCTTGTGTGATGTGTCTGATGTGTGCTCTGTGCTTGTGTAATGTGTCTGATGTGTGCTCTGTGCTTGTGTGATGTGTCTGATGTGTGCTCTGTGCTTGTGTGATGTGTATGATGTGTGTTCTGTACTTGTGTGATGTGTGCTCTGTACTTGTGTGATGTGTCGGATGTGGGCTCTGTACTTGTGTGATGTGTCTGATGTGTGCTCTTTGCTTGTGTGATGTGCCTGATGTGTGTTCTGTGCTTGTGTGATGTGTCTGATATGTGCTCTGTGCTTGTGTGATGTGTCTGATGTGTGCTATGTGCTTGGGTGATGTGTCTGATGTGTGCACTGTGCTTGTGTAATATGTCTGATGTGTGCTCTGTGCTTGTGTGATGTGTCTGATGTGTGCTATGTCCTTGTGTGATGTGTCTGATGTGTGCACTGTGCTTGTGTAATGTGTCTGATGTGTGCTCTGTGCTTGTGTGATGTGTCTGATGTGTGCTCTGTGATTGTGTGATGTGTCTGATGTGTGTTCTGTGCTTGTGTGATGTGTCTGATGTGTGCTCTATGCTTGTGTGATGTGTCTGATGTGTGCTCTGTTCTTGTGTGATGTGTCTGATGTTTGCTCTGTACTTGTGTGATGTGTCTGATGTGTGCTCTGTGCTTGTGTGATGTGTCTGATGTGTGCTCTGTGCTTGTGTGATGTGTCTGATGTGTGCTCTGTGCTTGTGTAATGTGTCTGATGTGTGCTTTGTACTTGTGTGATGTGTCTGATGTGTGCTTTGTGCTTGGTGACGTGTCTGATGTGTGCTCTGTGTTTGTGTGATGTGTCTGATGTGTGCTCTGTGCTTGTGTGATGTGTCTGATGTGTGGGCTGTGCTCGTATGATGTGTCTGATGTGTGTTCTGTGCTTGTGTGATGTGTCTGATGTGTGCTCTGTCCTTGTGTGATGTGTCTGATGTGTGCTTTGTACTTGTGTGATGTGTCTGATGTGTGCTTTGTGCTTGGTGACGTGTCTGATGTGTGCTCTGTGCTTGTATGATGTGTCTGATGTGTGCTCTGTGCTTGTGTGATGTGTCTGATGTGTGGGCTGTGCTCGTATGATGTGTCTGATGTGTGTTCTGTGCTTGTGTGATGTGTCTGATGTGTGCTCTGTTCTTGTGTGATGTGTCTGGTGTGTGCTCTGTTCTTGTGTGATGTGTCTGATGTGTGCTCTGCACTTGTGTGATGTGTCTGATGTGTGCTCTGCACTTGTGTGATGTGTCTGATGTGTGTTCTGTGCTAGGGTAATGTGTCTGGTGTGTGCTATGTGCTTGTGTGATGTGTCTGATGTGTGCTCTGTGCTTGTGTAATGTGTCTGATGTGTGCTATATGCTTGTGTGATGTGTCTGATGTGTACTCTGTCCTTGTGTGATGTGTCTGATGTGTGCTCTGTGCTTGTGTAATGTGTCTGATGTGTGCTCTATGCTTGTGTGATGTGTCTGATGTGTGCTCTGTGCTTGTGTGATGTGTCTGATGTGTGCTCTGTTCTTGTGTGATGTGTCTGATGTTTGCTCTGTACTTGTGTGATGTGTCTGATGTGTGCTCTGTGCTTGTGTGATGTGTCTGATGTGTGCTCTGTGCTTGTGTGATGTGTCTGATGTGTGTTCTGTGCTTGTGTAATGTGTCTGATGTGTGCTTTGTACTTGTGTGATGTGTCTGATGTGTGCTTTGTGCTTGGTGACGTGTCTGATGTGTGCTCTGTGCTTGTGTGATGTGTCTGATGTGTGCTCTGTGCTTGGGTGATGTGTCTGATGTGTGTTCTGCGCTTGTATGATGTGTCTGATGTGTGCTCTGTGCTTGTGTGATGTGTCTGATGTGTGGGCTGGGCTCGTATGATGTGTCTGATGTGTGTTCTGTGCTTGTGTGATGTGTCTGATGTGTGCTCTGTCCTTGTGTGATGTGTCTGATGTGTGCTCTATGCTTGTGTGATGTGTCTGATGTGTGCTCTGTGCTTGTGTGATGTGTCTGATGTGTGCTCTGTTCTTGTGTGATGTGTCTGATGTTTGCTCTGTACTTGTGTGATGTGTCTGATGTGTGCTCTGTGTTTGTGTGATGTGTCTGATGTGTGCTCTGTGCTTGTGTGATGTGTCTGATGTGTGTTCTGTGCTTGTGTAATGTGTCTGATGTGTGCTTTGTACTTGTGTGATGTGTCTGATGTGTGCTTTGTGCTTGGTGACGTGTCTGATGTGTGCTCTGTGCTTGTGTGATGTGTCTGATGTGTGCTCTGTGCTTGGGTGATGTGTCTGATGTGTGTTCTGCGCTTGTATGATGTGTCTGATGTGTGCTCTGTGCTTGTGTGATGTGTCTGATGTGTGGGCTGGGCTCGTATGATGTGTCTGATGTGTGTTCTGTGCTTGTGTGATGTGTCTGATGTGTGCTCTGTCCTTGTGTGATGTGTCTGATGTGTGCTCTGTGCTTGTGTGATGTGTCTGATGTGTGGGCTGTGCTCGTATGATGTGTCTGATGTGTGCTCTGTGCTTGTGTGATGTGTCTGATGCGTGCTCTGTTCTTGTGTGATGTGTCTGATGTGTGCTCTGCACTTGTGTGATGTGTCTGATGTGTGCTCTGCACTTGTGTGATGAGTCTGATGTGTGTTCTGTGCTTGTGTGATGTGTCTGATGTGTGCTCTGTGCTTGTGTGATGTGTCTGATGTGTGCTCTGTGCTTGTGTGATGTGTCTGATGTGCGCTCTGTGCTTGTGTGATGTGTCTGATGTGCGCTATGCTTGTGTGATGTGTCTGATGTGCGCTCTGTGGTTGTGTGATGTGTCTGATGTGTGCTCGGTGCTTGTGTGATGTGTCTGATGTGCGCTGTGCTTGTGTGATGTGTCTGATGTGTGCTCTGTGCTTGTGTGATGTGTCTGATGTGTGCTCTGTGATTGTGTGATGTGTCTGATGTGTGCTCTATGCTTGTGTGATGTGTCTGATGTGTGCTCTGTGCTTGTGTGATGTGTCTGATGTGTGCTCTGTTCTTGTGTGATGTGTCTGACGTTTGCTCTGTACTTGTGTGATGTGTCTGATGTGTGCTCTGTGTTTGTGTGATGTGTGTGATGTGTGCTCTGTGCTTGTGTGATGTGTCTGATGTGTGCTCTGTGCTTGTGTGATGTGTCTGATGTGTGCTCTGTGCTTGTGTGATGTGTCTGATGTGTGCTTTGTACTTGTGTGATGTGTCTGATGTGTGCTTTGTGCTTGGTGACGTGTCTGATGTGTGCTCTGTGCTTGTGTGATGTGTCTGATGTGTGCTCTGTGCTTGGGTGATGTGTCTGATGTGTGTTCTGCGCTTGTATGATGTGTCTGATGTGTGCTCTGTGCTTGTGTGATGTGTCTGATGTGTGGGCTGGGCTCGTATGATGTGTCTGATGTGTGTTCTGTGCTTGTGTGATGTGTCTGATGTGTGCTCTGTCCTTGTGTGATGTGTCTGATGTGTGCTCTGTGCTTGTGTGATGTGTCTGATGTGTGGGCTGTGCTCGTATGATGTGTCTGATGTGTGTTCTGTGCTTGTGTGATGTGTCTGATGTGTGCTCTGTCCTTGTATGATGTGTCTGATATGTGCTCTGTTCTTGTGGGATGTGTCTGATGTGTGCTCTGTGCTTGTGTGATGTGTCTGATGTGTGATCTGCACTTGTGTGATGTGTCTGATGTGTGTTCTGTGCTTGTGTGATGTGTCTGATGTGTGCTCTGTGCTTGTGTGATGTGTCTGATGTGCGCTCTGTGCTTGTGTGATGTGTCTGATGTGCGCTATGCTTGTGTGATGTGTCTGATGTGCGCTCTGTGCTTGTGTGATGTGTCTGATGTGTGCTCGGTGCTTGTGTGATGTGTCTGATGTGCGCTGTCCTTATGTGATGTGTCTGATGTGTGCTCGGTGCTTGTGTGATGTGTCTGATGTGCGCTCGGTGCTTGTGTGATGTGTCTGATGTGCACTCTGTGCTTGTGTGATGTGTCTGATGTGTGTTCTGTGCTTGTGTGATGTGTCTGATGTGTGCTCGGTGCTTGTGTGATGTGTCTGATGTGAGCTCTGTGCTTGTGTGATGTGTCTGATGTGTGCTCTGTGCTTGTGTGATGTGTCTGATGTGTGCTCTGTGCTTGTGTGATGTGTCTGATGTGTGCTCTATGCTTGTGTGATGTGTCTGATGTGTGCTCTGTTCTTGTGTGATGTGTCTGATGTGTGCTCGGTGCTTGTGTGATGTGTCTGATGTGCGCTCTGTGCTTGTGTGATGTGTCTGATGTGTGCTCTGTGCTTGTGTGATGTGTCTGATGTGTGCTCTATGCTTGTGTGATGTGTCGGATGTGTGCTCTGTGCTTGTGTAATGTGTCTGATGTGTGCTCTGTGCTTGTGTGATGTGTCTGATGTGTGCTCTATGCTTGTGTGATGTGTCTGATGTGCGCTCTGTGCTTGTGTAATGTGTCTGATGTGTGCTCTGTGCTTGTGTAATGTGTCGGATGTGTGCTCTGTGCTTGGGTAATGTGTCTGATGTGTACTCTGTCCTTCTGTGATGTGTCTGATGTGCGCTCTGTGCTTGTGTAATGCGTCTGATGTGTGCTATGTGCTTGTGTAATGTGTCTGATGTGTGCTCTGTGCTTGTGTGATGTGTCTGATGTGTCCTCTGTGCTTAGGTAATGTGTCTAATGTGTGTTCTGTGCTTGTGTGATATGTCTGATGTGTTCACTGTGCTTGTGTGATGTGTCTGATGTGTACTCTGTCCTTGTGTAATATGTCTGATGTGTGCTATGTGCTTCTGTGATGTGTCTGATGTGTGATCTGTGCTTGTGTGATGTGTCTGATGTGTGCTCTGTACTTGTGAGATGTGTCTGATGTGTCTTCTGTGCTTGTGTGATGTGTCTGATGTGTGCTCTGTGCTTGTGTGATGTGTCTGATGTGTGCTCTGTGCTTGTGTGATGTGTCTGATGTGTGGGCTGTGCTCGTATGATGTGTCTGATGTGTGTTCTGTGCTTGTGTGATGTGTCTGATGTGTGCTCTGTCCTTGTGTGATGTGTCTGATGTGAGCTCTGTGCTTGTGTGATGTGTCTGATGTGTGCTCTGTGCTTGTGTGATGTGTCTGATGTGTGCTCTGTGCTTGGGTAATGTGTCTGATGTGTACTCTGTCCTTGTGTGATGTGTCTGTTGTGCGCTCTGTGCTTGTGTAATGTGTCTGATGTGTGCTCTGTGCTTGTGTGATGTGTCTGATGTGTGCTCTGTGCTTGGGTAATGTGTCTGATGTGTGTTCTGTGCTTGTGTGTTATGTCTCATGTGTGCACTGTGCTTGTGTGATGTGTCTGATGTGTGCTCTGTGCTTGGGTAATGTGTCTGATGTGTGTTCTTTGCTTGTGTGATATGTCTGATGTGTTCACTGTGCTTGTGTGATGTGTCTGATGTGTGTTCTGTGCTTTTGTGATGTGTCTGATGTGTACTCTGTCCTTGTGTGATGTGTCTGATGTGCGCTCTGTGCTTGTGTAATGTGTCTGATGTGTGCTATGTGCTTCAGTGATGTGTCTGATGTGTGCTCAGTGCTTGTGTGATTTGTCTGATGTGTGCTCTGTGCTTGGGTAATGTGTCTGATGTGTGCTCTGTGCTTGTGTGATGTGTCTGATGTGTGCTCTGTGTTTGTGTGATGTGTCTGATGTGTGCTCTGTGTTTGTGTGATGTGTCTGATGTGTGCTCTGTACTTGTCTGATGTGTGTTCTGTGCTTGTGTGATGTGTCTGATGTGTGTTCTGTGTTTGTGTGATGTGTCTGATGTGTGCTCTGTTCTTGTGTGATGTGTCTGATGTGTGCTCTGTGTTTGTGTGATGTGTCTGATGTGTGCTCTGTGTTTGTGTGATGTGTCTGATGTGTGCTCTGTGTTTGTGTGATGTGTTTGATGTGTGCTCTATGCTTGTGTGATGTGTCTGATGTGTGCTCTGTGCTAGGGTAATGTGTCTGGTGTGTGCTATGTGCTTGTGTAATGTGTCTGATGTGTGCTATATGCTTGTGTGATGTGTCTGATGTGTACTCTGTCCTTGTGTGATGTGTCTGATGTGTGCTCTGTGCTTGTGTAATGTGTCTGATGTGTGCTCTGTGCTTGTGTGATGTGTATGATGTGTGTTCTGTACTTGTGTGATGTGTGCTCTGTACTTGTGTGATGTGTCGGATGTGTGCACTGTACTTGTGTGATGTGTCTGATGTGTGCTCTTTGCTTGTGTGATGTGTCTGAAATGTGCTCTGTGCTTGTGTGATGTGTCTGAAATGTGCTCTGTGCTTGTGTGATGTGTCTGATGTGTGCTATGTGCTTGGGTGATGTGTCTGATGTGTACTCTGTCCTTGTGTGATGTGTCTGATGTGTGCACTGTGCTTGTGTAATGTGTCTGATGTGTGCTCTGTGCTTGTGTGATGTGTCTGATGTGTGCTCTGTGAGTGTGTGATGTGTCTGATGTGTGTTCTGTGCTTGTGTGATGTGTGCTCTATGCTTGTGTGATGTGTCTGATGTGTGCTCTGTGCTTGTGTGATGTGTCTGATGTGTGCTCTGTGCTTGTGTAATGTGTCTGATGTGTGCTATGTGCTTGTGTGATGTGTCTGATGTGTGCTCTGTGCTTGTGTAATGTGTCTGATGTGTGCTCTGTGCTTGTGTGATATGTCTCATGTGTGCACTGTGCTTGTGTGATGTGTCTGATGTGTGCTCTGTGCTTGGGTAATGTGTCTGATGTGTACTCTGTCCTTGTGTGATGTGTCTGATGTGCGCTCTGTGCTTGTGTGATGTGTCTGAAATGTGCTCTGTGCTTGTGTGATGTGTCTGATGTGTGCTATGTGCTTGGGTTATGTGTCTGATGTGTACTCTGTCCTTGTGTGATGTGTCTGATGTGTGCACTGTGCTTGTGTAATGTGTCTGATGTGTGCTCTGTGCTTGTGTGATGTGTCTGATGTGTGCTCTGTGATTGTGTGATGTGTCTGATGTGTGTTCTGTGCTTGTGTGATGTGTGCTCTATGCTTGTGTGATGTGTCTGATGTGTGCTCTGTGCTTGTGGGATGTGTCTGATGTGTGCTGTGCTTGTGTGATGTGTCTGATGTGTTCTATGTGCTTGTGTGATGTGTCTGATGTGTGCTCTGTGCTTGTGTGATGTGTCTGATGTGTGCTCTGTGCTTGTGTGATGTGTCTGATGTGTGTTCTGTGCTTGTGTGATATGTCTGATGTGTGTTCTGTGCTTGTGTGATGTGTCTGATGTGTGTTCTGTGCTTGTGTGATGTGTCTGATGTGTACTCTGTCCTTGTGTGATGTGTCTGATGTGCGCTCTGTCCTTGTGTGATGTGTATGATGTGTGCACTGTGCTTGTGTAATGTGACTGATGTGTGCTCTGTGATTGTGTGATGTGTCTGATGTGTGTTCTGTGCTTGTGTGATGTGTCTGATGTGTGCTCTGTGCTTGTGGGATGTGTCTGATGTGCGCTGTGCTTGTGTGATGTGTCTGATGTGTGCTCTGTGCTTGTGTGATGTGTCTGATGTGTGCTATGTGCTTGTGTGATGTGTCTGATGTGTGCTCTGTGCTTGTGTGATGTGTCTGATGTGTGTTCTGTGCTTGTGTGATATGTCTCATGTGTGAACTGTGCTTGTGTGATGTGTCTGATGTGTGCTCTGTGCTTGGGTAATGTGTCTGATGTGTACTCTGTCCTTGTGTGATGTGTCTGATGTGCGCTCTGTGCTTGTGTAATGTGTCTGATGTGTTCTATGTGCTTGTGTGATGTGTCTGATGTGCGCTCTGTGCTTGTGTGATGTGTCTGATGTGTGTTCTGTGCTTGTGTGATATGTCTGATGTGTGTTCTGTGCTTGTGTGATGTGTCTGATGTGTGTTCTGTGCTTGTGTGATGTGTCTGATGTGTACTCTGTCCTTGTGTGATGTGTCTGATGTGTGTTCTGCGCTTGTGTGATGTGTCTGATGTGTGCTCTGGAGTTGTGTGATGTGTCTGATGTGTGCTCTGTTCTTGTGTGATGTGTCTGATGTGTGCTCTGCACTTGTGTGATGTGTCTGATGTGTGTTCTATGCTTGTGTGATGTGTCTGATGTGTGTTCTGTGCTTGTGTGATGTGTCTGATGTGTGCTCTGTGTTTGTGTGATGTGTCTGATGTGTGCTCTGTTCTTGTGTGATGTGTCTGATGTGTGCTCTGTGTTTGTGTGATGTGTCTGATGTGTGCTCTGTGTTTGTGTGATGTGTCTGATGTGTGCTCTGTGTTTGTGTGATGTGTCTGATGTGTGCTCTATGCTTGTGTGATGTGTCTGATGTGTGTTCTGTGCTAGGGTAATGTGTCTGGTGTGTGCTATGTGCTGGTGTGATGTGTCTGATGTGTGCTCTGCACTTGTGTGATGTGTCTGATTTGTGTTCTATGCTTGTGTGATGTGTCTGATGTGTGCTCTGTGCTTGTGTAAGGTGTCTGATGTGCGCTCTGTGCTTGTGTGATATGTCTGATGTGCGCTGTGCTTGTGTGATGTGTCTGATGTGCGCTCTGTGCTTGTGTGATGTGTCTGATGTGTGTCCTGTGCTTGTGTGATGTGTCTGATGTGTGTTCTGTGCTTGTGTGATGTGTCTGATGTGTACTCTGTCCTTGTGTGATGTGTCTGATGTGTGTTCTGCGCTTGTGTGATGTGTCTGATGTGTGCTCTGGAGTTGTGTGATGTGTCTGATGTGTGCTCTGTTCTTGTGTGATGTGTCTGATGTGTGCTCTGCACTTGTGTGATGTGTCTGATGTGTGTTCTATGCTTGTGTGATGTGTCTGATGTGTGTTCTGTGCTTGTGTGATGTGTCTGATGTGTGCTCTGTGTTTGTGTGATGTGTCTGATGTGTGCTCTGTTCTTGTGTGATGTGTCTGATGTGTGCTCTGTGTTTGTGTGATGTGTCTGATGTGTGCTCTGTGTTTGTGTGATGTGTCTGATGTGTGCTCTGTGTTTGTGTGATGTGTCTGATGTGTGCTCTATGCTTGTGTGATGTGTCTGATGTGTGTTCTGTGCTAGGGTAATGTGTCTGGTGTGTGCTATGTGCTTGTGTGATGTGTCTGATGTGTGCTCTGCACTTGTGTGATGTGTCTGATGTGTGCTCTGCACTTGTGTGATGTGTCTGATGTGTGTTCTATGCTTGTGTGATGTGTCTGATGTGTGCTCTGTGCTTGTGTGATGTGTCTGATGTGCGCTCTGTGCTTGTGTGATATGTCTGATGTGCGCTGTGCTTGTGTGATGTGTCTGATGTGCGCTCTGTGCTTGTGTGATGTGTCTGATGTGTGCTCGGTGCTTGTGTGATGTGTCTGATGTGCGCTGTGCTTGTGTGATGTGTCTGATGTGTGCTCTGTGCTTGTGTGATGTGTCTGATGTGTGCTCGGTGCTTGTGTGTTGTGTCTGATGTGCGCTCTGTGCTTGTGTAATGTGTCTGATGTGTGCTCTGTGCTTGTGTGATGTGTCTGATGTGTGCTCGGTGCTTGTGTGATGTGTCTGATGTGCGCTCTGTGCTTGTGTGATGTGTCTGAAGTGTGCTCTGTGCTTGTGTGATGTGTCTGATGTGTGCTCTATGCTTGTTTGATGTGTCTGATGTGTGCTCTGTTCTTCTGTGATGTGTCTGATGTGTGCTCGGTGCTTGTGTGATGTGTCTGATGTGCGCTCTGTGCTTGTCTGATGTGTCTGATGTGTGCTCTGTGCTTGTGTGATGTGTCTGATGTGTGCTCTATGCTTGTGTGATGTGTCTGATGTGTGCTCTGTTCTTGTGTGATGTGTCTGATGTGTGCTCGGTGCTTGTGTGATGTGTCTGATGTGCGCTCTGTGCTTGAGTGATGTGTATGATGTGTGTTCTGTACTTGTGTGATGTGTGCTCTGTGCTAGGGTAATGTGTCTGGTGTGTGCTATGTGCTTGTGTGATGTGTCTGATGTGTGCTCTGTGCTTGTGTAATGTGTCTGATGTGTGCTATATGCTTGTGTGATGTGTCTGATGTGTACTCTGTCCTTATGTGATGTGTCTGATGTGTGCTATATGCTTGTGTGATGTGTATTCTGTACTTGTGTGATGTGTGCTCTGTGCTAGGGTAATGTGTCTGGTGTGTGCTATGTGCTTGTGTGATGTGTCTGATGTATGTTCTGCGCTTGTGTGATGTGTCTGATGTGTGCTATATGCTTGTGTGATGTGTCTGATGTGTGCTCTGTGCTTGTGTGATGTGTCTGATGTGTGCTCTGTTCTTGTGTGATGTGTCTGATGTTTGCTCTGTACTTGTGTGATGTGTCTGATGTGTGCTATATGCTTGTGTGATGTGTCTGATGTGTGCTCTGTTCTTGTGTGATGTGTCTGATGTGTACTCTGTCCTTGTGTGATGTGTCTGATGTGTGCTATATGCTTGTGTGATGTGTCTGATGTGTGCTCTGTGCTTGTGTGATGTGTCTGATGTGTGCTCTGTGATTGTGTGATGTGTCTGATGTGTGTTCTGTGCTTGTGTGATGTGTCTGATGTGTGCTCTATGCTTGTGTGATGTGTCTGATGTGTGCTCTGTGCTTGTTTGATGTGTCTGATGTTTGCTCTGTACTTGTGTGATGTGTCTGATGTGTGCTCTGTGATTGTGTGATGTGTCTGATGTGTGTTCTGTGCTTGTGTGATGTGTCTGATGTGTGCTCTATGCTTGTGTGATGTGTCTGATGTGTGCTCTGTTCTTGTGTGATGTGTCTGATGTTTGCTCTGTACTTGTGTGATGTGTCTGATGTGTGCTCTGTGTTTGTGTGATGTGTGTGATGTGTGCTCTTTGCTTGTGTGATGTGTCTGATGTGTGCTCTGTGCTTGTGTGATGTGTCTGATGTGTGCTCTGTGCTTGTGTAATGTGTCTGATGTGTGCTTTGTACTTGTGTGATGTGTCTGATGTGTGCATTGTGCTTGGTGACGTGTCTGATGTGTGCTCTGTGTTTGTGTGATGTGTCTGATGTGTACTCTGTGCTTGTGTGATGTGTCTGATGTGTGCTCTGTGCTTGGGTGATGTGTCTGATGTGTGTTCTGCGCTTGTATGATGTGTCTGATGTGTGCTCTGTGCTTGTGTGATGTGTCTGATGTGTGTTCTGTGCTTGTGTGATGTGTCTGATGTGTGCTCTGTGCTTGTGTGATGTGTCTGATGTGTGGGCTGTGCTCGTATGATGTGTCTGATGTGTGTTCTGTGCTTGTGTGATGTGTCTGATGTGTGCTCTGTCCTTGTGTGATGTGTCTGATGTGTGCTCTGTGCTTGTGTGATGTGTCTGATGTGTGGGCTGTGCTCGTATGATGTGTCTGATGTGTGTTCTGTGCTTGTGTGATGTGTCTGATGTGTGCTCTGTCCTTGTGTGATGTGTCTGATGTGTGCTCTGTTCTTGTGTGATGTGTCTGATGTGTGCTCTGCACTTGTGTGATGTGTCTGATGTGTGCTCTGCACTTGTGTGATGTGTCTGATGTGTGTTCTGTGCTTGTGTGATGTGTCTGATGTGTGCTCTGTGCTTGTGTGATGTGTCTGATGTGTGCTCTGTGCTTGTGTGATGTGTCTGATGTGCGCTCTGTGCTTGTGTGATGTGTCTGATGTGCGCTGTGCTTGTGTGATGTGTCTGATGTGCGCTCTGTGCTTGTGTGATGTGTCTGATGTGTGCTCGGTGCTTGTGTGATGTGTCTGATATGCGCTGTGCTTGTGTGATGTGTCTGATATGTGCTCTGTGCTTGAGTGATGTGTATGATGTGTGCTCTGTACTTGTGTGATGTGTCTGATGTGTGCTCTGTGCTTGGGTGATGTGTCTGATGTGTGTTCTGCGCTTGTGTGATGTGTCTGATGTGTGCTCTGTGCTTGTGTGATGTGTCTGATGTGTGGGCTGTGATTGTGTGATGTGTCTGATGTGTGCTCTGTGCTTGGGTAATGTGTCTGATGTGTGTTCTGTGCTTGTGTGTTATGTCTCATGTGTGCACTGTCCTTGTGTGATGTGTCTGATGTGTGCTCTGTGCTTGTGTGATGTGTCTGATGTGTGCTCTGTGCTTGGGTAATGTGTCTGATGTGTGTTCTTTGCTTGTGTGATGTGTCTGATGTGTTCACTGTGCTTGTGTGATGTGTCTGATGTGTGTTCTGTGCTTGTGTGATGTGTCTGATGTGTACTCTGTCCTTGTGTGATGTGTCTGATGTGCGCTCTGTACTTGTGTAATGTGTCTGATGTGCGCTCTGTGCTTGTGTGATGTGTCTGATGTGTGCTCTGTACTTGTGTGATGTGTCTGATGTGTGCTCTGTGCTTGTGTGATGTGTCTGATGTGTGGGCTGTGCTTGTGTGATGTGTCTGATGTGTTCACTGTGCTTGTGTGATGTGTCTGATGTGTGTTCTGTGCTTGTGTGATGTGTCTGATGTGTGCTCTGTGCTTGGGTAATGTGTCTGATGTGTGTTCTGTGCTTGTGTGATATGTCTGATGTGTGCTCTGTGCTTGTGTGATATGTCTGATGTGTGTTCTGTGCTTGTGTGATGTGTCTGATATGTGCTCTGTCCATGTGTGATGTGTCTGATGTGTGTTCTGTGCTTGTGTTATATGTCTGATGTGTTCATTGTGCTTGTTTGATGTGTCTGATGTGTGCTCTGTGCTTGTGTGATGTGTCTGATGTGTGCTCTGTACTTGTGTGATGTGTCTGATGTGTCTTCTGTGCTTGTGTGATGTGTCTGATGTGTGTTCTGTGCTTGTGTGATATATCTGATGTGTTCACTGTGCTTGTGTGATGTGTCTGATGTGTCTTCTGTGCTTGTGTGATGTGTCTGATGTGTCTTCTGTGCTTGTGTGATGTGTCTGATGTGTGCTCTGTGCTTGGGTGATGTGTCTGATGTGTGTTCTGCGCTTGTGTGATGTGCCTGATGTGTGCTCTGTGCTTGTGTGATGTGTCTGTTGTGCGCTCTGTGCTTGTGTGATGTGTCTGTTGTGTGGGCTGTGCTCGTATGATGTGTCTGATGTGTGTTCTGTGCTTGTGTGATGTGTCTGATGTGTGCCCTGTCCTTGTGTGATGTGTCTGATGTGTGCTCTGTGCTAGGGTAATGTGTCTGATGTGTGCTAGGTGCTTGCGTGATGTGTCTGATGTGTGCTCTGTTCTTGTGTAATGTGTCTGATGTGTGCTCTGGAGTTGTGTGATGTGTCTGATGTGTGCTCTGTTCTTGTGTGATGTGTCTGATGTGTGCTCTTCACTTGTGTGATGTGTCTGATGTGTGTTCTGTGCTTGTGTGATGTGTCTGATGTGTGTTCTGTGTTTGTGTGATGTGTCTGATGTGTGCTCTGTTCTTGTGTGATGTGTCTGATGTGTGCTCTGTGTTTGTGTGATGTGTCTGATGTGTGATCTGTGTTTGTGTGATGTGTCTGATGTGTGCTCTATGCTTGTGTGATGTGTCTGATGTGTGCTCTGTGTTTGTGTGATGTGTCTGTTGTGTGCTCTGTGTTTGTGTGATGTGTCTGATGTGTGCTCTGTTCTTGTGTGATGTGTCTGATGTGTGCTCTGTGTTTGTGTGATGTGTCTGTTGTGTGCTCTGTGTTTGTGTGATGTGTCTGATGTGTGCTCTATGCTTGTGTGATGTGTCTGATGTGTGCTCTGTGCTAGGGTAATGTGTCTGATGTGTGCTATGTGTTTGTGTGATGTGTCTGATGTGTACTCTGTCCTTGTGTGATGTGTCTGATGTGTGCTCTGTGCTTGTGTAATGTGTCTGATGTGTGCTCTGTGCTTGTGTGATGTGTATGATGTGTGTTCTGTACTTGTGTGATGTGTGCTCTGTACTTGTGTGATGTGTCGGATGTGTGCACTGTACTTGTGTGATGTGTCTGATGTGTGCTCTTTGCTTGTGTGATGTGTCTGATGTGTGTTCTGTGCTTGTGTGATGTGTCTGATGTGTTCACTGTGCTTGTGTAATGTGTCTGATGTGTGCTCTGTGATTGTGTGATGTGTCTGATGTGTGTTCTGTGCTTGTGTGATGTGTGCTCTATGCTTGTGTGATGTGTCTGATGTTTGCTCTGTACTTGTGTGATGTGTCTGATGTGTGCTCTGTGTTTGTGTGATGTGTGTGATGTGTGCTCTGTGCTTGTGTGATGTGTCTGATGTGTGCTCTGTGCTTGTGTGATGTGTCTGATGTGTGCTCTGTGCTTGTGTAATGTGTCTGATGTGTGCTTTGTACTTGTGTGATGTGTCTGATGTGTGCTTTGTGCTTGGTGACGTGTCTGATGTGTGCTCTGTGCTTGTGTGATGTGTCTGATGTGTGCTCTGTGCTTGGGTGATGTGTCTGATGTGTGCTCTGTGCTTGTGTGATGTGTCTGATATGTGCTCTGTGCTTGTGTGATGTGTCTGATGTGTGCTCTGTGCTTGTGTGATGTGTCTGATGTGTGCTCTATGCTTGTGTGATGTGTCTGATGTGTGCTCTGTTCTTGTGTGATGTGTCTGATGTGTGCTCGGTGCTTGTGTGATGTGTCTGATGTGCGCTCTGTGCTTGTGTGATGTGTCTGATGTGTGCTCTGTGCTTGTGTGATGTGTCTGATGTGTGCTTTGTGCTTGGTGACGTGTCTGATGTGTGCTCTGTGCTTGTGTGATGTGTCTGATGTGTGCTCTGTGCTTGGGTGATGTGTCTGATGTGTGCTCTGTGCTTGTGTGATGTGTCTGATGTGTGGGCTGGGCTCGTATGATGTGTCTGATGTGTGTTCTGTGCTTGTGTGATGTGTCTGATGTGTGCTCTGTCCTTGTGTGATGTGTCTGATGTGTGCTCTGTGCTTGTGTGATGTGTCTGATGTGTGGGCTGTGCTCGTATGATGTGTCTGATGTGTGTTCTGTGCTTGTGTGATGTGTCTGATGTGTGCTCTGTCCTTGTGTGATGTGTCTGATATGTGCTCTGTTCTTGTGGGATGTGTCTGATGTGTGCTCTGTGCTTGTGTGATATGTCTGATGTGTGCTCTGTTCTTGTGTGATGTGTCTAATGTGTGCTCTGCACTTGTGTGATGTGTCTGATGTGTGCTCTGCACTTGTGTGATGTGTCTGATGTGTGTTCTGTGCTTGTGTGTTGTGTCTGATGTGTGCTCTGTGCTTGTGTGATGTGTCTGATGTGCGCTCTGTGCTTGTGTGATGTGTCTGATGTGCGCTATGCTTGTGTGATGTGTCTGATGTGCGCTCTGTGCTTGTGTGATGTGTCTGATGTGCGCTGTGCTTGTGTGATGTGTCTGATGTGTGCTCTGTGCTTGTGTGATGTGTCTGATGTGTGCTCGGTGCTTGTGTGATGTGTCTGATGTGCACTCTGTGCTTGTGTGATGTGTCTGATGTGTGTTCTATGCTTGTGTGATGTGTCTGATGTGTGCTCGGTGCTTGTGTGATGTGTCTGATGTGCGCTCTGTGCTTGTGTGATGTGTCTGATGTGTGCTCTGTGCTTGTGTGATGTGTCTGATGTGTGCTCTGTGCTTGTGTGATGTGTCTGATGTGTGCTCTATGCTTGTGTGATGTGTCTGATGTGTGCTCTGTTCTTGTGTGATGTGTCTGATGTGTGCTCGGTGCTTGTGTGATGTGTCTGATGTGCGCTCTGTGCTTGTGTGATGTGTCTGATGTGTGCTCTGTGCTTGTGTGATGTGTCTGATGTGTGCTCTATGCTTGTGTGATGTGTCTGATGTGTGCTCTGTGCTTGTGTGATGTGTCTGATGTGCGCTCTGTGCTTGTGTGATGTGTCTGATGTGCGCTCTGTGCTTGTGTGATGTGTCTGATGTGCGCTGTGCTTGTGTGATGTGTCTGATGTGTGCTCTGTGCTTGTGTGATGTGTCTGATGTGTGCTCGGTGCTTGTGTGATGTGTCTGATGTGCGCCCTGTGCTTGTGTGATGTGTCTGATGTGTGTTCTGTGCTTGTGTGATGTGTCTGATGTGTGCTCTGTGCTTGTGTGATGTGTCTGATGTGTGCTCTGTGCTTGTGTGATGTGTCTGATGTGTGCTCTGTGCTTGTGTAATGTGTCTGATGTGTGCTATGTGCTTGGGTGAGATGTTTGATATGTACTCTGTCCTTGTGTGATGTGTCTGATGTGTGCACTGTGCTTGTGTAATGTGTCTGATGTGTGCTCTCTGCTTGTGTGATGTGTCTGATGTGTACTCTGTCCTTGTGTGATGTGTCTGATGTGCGCTCTTTGCTTGTGTAATGTGTCTGATGTGTGCTATGTGCTTGTGTAATGTGTCTGATGTGTGCTCTGTGCTTGTGTAATGTGTCTGATGTGTGCTCTGTGCTTGTGTAATGTGTCTGATGTGTGCTCTGTGCTTGTGTGATGTGTCTGATGTGTGCTCTGTGCTTGGGTAATGTGTCTGATGTGTACTCTGTCCTTGTGTGATGTGTCTGATGTGCGCTCTTTGCTTGTGTAATGTGTCTGATGTGTGCTATGTGCTTGTGTAATGTGTCTGATGTGTGCTCTGTGCTTGTGTGATGTGTCTGATGTGTTCACTGTGCTTGTGTGATGTGTCTGATGTGTACTCTGTCCTTGTGTGAAGTGTCTGATGTGCGCTCTGTGCTTGTGTAATATGTCTGATGTGTGCTATGTGCTTCTGTGATGTGTCTGATGTGTGCTCAGTGCTTCTGTAATGTGTCTGATGTGTTCATTGTGCTTGTGTGATGTGTCTGATGTGTGATCTGTGCTTGTGTGATGTGTCTGATGTGTGCTCTGTACTTGTGTGATGTGTCTGATGTGTCTTCTGTGCTTGTGTGATGTCTCTGATGTGTGCTCTGTGCTTGTGTGATGTGTCTGATGTGTGGGTTGTGCTCGTATGATGTGTCTGATGTGTGTTCTGTGCTTGTGTGATGTGTCTGATGTGTGCTCTGTCCTTGTGTGATGTGTCTGATGTGAGCTCTGTGCTAGGGTAATGTGTCTGATGTGTGCTAGGTGCTTGCGTGATGTGTCTGATGTGTGCTCTATTCTTGTGTAATGTGTCTGATGTGTGCTCTGGAGTTGTGTGATGTGTCTGATGTGTGCTCTGCACTTGTGTGATGTGTCTGATGTGTGCTCTGCACTTGTGTGATGTGTCTGATGTGTGTTCTGTGCTTGTGTGATGTGTCTGATGTGTGTTCTGTGCTTGTGTGATGTGTCTGATGTGTGCTCTGTGCTTGTGATGTGTCTGATGTGTGCTCTGTGCTTGTGTGATATGTTTGA
Organism: Dendrobates tinctorius; assembly: GCF_039654945.1. Taxonomy (NCBI): domain Eukaryota; kingdom Metazoa; phylum Chordata; class Amphibia; order Anura; family Dendrobatidae; genus Dendrobates; species Dendrobates tinctorius. Next base: position 31,501,540 of record NW_027361696.1, on the reverse strand, counting down.
TGTGTGCTCTGTGCTTGTGTAATGTGTCTGATGTGTGTTCTGTGCTTGTGTGTTATGTCTCATGTGTGCACTGTCCTTGTGTGATGTGTCTGATGTGCGCTGTGTGCTTGTGTAATGTGTCTGATGTGTGCTCTGCGCTTGTGTGATATGTCTGATGTGTGCTCTGTGCTTGGGTAATGTGTCTGATGTGTGTTCTGTGCTTGTGTGTTATGTCTCATGTGTGCACTGTGCTTGTGTGATGTGTCTGATGTGTGCTCTGTGCTTGGGTAATGTGTCTGATGTGTGCTCTGTGCTTGGGTAATGTGTCTGATGTGTGTTCTTTGCTTGTGTGATATGTCTGATGTGTTCACTGTGCTTGTGTGATGTGTCTGATGTGTGTTCTGTGCTTGTGTAATGTGTCTGATGTGTGCTATATGCTTGTGTGATATGTCTGATGTGTACTCTGTCCTTGTGTGATGTGTCTGATGTGCACTCTGTGCTTGTGTAATGTGTCTGATGTGTTCTATGTGCTTGTGTGATGTGTCTGATGTGTGCTCTGTGCTTGTGTGATGTGTCTGATGTGTACTCTGTGCTTCGGTAATGTGTCTGATGTGTGTTCTGTGCTTGTGTGATATGTCTGATGTGTGTTCTGTGCTTGTGTGATGTGTCTGATGTGTGTTCTGTGCTTGTGTTATGTGTCTGATGTGTACTCTGTCCTTGTGTGATGTGTCTGATGTGTGTTCTGCGCTTGTGTGATGTGTCTGATGTGTGCTCTGGAGTTGTGTGATGTGTCTGATGTGTGCTCTGTTCTTGTGTGATGTGTCTGATGTGTGCTCTGCACTTGTGTGATGTGTCTGATGTGTGTTCTATGCTTGTGTGATGTGTCTGATGTGTGTTCTGTGCTTGTGTAATGTGTCTGATGTGTGCTCTGTGTTTGTGTGATGTGTCTGATGTGTGCTCTCTGTTTGTGTGATGTGTCTGATGTGTGCTCTATGCTTGTGTGATGTGTCTGATGTGTGCTCTGTGCTAGCGTAATGTGTCTGGTGTGTGCTATGTGCTTGTGTGATGTGTCTGATGTGTGCTCTGCACTTGTGTGATGTGTCTGATGTGTGTTCTATGCTTGTGTGATGTGTCTGATGTGTGCTCTGTGCTTGTGTGATGTGTCTGATGTGCGCTCTGTGCTTGTGTGATATGTCTGATGTGCGCTGTGCTTGTGTGATGTGTCTGATGTGCGCTCTGTGCTTGTGTGATGTGTCTGATGTGTGCTCGGTGCTTGTGTGATGTGTCTGATGTGCGCTGTGCTTGTGTGATGTGTCTGATGTGTGCTCTGTGCTTGTGTGATGTGTCTGATGTGTGCTCGGTGCTTGTGTGTTGTGTCTGATGTGCGCTCTGTGCTTGTGTGATGTGTCTGATGTGTGCTCTGTGTGATGTACAATATCTGCAAGATATGTTTTCTGTTGCAATGTGCTAACAAATCCTCCATCCTAGGACATTGTAAACTGTCAGTAGTAGGAATTCCTTCCCCCCAGGTTTTACCAACCCTGCCACTTCCTCTGGAAGAGCAGGAATGTTAATTAGCTAGACCATCTTCCTCACACCATTTGGCTTCTCTCAGCTGAAAGAGAAAAAAGTGCGGGAACTAAACTTCTTTGTGTGAAACGAATAAAACTATGAGAGACTATACCATAAGAACCAAATACCCTAGAGATATGAAAATCATATTTTTGTAACCTGAGCGGTCCCAGCTTCGAGACCGCGTATGTTTCGAAGTTCTACCCTGTCCAGAACATGAGATAGGATTTGCGCCCAAATGGACGGTCATATCGCATAGATGTTTGATGTTTTCTTGATGGGCTCATTACGCTGGGAAACATGATACCACTGATGAGTCCATACCAGCTTCTCCCATAAAGTTATAGCTAATCTAAGTTTTGTAGCCAAAACATAACTTGGATAAGAGAGGTGGGATCAACCCAGAATGCACCTCTCTGTGATGTCACATAGGAAAGTCTATAAGGCATTTCCTGGGCAAACCAGCTCAGAACAGCTGCAGAGTCCGTGCTGACAAGAACTCAGATGAGCGGAGAAGTGCAGCTCCGCCTCCACCCACCTTAGCCGCATGGTCCGCCTAAGGAACAATATGGAACTGTGAGTGCAATCTCTTTGTTTTCTCCACTTTTATTTTATACCTGTACTGTACATATTTTATGTCTCAATTTTATAGCAACTTTTATCTGTAATCACTGTCCTCTTTCGGAAAATAAATGAAATTATTTAGATCTGTCTCCATGCTCTAAGAATCGAACTATACGCCTTTGTTAGATAATCGCTACTAATTCAAGGGGTTTGCCACGGACCCTCTTAATTTAACACTGTGAATTAAGTAACCGTGACTGGTGGCAGCACGTTGTGTACGGCTATTACGGCTTGCTGGCAGTACAGAAGGGTCTTATATTGCTGAATAAGGGTCTGCGGCCACAGCATTGATAATTCCCTTACTGCAGAAGCCTAATTGCCGGTTCACAACAGGCAGCCCGTCCGGAGACCAATTATCCTAGGTGCAGTTCCCTGACTGACCTGAGGGTAAGGGGGGCGCCGGAGAGCTGCGAGTTCCAAGGTGGAACTGAGAAAGTGGGATATACACAAATCCCCGCAGTACTTGGAAGATTGATAGCAGTGGTGGGGCATCCAAATTAAACTCCCCCTGCGGCAAATTGTAGAGCGAGATTAGCTTGCTGGATATTTTTGTCACATGGTGCCAGTGGTGGGATAACTAAGATAAGCCCCACTGCGCCTGTGATAGCCGTGTGCCGGCATTGTGTCATGTCCCTCCGTCCGCTGATACACCGGTGTCAGTGGTGGGATTGTGACATAGTGGTGACACAGGGTCCGCTGTCCGTCGCGTTTTGGTGGCAGCGGGACCCCCGTTAGTCGTCGCCCGTAAGTGGACGAACGGCGGTGGGCTGTTCGTCACATATTGGTGGCAGAGCGGTGGGATAATCCTAGAGCATTAGTGATTTGGTTTGAGCAATCATTCCTCTCACTAAAGACCTGCACGGTTCCTGCGGGAATCCTGCATCATAGGTTTTGGAGAACAGACTCAGTGGTTACTAGTCCTGAGACATTAGTGTGTACTTGCAAGTATCCCCCTCCCGTTTCTTCGTTTTTCTTTTTCTATCTTTTATTTGGCAACCATGGCGGCGATGACAGTGGAGTGGTATCAGAAGCAGAAAAAGGACACCCTTGCTGGGTTATGCACGTACCGAGGCATAGACGCCGCAGGCGGAACCAAAGATCAAATGATCGCGGCTCTAGTGCAGCTGGACAACGACCAGAATCCAGCGAGCGCAGAAGTTGGCCCAAGTTGCCATGGGGCTGCAGCAGAGGCTCCACTCCTGAGCGCTGGCCCCACATTCAACCAGAACGGGGTGGACCCCTATCTGCAAATGGCCTTGGACGAACTCCCCGCCGAAGACAGGGATGGGCGGGTGAGGCTGATCCAGCAATATCGGCAGGAGGCCCAAGCCGAACGTGAGCGCCAAGCTGAGGCTGAGAGAGCCGAGCGCCAGGCGCAGAGGGCCCATGAACTGGAGGTACTCCAGCGGGGTGGGAATGCCCCCACAGCCCGAAGCAGTGAGCCCAGCAGCGTCCAGACTCCTAAACCCCGGCCAGAGCATTTTCCCGTGATGGAAAAGGATGGGGACTTGGACACATTTCTGCGAGCCTTTGAGAAAGCCTGCAGACAGTACCAGCTGCCTAGAGACCAATGGGCAAGGTACTTGACCCCAGGGCTAAAAGGCAAAGCCCTGGAGGCATTTGCTTCTCTTCCGCCAGAAGCCGATGACGACTATGACGCCATAAAGCAGGCGCTGATCGCCAAATACCGGCTGACACCTGAGGTATACCGAAAGAAGTTCCGACACCTCCAACGTGGCCCACATGATAGCTACAGTGATGTGGTGCAAGGACTCAGGACCCACTTTGACCAGTGGATCCATGGACTGTCCGTTGAAACCTTTGAGCAGCTACGGGACCTGATGATCAAAGACCAGTTCCTGCATCTCTGCCCAGCTGAGGTCCGACAGTTCATCCTGGACCGCGAACCAACGAACGCGGACAAAGCGGCGCAGATCGCCGACAACCACGAGGCCAACCGGAAGCCCGAGACGCGGAGGCCAGTCGCCACCAGCTGGAAAGGGGGTAAGCCAGCAACCAACCCCAATGCCCCAGCTAGCCGTCCCTCCGGAGGCCCTGTCCCTGTTGCCAACAGCAGGCCGGCTACTGACAGTCGCCTGTGTCACCACTGCCAGCGGCCTGGTTACTTCTTTTACACCTGTCCGAATAGGCCGAAGAACCCCCCAGCCAAGGCGCCCGGGCCCAACGCCTCTGTTCTTTTGGTGGGAGGTGTGGTTGGGAGGGCTGACGACAACGTTCAACCTGTTCAGGTGGGGGCCCGTCTTGCTACAGGCCTCAAGGACACCGGGGCTGAACGAACCCTCATCCGTCCTGGACTGGCGGCCCCTGAAGAGTTTGTTGAGGGGAAAACCCTGACTGTCACCGGGATTGGAGGAACCCGTTGTCCCTTGCCAGTGGCACGAGTTTTTCTTGACTGGGGTGCCGGGAGCGGGTTGAGGGAGGTGGGAGTGTCTGAAAATTTGCCCACTGATGTTTTATTGGGGACTGACTTGGGGAGGATGGTTGCATACTATGTCCCTGACACCCTTCCCCAAACTGATAATAAGGGTAACGTTAACCCTGATGATGTTGATGATGGGAAACTGAATGTGTTACCTGCTAATGCCTTGATGAGTAATGATGCAACTAACAACCATTCTTTCCCAAGGTATGATGCTGATGCTGATGTGAATGTACCAAAGCAAACTGATAACCATTCTTTTCCTAGGAATGTTGATGTATCTGTGCCGACTGAACCCGTTAACCCTTTCTTTGAAACGGTAGATGTGTCCACAGGTACCGAGGTGCTCAGCCCCGTCACTCTGCGGAGTGAGACGGCTGAGGAACCCCTGGCAGGAGCAAGCAACGGTGCTCAAGAGAATGGGGAGGTGCATGGGGACCATGAGGAAGGTAATGCCATGCAGCTGACCAGTGCCACCGAGGAAGGTAACTGGCCCATAAGTAGCACTGCTCCTAAAGTGTTGGGGGTGGATGGGGAGGGAGAGCCCAGGGCAGCACCGGCTGGTGGGTCTGTAGAAATCCCCAGGGAGACAGCATACATAGCAGCTGTCACACGCAGTCAGAGTGCCCAGATCGCAGGTAACGCACTGTCTTCTGGACCCTCTGCTGCTACAGGAGAGACTGAACCAGAGGTGAACCCAGAGCTGGTTCCAGAGGGTCCCAGTAAAGGAGGTACCCTGACGTCACTTCTGGCAGCCTCCAGCATGGAGTTCCAGGCTGCTCTGCACTCAGATGCCAGCCTGGAGAAATTGAGAGGTCTCGCCGAGACGCCCACCTCCAAGTCTGATAAGGAGAGGGTGTTCTGGGAACGAGGAAGGTTGTACCGGGAGACAGTACCCGGAGATCCTAAAAAGGAGTGGTTGAGGGAAAGACAGCTGGTCGTCCCCTATCAGTTCAGAACTGAGTTGTTGCGGATTGCCCATGAGATTCCACTCGCTGGACACTTGGGGATCAGCAAAACAAAGGCACGGCTGTCTCAACACTTCTATTGGCCCAAGATGGGGACAGATGTAACACACTACTGCCGCTCCTGTGCCACCTGTCAAAAAGTGGGTAAGGCGGGGCCTGCTCTTAAGGCTCCCCTTATTCCTTTGCCGGTGATAGAGGAGCCTTTCCAGAGAATCGCGGTGGACATTGTAGGACCGCTGTCCGTCCCCAGCAGCTCCGGAAAGCGATACATTCTCACCGTGGTAGACTACGCTACCCGGTACCCAGAGGCAGTAGCTCTGTCTTCAACCAGGGCAGATAAGGTGGCTGACGCACTGGTGACCATCTTTTCAAGAGTAGGATTTCCCAGGGAGATGCTTACCGATCAAGGGCCCCAATTCATGTCTCGCCTAATGGAGGCTCTCTGTGAGAAAATGCAGGTGACGCAGCTGGTATCGAGTCCGTATCACCCACAGACTAATGGTTTGTGTGAACGTTTCAACGGTACCCTCAAACAGATGCTCCGCATACTGGTTGAGACCCAAGGGCGCGACTGGGAGCGGTACCTCCCACACCTGCTGTTCGCTTACAGAGAAGTTCCGCAGGCCTCGACCGGGTTCTCCCCCTTCGAGCTCCTGTATGGCAGGCGAGTCCGGGGACCCCTTGGGTTGATAAGAGAATCCTGGGAAGATGAGCCAAACCCCACAGAAGTGTCCATCGTGGATTATGTCATGCGCTTCCGTGACAAGATGCAGACCTTGACGCAGTTGGTGCATGACAACATGACGCAGGCTCAGGCTGACCAGAAGCACTGGTACGACCAGAACGCCCGGGAGCGGACCTACCAGGTGGGCCAAAAGGTGTGGGCGCTGGTCCCTGTACCAACGGATAAGCTTCAGGCAGCCTGGGAAGGCCCGTACGTCGTCCACCAACAGCTCAACCCGGTCACCTACGTGGTCACGCTTGACCATGCTCGGGGTAGGCGCAAGGCCTTTCACGTCAACATGCTGAAGGCGCACTACGAACGTGAAGCTTGCATCCTACCGGTCTGCAATCTGCCAGAGGATGGGGAGGAAGATTCCCTCCTGGACATGCTGGCCCAGGCCAAGGCCAATGGGTCCATTGAGGACATGGAGATAAGTGGTTCGCTCACCGTGTCCCAGCGGTTGCAGTTGATGGCCACCCTGGAACTCTTCCGGCCCGTGTTCACCAACCGTCCTGGGAGGACGGAGTTAGCGGTTCATGAGGTGGACACCGGGAATCATGCCCCATTACGGCGAACACCTTATCGGATCTCTGAAACGGTGCAACAAGTCATGCGCCAAGAGGTCGATGAGATGTTAAGGCTGGGAGTGATTCGACGGTCAAAAGGTGCGTGGGCTTCACCTGTAGTCCTCGTTCCTAAAAAGTATCGAACCACCCGGTTTTGCGTGGACTACAGGGGGCTCAACGCCATCACAACCTCTGATGCCCACCCAATGCCGCGCATCGAGGATCTGCTCGAGCGGTTGACAAACGCCAACTACATATCCATCATGGATTTGAGTCGGGGATACTGGCAGATTCCCCTGAGCCCTGAGGCGCAGGAGAAATCCGCCTTTATCACCCCCTTTGGACTGTACGAGTCCACGGTCATGCCCTTCGGCTTGAAGAATGCCCCTGCCACTTTCCAGCGGATGGTCAACCACCTGCTTCGGGGACTGGAGGAGTACGCCGTGGCGTACTTAGACGATATTGCCGTCTTCAGTTCCACCTGGGAGGAACACCTTCAGCACCTCCAGGAGGTGCTCAAGCGTCTTCACCAGGCAGGCCTGACCATCAAGCCGGGGAAGTGTCAGATAGGCATGCGCAAGGTCCACTACCTGGGGCACCGGGTAGGCGGGGGTTCCATGAGTCCGGAGCCAGGAAAAGTGGACGCAATCGTGTCCTGGCCCACCCCCAGGACCAAGAAACAGGTGAAGTCCTTCTTGGGCACTGCAGGGTACTATAGGCGGTTCGTACAGGACTATAGCGCCCTTGCCAAACCCTTGACTGACCTCACCAAGCAGAGGCTACCCCAAACAGTCAACTGGACAGATGACTGTGAGGCGGCTTTCCAAGCTTTGAAAGCAGCCCTGTGCAACTCTCCAGTGTTGAGAGCAGTCGACAGCAGTCGCCCGTTTCTGGTACAGACCGACACCAGCGAGTTTGGCCTCGGTGCTGTGCTTAGCCAGGTCGACTCGGGGGACCAAGAGCACCCCGTGTTGTACCTGAGCCGGAAACTTTTGCCGAGGGAAGTGGCATACTCGACCATCGAGAAGGAGTGTCTGGCCATGGTGTGGGCACTGCAGCGTTTGCAGCCCTACCTGTACGGGCGCGCCTTCACGGTGGTAACTGACCACAACCCTCTGAGCTGGTTGCACACAGTGTCGGGAACCAATGGAAGATTGCTCCGCTGGAGCCTTGCCCTTCAACAGTACGATTTTACTGTAAAACACAGGAAGGGCAGTGAAAACGGCAATGCCGATGGGTTGTCCCGCCGGGGCGAACCCGCTGAGGTGCGCATGGCCGATTACCGAGAGGTAATGCCTCCTTAGCGCCCTCTTAAGGGGGGAGGTGTGATGTACAATATCTGCAAGATATGTTTTCTGTTGCAATGTGCTAACAAATCCTCCATCCTAGGACATTGTAAACTGTCAGTAGTAGGAATTCCTTCCCCCCAGGTTTTACCAACCCTGCCACTTCCTCTGGAAGAGCAGGAATGTTAATTAGCTAGACCATCTTCCTCACACCATTTGGCTTCTCTCAGCTGAAAGAGAAAAAAGTGCGGGAACTAAACTTCTTTGTGTGAAACGAATAAAACTATGAGAGACTATACCATAAGAACCAAATACCCTAGAGATATGAAAATCATATTTTTGTAACCTGAGCGGTCCCAGCTTCGAGACCGCGTATGTTTCGAAGTTCTACCCTGTCCAGAACATGAGATAGGATTTGCGCCCAAATGGACGGTCATATCGCATAGATGTTTGATGTTTTCTTGATGGGCTCATTACGCTGGGAAACATGATACCACTGATGAGTCCATACCAGCTTCTCCCATAAAGTTATAGCTAATCTAAGTTTTGTAGCCAAAACATAACTTGGATAAGAGAGGTGGGATCAACCCAGAATGCACCTCTCTGTGATGTCACATAGGAAAGTCTATAAGGCATTTCCTGGGCAAACCAGCTCAGAACAGCTGCAGAGTCCGTGCTGACAAGAACTCAGATGAGCGGAGAAGTGCAGCTCCGCCTCCACCCACCTTAGCCGCATGGTCCGCCTAAGGAACAATATGGAACTGTGAGTGCAATCTCTTTGTTTTCTCCACTTTTATTTTATACCTGTACTGTACATATTTTATGTCTCAATTTTATAGCAACTTTTATCTGTAATCACTGTCCTCTTTCGGAAAATAAATGAAATTATTTAGATCTGTCTCCATGCTCTAAGAATCGAACTATACGCCTTTGTTAGATAATCGCTACTAATTCAAGGGGTTTGCCACGGACCCTCTTAATTTAACACTGTGAATTAAGTAACCGTGACTGGTGGCAGCACGTTGTGTACGGCTATTACGGCTTGCTGGCAGTACAGAAGGGTCTTATATTGCTGAATAAGGGTCTGCGGCCACAGCATTGATAATTCCCTTACTGCAGAAGCCTAATTGCCGGTTCACAACAGGCAGCCCGTCCGGCGACCAATTATCCTAGGTGCAGTTCCCTGACTGACCTGAGGGTAAGGGGGGCGCCGGAGAGCTGCGAGTTCCAAGGTGGAACTGAGAAAGTGGGATATACACAAATCCCCGCAGTACTTGGAAGATTGATAGCAGTGGTGGGGCATCCAAATTAAACTCCCCCTGCGGCAAATTGTAGAGCGAGATTAGCTTGCTGGATATTTTTGTCACATGGTGCCAGTGGTGGGATAACTAAGATAAGCCCCACTGCGCCTGTGATAGCCGTGTGCCGGCATTGTGTCATGTCCCTCCGTCCTCTGATACACCGGTGTCAGTGGTGGGATTGTGACATAGTGGTGACACAGGGTCCGCTGTCCGTCGCGTTTTGGTGGCAGCGGGACCCCCGTTAGTCGTCGCCCGTAAGTGGACGAACGGCGGTGGGCTGTTCGTCACACTCTGTGCTTGTGTGATGTGTCTGATGTGTGCTCGGTGCTTGTGTGATGTGTCTGATGTGCGCTCTGTGCTTGTGTGATGTGTCTGAAGTGTGCTCTGTGCTTGTGTGATGTGTCTGATGTGTGCTCTGTGCTTGTGTGATGTGTCTGATGTGTGCTCTATGCTTGTGTGATGTGTCTGATGTGTGCTCTGTTCTTCTGTGATGTGTCTGATGTGTGCTCGGTGCTTGTGTGATGTGTCTGATGTGCGCTCTGTGCTTGTGTGATGTGTCTGATGTGTGCTCTGTGCTTGTGTGATGTGTCTGATGTGTGCTCTATGCTTGTGTGATGTGTCTGATGTGTGTTCTGTACTTGTGTGATGTGTCTGATGTGTGTTCTGTTCTTCTGTGATGTGTCTGATGTGTGCTATGTGCTTCTGTGATGTGTCTGATGTGTGTTCTGTGTTTGTGTGATATGTCTGATGTGTGCACTGTACTTGTGTGATGTGTCTGATGTGTGTTCTGTGCTTGTGTTATATGTCTGATGTGTTCATTGTGCTTGTGTGATGTGTCTGATGTGTGCTCTGTGCTTGTGTGATGTGTCTGATGTGTCTTCTGTGCTTGTGTGATGTGTCTGATGTGTGCTCTGTGCTTGTGTGATGTGTCTGATGTGTGCTCTGTGCTTGTGTGATGTGTCTGATGTGTGCTCTGTGCTTGTGTGATGTGTCTGATGTGTCTTCTGTGCTTGTGTGATGTGTCTGATGTGTGCTCTGTGCTTGTGTGATGTGTCTGATGTGTGCTCTGTGCTTGTGTGATGTGTCTTATATGTGGGCTGTGCTTGTGTGATGTGTCTGATGTGTGCTCTGTGCTTGTGTGATGTGTCTGATGTGTGCTCTGTGCTTGTGTGATGTGTCTGATGTGTGCTCTGTGCTTGTGTGATGTGTCTTATATGTGGGCTGTGCTTGTGTGATGTGTCTGATGTGTTCTCTGTGCTTGTGTGATGTGTCTGATGTGTCTTCTGTGCTTGTGTGATGTGTCTGATGTGTGTTCTGCGCTTGTGTGATGTGTCTGATGTGTGCTCTGTGCTTGTGTGATGTGTCTGATGTGTACTCTGTGCTTGTGTGATGTGTCTGATGTGTGGGCTGTGCTCGTATGATGTGTCTGATGTGTGTTCTGTGCTTGTGTGATGTGTCTGATGTGTGCTCTGTCCTTGTGTGATGTGTCTGATGTGTGCTAGGTGCTTGCTTGATGTGTCTGATGTGTGCTCTATTCTTGTCTAATGTGTCTGATGTGTGCTCTGGAGTTGTGTGATGTGTCTGATGTGTGCTCTGTTCTTGTGTGATGTGTCTGATGTGTGCTCTGCACTTGTGTGATGTGTCTGATGTGTGTTCTGTGCTTGTGTGATGTGTCTGATGTGTGCTCTGTGTTTGTGTGATGTGTCTGATGTGTGCTCTGTGTTTGTGTGATGTGTCTGATGTGTGCTATGTTCTTGTGTGATGTGTCTGATGTGTGCTCTGTGTTTGTGTGATTTGTCTGATGTGTGCTCTGTGTTTGTGTGATGTGTCTGATGTGTGCTCTGTGTTTGTGTGATGTGTCTGATGTGTGCTCTGTGCTAGGGTAATGTGTCTGGTGTGTGCTATGTGCTTGTGTGATGTCTGATGTGCGCTCTGTGCTTGTGTGATGTGTCTGATGTGCGCTATGCTTGTGTGATGTGTCTGATGTGCGCTCTGTGCTTGTGTGATGTGTCTGATGTGCGCTGTGCTTGTGTGATGTGTCTGATGTGTGCTCTGAGCTTGTGTGATGTGTCTGATGTGTGCTCGGTGCTTGTGTGATGTGTCTGATGTGTGCTCTATGCTTGTGTGATGTGTCTGATGAGCACTCTGTGCTTGTGTGATGTGTCTGATGTGTGTTCTGTGCTTGTGTGATGTGTCTGATGTGTGCTCGGTGCTTGTGTGATGTGTCTGATGTGTGCTCTATGCTTGTGAGATGTGTCTGATGAGCACTCTGTGCTTGTGTGATGTGTCTGATGTGTGCTCGGTGCTTGTGTGATGTGTCTGATGTGCGCTCTGTGCTTGTGTGATGTGTCTGATGTGCGCTCTGTGCTTGTGTGATGTGTCTGATGTGTGCTCTATGCTTGTGTGATGTGTCTGATGTGTGCTCTGTGCTTGTGTAATGTGTCTGATGAGTGCTATGTGCTTGTGTGATGTGTCTGATGTGTGTTCTGTGCTTGTGTGATGTGTCTGATGTGTGCTCTGTGCTTGGGTAATGTGTCTGATGTGTGCTCTGTGCTTGTGTGATGTGTCTGATGTGTGCTCTGTGCTTGGGTAATGTGTCTGATGTTTACTCTGTCCTTGTGTGATGTGTCTGATGTGCGCTCTGTGCTTGTGTAATGTGTCTGATGTGTGCTCTGTGCTTGTGTGATGTGTCTGATGTATGCTCTGTGCTTCGGTAATGTGTCTGATGTGTGCTCTGTGCTTGTGTGATATGTCTGATGTGTGTTCTGTGCTTGTGTGATGTGTCTGATGTGTGTTCTGTGCTTGTGTGATATGTCTGATGTGTACTCTGTCCTTGTGTGATGTGTCTGATGTGCGCTCTGTGCTTGTGTAATGTGTCTGATGTGTGCTATGTGCTTCTGTGATGTGTCTGATGTGTGTTCTGTGCTTGTGTGATATGTCTGATGTGTGCACTGTACTTGTGTGATGTGTCTGATGTGTGTTCTGTGCTTGTGTTATATGTCTGATGTGTTCATTGTGCTTGTGTGATGTGTCTGATGTGTGCTCTGTGCTTGTGTGATGTGTCTGATGTGTCTTCTGTGCTTGTGTGATGTGTCTGATGTGTGCTCTGTGCTTGTGTGATGTGTCTGATGTGTGCTCTGTGCTTGTGTGATGTGTCTGATGTGTGCTCTGTGCTTGTGTGATGTGTCTGATGTGTCTTCTGTGCTTGTGTGATGTGTCTGATGTGTGCTCTGTGCTTGTGTGATGTGTCTGATGTGTGCTCTGTGCTTGTGTGATGTGTCTTATATGTGGGCTGTGCTTGTGTGATGTGTCTGATGTGTGCTCTGTGCTTGTGTGATGTGTCTGATGTGTGCTCTGTGCTTGTGTGATGTGTCTGATGTGTGCTCTGTGCTTGTGTGATGTGTCTTATATGTGGGCTGTGCTTGTGTGATGTGTCTGATGTGTTCTCTGTGCTTGTGTGATGTGTCTGATGTGTCTTCTGTGCTTGTGTGATGTGTCTGATGTGTGTTCTGCGCTTGTGTGATGTGTCTGATGTGTGCTCTGTGCTTGTGTGATGTGTCTGATGTGTACTCTGTGCTTGTGTGATGTGTCTGATGTGTGGGCTGTGCTCGTATGATGTGTCTGATGTGTGTTCTGTGCTTGTGTGATGTGTCTGATGTGTGCTCTGTCCTTGTGTGATGTGTCTGATGTGTGCTAGGTGCTTGCTTGATGTGTCTGATGTGTGCTCTATTCTTGTCTAATGTGTCTGATGTGTGCTCTGGAGTTGTGTGATGTGTCTGATGTGTGCTCTGTTCTTGTGTGATGTGTCTGATGTGTGCTCTGCACTTGTGTGATGTGTCTGATGTGTGTTCTGTGCTTGTGTGATGTGTCTGATGTGTGCTCTGTGTTTGTGTGATGTGTCTGATGTGTGCTCTGTGTTTGTGTGATGTGTCTGATGTGTGCTATGTTCTTGTGTGATGTGTCTGATGTGTGCTCTGTGTTTGTGTGATTTGTCTGATGTGTGCTCTGTGTTTGTGTGATGTGTCTGATGTGTGCTCTGTGTTTGTGTGATGTGTCTGATGTGTGCTCTGTGCTAGGGTAATGTGTCTGGTGTGTGCTATGTGCTTGTGTGATGTCTGATGTGCGCTCTGTGCTTGTGTGATGTGTCTGATGTGCGCTATGCTTGTGTGATGTGTCTGATGTGCGCTCTGTGCTTGTGTGATGTGTCTGATGTGCGCTGTGCTTGTGTGATGTGTCTGATGTGTGCTCTGAGCTTGTGTGATGTGTCTGATGTGTGCTCGGTGCTTGTGTGATGTGTCTGATGTGTGCTCTATGCTTGTGTGATGTGTCTGATGAGCACTCTGTGCTTGTGTGATGTGTCTGATGTGTGTTCTGTGCTTGTGTGATGTGTCTGATGTGTGCTCGGTGCTTGTGTGATGTGTCTGATGTGTGCTCTATGCTTGTGAGATGTGTCTGATGAGCACTCTGTGCTTGTGTGATGTGTCTGATGTGTGCTCGGTGCTTGTGTGATGTGTCTGATGTGCGCTCTGTGCTTGTGTGATGTGTCTGATGTGCGCTCTGTGCTTGTGTGATGTGTCTGATGTGTGCTCTGTGCTTGTGTGATGTGTCTGATGTGTGCTCTGTGCTTGTGTAATGTGTCTGATGAGTGCTATGTGCTTGTGTGATGTGTCTGATGTGTGTTCTGTGCTTGTGTGATGTGTCTGATGTGTGCTCTGTGCTTGGGTAATGTGTCTGATGTGTGCTCTGTGCTTGTGTGATGTGTCTGATGTGTGCTCTGTGCTTGGGTAATGTGTCTGATGTTTACTCTGTCCTTGTGTGATGTGTCTGATGTGCGCTCTGTGCTTGTGTAATGTGTCTGATGTGTGCTCTGTGCTTGTGTGATGTGTCTGATGTATGCTCTGTGCTTCGGTAATGTGTCTGATGTGTGCTCTGTGCTTGTGTGATATGTCTGATGTGTGTTCTGTGCTTGTGTGATGTGTCTGATGTGTGTTCTGTGCTTGTGTGATATGTCTGATGTGTACTCTGTCCTTGTGTGATGTGTCTGATGTGCGCTCTGTGCTTGTGTAATGTGTCTGATGTGTGCTATGTGCTTCTGTGATGTGTCTGATGTGTGTTCTGTGCTTGTGTGATATGTCTGATGTGTGCACTGTACTTGTGTGATGTGTCTGATGTGTGTTCTGTGCTTGTGTTATATGTCTGATGTGTTCATTGTGCTTGTGTGATGTGTCTGATGTGTCCGATGTGTGCTCTGTACTTGTGTGATGTGTCTGATGTGTCTTCTGTGCAGTGTGATGTGTCTGATGTGTGATCTGCGCTTGTGTGATGTGTCTGATGTGTGCTCTGTGCTTGTGTGATGTGTCTTATATGTGGGCTGTGCTTGTGTGATGTGTCTGATGTGTTCTCTGTGCTTGTGTGATGTGTCTGATGTGTCTTCTGTGCTTGTGTGATGTGTCTGATGTGTGCTCTGTGCTTGTGTGATGTGTCTGATGTGTGCTCTGTGCTTGTGTGATGTGTCTGATGTGTGCTCTGTGCTTGTGTGATGTGTCTTATATGTGGGCTGTGCTTGTGTGATGTGTCTGATGTGTCTTCTGTGCTTGTGTGATGTGTCTGATGTGTGTTCTGCGCTTGTGTGATGTGTCTGATGTGTGTTCTGTGCTTGTGTGATGTGTCTGATGTGTGCTCTGTCCTTGTGTGATGTGTCTGATGTGTGCTCTGTGCTAGGGTAATGTGTCTGATGTGTGCTAGGTGCTTGCGTGATGTGTCTGATGTGTGCTCTATTCTTGTGTAATGTGTCTGATGTGTGCTCTGGAGTTGTGTGATGTGTCTGATGTGTGCTCTGTTCTTGTGTGATGTGTCTGATGTGTCTTCTGTGCTTGTGTGATGTGTCTGATGTGTGCTCTGTGCTTGTGTGATGTGTCTGATGTGTGTTCTGTGCTTGTGTGATGTGTCTGATGTGTGTTCTGTGCTTGTGTGATGTGTCTGATGTGTGCTCTGTGTTTGTGTGATGTGTCTGATGTGTGCTCTGTGCTTGTGTGATGTGTCTGATGTGTGCTCTGTGTTTGTGTGATGTGTCTGATGTGTGCTGTGTGTTTGTGTGATGTGTCTGATGTGTGCTCTATGCTTGTGTGATGTGTCTGATGTGTGCTCTGTGCTTGGGTAATGTGTCTGATGTGTGCTCTGTGCTTGAGTGATGTGTATGATGTGTGTTCTGTACTTGTGTGATGTGTGTTCTGTACTTGTGTGATGTGTCGGATGTGGGCTCTGTACTTGTGTGATGTGTCTGATGTGTGTTCTGTGCTTGTGTGATGTGTATGATGTGTGTTCTGTACTTGTGTGATGTGTGCTCTGTGCTAGGGTAATGTGTCTGGTGTGTGCTATGTGCTTGTGTGATGTGTCTGATGTGTGCTCTGTGCTTGTGTAATGTGTCTGATGTGTGCTATATGCTTGTGTGATGTGTCTGATGTGTACTCTGTGCTTGGGTAATGTGTCTGATGTGTGTTCTGTGCTTGTGTGATGTGTCTGATGTGTGCTCTGTGCTTGGGTAATGTGTCTGATGTTTACTCTGTCCTTGTGTGATGTGTCTGATGTGCGCTCTGTGCTTGTGTAATGTGTCTGATGTGTGCTCTGTGCTTGTGTGATGTGTCTGATGTGTGCTCTGTGCTTCGGTAATGTGTCTGATGTGTGCTCTGTGCTTGTGTGATATGTCTGATGTGTGTTCTGTGCTTGTGTGATGTGTCTGATGTGTGTTCTGTGCTTGTGTGATATGTCTGATGTGTACTCTGTCCTTGTGTGATGTGTCTGATGTGCGCTCTGTGCTTGTGTAATGTGTTTGATGTGTGCTATGTGCTTCTGTGATGTGTCTGATTTGTGCTCAGTGCTTGTGTGATGTGTCTGATGTGTGCTCTGTGCTTGTGTGATATGTCTGATGTGTGCACTGTACTTGTGTGATGTGTCTGATGTGTGTTCTGTGCTTGTGTTATATGTCTGATGTGTTCATTGTGCTTGTGTGATGTGTCTGATGTGTGCTCTGTGCTTGTGTGATGTGTCCGATGTGTGCTCTGTACTTGTGTGATGTGTCTGATGTGTCTTCTGTGCAGTGTGATGTGTCTGATGTGTGTTCTGCGCTTGTGTGATGTGTCTGATGTGTGCTCTGTGCTTGTGTGATGTGTCTTATATGTGGGCTGTGCTTGTGTGATGTGTCTGATGTGTTCTCTGTGCTTGTGTGATGTGTCTGATGTGTCTTCTGTGCTTGTGTGATGTGTCTGATGTGTGCTCTGTGCTTGTGTGATGTGTCTGATGTGTGCTCTGTGCTTGTGTGATGTGTCTGATATGTGTTCTGCGCTTGTGTGATGTGTCTGATGTGTGCTCTGTGCTTGTGTGATGTGTCTGATGTGTGGGCTGTGCTCGTATGATGTGTCTGATGTGTGTTCTGTGCTAGGGTAATGTGTCTGATGTGTGCTAGGTGCTTGCGTGATGTGTCTGATGTGTGCTCTATTCTTGTGTAATGTGTCTGATGTGTGCTCTGGAGTTGTGTGATGTGTCTGATGTGTGCTCTGTTCTTGTGTGATGTGTCTGATGTGTGCTCTGCACTTGTGTGATGTGTCTGATGTGTGTTCTGTGCTTGTGTGATGTGTCTGATGTGTGCTCTGTGTTTGTGTGATGTGTCTGATGTGTGTTCTGTGCTTGTGTGATGTGTCTGATGTGTGCTCTGTGTTTGTGTAATGTGTCTGATGTGTGCTCTGTGCTTGTGTGATGTGTCTGGTGTGTGCTATGTGCTTGTGTGATGTGTCTGATGTGTGCTCTGTGCTTGTGTAATGTGTCTGATGTGTGCTCTGTGCTTGAGTGATGTGTATGATGTGTGTTCTGTACTTGTGTGATGTGTGCTCTGTACTTGTGTGGTGTGTCGGATGTGGGCTCTGTACTTGTGTGATGTGTCTGATGTGTGTTCTGTGCTTGTGTGATGTGTATGATGTGTGTTCTGTACTTGTGTGATGTGTGCTCTGTGCTAGGGTAATGTGTCTGGTGTGTGCTATGTGCTTGTGTGATGTGTCTGATGTGTACTCTGTCCTTGTGTGATGTGTCTGATGTGTGCTCTGTGCTTGTGTAATGTGTCTGATGTGTGCTCTGTGCTTGTGTGATGTGTCTGATGTGTGCTCTGTGATTGTGTGATGTGTCTGATGTGTGTTCTGTGCTTGTGTGATGTGTCTGATGTGTGCTCTATGCTTGTGTGATGTGTCTGATGTGTGCTCTGTGCTTGTGTGATGTGTCTGATGTGTGCTCTGTTCTTGTGTGATGTGTCTGATGTTTGCTCTGTACTTGTGTGTTGTGTCTGATGTGTGCTCTGTGTTTGTGTGATGTGTGTGATGTGTGCTCTGTGCTTGTGTGATGTGTCTGATGTGTGCTCTGTGCTTGTATGATATGTCTGATGTGTGCTCTGTGCTTGTGTAATGTGTCTGATGTGTGCTTTGTACTTGTGTGATGTGTCTGATGTGTGCTTTGTGCTTGGTGAAGTGTCTGATGTGTGCTCTGTGTTTGTGTGATGTGTCTGATGTGTACTCTGTGCTTGTGTGATGTGTCTGATGTGTGCTCTGTGCTTGGGTGATGTGTCTGATGTGTGTTCTGCGCTTGTATGATGTGTCTGATGTGTGCTCTGCGCTTGTGTGATGTGTCTGATGTGTGGGCTGTTCTTGTGTGATGTGTCTGATGTGTGCTCTGTCCTTGTGTGATGTGTCTGATGTGTGCTCTGTCCTTGTGTGATGTGTCTGATGTGTGCTCTGTCCTTGTGTGATGTGTCTGATGTGTGCTCTGTCCTTGTGTGATGTGTCTGATGTGTGCTCTGTTCTTGTGTGATGTGTCTGATGAGTGCTCTGTCCTTGTGTGATGTGTCTGATGTGTGCTCTGTTCTTGTGTGATGTGTCTGATGTGTGCTCTGTCCTTGTGTGATGTGTGCTCTGTGCTTGTGTGATGTGTCTGATGTGTGGGCTGTGCTCGTATGATGTGTCTGATGTGTGTTCTGTGCTTGTGTGATGTGTCTGATGTGTGCTCTGTCCTTGTGTGATGTATCTGATGTGTGCTCTGTTCTTGTGTGATGTGTCTGATGTGTGCTCTGTCCTTGTGTGATGTGTCTGATGTGTGCTCTGTTCTTGTGTGATGTGTCTGATGTGTGCTCTGCACTTGTGTGAAGTGTCTGATGTGTGCTCTGCACTTGTGTGATGTGTCTGATGTGTGTTCTGTGCTTGTGTGATGTGTCTGATGTGTGCTCTGTGCTTGTGTGATGTGTCTGATGTGTGCTCTGTGCTTGTGTGATGTGTCTGATGTGCGCTGTGCTTGTGTGATGTGTCTGATGTGCGCTCTGTGCTTGTGTGATGTGTCTGATGTGCGCTCTGTTCTTGTGTGATGTGTCTGATGTGCGCTCTGAGCTTGTGTGATGTGTCTGATGTGCGTTCTGTGCTTGTGTGATGTGTCTGATGTGTGCTCTGTCCTTGTGTGATGTGTCTGATGTGTGCTCTGTTCTTGTGTGATGTGTCTGATGTGTGCTCTGTCCTTGTGTGATGTGTCTGATGTGTGCTCTGTGCTCGTGTGATGTGTCTGATGTGTGGGCTGTGCTCGTATGATGTGTCTGATGTGTGTTCTGTGCTTGTGTGATGTGTCTGATGTGTGCTCTGTCCTTGTGTGATGTGTCTGATGTGTGCTCTGTTCTTGTGTGATGTGTCTGATGTGTGCTCTGTCCTTGTGTGATGTGTCTGATGTGTGCTCTGCACTTGTGTGAAGTGTCTGATGTGTGCTCTGCACTTGTGTGATGTGTCTGATGTGTGTTCTGCGCTTGTGTGATGTGTCTGATGTGTGCTCTGTGCTTGTGTGATGTGTCTGATGTGTGCTCTGTGCTTGTGTGATGTGTCTGATGTGCGCTGTGCTTGTGTGATGTGTCTGATGTGCGCTCTGTGCTTGTGTGATGTGTCTGATGTGTGCTCTGTTCTTGTGTGATGTGTATGATGTGTGCTCTGTCCTTGTGTGATGTGTCTGATGTGTGCTCTGTTCTTGTGTGATGTGTCTGAAGTGTGCTCTGCACTTGTGTGAAGTGTCTGATGTGTGCTCTGCACTTGTGTGATGTGTCTGATGTGTGTTCTGCGCTTGTGTGATGTGTCTGATGTGTGCTCTGTGCTTGTGTGATGTGTCTGATGTGCGCTCTGTGCTTGTGTGATGTGCGCTGTGCTTGTGTGATGTGCTCTGTTCTTGTGTGATGTGTATGATGTGTGCTCTGTCCTTGTGTGATGTGTCTGATGTGTGCTCTGTTCTTGTGTGATGTGTCTGAAGTGTGCTCTGCACTTGTGTGAAGTGTCTGATGTGTGCTCTGCACTTGTGTGATGTGTCTGATGTGTGTTCTGTGCTTGTGTGATATGTCTGATGTGCGCTGTGCTTGTGTGATGTGTCTGATGTGCGCTCTGTGCTTGTGTGATGTGTCTGATGTGCGCTGTGCTTGTGTGATGTGTCTGATATGTGCTCGGTGCTTGTGTGATGTGTCTGATGTGCGCTCTGTGCTTGTGTGATGTGTCTGATGTGCGCTGTGCTTGTGTGATGTGTCTGATATGTGCTCTGTGCTTGAGTGATGTGTATGATGTGTGCTCTGTACTTGTGTGATGTGTCTGATGTGTGCTCTGTGCTTGAGTGATGTGTATGATGTGTGCTCTGTACTTGTGTGATGTGTCGGATGTGGGCTCTGTACTTGTGTGATGTGTCTGATGTGTGCTCTTTGCTTGTGTGATGTATCTTATATGTGCTCTGTGCTTGTGTGATGTGTCTGATGTGTGTTCTGTGCTTGTGTGATGTGTCTGATGTGTGCTCGGTGCTTGTGTGATGTGTCTGATGTGCGCTCTGTGCTTGTGTGATGTGTCTGATGTGCTCTTTGCTTGTGTGATGTATCTCATATGTGCTCTGTGCTTGGGTGATGTGTCTGATGTGTACTCTGTCCTTGTGTGATGTGTCTGATGTGTGCACTGTGCTTGTGTAATGTGTCTGATGTGTGCTCTGTGCTTGTGTGATGTGTCTGATGTGTGCTCTGTGATTGTGTGATGTGTCTGATGTGTGTTCTGTGCTTGTGTGATGTGTCTGATGTGTGCTCTATGCTTGTGTGATGTGTCTGATGTGTGTTCTGTGCTTGTGTGATGTGTCTGATGTGTGCTCTATGCTTGTGTGATGTGTCTGATGTGTGCTCTGTGCTTGTATGGTGTGTCTGATGTGTGCTCTGTTCTTGTGTGATGTGTCTGATGTGTGCTCTGTGTTTGTGTGATGTGTGTGATGTGTGCTCTGTGCTTGTGTGATGTGTCTGATGTGTGCTCTGTGCTTGTGTGATGTGTCTGATGTGTGCTCTGTGCTTGTGTAATGTGTCTGATGTGTGCTTTGTACTTGTGTGATGTGTCTGATGTGTGCTTTGTGCTTGGTGACGTGTCTGATGTGTGCTCTGTGTTTGTGTGATGTGTCTGATGTGTACTCTGTGCTTGTGTGATGTGTCTGATGTGTGCTCTGTGCTTGGGTGATGTGTCTGATGTGTGTTCTGCGCTTGTATGATGTGTCTGATGTGTGCTCTGTGCTTGTGTGATGTGTCTGATGTGTGGGCTGTGCTCGTATGATGTGTCTGATGTGTGTTCTGTGCTTGTGTGATGTGTCTGATGTGTGCTCTGTGCTTGTGTGATGTGTCTGATGTGTGCTCTGTTCTTGTGTGATGTGTCTGATGTGTGCTCTGTGCTTGTGTGATGTGTCTGATGTGTGCTCTGTTCTTGTGTGATGTGTCTGATGTGTGTTCTGTGCTTGTGTGATGTGTCTGATGTGTGCTCTGTTCTTGTGTGATGTGTCTGATGTGTGCTCTGTGCTTGTGTGATGTGTCTGATGTGTGCTCTGTGCTTGTGTGATGTGTCTGATGTGTGCTCTGCGCTTGTGTGATGTGTCTGATGTGTGCTCTGCACTTGTGTGATGTGTCTGATGTGTGTTCTGCGCTTGTGTGATGTGTCTGATGTGTGCTCTGTGCTTGTGTGATGTGTCTGATGTGCGCTCTGTGCTTGTGTGATGTGTCTGATGTGCGCTGTGCTTGTGTGATGTGTCTGATGTGCGCTGTGCTTGTGTGATGTGTCTGATGTGTGCTCTGTGCTTGTGTGATGTGTCTGATGTGTGCTCGGTGCTTGTGTGATGTGTCTGATGTGCGCTGTGTGCTTGTGTGATGTGTGCTCTGTGCTTGTGTGATGTGTCTGATGTGTGCTCGGTGCTTGTGTGATGTGTCTGATGTGCGCTCTGTGCTTGTGTGATGTGTCTGATGTGTGTTCTGTGCTTGTGTGATGTGTCTGATGTGTGCTCTGTGCTTGTGTGATGTGTCTGATGTGTGCTCTGTGCTTGTGTGATGTGTCTGATGTGTGCTCTGTGCTTGTGTGATGTGTCTGATGTGTGCTATGTGCTTGGGTGAGATGTTTGATATGTACTCTGTCCTTGTGTGATGTGTCTGATGTGTGCACTGTGCTTGTGTAATGTGTCTGATGTGTGCTCTGTGCTTGTGTGATGTGTCTGATGTGTGCTATGTGCTTGTGTGATGTGTCTGATGTGTGCTATGTGCTTGGGTGAGATGTTTGATATGTACTCTGTCCTTGTGTGATGTGTCTGATGTGTGCTCTGTGATTGTGTGATGTGTCTGATGTGTGTTCTGTGCTTGTGTGATGTGTCATGTTTTCTATGCTTGTGTGATGTGCCTGATGTGTGTTCTGTGCTTGTGTGATGTGTCTGATGTGTGCTCTCTGCTTGTGTGATGTGTCTGATGTGTGCTCTGTGCTTGTGTGATGTGTCTGATGTGTGCTATGTGCTTGTGTAATGTGTCTGATGTGCTCTCTTTGCTTGTGTAATGTGTCTGATGTGTGCTATGTGCTTGTGTAATGTGTCTGATGTGCTCTCTTTGCTTGTGTAATGTGTCTGATGTGTGCTATGTGCTTGTGTGATGTGTCTGATGTGTGCTCTGTGCTTAGGTAATGTGTCTAATGTGTGTTCTGTGCTTGTGTGATATGTCTGATGTGTTCACTGTGCTTGTGTGATGTGTCTGATGTGTACTCTGTCCTTGTGTGATGTGTCTGATGTGCGCTCTGTGCTTGTGTAATATGTCTGATGTGTGCTCAGTGCTTGTGTGATGTGTCTGATGTGTGCTCTGTGCTTGGGTAATGTGTCTAATGTGTGCTCTGTGCTTGTGTGATGTGTATGATATGTGTTCTGTCCTTGTGTGATGTGTCTGATGTGTGCTCTGTACTTTTGTGATGTGTCGGATGTGGGCTCTGTACTTGTGTGATGTGTCTGATGTGTGCTCTGTGCTTGTGTAATGGGTCTGATGTGTGCTCTGTGCTTGTGTAATGGGTCTGATGTGTGCTCTGTGCTTGTGTAATGGGTCTGATGTGTGCTCTGTGTTTGTGTGATGTGTCTGATGTGTGCTCTGTGCTTGTGTAATGGGTCTGATGTGTGCTCTGTGCTTGTGTGATGTGTCTGATGTGTGCACTGTGCTTGGTGATGTGTCTGATGTGTGCTCTGTGCTTGTGTGATGTGTCTGATGTGTGCTCTGTTCTTGTGTGATGTGTCTGATGTGTGCTCTGGACTTGTGTGATGTGTCTGATGTGTGCTCTGTGTTTGTGTGATGTGTCTGATGTGTGCTCTGTGCTTGTGTGATGTGTCTGATGTGTGCTCTGTGCTTGTGTGATGTGTCTGATGTGTGCTTTGTGCTTGGTGATGTGTCTGATGTGTGCTCTGTGCTTGTGTGATGTGTCTGATGTGTGCTGTTCTTGTGTGATGAGTCTGATGTGTGCTCTGGACTTGTGTGATGTGTCTGATGTGTGCTCTGTGTTTGTGTGATGTGTCTGATGTGTGCTCTGTGCTTGTGTGATGTGTCTGATGTGTGCTCTGTGCTTGTGTGATGTGTCTGATGTGTGCTCTGTGCTTGCGTAATGTGTCTGATGTGTGCTTTCTACTTGTGTGATGTGTCTGATGTGTGCTCTGTGCTAGGGTGATGTGTCTGATGTGTGCTCTGTTCTTGTGTGATGTGTATGATGTGTGCTCTGTGTTTGTGTGATGTGTCTGATGTGTGCTCTGTGCTTGTGTGATGTGTCTGATGTGTGCTCTGTGCTTGTGTGATGTGTCTGATGTGTGCTCTGTGCTTGCGTAATGTGTCTGATGTGTGCTTTCTACTTGTGTGATGTGTCTGATGTGTGCTTTGTGGTTGGTGACGTGTCTGATGTGTGCTCTGTGTTTGTGTGATGTGTCTGATGTGTGCTCTGTCCTTGTGTGATGTGTCTGATGTGTGCACTGTGCTTGTGTGATGTGACTGATGTGTGTTCTGTGCTTGTGTGATGTGTCTGATTTGTGCTCTGTGCTTGTGTGATGTGTCTGATGTGTGTTCTGTGCCTGTGTGATGTGTCTGATGTGTGTTCTGGGTTTGTGTGATGTGTCTGATGTGTGCTATGTGCTTGGGTGAGATGTCTGATGTGTGCACTGTGCTTGTGTGATGTGTCTGATGTGTGCACTGTGCTTGTGTAATGTGTCTGATGTGTGCTATGTGCTTGTGTAATGTGTCTGATGTGTGCTCTGTGCTTGTGTGATGTGTCTGATGTGTGTTCTGTGCTTGTGTGATGTGTGCTATGTGCTTGTGTGATGTGTCTGATGTGTGCTCTCTGCTTGTGTGATGTGTCTGATGTGTGCTCTGTGCTTGTGTGATGTGTCTGATTTGTGCTCTGTGCTTGTGTAATGTGTCTGATGTGTGCTATGTGCTTGTGTAATGTGTCTGATGTGTGCTCTGTGCTTGTGTAATGTGTCTGATGTGTGCTCTGTGCTTGGGTAATGTGTCTGATGTGTACTCTGTCCTTGTGTGATGTGTCTGATGTGCGCTCTGTGCTTGTATAATGTGTCTGATGTGTTCTCTGGGCTTGTGTGATGTGTCTGATGTGTACTCTGTCCTTGTGTGATGTGTCTGATGTGTGCTCTGTGCTTGGGTAATGTGTCTGATGTGTGTTCTTTGCTTGTGTGATATGTCTGATGTGTTCACTGTGCTTGTGTGATGTGTCTGATGTGTGTTCTGTGCTTGGGTGATGTGTCTGATGTGTACTCTGTCCTTGAGTGATGTGTCTGATATGCGTTCTGTGCTTGTGTAATGTGTCTGATGTGTGCTATGTGCTTCTGTGATGTGTCTGATGTGTGCTCAGTGCTTGTGTGATGTGTCTGATGTGTGCTCTGTGCTTGGGTAATGTGTCTGATGTGTGTTCTGTGCTTGTGTGATATGTCTGATGTGTGCACTGTGCTTGTGTGATGTGTCTGATGTGTGTTCTGTGCTTGTGTTATATGTCTGATGTGTTCATTGTGCTTGTGTGATGTGTCTGATGTGTGCTCTGTGCTTGTGTGATGTGTCTGATGTGTGCTCTGTACTTGTGTGATGTCTGATGTGTCTTCTGTGCTTGTGTGATGTGTCTCATGTGTGCTCTGTGCTTGTGTGATATGTCTGATGTGTCTTCTGTCCTTGTGTGATGTGTGTGATGTGTGCTCTGTGCTTGGGTGATGTGTCTGATGTGTGCTCTGTGCTTGTGTGATGTGTCTGATGTGTGCTCTATGCTTGTGTGATGTGTCTGATGTGTGTTCTGTGATGTGTCTGATGTGTGCTCTGTCCTTGTGTGATGTGTCTGATGTGTGATCTGTGCTAGGGTAATGTGTCTGATGTGTGCTAGGTGCTTGCGTGATGTGTCTGATGTGTGCTCTTGTAGAGTCGGTGGTGGGGTGCCGAGCTGGGGGGGGGTGGTCCTACTTTTATACCGCGCAGAGATGATACAGAGACACGATGAGGCAGATTCTGGGTGCAACAGGTCAAAGTTTATTGCTCACCGTCCGACTGACGGTCCTCGCGGTACACCGCGATATCTCTCTCTGCCCTCCGTGTTCAAGGCCGCTTCAACACCATATGTTACACAAGGGACGTACTTACACGTCACGTCCCGTCTCACACTGTGACAATCCTGACAGCTCGGTTACTGTGGCCGCCTTAGGCCCGTACACCAACAGCACTTTACTAATCAGTTTCGTCGTAACACATACGGTGTCTTCCACCCAGAGCCTTGTCTCTGCTGCGGTCCTTCCCTGTCAGGACCACCCCCCTGACGTTTCTTCTCCTCAGTCCCCCTGGTCGGATTCTCCTCAGGGCACACAGACTGGCGAAGTCCTCCTGTCACCTGGGCTCCCCCTGGGGACTGGAACTTTCTGGAACCCTCCCTCAGTATTTATAACTTCCCCGGTTCCTTGAAACTGTCACTAACTGTCACCACGCCCCCCATGACCAACGGTTTCTAAAGCCCTAAGCTGCTGTAAAGTCCTTTGCTCACACTCCACCCTGCCATCTAATGGTCATCCCAAGGTACTGCACGTCCACTACACTTTTCTAGTTGTTTCCCCACTGTAATCACTGTCTCCTACCTACACTGTGCAAACCTATCTTTCTTCACTCTGACTAGTCCGTCCGTCCGTCAGGTCACCTTCCCTACACTCTCCCTTCCTTTGTCCATTGTCGTCCTCGACAATCGTCATCCCTGCCTTCGTCGTTCTGAATCTACACCTACATTCTGTTGTCGGACCAGAAGTTGAGCCAAGCCCACTATCTGCGGGGGCCGAACTATACTGGGAGCACTATGCTCTGAGCAGCCTACTGCTACTCACCAGCGCGCACGCCACATGACAACGTCTTTCAAATTGGGCAAGGTACACCCGTATTCTCTCTACGGCGTGTATCTTTCCCCTACTCTCCCCTACTGTTACCTTTCACTATCCGGTACGCCATGATCGAGGCCACTCACCTACCAGATCATTGCCGGCGCCCGCCTTTCCTTCTTCAGGGGTGTCCGTGGTGTTGGGGACCTGACCTAGGACGGCTGTCTTTCTCACATCTTCCCATTCATTTTCCTTCTTTCAATTACATGTCATGGTCGGCGTCCCGGTCTCCCAGACCTCAACTCTTAGATCCCTACCGGATCTCACACTTTCCTTTGGTCCCGCAGACCTTCCCTTACCCGGACCTGTTGCATTTTACTTTGCATATTATACATTATACAACTTTATAATAGCACAAGTACCCATTTTTTTATAATTTTTTTTTTTTTTCCGTTTTCTTTTGCTCATTTTAAAACCAACATATAACAACATAACATTGCATGTCTTCTTTCCTCCTCCCCCCTTCCTTGGACCTGGACACTCCTCCACTTTTCCGTATCCCCGTTCTGTCAGGTAAACATATTTTCGTATATAAAGAACATAGAAAGAAGAAAGAAAGAGAGAGAAAATAGTTGCATCAGTTAAACAACAACAAAACTTTTTTCTAAATGCAACTGTCCTTATAATCTGCACAACGGTGCATCGAACTCCTGACAGTCTATACCACTCTCAATGGACAGAGGTGAGGGCTCCACGGGGATACTGAGGGTGTCCATTCAAGTCCTCTTCTTTTCCATGACGGCCTCTCCTTGAGTGTGGAGCAGGTTCCACACTTCCTGCTCCCGGGCCTTTTTCTTCCTGATCACCTCCGCTTCCCACATGGAGGGAACAGCACGGGCCCTGGAGTCCGGTGGGCGGGACTCCGCTGAAAAAGACCGCAAGACAGAAACGGCCGAAGATTTCTGCGGCCCAGCAGCCGCTGGGGTCAGGTGGCAAATGGGGAGAACCGGGTCCTCGGGGGCTGGAATCACAGGGCCCGCTAAATCGGTCGCAGCCGACTCCAGCAGCGGCATAACCGCGGCCTCAGGACAGGCCGCATCCACTACTTCCAACGGAGCTGGAGTAACGGCCGATTTCAACGATGCAGCTGCTATTAGCAGGGAAAGCGCAGCAGCGTCTTCTTTGGGTGAGCTCTGCACTGGTGACTCCGGGCGGGGTAGTTCGGGGACATGAGCGGGGGCCTCGCTCAGCTCTGCATACACCACGGGGCCCGTGGTAACTAGGCCTTCCGGTGCGCAGGGGGCCGCGTGCTGCAGCAGAATGGTGGGGGCCGCTTGCGGAGGCACTGGTAGGGCCGGGTGTACTCTCACCTTCCCCGGCGCTGCGGCCTCCGTTCCATCATCACGCAGTTTCCCCCGCAGCCTCCGTTCCTTGCTCCACTGTCCTGCGGGCCTTCCCTCCGGACTTGGGGGCTCCGCTGAGAAGTCCTCTGCTGGTATTGGTGGCAGCCGTTCTCGCTGACTCCCCTCAGGCTCCGCTCCCCGGCTCAGCATCCCGCTGCCTGCCCGTAAATCTGAAGATGACTTCTGGTGCAGCTCCATCTCTCGCCGCCATTGCCACTCTAGGCGGCCGATGCCCCGACACCCGCAGCATCTCATACCGTCCGTTGGGCAGCACTCGAATGGCGTCAGACAGCCGCAGCCAAGTTTTTCTTCTGTGCCACTCCTCCTGCTGGGTGGGGCGTTGGCAGACCTTTCCATCCATCTGCCAGGGTCCAATATATGGAAACGTTGGTCTCCGGGCATATATTGCTTCCTTTTGGGGTACGTTGGAGGGGGTCCCAGTCCATTCTGAACAACTGCAAACACCCGGACCTCTCCTCTGCGCTGAAGTAATACCGCCATCTTGGGCAGAATCAGCTACTGCCTTGGATCCTCTGCAAGCAACACAGATCCGACACAGCGTCCCAATTTGTAATCCACAGGTCAGTAATTTTTAGTCCACAGGTGTTTATAATCCGAAATAGAGCAGTCCAAGTTTTCCTCAGTCCTTCAGTTGCAGGCCTGCCGCAGAAGATAGCGTATTAGCGGCGGCGATCCTGCCGACTACGCCAAATGTAGAGTCGGTGGTGGGGTGCCGAGCTGGGGGGGTGATCCTACTTTTATACCGCGCAGAGATGATACAGAGACACGATGAGGCAGATTCTGGGTGCAACAGGTCAAAGTTTATTGCTCACCGTCCGACTGACGGTCCTCGCGGTACACCGCGATATCTCTCTCTGCCCTCCGTGTTCAAGGCCGCTTCAACACCATATGTTACACAAGGGACGTACTTACACGTCCCGTCTCACACTGTGACAATCCTGACAGCTTGGTTACTGTGGCCGCCTTAGGCCCGTACACCAACAGCACTTTACTAATCAGTTTCGTCGTAACACATACGGTGTCTTCCACCCAGAGCCTTGTCTCTGCTGCGGTCCTTCCCTGTCAGGACCACCCCCCTGACGTTTCTTCTCCTCAGTCCCCCTGGTCGGATTCTCCTCAGGGCACACAGACTGGCGAAGTCCTCCTGTCACCTGGGCTCCCCCTGGGGACTGGAACTTTCTGGAACCCTCCCTCAGTATTTATAACTTCCCCGGTTCCTTGAAACTGTCACTAACTGTCACCACGCCCCCCATGACCAACGGTTTCTAAAGCCCTAAGCTGCTGTAAAGTCCTTTGCTCACACTCCACCCTGCCATCTAATGGTCATCCCAAGGTACTGCACGTCCACTACACTTTTCTAGTTGTTTCCCCACTGTAATCACTGTCTCCTACCTACACTGTGCAAACCTATCTTTCTTCACTCTGACTAGTCCGTCCGTCCGTCAGGTCACCTTCCCTACACTCTGTTCTTGTGTAATGTGTCTGATGTGTGCTCTGGAGTTGTGTGATGTGTCTGATGTGTGCTCTGCACTTGTGTGATGTGTCTGATGTGTGTTCTGTGCTTGTGTGATGTGTCTGATGTGTGTTCTGTGTTTGTGTGATGTGTCTGATGTGTGCTCTGTTCTTGTGTGATGTGTCTGATGTGTGCTCTGTGTTTGTGTGATGTGTCTGATGTGTGTTCTGTGCTTGTGTGATGTGTCTGATGTGTGCTATATGCTTGTGTAATGTGTCTGATGTGTGCTCTGTCCTTGTGTGATGTGTCTGATGTGTGCTCTGTGTTTGTGTGATGTGTCTGATGTGTGTTCTGTCCTTGTGTGATGTGTCTGTTATGTGCTCTGTGCTTGTGTAATGTGTCTGATGTGTGCTCTGTCCTTGTGTGATGTGTATGATGTGTGTTCTGTACTTGTGTGATGTGTGCTCTGTACTTGTGTGATGTGTCGGATGTGTGCTCTGCACTTGTGTGATGTGTCTGATGTGTACTCTGTCCTTGTGTGATGTGTCTGATGTGTGCACTGTGCTTGTGTAATGTGTCTGATGTGTGCTCTGTGCTTGTGTGAAGTGTCTGATGGGTGCTCTACGCATGTGTGATGTGTCTGATGTGTGCTCTATGCTTGTGTGATGTGTCTGATGTGTGCTCTGTGCTTGTGTGATGTGTCTGATTTGTGATCTGTGCTTGTGTGATGTGTCTGATGTGTGTTCTTTGCTTGTGTGATATGTCTGATGTGTTCACTGTGCTTGTGTGATGTGTCTGATGTGTGTTCTGTGCTTGTCTGATGTGTCTGATATGTACTCTGTCCTTGTGTGATGTGTCTGATGTGCGCTCTGTGCTTGTGTAATGTGTCTGATGTGCGCTCTGTGCTTGTGTAATGTGTCTGATGTGTGCTATGTGCTTCTGTGATGTGTCTGATGTGTTCATTGTGCTTGTGTGATATGTCTGATGTGTGCTCTGTGCTTGTGTGATGTGTCTGATGTGTACTCTGTCCTTGTGTGATGTGTCTGATGTGTGCTCTGTGCTAGGGTAATGTGTCTGATGTGTGCTAGGTGCTTGAGTGATGTATCTGATGTGTGCTCTATTCTTGTGTAATGTGTCTGATGTGTGCTCTGTCCTTGTGTGATGTGTATGATGTGTGTTCTGTACTTGTGTGATGTGTGCTCTGTACTTGTGTGATGTGTCGGATGTGTGCTCTGCACTTGTGTGATGTGTCTGATGTGTACTCTGTCCTTGTGTGATGTGTCTGATGTGTGCACTGTGCTTGTGTAATGTGTCTGATGTGTGCTCTGTGCTTGTGTGAAGTGTCTGATGGGTGCTCTATGCATGTGTGATGTGTCTGATGTGTGCTCTGTGCTTGTGTGATGTGTCTGATGTGTGCTCTGTGCTTGTGTGATGTGTCTGATTTGTGATCTGTGCTTGTGTGATGTGTCTGATGTGTGTTCTTTGCTTGTGTGATATGTCTGATGTGTTCACTGTGCTTGTGTGATGTGTCTGATGTGTGTTCTGTGCTTGTGTGATGTGTCTGATATGTACTCTGTCCTTGTGTGATGTGTCTGATGTGCGCTCTGTGCTTGTGTAATGTGTCTGATGTGCGCTCTGTGCTTGTGTAATGTGTCTGATGTGTGCTATGTGCTTCTGTGATGTGTCTGATGTGTTCATTGTGCTTGTGTGATATGTCTGATGTGTGCTCTGTGCTTGTGTGATGTGTCTGATGTGTACTCTGTCCTTGTGTGATGTGTCTGATGTGTGCTCTGTGCTAGGGTAATGTGTCTGATGTGTGCTCTGTGCTAGGGTAATGTGTCTGATGTGTGCTCTATTCTTGTGTAATGTGTCTGATGTGTGCTCTGCACTTGTGTGATGTGTCTGATGTGTCTTCTGTGCTTGTGTGATGTGTCTGATGTGTGCACTGTGCTTGTGTAATGTGTCTGATGTGTGTTCTGTGCTTGTGTGAAGTGTCTGATGGGTGCTCTATGCATGTGTGATGTGTCTGATGTGTGCTCTGTGCTTGTGTGATGTGTCTGATGTGTGCTCTGTGCTTGTGTAATGTGTCTGATGTGTTCTATGTGCTTGTGTGATGTGTCTGATTTGTGATCTGTGCTTGTGTGATGTGTCTGATGTGTGTTCTTTGCTTGTGTGATATGTCTGATGTGTTCACTGTGCTTGTGTGATGTGTCTGATGTGTGTTCTGTGCTTGTGTGATGTGTCTGATATGTACTCTGTCCTTGTGTGATGTGTCTGATGTGCGCTCTGTGCTTGTGTAATGTGTCTGATGTGCGCTCTGTGCTTGTGTAATGTGTCTGATGTGTGCTATGTGCTTCTGTGATGTGTCTGATGTGTTCATTGTGCTTGTGTGATATGTCTGATGTGTGCTCTGTGCTTGTGTGATGTGTCTGATGTGTACTCTGTCCTTGTGTGATGTGTCTGATGTGTGCTCTGTGCTAGGGTAATGTGTCTGATGTGTGCTAGGTGCTTGAGTGATGTGTCTGATGTGTGCTCTATTCTTGTGTAATGTGTCTGATGTGTGCTCTGCACTTGTGTGATGTGTCTGATGTGCTTGTGTGATGTGTCTGATGTGTGTTCTGCGCTTGTGTGATGTGTCTGATGTGTGCTCTGTTCTTGTGTTATGTGTCTGATGTGTGCTCTGCACTTGTGTGATGTGTCTGATGTGTGTTCTGTGCTTGTGTGATGTGTCTGATGTGTGCTCTGTTCTTGTGTGATGTGTCTGATGTGTGCTCTGTGTTTGTGTGATGTGTCTGATGTGTGCTCTGTGTTTGTGTGATGTGTCTGATGTGTGCTCTATGCTTGTGTGATGTGTCTGGTGTGTGCTATGTGCTTGTGTGATGTGTCTGATGTGTGCTCTGTGTTTGTGTGATGTGTCTGATGTGTGCTCTGTGTTTGTGTGATGTGTATGATGTGTGCTCTGTGTTTGTGTGATGTGTCTGGTGTGTGCTCTGTGCTTGTGTAATGTGTCTGATGTGTGCTATATGCTTGTGTGATGTGTCTGATGTGTACTCTGTCCTTGTGTGATGTGTCTGATGTGTGCTCTGTGCTTGTGTAATGTGTCTGATGTGTGCTCTGTGCTTGTGTGATGTGTATGATGTGTGTTCTGTACTTGTGTGATGTGTGCTCTGTACTTGTGTGATGTGTCTGATGTGTGCTCTGTGTTTGTGTGATGTGTCTGATGTGTGCTCTGTGCTTGTGTAATGGGTCTGATGTGTGCTCTGTGCTTGTGTGATGTGTCTGATGTGTGCTCTATGCTTGTGTGATGTGTCTGATGTGTGCTTTGTGCTTGGTGATGTGTCTGATGTGTGCTATGTGCTTGGGTGAGGTGTCTGATGTGTGCTCTGTTCTTGTGTGATGTGTCTGATGTGTGCTCTGTGTTTGTGTGATGTGTCTGATGTGTGCTCTGTGCTTGTGTGATGTGTCTGATGTGTGCTCTGTGCTTGTGTGATGTGTCTGATGTGTGCTCTGTGCTTGCGTAATGTGTCTGATGTGTGCTTTGAACTTGTGTGATGTGTCTGATCTGTGCTTTGTGCTTGGTGACGTGTCTGATGTGTGCTCTGTGTTTGTGTGATGTGTCTGATGTGTACTCTGTGCTTGTGTGATGTGTCTGATGTGTGCTCTGTGCGTGGGTGATGTGTCTGATGTGTGTTCTGCGCTTGTGTGATGTGTCTGATGTGTGTTCTGTGCTTGTGTGATGTGTCTGATGTGTGCTCTGTCCTTGTGTGATGTGTCTGATGTGTGCTATGTGCTTGGGTGATGTGTCTGATGTGTGCTCTGTTCTTGTGTGATGTGTCTGATGTGTGCTCTGTGCTTGTGTGATGTGTCTGATGTGTGCTCTGTGCTTGTGTGATGTGTCTGATGTGTGCTCTGTGCTTGCGTAACGTGTCTGATGTGTGCTTTGAACTTGTGTGATGTGTCTGATGTGTGCTTTGTGCTTGGTGACGTGTCTGATGTGTGCTCTGTGTTTGTGTGATGTGTCTGATGTGTGCTCTGTGCTTGTTTGATGTGTCTGATGTGTGCTCTGTGCTTGTGTGATGTGTCTGATGTGTGGGCTGTGCTCGTATGATGTGTCTGATGTGTGTTCTGTGCTTGTGTGATGTATCTGTTGTGTGCTCTGTCCTTGTGTGATGTGTCTGATGTGTGCTCTGTGATTGTGTGATGTGTCTGATGTGTGCACTGTGCTTGTGTAATGTCTCTGATGTGTGCTCTGTGCTTGTGTGATGTGTCTGATGTGTGCTCTGTGATTGTGTGATGTGTCTGATGTGTGCTATGTGCTTGGGTGATGTGTCTGATGTGTTCACTGTCCTTGTGTGATGTGTCTGATGTGCGCTCTGTGCTTGTGTAATGTGTCTGATGTGTGCTATATGCTTCTGTGATGTGTCTGATGTGTGCTCAGTGTTTGTGTGATGTGTCTGATGTGTGCTCTGTGCTTGTGTTATATGTCTGATGTGTGCACTGTGCTTGTGTGATGTGTCTGATGTGTGCTATGTGCTTGGGTGATGTGTCTGATGTGTACTCTGTCCTTGTGTGATGTGTCTGATGTGTGCTCAGTGCTTGTGTGATGTGTCTGATGTGTGCTCTGTGCTTGTGTTATATGTCTGATGTGTGCACTGTGCTTGTGTAATGTCTCTGATGTGTGCTCTGTGCTTGTGTGATGTGTCTGATGTGTGCTCTGTGATTGTGTGATGTGTCTGATGTGTGCACTGTGCTTGTGTAATGTCTCTGATGTGTGCTCTATGCATGTGTGATGTGTCTGATGTGTGCTCTGTGCTTGTGTGATGTGTCTGATGTGCGCTGTGCTTGTGTGATGTGTCTGATTTGTGCTCTGTGCTTGTGTGATGTGTCTGATGTGTGCTCTGTGCTTGGGTAATGTGTCTGATGTGTGTTCTTTGCTTGTGTGATATGTCTGATGTGTTCACTATGCTTGTGTGATGTGTCTGATGTGTGTTCTGTGCTTGTGTGATGTGTCTGATGCGCGCTCTGTCCTTGTGTAATGTGTCTGATGTGTGCTATGTGCTTCTGTGATGTGTCTAATGTGTGCTATGTGCTTCTGTGATGTGTCTAATGTGTGCTCAGTGCTTGTGTGATATGTCTGATGTGTGCACTGTGCTTGTGTGATGTGTCTGATGTGTGTTCTGTGCTTGTGTTATATGTCTGATGTGTTCATTGTGCTTGTGTGATGTGTCTGATGTGTACTCTGTACTTCTGTGATGTGTCTGATGTGTCTTCTGTGCTTGTGTGATGTGTCTGATGTGTTCTCTGTGCTTGTGTGATGTGTCTGATGTGTCTTCTGTGCTTGTGTGATGTGTCTGATGTGTGTTCTGCGCTTGTGTGATGTGTCTGATGTGTGCTCTGTGCTTGTGTGATGTGTCTGATGTGTGCTCTGTGCTTGTGTGATGTGTCTGATGTGTGGGCTGTGCTCGTATGATGTGTCTGATGTGTGTTCTGTGCTTGTGTGATGTGTCTGATGTGTGTTCTGTGCTTGTGTGATGTGTCTGATGTGTGTTCTGTGCTTGTGTGATGTGTCTGATGTGTGCTCTGTGTTTGTGTGATGTGTCTGATGTGTGCTCTGTGTTTGTGTGATGTGTCTGATGTGTGCTCTATGCTTGTGTGATGTGTGTGCTCTGTGCTAGGGTAATGTGTCTGGTGTGTGCTATGTGCTTGTGTGATGTGTCTGATGTCTGCTCTGTGCTAGGGTAATGTGTCTGATGTGTGCTAGGTGCTTGGGTGATGTGTCTGATGTGTGCTCTGTTCTTGTGTGATGTGTCTGATGTGTGTTCTCTGCTTGTGTGATGTGTCTGATGTGTGTTCTGTGCTTGTGTGATGTGTCTGATGTGTGCTCTGTGCTTGTGTGATGTGTCTGATGTGTGCTTTTTACTTGTGTGATGTGTCTGATGTGTGCTTTGTGCTTGGTGATGTGTCTGATGTGTGCTATGTGTTTGTGTGATGTGTCTGATGTGTGCTCTGTGCTAGGTAATGTGTCTGGTGTGTGCTCTGTGCTTGTGTTATGTGTCTGATGTGTGCTCTGTGCTTGTGTAATGTGTCTGATGTGTGCTTTTTACTTGTGTGATGTGTCTGATGTGTGCTTTGTGCTTGGTGATGTGTCTGATGTGTGCTATGTGTTTGTGAGATGTGTCTGATGTGTGCTCTGTGCTAGGTAATGTGTCTGGTGTGTGCTATGTGCTTGTGTGATGTGTCTGATGAGTGCTCTGTGCTTGTGTGATGTGTCTGATGTGTGTTCTGTGCTTGTGTGATGTGTCTGATATGTGCTCTGTGCTTGTGTGATGTGTCTGATGTGTGCACTGTGCTTGTGTAATGTGTCTGATGTGTGCTCTGTGCTTGTGTAATGTGTCTGATGTGTGCTTTGTACTTGTGTGATGTGTCTGATGTGTGCTTTGTGCTTGGTGATGTGTCTGATGTGTGCTATGTGTTTGTGTGATGTGTCTGATGTGTGCTCTGTGCTAGGTAATGTGTCTGGTGTGTGCTATGTGCTTGTGTGATGTGTCTCATGTGTGCTCTGTGCTTGTGTAATGTGTCTGATGTGTGCTTTGTGCTTGTGTGATGTGTCTGATGTGTGCTATGTGCTTGGGTGATGTGTCTGATGTGTGTTCTGTGCTTGTGTGATGTGTCTGATATGTGCTCTGTGCTTGTGTGATGTGTCTGATGTGTGCACTGTGCTTGTGTAATGTGTCTGATGTGTGCTCTGTGCTTGTGTGATGTGTCTGATGTGTGCTCTGTGCTTGTGTGATGTGTCTGATGTGTGTTCTGTGCTTGTGTGATGTGTCTGATATGTGCTCTGTGCTTGTGTGATGTGTCTGATGTGTGCACTGTGCTTGTGTAATGTGTCTGATGTGTGCTCTGTGCTTGTGTGATGTGTCTGATGTGTGCTCTGTGCTTGTGTGATGTGTCTGATGTGTGCTCTGTGCTTGTGTGATGTGTCTGATATGTGCTCTGTGCTTGTGTGATGTGCCTGATATGTACTCTGTCCTTGTGTGATGTGTCTGATGTGTGCACTGTGCTTGTGTAATGTGTCTGATGTGTGCTCTGTGCTTGTGTGATATGTCTGATGTGTGTTCTGTGCTTGTGTGATGTGTCTGATGTGCATTCTGCGCTTGTGTGATGTGTCTGATGTGTGCTATGTGCTTGTGAGATGTGTCTGATGTGTGTTCTGTGCTTGTGTGATGTGTCTGATGTGTGCTCTGTGCTTGTGTGATGTGTCTGATGTGTGCTCTGTGCTTGTGTGATGTGTCTGATGTGTGCTCTGTGCTTGTGTGATGTGTCTGATGTGTGGTCTGTGCTTGTGTGATGTGTCTGATGTGTGCTATGCGCTTGTGTGATGTGTCTGATGTGTTCTCTCTGCTTGTGTGATGTGTCTGATGTGTGCTCTGTGCTTGTGTGATGTGTCTGATGTGTGCTCTGTGCTTGAGAAATGTGTCTGATGTGTGCTATGTGCTTGTGTGATGTGTATGATGTGTGCTATGTGTTTGTGTGATGTGTCTGGTGTGTGCTATGTGCTTGAGTAATGTGTCTGATGTGTGCTATGTGCTTGTGTGATGTGTATGATGTGTGCTATGTGCTTGTGTGATGTGTCTGATGTGTGCTATGTGCTTGGGTGATGTGTCTGATGTGTACTCTGTCCTTGTGTGATGTGTCTGATGTGTGTTCTGTGCTTGTGTGATGTGTCAGACGTGCGCACTGTGCTTGTGTGATGTGTCTGATGTGCATTCTGCGCTTGTGTGATGTGTCTGATGTGTGCTATGTGCTTGTGTGATGTGTCTGATGTGTGCTCTGTGCTTGTGAGATGTGTCTGATGTGTGTTCTGTGCTTGTGTGATGTGTCTGATGTGTGCTCTGTGCTTGTGTGATGTGTCTGATGTGCGCTCTGTGCTTGTGTGATGTGTCTGATATGTGCACTGTGCTTGTGTGATGTGTCTGATGTGTGCTATGTGCTTGGGTGATGTGTCTGATGTGTACTCTGTCCTTGTGTGATGTGTCTGATGTGTGCACTGTGCTTGTGTGATGTGTCTGCAGTGTGCTCTGTGCTTGTGTGAAGTGTCAGATGTGCGCACTGTGCTTGTGTGATGTGTCTGATGTGCATTCTGCGCTTGTGTGATGTGTCTGATGTGTGCTCTGTGCTTGTGAGATGTGTCTGATGTGTGTTCTGTGCTTGTGTGATGTGTCTGATGTGTGCTATGTGCTTGTGTGATGTGTCTGATGTGTGCTCTGTGCTTGTGTAATGTGTCTGATGTGTGCTCTGTGCTTGTGTGATGTGTATGATGTGTGTTCTGTACTTGTGTAATGTGTCTGATGTGTGCTATGTGCTTGTGTGATGTGTCTGATGTGTGCTCTCTGCTTGTATGATGTGTCTGATGTGTGCACTGTGCTTGTGTGATGTGTCTGATGTGTGCTCTGTGCTTGTGTGATGTGTCTGATGTGTGTTCTGCGCTTGTGTGATGTGTCTGATGTGTGCTCTGTTCTTGTGTTATGTGTCTGATGTGTGCTCTGCACTTGTGTGATGTGTCTGATGTGTGTTCTGTGCTTGTGTGATGTGTCTGATGTGTGCTCTGTTCTTGTGTGATGTGTCTGATGTGTGCTCTGTGTTTGTGTGATGTGTCTGATGTGTGCTCTGTGTTTGTGTGATGTGTCTGATGTGTGCTCTATGCTTGTGTGATGTGTCTGGTGTGTGCTATGTGCTTGTGTGATGTGTCTGATGTGTGCTCTGTGTTTGTGTGATGTGTCTGATGTGTGCTCTGTGTTTGTGTGATGTGTCTGATGTGTGCTCTGTGCTTGTGTGATGTGTCTGGTGTGTGCTATGTGCTTGTGTGATGTGTCTGATGTGTGCTCTGTGCTTGTGTAATGTGTCTGATGTGTGCTATATGCTTGTGTGATGTGTCTGATGTGTACTCTGTCCTTGTATGATGTGTCTGATGTGTGCTCTGTGCTTGTGTAATGTGTCTGATGTGTGCTCTGTGCTTGTGTGATGTGTATGATGTGTGTTCTGTACTTGTGTGATGTGTGCTCTGTACTTGTGTGATGTGTCTGATGTGTGCTCTGTGTTTGTGTGATGTGTCTGATGTGTGCTCTGTGCTTGTGTAATGGGTCTGATGTGTGCTCTGTGCTTGTGTGATGTGTCTGATGTGTGCTCTATGCTTGTGTGATGTGTCTGATGTGTGCTTTGTGCTTGGTGATGTGTCTGATGTGTGCTATGTGCTTGGGTGAGGTGTCTGATGTGTGCTCTGTTCTTGTGTGATGTGTCTGATGTGTGCTCTGTGTTTGTGTGATGTGTCTGATGTGTGCTCTGTGCTTGTGTGATGTGTCTGATGTGTGCTCTGTGCTTGTGTGATGTGTGCTCTGTGCTTGCGTAATGTGTCTGATGTGTGCTTTGAACTTGTGTGATGTGTCTGATCTGTGCTTTGTGCTTGGTGACGTGTCTGATGTGTGCTCTGTGTTTGTGTGATGTGTCTGATGTGTACTCTGTGCTTGTGTGATGTGTCTGATGTGTGCTCTGTGCGTGGGTGATGTGTCTGATGTGTGTTCTGCGCTTGTGTGATGTGTCTGATGTGTGTTCTGTGCTTGTGTGATGTGTCTGATGTGTGCTCTGTCCTTGTGTGATGTGTCTGATGTGTGCTATGTGCTTGGGTGATGTGTCTGATGTGTGCTCTGTTCTTGTGTGATGTGTCTGATGTGTGCTCTGTGCTTGTGTGATGTGTCTGATGTGTGCTCTGTGCTTGTGTGATGTGTCTGATGTGTGCTTTGAACTTGTGTGATGTGTCTGATGTGTGCTTTGTGCTTGGTGACGTGTCTGATGTGTGCTCTGTGTTTGTGTGATGTGTCTGATGTGTGCTCTGTGCTTGTTTGATGTGTCTGATGTGTGCTCTGTGCTTGTGTGATGTGTGGGCTGTGCTCGTATGATGTGTCTGATGTGTGTTCTGTGCTTGTGTGATGTATCTGTTGCGTGCTCTGTCCTTGTGTGATCTGTCTGATGTGTGCTCTGTGATTGTGTGATGTGTCTGATGTGTGCACTGTGCTTGTGTAATGTCTCTGATGTGTGCTCTGTGCTTGTGTGATGTGTCTGATGTGTGCTCTGTGATTGTGTGATGTGTCTGATGTGTGCTATGTGCTTGGGTGATGTGTCTGATGTGTTCACTGTCCTTGTGTGATGTGTCTGATGTGCGCTCTGTGCTTGTGTAATGTGTCTGATGTGTGCTATGTGCTTCTGTGATGTGTCTGATGTGTGCTCAGTGCTTGTGTGATGTGTCTGATGTGTGCTCTGTGCTTGTGTTATATGTCTGATGTGTGCACTGTGCTTGTGTGATGTGTCTGATGTGTGCTATGTGCTTGGGTGATGTGTCTGATGTGTACTCTGTCCTTGTGTGATGTGTCTGATGTGTGCTCAGTGCTTGTGTGATGTGTCTGATGTGTGCTCTGTGCTTGTGTTATATGTCTGATGTGTGCACTGTGCTTGTGTAATGTCTCTGATGTGTGCTCTGTGCTTGTGTGATGTGTCTGATGTGTGCTCTGTGATTGTGTGATGTGTCTGATGTGTGCACTGTGCTTGTGTAATGTCTCTGATGTGTGCTCTATGCATGTGTGATGTGTCTGATGTGTGCTCTGTGCTTGTGTGATGTGTCTGATGTGCGCTGTGCTTGTGTGATGTGTCTGATGTGCGCTGTGCTTGTGTGATGTGTCTGATTTGTGCTCTGTGCTTGTGTGATGTGTCTGATGTGTGCTCTGTGCTTGCGTAATGTGTCTGATGTGTGTTCTTTGCTTGTGTGATATGTCTGATGTGTTCACTATGCTTGTGTGATGTGTCTGATGTGTGTTCTGTGCTTGTGTGATGTGTCTGATGCGCGCTCTGTCCTTGTGTAATGTGTCTGATGTGTGCTATGTGCTTCTGTGATGTGTCTAATGTGTGCTATGTACTTCTGTGATGTGTCTAATGTGTGCTCAGTGCTTGTGTGATATGTCTGATGTGTGCACTGTGCTTGTGTGATGTGTCTGATGTGTGTTCTGTGCTTGTGTTATATGTCTGATGTGTTCATTGTGCTTGTGTGATGTGTCTGATGTGTACTCTGTACTTCTGTGATGTGTCTGATGTGTCTTCTGTGCTTGTGTGATGTGTCTGATGTGTTCTCTGTGCTTGTGTGATGTGTCTGATGTGTCTTCTGTGCTTGTGTGATGTGTCTGATGTGTGCTCTGTGCTTGTGTGATGTGTCTGATGTGTGCTCTGTGCTTGTGTGATGTGTCTGATGTGTGGGCTGTGCTCGTATGATGTGTCTGATGTGTGTTCTGTGCTTGTGTGATGTGTCTGATGTGTGTTCTGTGCTTGTGTGATGTGTCTGATGTGTGTTCTGTGCTTGTGTGATGTGTCTGATGTGTGCTCTGTTCTTGTGTGATGTGTCTGATGTGTGCTCTGTGTTTGTGTGATGTGTCTGATGTGTGCTCTGTGTTTGTGTGATGTGTCTGATGTGTGCTCTATGCTTGTGTGATGTGTGTGCTCTGTGCTAGGGTAATGTGTCTGGTGTGTGCTATGTGCTTGTGTGATGTGTCTGATGTCTGCTCTGTGCTAGGGTAATGTGTCTGATGTGTGCTAGGTGCTTGGGTGATGTGTCTGATGTGTGCTCTGTTCTTGTGTGATGTTTCTGATGTGTGTTCTATGCTTGTGTGATGTGTCTGATGTGTGTTCTGTGCTTGTGTGATGTGTCTGATGTGTGCTCTGTGCTTGTGTGATGTGTCTGATGTGTGCTCTGTGCTTGTGTTATGTGTCTGATGTGTGCTCTGTGCTTGTGTGATGTGTCTGATGTGTGCTTTTTACTTGTGTGATGTGTCTGATGTGTGCTTTGTGCTTGGTGATGTGTCTGATGTGTGCTATGTGTTTGTGTGATGTGTCTGATGTGTGCTCTGTGCTAGGTAATGTGTCTGGTGTGTGCTATGTGCTTGTGTGATGTGTCTGATGT
Source organism: Dendrobates tinctorius (assembly GCF_039654945.1). Classification (NCBI taxonomy): domain Eukaryota; kingdom Metazoa; phylum Chordata; class Amphibia; order Anura; family Dendrobatidae; genus Dendrobates; species Dendrobates tinctorius. The sequence continues at coordinate 31,460,507 of NW_027361696.1, read as the reverse complement.
GTGCTCTGTGCTTGTGTGATGTGTCTGATGTGTGCTATGTGCTTGGGTGATGTGTCTGATGTGTGTTCTGTGCTTGTGTGATGTGTCTGATATGTGCTCTGTGCTTGTGTGATGTGTCTGATGTGTGCACTGTGCTTGTGTAATGTGTCTGATGTGTGCTCTGTGCTTGTGTAATGTGTCTGATGTGTGCTTTGTACTTGTGTGATGTGTCTGATGTGTGCTTTGTGCTGGGTGATGTGTCTGATGTGTGCTATGTGTTTGTGTGATGTGTCTGATGTGTGCTCTGTGCTAGGTAATGTGTCTGGTGTGTGCTATGTGCTTGTGTGATGTGTCTGATGTGTGCTCTATGCTTGTGTGATGTGTCTGATGTGTGCTATGTGCTTGGGTGATGTGTCTGATGTGTGTTCTGTGCTTGTGTGATGTGTCTGATATGTGCTCTGTGCTTGTGTGATGTGTCTGATGTGTGCACTGTGCTTGTGTAATGTGTCTGATGTGTGCTCTGTGCTTGTGTGATGTGTCTGATGTGTGCTCTGTGCTTGTGTGATGTGTCTGATGTGTGTTCTGTGCTTGTGTGATGTGTCTGATATGTGCTCTGTGCTTGTGTGATGTGCCTGATATGTACTCTGTCCTTGTGTGATGTGTCTGATGTGTGCACTGTGCTTGTGTAATGTGTCTGATGTGTGCTCTGTGCTTGTGTGATATGTCTGATGTGTGTTCTGTGCTTGTGTGATGTGTCTGATGTGCATTCTGCGCTTGTGTGATGTGTCTGATGTGTGCTATGTGCTTGTGAGATGTGTCTGATGTGTGTTCTGTGCTTGTGTGATGTGTCTGATGTGTGCTCTGTGCTTGTGTGATGTGTCTGATGTGTGCTCTGTGCTTGTGTGATGTGTCTGATGTGTGCTCTGTGCTTGTGTGATGTGTCTGATATGTGGTCTGTGCTTGTGTGATGTGTCTGATGTGTGGTCTGTGCTTGTGTGATGTGTCTGATGTGTTCTCTCTGCTTGTGTGATGTGTCTGATGTGTGCTCTGTGCTTGTGTGATGTGTCTGATGTGTGCTCTGTGCTTGAGTAATGTGTCTGATGTGTGCTATGTGCTTGTGTGATGTGTATGATGTGTGCTATGTGCTTGTGTGATGTGTCTGATGTGTGCTATGTGCTTGGGTGATGTGTCTGATGTGTACTCTGTCCTTGTGTGATGTGTCTGATGTGTGTTCTGTGCTTGTGTGATGTGTCAGACGTGCGCACTGTGCTTTTGTGATGTGTCTGATGTGCATTCTGCGCTTGTGTGATGTGTCTGATGTGTGCTATGTGCTTGTGTGATGTGTCTGATGTGTGCTCTGTGCTTGTGAGATGTGTCTGATGTGTGTTCTGTGCTTGTGTGATGTGTCTGATGTGTGCTCTGTGCTTATGTGATGTGTCTGATGTGCGCTCTGTGCTTGTGTGATGTGTCTGATGTGTGCACTGTGCTTGTGTGATGTGTCTGATGTGTGCTCTGTGCTTGTGTGATGTGTCTGATGTGTGTTCTGTGCTTGTGTGATGTGTCTGATGTGTGTTCTGTGCTTGTGTGATGTGTCTGATGTGTGCTCTGTGCTTATGTGATGTGTCTGATGTGTACTCTGTCCTTGTGTGATGTGTCTGATGTGTGCACTGTGCTTGTGTGATGTGTCTGATGTGTGCTCTGTGCTTGTGTCTGATGTGTGTTCTGTGCTTGTGTGAAGTGTCAGACGTGCGCACTGTGCTTGTGTGATGTGTCTGATGTGCATTCTGCGCTTGTGTGATGTGTCTGATGTGTGCTCTGTGCTTGTGAGATGTGTCTGATGTGTGTTCTGTGCTTGTGTGATGTGTCTGATGTGTGATCTGTGCTTGTGTGATGTGTCTGATGTGTGCTATGTGCTTGTGTGATGTGTCTGATGTGTGCTCTGTGCTTGTGTAATGTGTCTGATGTGTGGTCTGTGCTTGTGTGATGTGTATGATGTGTGTTCTGTACTTGTGTAATGTGTCTGATGTGTGCTATGTGCTTGTGTGATGTGTCTGATGTGTGCTCTCTGCTTGTATGATGTGTCTGATGTGTGCACTGTGCTTGTGTGATGTGTCTGATATGTGGTCTGTGCTTGTGTGATGTGTCTGATGTGTGATCTGTGCTTGTGTGATGTGTCTGATGTGTGCTCTGTGCTTGTGTGATGTGTCTGATGTGTGCTCTATGCTTGTGTGATGTGTCTGATGTGCGCTCTGTGCTTCTGTGATGTGTCTGATGTGCGCTCTGTGCCTGTGTGATGTGTCTGATGTGTGCTCTGTGCTTGTGTGATGTGTCTGATGTGTGTTCTGTGCTTGTGTGATGTGTCTGATGTGTGTTCTGTGCTTGTGTGATGTGTCTGATGTGTGCTATGTGCTTGTGTGATGTGTCTGATGTGTGCTCTGTGTTTGTGTGATGTGTCTGATGTTTTTCCCTGTTCTTGTGTGATGTGTCTGATGTGTGCTCTGTGTTTGTGTGATGTGTCTGATGTGTGCTCTGTGTTTGTGTGATGTGTCTGATGTGTGCTCTGTGCTTGTGTGATGTGTCTGATGTGTGCTCTGTGCTTGTGTGATGTGTCTGATGTGTGCTCTGTGCTTGTGTAATGTGTCTGATGTGTGCTTTGTACTTGTGTGATGTGTCTGATGTGTCCTTTGTGCTTGGTGATGTGTCTGATGTGTGCTATGTGTTTGTGTGATGTGTCTGATGTGTGCTATGTGTTTGTGTGATGTGTCTGGTGTGTGCTATGTGCTTGTGTGATGTGTCTGATGTGTGCTCTGTGCTTGTGTGATGTGTCTGATGTGTGCTATGTGTTTGTGTGATGTGTCTGGTGTGTGCTATGTGCTTGTGTGATGTGTCTGATGTGTGCTCTGTGCTTGTGTAATGTGTCTGATGTGTGCTATGTGCTTGTGTGATGTGTCTGATGTGTACTCTGTCCTTTTGTGATGTGTCTGATATGTGCGCTGTGCTTGTGTGATGTGTATGATGTGTGCTCTTTGCTTGTGTGATGTGTCTGATGTGTGCTCTGTGCTTGTGTGATGTGTCTGATGTGTGCTATGTGCTTGGGTGATGTGTCTGATGTGTACTCTGTCCTTGTGTGATGTGTCTGATGTGTGCTCTGTGCTTGTGTGATGTGTCTGATGTGTGCTATGTGCTTGTGTGATGTGTATGATGTGTGCTATGTGTTTGTGTGATGTGTCTGGTGTGTGCTCTCTGCTTGTGTGATGTGTCTGATGTGTGCTCTGTGCTTGTGTGATGTGTCTGATGTGTGCTCTGTGCTTGTGTGATATGTCTGATGTGTGCTCTGTGCTTGAGTAATGTGTCTGATGTGTGCTATGTGCTTGTGTGATGTGTATGATGTGTGCTATGTGTTTGTGTGATGTGTCTGGTGTGTGCTCTCTGCTTGTGTGATGTGTCTGATGTGTGCTCTGTGCTTGTGTGATGTGTCTGATGTGTGCTCTGTGCTTGTGTAATGTGTATGATGTGCTCTCTTTGCTTGTGTAATGTGTCTGATGTGTGCTATGTGCTTGTGTAATGTGTCTGATGTGTGCTCTGTGCTTGTGTAATGTGTCTGATGTGTGGTCTGTGCTTGTGTGATGTGTCTGATGTTTGCTCTGTGCTTGTGTGATGTGTCTGATGTGTGCTCTCTGCTTGTGTGATGTGTCTGATGTGTGCTCTGTGCTTGTGTGATATGTCTGATGTGTGCTCTGTGCTTGAGTAATGTGTCTGATGTGTGCTATGTGCTTGTGTGATGTGTATGATGTGTGCTATGTGTTTGTGTGATGTGTCTGGTGTGTGCTCTCTGCTTGTGTGATGTGTCTGATGTGTGCTCTGTGCTTGTGTGATGTGTCTGATGTGTGCTCTGTGCTTGAGTAATGTGTCTGATGTGTGCTATGTGCTTGTGTGATGTGTATGATGTGTGCTATGTGCTTGTGTGATGTGTCTGATGTGTGCTCTGTGCTTGAGTAATGTGTCTGATGTGTGCTATGTGCTTGTGTGATGTGTATGATGTGTGCTATGTGCTTGTGTGATGTGTCTGATGTGCTCTCTTTGCTTGTGTAATGTGTCTGATGTGCGCTCTGTGCTTCTGTGATGTGTCTAATGTGCGCTCTGTGCTTGTGTGATGTGTCTGATGTGTGTTCTGTGCTTGGGTAATGTGTCTGATGTGTGTTCTTTGCTTGTGTGATATGTCTGATGTGTTCACTATGCTTGTGTGATGTGTCTGATGTGTGTTCTGTGCTTGTGTGATGTGTCTGATGCGCGCTCTGTCCTTGTGTAATGTGTCTGATGTGTGCTATGTGCTTCTGTGATGTGTCTAATGTGTGCTATGTACTTCTGTGATGTGTCTAATGTGTGCTCAGTGCTTGTGTGATATGTCTGATGTGTGCACTGTGCTTGTGTGATGTGTCTGATGTGTGTTCTGTGCTTGTGTTATATGTCTGATGTGTTCATTGTGCTTGTGTGATGTGTCTGATGTGTACTCTGTACTTCTGTGATGTGTCTGATGTGTCTTCTGTGCTTGTGTGATGTGTCTGATGTGTTCTCTGTGCTTGTGTGATGTGTCTGATGTGTCTTCTGTGCTTGTGTGATGTGTCTGATGTGTGTTCTGCGCTTGTGTGATGTGTCTGATGTGTGCTCTGTGCTTGTGTGATGTGTCTGATGTGTGGGCTGTGCTTGTGTGATGTGTCTGATGTGTGGGCTGTGCTCGTATGATGTGTCTGATGTGTGTTCTGTGCTTGTGTGATGTGTCTGATGTGTGTTCTGTGCTTGTGTGATGTGTCTGATGTGTGCTTTGTACTTGTGTGATGTGTCTGATGTGTCCTTTGTGCTTGGTGATGTGTCTGGTGTGTGCTATGTGTTTGTGTGATGTGTCTGATGTGTGCTATGTGTTTGTGTGATGTGTCTGGTGTGTGCTATGTGCTTGTGTGATGTGTCTGATGTGTGCTCTGTGCTTGTGTGATGTGTCTGATGTGTGCTATGTGTTTGTGTGATGTGTCTGGTGTGTGCTATGTGCTTGTGTGATGTGTCTGATGTGTGCTCTGTGCTTGTGTAATGTGTCTGATGTGTGCTATGTGCTTGTGTGATGTGTCTGATGTGTACTCTGTCCTTTTGTGATGTGTCTGATATGTGCGCTGTGCTTGTGTGATGTGTATGATGTGTGCTCTTTGCTTGTGTGATGTGTCTGATGTGTGCTCTGTGCTTGTGTGATGTGTCTGATGTGTGCTATGTGCTTGGGTGATGTGTCTGATGTGTACTCTGTCCTTGTGTGATGTGTCTGATGTGTGCTCTGTGCTTGTGTGATGTGTCTGATGTGTGTTCTGTGCTTGTGTGATGTGTCAGACGTGCGCACTGTGCTTGTGTGATGTGTCTGATGTGCATTCTGCGCTTGTGTGATGTGTCTGATGTGTGCTATGTGCTTGTGTGATGTGTCTGATGTGTGCTCTGTGCTTGTGTGATGTGTCTGATATGTGGTCTGTGCTTTTGTGATGTGTCTAATGTGTGGTCTGTGCTTGTGTGATGTGTCTGATGAGTACTCTGTGCTTGTGTGATGTGTCTGATGTGTGCTCTCTGCTTGTGTGATGTGTCTGATGTGTGCTCTGTGCTTGTGTGATGTGTCTGATGTGTGTTCTGTGCTTGTGTGATGTGTCTGATGTGTGCTCTGTGCTTGTGTGATGTGTCTGATGTGTGCTCTGTGCTTGTGTGATGTGTCTGATATGTGGTCTGTGCTTGTGTGATGTGTCTGATGTGTGGTCTGTGCTTGTGTGATGTGTCTGATGTGTGCTATGCGCTTGTGTGATGTGTCTGATGTGTGCTCTCTGCTTGTGTGATGTGTCTGATGTGTGCTCTGTGCTTGTGTGATGTGTCTGATGTGTGCTCTGTGCTTGTGTGATGTGTCTGATGTGTGCTCTGTGCTTGTGTGATGTGTCTGATGTGTGCTCTGTGCTTGTGTGATGTGTCTGATGTGTGCTCTCTGCTTGTGTGATGTGTCTGATGTGTGCACTGTGCTTGTGTGATGTGTCTGATGTGTGCACTGTGCTTGTGTGATGTGTCTGATGTGTGCTCTGTCCTTGTGTGATGTGTCTGATGTGTGCACTGTGCTTGTGTGATGTGTCTGATGTGTGCTCTGTGCTTGTGTGATGTGTCTGATGTGTGGTCTGTGCTTGTGTGATGTGTCTGGTGTGTGCTCTCTGCTTGTGTGATGTGTCTGATGTGTGCTCTGTGCTTGTGTGATGTGTCTGATGTGTGCTCTGTGCTTGTGTAATGTGTATGATGTGCTCTCTTTGCTTGTGTAATGTGTCTGATGTGTGCTATGTGCTTGTGTAATGTGTCTGATGTGTGCTCTGTGCTTGTGTAATGTGTCTGATGTGTGGTCTGTGCTTGTGTGATGTGTCTGATGTGTGCTCTCTGCTTGTGTGATGTGTCTGATGTGTGCTCTGTGCTTGTGTGATATGTCTGATGTGTGCTCTGTGCTTGAGTAATGTGTCTGATGTGTGCTATGTGCTTGTGTGATGTGTATGATGTGTGCTATGTGTTTGTGTGATGTGTCTGGTGTGTGCTCTCTGCTTGTGTGATGTGTCTGATGTGTGCTCTGTGCTTGTGTGATGTGTCTGATGTGTGCTCTGTGCTTGTGTAATGTGTATGATGTGCTCTCTTTGCTTGTGTAATGTGTCTGATGTGTGCTATGTGCTTGTGTAATGTGTCTGATGTGTGCTCTGTGCTTGTGTAATGTGTCTGATGTGTGGTCTGTGCTTGTGTGATGTGTCTGATGTTTGCTCTGTGCTTGTGTGATGTGTCTGATGTGTGCTCTCTGCTTGTGTGATGTGTCTGATGTGTGCTCTGTGCTTGTGTGATATGTCTGATGTGTGCTCTGTGCTTGAGTAATGTGTCTGATGTGTGCTATGTGCTTGTGTGATGTGTATGATGTGTGCTATGTGTTTGTGTGATGTGTCTGGTGTGTGCTCTCTGCTTGTGTGATGTGTCTGATGTGTGCTCTGTGCTTGTGTGATGTGTCTGATGTGTGCTCTGTGCTTGTGTAATGTGTATGATGTGCTCTCTTTGCTTGTGTAATGTGTCTGATGTGTGCTATGTGCTTGTGTAATGTGTCTGATGTGTGCTCTGTGCTTGTGTAATGTGTCTGATGTGTGGTCTGTGCTTGTGTGATGTGTCTGATGTGTGCTATGCGCTTGTGTGATGTGTCTGATGTGTGCTCTCTGCTTGTGTGATGTGTCTGATGTGTGCTCTGTGCTTGTGTGATATGTCTGATGTGTGCTCTGTGCTTGAGTAATGTGTCTGATGTGTGCTATGTGCTTGTGTGATGTGTATGATGTGTGCTATGTGCTTGTGTGATGTGTCTGATGTGTGCTATGTGCTTGTGTGATGTGTCTGATGTGTGCTATGTGCTTGTGTGATGTGTCTGATGTGTGCTATGTGCTTATGTAATGTGTCTGATGTGTGCTATGTGCTTGTGTGATGTGTCTGATGTGTGCTATGTGCTTGGGTGATGTGTCTGATGTGTACTCTGTCCGTGTGTGATGTGTCTGATGTGTGCTCTGTGCTTGTGTAATGTGTCTGATGTGTGCTCAGTGCTTGTGTGATGTGTCTGATGTGCGCTCTGTGCTTGTGTGATGTGTCTGATGTGTGTTCTGTGCTTGTGTGATGTGTCAGACGTGCGCACTGTGCTTGTGTGATGTGTCTGATGTGCATTCTGCGCTTGTGTGATGTGTCTGATGTGTGCTATGTGCTTGTGTGATGTGTCTGATGTGTGCTCTGTGCTTGTGAGATGTGTCTGATGTGTGTTCTGTGCTTGTGTGATGTGTCTGATGTGTGCTCTGTGCTTGTGTGATGTGTCTGATGTGCGCTCTGTGCTTGTGTGATGTGTCTGATATGTGCTATGTGCTTGGGTGATGTGTCTGATGTGTACTCTGTCCTTGTGTGATGTGTCTGATGTGTGCACTGTGCTTGTGTGATGTGTCTGATGTGTGCTCTGTGCTTGTGTGATGTGTCTGATGTGTGTTCTGTGCTTGTGTGATGTGTCAGACGTGCGCACTGTGCTTGTGTGATGTGTCTGATGTGCATTCTGCGCTTGTGTGATGTGTCTGATGTGTGTTCTGTGCTTGTGTGATGTGTCTGATGTGTGATCTGTGCTTGTGTGATGTGTCTGATGTATGCTATGTGCTTGTGTGATGTGTCTGATGTGTACTCTGTGCTTGTGAGATGTGTCTGATGTGTGTTCTGTGCTTGTGTGATGTGTCTGATGTGTGCTCTGTGCTTGTGTGATGTGTCTGATGTGCGCTCTGTGCTTGTGTGATGTGTCTGATGTGTGCTATGTGCTTGGGTGATGTGTCTGATGTGTACTCTGTCCTTGTGTGATGTGTCTGATGTGTGCACTGTGCTTGTGTGATGTGTCTGATGTGTGCTCTGTGCTTGTGTGATGTGTCTGATGTGTGTTCTGTGCTTGTGTGATGTGTCAGACGTACGCACTGTGCTTGTGTGATGTGTCTGATGTGCATTCTGCGCTTGTGTGATGTGTCTGATGTGTGTTCTGTGCTTGTGTGATGTGTCTGATGTGTGCACTGTGCTTGTGTGATGTGTCTGATATGTGGTCTCTGCTTGTGTGATGTGTCTGATGTGTGTTCTGTGCTTGTGTGATGTGTCTGATGTGTGATCTGTGCTTGTGTGATGTGTCTGATGTGTGCTCTGTGCTTGTGTGATGTGTCTGATGTGTGCTCTATGCTTGTGTGATGTGTCTGATGTGCGCTCTGTGCTTCTGTGATGTGTCTAATGTGCGCTCTGTGCTTGTGTGATGTGTCTGATGTGTGTTCTGTGCTTGTGTGATGTGTCTGATGTGTGTTCTGTGCTTGTGTGATGTGTGTGATGTGTGCTATGTGCTTGTGTGATGTGTCTGATGTGTGCTCTGTGTTTGTGTGATGTGTCTGTTGTTTTTCCCTGTTCTTGTGTGATGTGTCTGATGTGTGCTCTGTGTTTGTGTGATGTGTCTGATGTGTGCTCTGTGCTTGTGTGATGTGTCTGATGTGTGCTCTGTGCTTGTGTGATGTGTCTGATGTGTGCTCTGTGCTTGTGTAATGTGTCTGATGTGTGCTTTGTACTTGTGTGATGTGTCTGATGTGTGCTCTGTGTTTGTGTGATGTGTCTGTTGTTTTTCCCTGTTCTTGTGTGATGTGTCTGATGTGTGCTCTGTGTTTGTGTGATGTGTCTGATGTGTGCTCTGTGCTTGTGTGATGTGTCTGATGTGTGCTCTGTGCTTGTGTGATGTGTCTGATGTGTGCTCTGTGCTTGTGTAATGTGTCTGATGTGTCCTTTGTGCTTGGTGATGTGTCTGATGTGTGCTATGTGTTTGTGTGATGTGTCTGATGTGTGCTATGTGTTTGTGTGATGTGTCTGGTGTGTGCTATGTGCTTGTGTGATGTGTCTGATATGTGCGCTGTGCTTGTGTGATGTGTATGATGTGTGCTCTTTGCTTGTGTGATGTGTCTGACGTGTGCTCTGTGCTTGTGTGATGTGTCTGATGTGTGCTATGTGCTTGGGTGATGTGTCTGATGTGTACTCTGTCCTTGTGTGATGTGTCTGATGTGTGTTCTGTGCTTGTGTGATGTGTCAGACGTGCGCACTGTGCTTGTGTGATGTGTCTTATGTGCATTCTGCGCTTGTGTGATGTGTCTGATGTGTGCTATGTGCTTGTGTGATGTGTCTGATGTGTGCTCTGTGCTTGTGTGATGTGTCTGATATGTGGTCTGTGCTTTTGTGATGTGTCTAATGTGTGGTCTGTGCTTGTGTGATGTGTCTGATGTGTGCTATTCGCTTGTGTGATGTGTCTGATGTGTGCTCTCTGCTTGTGTGATGTGTCTGATGTGTGCTCTGTGCTTGTGTGATGTGTCTGATGTGTGCTCTGTGCTTGTGAGATGTGTCTGATGTGTGTTCTGTGCTTGTGTGATGTGTCTGATGTGTGCTCTGTGCTTGTGTGATGTGTCTGATGTGTGCTCTGTGCTTGTGTGATGTGTCTGATATGTGGTCTGTGCTTGTGTGATGTGTCTGATGTGTGGTCTGTGCTTGTGTGATGTGTCTGATGTGTGCTATGCGCTTGTGTGATGTGTCTGATGTGTGCTCTCTACTTGTGTGATGTGTCTGATGTGTGCACTGTGCTTGTGTGATGTGTCTGATGTGTGCTCTGTGCTTGTGTGATGTGTCTGATGTGTGCACTGTGCTTGTGTGATGTGCCTGATGTGTGCTCTCTGCTTGTGTGATGTGTCTGATGTGTGCTATGTGCTTGTGTGATGTGTCTGATGTGTGCTCTCTGCTTGTGTGATGTGTCTGATGTGTGCACTGTGCTTGTGTGATGTGCCTGATGTGTGCTCTCTGCTTGTGTGATGTGTCTGATGTGTGCACTGTGCTTGTGTAATGTGTCTGATGTGTGCTCTGTGCTTTTGTGATGTGTCTGATGTGTGCTCTGTGCTTGTGTGATGTGTCTGATGTGTGCTCTGTGTTTGTGTGATGTGTCTGATGTGTACTCTGTGCTTGTGTGATGTGTCTGATGTGTGCTCTGTGCTTGGGTGATTTGTCTGATGTGTTTTCTGTGCTTGTGTGATGTGTCAGACGTGTGCACTGTGCTTGTGTAATGTGTCTGATGTGTGCACTGTGCTTGTGTAATGTGTCTGATGTGTGCTCTGTGCTTGTGTGATGTGTCTGATGTGTGCTCTGTGCTTGTGTGATGTGTCTGATGTGTATTCTGTGCTTGTGTGATGTGTCAGACGTGCGCACTGCGCTTGTGTGATGTGTCTGATGTGTGCTATGTGCTTGTGTGATGTGTCTGATGTGTGCTCTGTGCTTGTGAGATGTGTCTGATGTGTGTTCTGTGCTTGTGTGATGTGTCTGATGTGTGCTCTGTGCTTGTGTGATGTGTCTGATATGTGGTCTGTGCTTGTGTGATGTGTCTGATGTGTGGTCTGTGCTTGTGTGATGTGTCTGATGTGTGCTATGCGCTTGTGTGATGTGTCTGATGTGTGCTCTCTGCTTGTGTGATGTGTCTGATGTGTGCTCTGTGCTTGTGTGATGTGTCTGATGTGTGCTCTGTGCTTGTGTAATGTGTCTGATGTGTGCACTGTGCTTGTGTGATGTGCCTGATGTGTGCTCTCTGCTTGTGTGATGTGTCTGATGTGTGCACTGTGCTTGTGTGATGTGTCCGATGTGTGCTCTGTGCTTGTGTGATGTGTCTGATGTGTGCACTGTGCTTGTGTGATGTGCCTGATGTGTGCTCTCTGCTTGTGTGATGTGTCTGATGTGTGCTATGTGCTTGTGTGATGTGTCTGATGTGTGCTCTCTGCTTGTGTGATGTGTCTGATGTGTGCACTGTGCTTGTGTGATGTGCCTGATGTGTGCTCTCTGCTTGTGTGATGTGTCTGATGTGTGCTCTGTGCTTGTGTGATGTGTCTGATATGTGGTCTGTGCTTGTGTGATGTGTCTGATGTGTGTTCTGTGCTTGTGTGATGTGTCTGATGTGTGATCTGTGCTTGTGTGATGTGTCTGATGTGCGCTCTGTGCTTGTGTGATGTGTCTGATGTGCGCTCTGTGCTTGTGTGATGTGTCTGATGTGCGCTCTGTGCTTGTGTGATGTGTCTGATGTGTGCTCTGTGCTTGTGTGATGTGTCTGATGTGTGCTCTGTGCTTGTGTGATGTGTCTGATGTGTGTTCTGTGCTTGTGTGATGTGTCTGATGTGCGCTCTGTGCTTGTGTGATGTGTCTGATGTGCGCTCTGTGCTTGTGTGATGTGTCTGATGTGTGCTCTGTGCTTGTGTGATGTGTCTGATATGTGGTCTGTGCTTGTGTGATGTGTCTGATGTGTGCTCTGTGCTTGTGTGATGTGTCTGATATGTGGTCTGTGCTTGTGTGATGTGTCTGATGTGTGCTCTGTGCTTGTGTGATGTGTCTGATGTGTGCTCTGTGCTTGTGTGATGTGTCTGATATGTGGTCTGTGCTTGTGTGATGTGCCTGATGTGTGCACTGTGCTTGTGTGATGTGTCTGATGTGTGCTCTGTGCTTGTGTGATGTGTCTGATGTGTGCTATGTGCTTGTGTGATGTGTCTGATGTGTGCACTGTGCTTTTGTGATGTGTCTGATGTGTGCTCTGTGCTTTTGTGATGTGTCTGATGTGTGCTCTGTGCTTGTGTGATGTGTCTGATGTGTGCTCTGTACTTGTGTGATGTGTCTGATGTGTCTTCTGTGCTTGTGTGATGTGTCTGATGTGTGCTATGTGCTTGTGTGATGTGTCTGATGTGTGCTCTGTACTTGTGTGATGTGTCTGATGTGTCTTCTGTGCTTGTGTGATGTGTCTGATGTGTGCTATGTGCTTGTGTGATGTGTCTGATGTGTGCTCTGTGCTTGTGTGATGTGTCTGATGTGTGCTATGCGCTTGTGTGATGTGTCTGATGTGAGCTCTCTGCTTGTGTGATGTGTCTGATGTGTGCTCTGTGCTTGTGTGATGTGTCTGATGTGTGCTCTGTGCTTGTGTAATGTGTCTGATGTGTGCTATGTGCTTGTGTGATGTGTCTGATGTGTGCTCTCTGCTTGTGTGATGTGTCTGATGTGTGCACTGTGCTTGTGTGATGTGCCTGATGTGTGCTCTCTGCTTGTGTGATGTGTCTGATGTGTGCTCTGTGCTTGTGTGATGTGTCTGATATGTGGTCTGTGCTTGTGTGATGTGTCTGATGTGTGTTCTGTGCTTGTGTGATGTGTCTGATGTGTGATCTGTGCTTGTGTGATGTGTCTGATGTGCGCTCTGTGCTTGTGTGATGTGTCTGATGTGCGCTCTGTGCTTGTGTGATGTGTCTGATGTGCGCTCTGTGCTTGTGTGATGTGTCTGATGTGTGCTCTGTGCTTGTGTGATGTGTCTGATGTGTGCTCTGTGCTTGTGTGATGTGTCTGATGTGTGTTCTGTGCTTGTGTGATGTGTCTGATGTGTGCTCTGTGCTTGTGTGATGTGTCTGATGTGCGCTCTGTGCTTGTGTGATGTGTCTGATGTGTGCTCTGTGCTTGTGTGATGTGTCTGATGTGCGTTCTGCGCTTGTGTGATGTGTCTGATGTGTGCTCTGTGCTTGTGAGATGTGTCTGATGTGTGTTCTGTGCTTGTGTGATGCGTCTGATGTGTGTTCTGTGCTTGTGTGATGTGCCTGATGTGTGCTCTGTGCTTGTGTGATGTGTCTGATGTGTGCACTGTGCTTGTGTGATGTGTCTGTTGTGTGGTCTGTGCTTGTGTGATGTGTGCTATGTGCTTGTGTGATGTGTCTGATGTGTGCTCTGTGCTTGTGTGATGTGTCTGATGTGCGCACTGTGCTTGTGTGATGTGTCTGATGTGCGTTCTGCGCTTGTGTGATGTGTCTGATGTGTGCTATGTGCTTGTGAGATGTGTCTGATGTGTGTTCTGTGCTTGTGTGATGCGTCTGATGTGTGTTCTGTGCTTGTGTGATGTGTATGATGTATGCTCTGTGCTTGTGTGATATGTCTGATGTGTGCTCTGTGCTTGTGTGATGTGTCTTACGTGCGCACTGTGCTTGTGTGATGTGTCTGATGTGCGTTCTGCGCTTGTGTGATGTGTCTGATGTGTGCTCTATGCTTGTGAGATGTGTCTGATGTGTGTTGTGTGCTTGTGTGATGTGTCTGATGTGTGCACTGTGCTTGTGTGATGTGTCTGATGTGCGTTCTGCGCTTGTGTGATGTGTCTGATGTGTGCTCTGTGCTTGTGAGATGTGTCTGATGTGTGTTCTGTGCTTGTGTGATGCGTCTGATGTGAGTTCTGTGCTTGTGTGATGTGCCTGATGTGTGCTCTGTGCTTGTGTGATGTGTCTGATGTATGCTATGTGCTTGTGTGATGTGTCTGATGTGTGCTCTGTGCTTGTGAGATGTGTCTGATGTGTGTTCTGTGCTTGTGTGATGTGTCTGATGTGTGCTCTGTGCTTGTGTGATGTGTCTGATGTGCGCTCTGTGCTTGTGTGATGTGTCTGATGTGTGCTATGTGCTTGGGTGATGTGTCTGATGTGTACTCTGTCCTTGTGTGATGTGTCTGATGTGTGCACTGTGCTTGTGTGATGTGTCTGATGTGTGCTCTGTGCTTGTGTGATGTGTCTGATGTGTGTTCTGTGCTTGTGTGATGTGTCAGACGTACGCACTGTGCTTGTGTGATGTGTCTGATGTGCATTCTGCGCTTGTGTGATGTGTCTGATGTGTGTTCTGTGCTTGTGTGATGTGTCTGATGTGTGATCTGTGCTTGTGTGATGTGTCTGATGTATGCTATGTGCTTGTGTGATGTGTCTGATGTGTGTTCTGTGCTTGTGTGATGTGTCTGATGTGTGTTCTGTGCTTGTGTGATGTGTCTGATGTGTGATCTGTGCTTGTGTGATGTGTCTGATGTATGCTATGTGCTTGTGTAATGTGTCTGATGTGTGCTCTGTGCTTGTGTGATGTGTATGATGTGTGTTCTGTACTTGTGTAATGTGTCTGATGTGTGCTATGTGCTTGTGTGATGTGTCTGATGTGTGCTCTCTGCTTGTATGATGTGTCTGATGTGTGCACTGTGCTTGTGTGATGTGTCTGATATGTGGTCTGTGCTTGTGTGATGTGTCTGATGTGTGTTCTGTGCTTGTGTGATGTGTCTGATGTGTGATCTGTGCTTGTGTGATGTGTCTGATGTGTGCTCTGTGCTTGTGTGATGTGTCTGATCTGTGCTCTATGCTTGTGTGATGTGTCTGATGTGCGCTCTGTGCTTCTGTGATGTGTCTAATGTGCGCTCTGTGCTTGTGTGATGTGTCTGATGTGTGTTCTGTGCTTGTGTGATGTGTCTGATGTGTGTTCTGTGCTTGTGTGATGTGTGTGATGTGTGCTATGTGCTTGTGTGATGTGTCTGATGTGTGCTCTGTGTTTGTGTGATGTGTCTGTTGTTTTTCCCTGTTCTTGTGTGATGTGTCTGATGTGTGCTCTGTGTTTGTGTGATGTGTCTGATGTGTGCTCTGTGCTTGTGTGATGTGTCTGATGTGTGCTCTGTGCTTGTGTGCAGGGTGGATAAAAATCTTGATTTTTTTAAAAAAATCAAAAAAATCAGATTTTTTTGATTTAAATCAGATTTTTTTGATTTAAATCATTTGATTTAAATCAGATTTTTTAATCAAGTTGTACACAAGCAAAACTTTGTCTTTTTGCAAATCTAATTGTTTTACACAAATAAAAATATTAAAACAGTTGATTATGAAACCTAATAATTTTTATTTGCACTATTAAACACTCAGAATTGAACTACAGAGAGTAAGTACTTTTTAACAATAGCCTATCTCTAACGTTTGAAGTAAGCAAACATCTTCAGTGAATACATCAGTCCTTTAAGCCTACTGTTTATTTAGGACTTTTAATAGGAAAACCAGTTGTCCTGCTTGCTTTAGCAGTTCCTAAGCGGTTTCGGACTGTTGTGTGCACAAAACCAAATGAAGAAAACAATCTCTCTACTCCTGCGGATGAAGCCGATGCAGTCAGTAGCTGAGTAGCTAGATTTATTATCTTTGCTGGAAGAACAAGTGATTGCGACTTCCACCAGTCCAGTGGTTTTAGTTCATTGACGACGTTATCTGCAAACATGTATTTTTGAAATGGTGCAGATTCACACTTCAATTTCAGCACAGTTGCCACAATGTCATGGTTAGTATTGGCGAGCCACTCCATTGCAGAGTTGATTTCCGCCTCAGATAATTTTTTCCCTCTGTAGATGGGATGCAAGATATTGGCTAAATAGTGTTCTTCTTTTAATGCTTGGTCCTTGCGGTGCTGTATTGCAACCTTTACATTGTTTGAGAGGTTCAAGAGATCTAGAGAACCTTCTAAATCTTTCCAAACTTCTGTGGCATCAGCTATGGTTGCAGTATCTTTCTGCATTTTATCCAACGCAATCGATATTGGCTTTAACCTTTCCAAAAGGTCCTCGGCATTTCTCTTCACACCAAGATTTAATACTTTGCTTCGTATATTAGCATCAATTTTATCCCGATGTGTTTCGCAAATGGACAGTAATTTTGACCAGTTGTTAATAAACAGTTCCAAGCAGTCAGCCAAGGTATTCCATCTAACATCTTGTGGTAGAACCAACTTCAGTCCTCCCATTTCCTTGTAGGTTGCATGTGCAAAATGATTATTGCGGAAATATTTAACAATTTCTACAACATGTTCCTTGACACCCAAAATATGCAGGTCTTTTGCCAAAAGATGCAACAAATGGGCAGAACAACCGTATGTAATGACATTTGTGTCATCCTGTGCCAGTTCCGCTCGCATTTTTGCCACATTGCTTGCGTTATCAGTAACTAAGCTCCTTACTTTACATCCAAACTGTTCTTGGCATTGGTGAATTGAGTTCTTAGCAATTTCAAGTAAATATTCAGCAGTATGTGAATTTCCAGATGTGTCGATTGTGTCTGTAAGGTAAGTTTCACCATCTTCTGTTGTGACACAAGTGAAAATTATGGGGTCGTTGTGGATGTTGCTCCAACCATCCAAGCTCATGTTAACAACCTTGTCTTTCAAATATTTTGTACAAGCCGCTCTTTCTATGTCGTATACAGCCTGAAGATGTTTTCCTGAGATATCAAATCTACTTGGTGGTTTGTAGCCTGGTCTAATTCCTTCGATCATTTGTACAAACAATGGGTGCTCAACTAGTCGGAAAGAAGAATTGGTTGCAAATATGAATTTAGCAATTAATTCATCAAAATGTTCTTTCTGGCTCGTCGTAGTCTTTAAGATGAATTTTTCTACACTTTGCACGCAAAGTTTTTTTTTTGGGCTGCTTTGTTGAAGTTGTACCCAGATATTGATTGTCACGTGCAGCACAAGCCATATTTGACCCTGAAAGCACAGAAATTAAAAATATAAATCGACTGCGTATTTGAAGAAATATAACGAAAATATTGAAACAAACTTTTTGAACAATGTAATGGTCCTCGTCCTATAAGGGCTGTCTCAAAAGTTATGCTACTCAAGTTTTCCGGTGAGGTTGCTGTAATACTGGTAACTAATATCAGAGCCTCAGCAACTGAAAAAAATTATGTCACAAAAGTTTTAAAAATGTTTTTTTTTTAAAATGGTCAATTTGGCAGACTTCAAAAGTGAATTGCAGCCTACAATAAAAAAAAATAAGCGTATACACACTTTATTTTTACTTAAAGGACATGTGCACCTTTATTTTTTAAGGTGCAGCCAGTCACAGTGTGCACATGTCCTCCCCCCCGCAGCTCTCTTACCTCCGATGTCAGCGCTGCGGGGATCCGTGGCTTCGTTCTGCCCGTCCGCGAGCGCGCCTCCATTCATTTCAATGGAGCGTGCGGCCCGCTGACGTCACGCCGCTGGATCACTGCGAGTAGGCCGCAACCGGAGGACGGGAGGCGGACGGTCAAAACGAAGCCACGGATCTCAGCGCTGCGGGGATCGGAGGTAAGAGCGCTGCGGGGGGAGGACATGTGCACCTTAAAAAAATTAAGGTGCACATGTCCTTTAGCGTTAATTTTCTGTGAAATATTGCCTTAACATAAATTTAAATTCTATACTCCAGAACTACCAGTGCTAGAAATTTTTCTTTTCATAGACTTTAACCATCCCAGTAAAATGTCTGTTAAAAAAATAGGTTGTAAATTAATTGCCAGACTTACCACTAGTACTAGGCTCCTGGTGCATAAGAAGCTGTGGGGGTTCATTGACATTAGTTGTATCACTATCAACATCTTCATTTCCCTTCTGGTTGCAGTTTTCATAATGTGATTTCAAACGGCAAACAAGTCCTTGGATATCCTTTTGACAGTATTTGCACTTTGCTCTTGCACCTTTCTTTCCAAGATCTGCTGCTGGCATCTCAACAAAATGAACCCAAATAGGGTCTCTCTTACGACCTGCTGCCATGGCTCACACAGATCACTTATGAAGTTTGATTGTTACTACAGCCTGAGCCAAGCACTGCTGATGTTACTACAGCCTGAGCCAAGTACTGCTGACTATCCAACAAGTTTGGGCATGTCAACTGAATGCAGGGAAAAAGAAACTAAACCAAAACTGAAACCAAGCTAGAAGTGTGGAATTAAAGGGGCAGTATGAACAAAATGTGGAGGCTATTAATAGTTTATACAATTAAGACATGCTGCTTTTAAACACCTACCTATTGCCATATAGTAAAACAAAAAAGATTTTTACTTACTTTGGGGTCCCCCCCTCACCCTGGCGTTAGATCGTTGCCCCTAGTTTCGTCCGTGTAACTATGGGCGCACATGCACACTGCTCTCACTTCTCATTTTAATCGTGATTTATATAAAAAAAAAACCTTTTGATTTAAATCAGTGATTTAAATCATGATTAAAATCATGATTTAAATCGATCCGATTTAAATAGAAAAAAATCTTTTGATTTAAATCGTGATTTAAATCATGATTTAAATCGGCGTGATTTAAATCAATCCACCCTGCTTGTGTGATGTGTCTGATGTGTGCTCTGTGCTTGTGTAATGTGTCTGATGTGTGCTTTGTACTTGTGTGATGTGTCTGATGTGTCCTTTGTGCTTGGTGATGTGTCTGATGTGTGCTATGTGTTTGTGTGATGTGTCTGATGTGTGCTATGTGTTTGTGTGATGTGTCTGGTGTGTGCTATGTGCTTGTGTGATGTGTCTGATATGTGCGCTGTGCTTGTGTGATGTGTATGATGTGTGCTCTTTGCTTGTGTGATGTGTCTGATGTGTGCTCTGTGCTTGTGTGATGTGTCTGATGTGTGCTATGTGCTTGGGTGATGTGTCTGATGTGTACTCTGTCCTTGTGTGATGTGTCTGATGTGTGTTCTGTGCTTGTGTGATGTGTCAGACGTGCGCACTGTCCTTGTGTGATGTGTCTGATGTGTATTCTGTGCTTGTGTGATGTGTCAGACGTGCGCACTGCGCTTGTGTGATGTGTCTGATGTGTGCTATGTGCTTGTGTGATGTGTCTGATGTGTGCTCTGTGCTTGTGAGATGTGTCTGATGTGTGTTCTGTGCTTGTGTGATGTGTCTGATGTGTGCTCTGTGCTTGTGTGATGTGTCTGATATGTGGTCTGTGCTTGTGTGATGTGTCTGATGTGTGGTCTGTGCTTGTGTGATGTGTCTGATGTGTGCTATGCGCTTGTGTGATGTGTCTGATGTGTGCTCTCTGCTTGTGTGATGTGTCTGATGTGTGCTCTGTGCTTGTGTGATGTGTCTGATGTGTGCTCTGTGCTTGTGTAATGTGTCTGATGTGTGCTCTGTGCTTGTGTAATGTGTCTGATGTGTGCACTGTGCTTGTGTGATGTGCCTGATGTGTGCTCTCTGCTTGTGTGATGTGTCTGATGTGTGCTCTGTGCTTGTGTGATGTGTCTGATGTGTGCTATGTGCTTGTGTGATGTGTCTGATGTGTGCTCTGTGCTTGTGTGATGTGTCTGATGTGTGCTATGTGCTTGTGTGATGTGTCTGATGTGTGCTCTCTGCTTGTGTGATGTGTCTGATGTGTGCACTGTGCTTGTGTGATGTGCCTGATGTGGGCTCTCTGCTTGTGTGATGTGTCTGATGTGTGCTCTGTGCTTGTGTGATGTGTCTGATATGTGGTCTGTGCTTGTGTGATGTGTCTGATGTGTGTTCTGTGCTTGTGTGATGTGTCTGATGTGTGATCTGTGCTTGTGTGATGTGTCTGATGTGCGCTCTGTGCTTGTGTGATGTGTCTGATGTGCGCTCTGTGCTTGTGTGATGTGTCTGATGTGCGCTCTGTGCTTGTGTGATGTGTCTGATGTGTGCTCTGTGCTTGTGTGATGTGTCTGATGTGTGCTCTGTGCTTGTGTGATGTGTCTGATGTGTGTTCTGTGCTTGTGTGATGTGTCTGATGTGTGCTCTGTGCTTGTGTGATGTGTCAGATGTGCGCTCTGTGCTTGTGTGATGTGTCTGATGTGTGCTCTATGCTTGTGTGATGTGTCTGATGTGCGCTCTGTGCTTGTGTGATGTGTCTTATGTGCGCTCTGTGCTTGTGTGATGTGTCTGATGTGTGCTCTGTGCTTGTGTGATGTGTCTGATGTGTGTTCTGTGCTTGTGTGATGTGTCTGATGTGTGTTCTGTGCTTGTGTGATGTGTCTGATGTGTGCTATGTGCTTGTGTGATGTGTCTGATGTGTGCTTTGTGTTTGTGTGATTTGTCTGATGTGTGCTCTGTGCTTGTGTGATGTGTCTGATGTGTGCTCTGTGCTTGTGTAATGTGTCTGATGTGTGCTTTGTACTTGTGTGATATGTCTGATGTGTGCTCTGTGCTTGTGTGATGTGTCTGATGTGTGTTCTGTGCTTGTGTGATGTGTCTGATGTGTGCACTGTGCTTGTGTCTGATGTGTGCTCTGTGCTTGTGTGATGTGTCTGATGTATTCTATGTGCTTGTGTGATGTGTCTGATGTGTGCTCTGTGCTTGTGTGAGGTGTCTGATGTGTGCACTGTGCTTGTGTGATGTGTATGATGTGTGCTCTGTGCTTGTATGATGTGTCTGATGTGTTCTATGTGCTTGTGTGATGTGTCTGATGTGTGCACTGTGCTTGTGTGATGTGTATGATGTGTGCTCTGTGCTTGTATGATGTGTCTGATGTGTTGTGTGCTTGTGTGATGTGTCTGATGTGTGCACTGTGCTTGTGTGATGTGTCTGATGTGCGTTCTGCGCTTGTGTGATGTGTCTGATGTGTGCTCTGTGCTTGTGAGATGTGTCTGATGTGTGTTCTGTGCTTGTGTGATGCGTCTGATGTGTGTTCTGTGCTTGTGTGATGTGCCTGATGTGTGCTCTGTGCTTGTGTGATGTGTCTGATGTGTGCACTGTGCTTGTGTGATGTGTCTGTTGTGTGGTCTGTGCTTGTGTGATGTGCCTGATGTGTGCTATGTGCTTGTGTGATGTGTCTGATTTGTGCTCTGTGCTTGTGTGATGTGTCTGATGTGCGTTCTGCGCTTGTGTGATGTGTCTGATGTGTGCACTGTGCTTGTGTGATGTGTCTGATGTGCGTTCTGCGCTTGTGTAATGTGTCTGGTGTGTGCTCTGTGCTTGTGAGATGTGTCTGATGTGTGTTGTGTGCTTGTGTGATGTGTCTGATGTGTGCACTGTGCTTGTGTGATGTGTCTGATGTGTGTTCTGTGCTTGTGTGATGTGTCTGATGTGTGTTCCGTGTTTGTGTGATGTGTCTGATGTGTGCTCTGTTCTTGTGTGATGTGTCTGATGTGTGCTCTGTGCTTGTGTGATGTGTCTGATGTGTGCTCTGTGCTTGTGTAATGTGTCTGATGTGTGCTTTGTACTTGTGTGATGTGTCTGATGTGTGCTCTGTGCTTGTGTGATGTGTCTGATGTGTGTTCTGTGCTTGTGTGATGTGTCTGATGTGTGCACTGTGCTTGTGTGATGTGTCTGATGTGTGCTCTGTGCTTGTGTGATGTGTCTGATGTGTGCTATGTGCTTGTGTGATATGTCTGATGTGTGCTCTGTGCTTGTGTGATGTGTCTGATGTGTGCTATGTGCTTGTGTGATGTGTCTGATGTGTGCTATGTGCTTGTATGATGTGTCTGATGTGTGCTCTGTGCTTGTGTGATGTGTCTGATGTGTGCTCTGTACTTGTGTGATGTGTCTGATGTGTCTTCTGTGCTTGTGTGATGTGTCTGATGTGTATTCTGTGCTTGTGTGATGTGTCTGATGTGTGCTCTGTGCTTGGGTGATGTGTCTGATGTTTGTTCTGCGCTTGTGTGATGTGTCTGATGTGTGCTCTGTGCTTGTGTGATGTGTCTGATGTGTGCTCTGTGCTTGTGTGATGTGTCTGATGTGTGGGCTGTGCTCGTATGATGTGTCTGATGTGTGTTCTGTGCTTGTGTGATGTGTCTGATATGTGCTCTGTGCTAGGGTAATGTGTCTGATGTGTGCTCTGTGCTTGTGTGATGTGTCTGATGTGTGCTCTGTGCTTGTGTGATGTGTCTGATGTGTGGGCTGTGCTCGTATGATGTGTCTGATCTGTGTTCTGTCCTTGTGTGATGTGTCTGATGTGTGCTCTGTTCTTGTGTGATGTGTCTGATGTGTGCTCTGGACTTGTGTGATGTGTCAGATGTGTACTCTGCACTTGTGTGATGTGTCTGATGTGTGTTCTGTGCTTGTGTGATGTGTCTGATGTGTGTTCTGTGCTTGTGTGATGTGTCTGATGTGTGCTCTGTGCTTGTGTAATGTGTCTGATGTGTGCTTTGTACTTGTGTGATGTGTCTGATGTGTGCTCGGTTCTTGTGTGATGTGTCTGATGTGTGCTCTGGATTTGTGTGATGTGTCTGATGTGTGCTCTGTGCTTGTGTGATGTGTCTGATGTGTGTTCTGTGCTTGTGTGATGTGTCTGATGTGTGCTCTGTGTTTGTGTGATATGTCTGATGTGTGGTCTGTGCTTGTGTAATGTGTCTGATGTGTGCTTTGTACTTGTGTGATGTGTCTGATGTGTGCTCTATGCTTGTGTGATGTGTCTGATGTGTGCTTTGTGCTTGGTGATGTGTCTGATGTGTGCTCTATGCTTGTGTGATGTGTCTGATGTGTGCTCTGTGCTTGTGTGATGTGTCTGATGTGTGCTCTGGACTTGTGTGATGTGTCTGATGTGTGCTCTATGCTAGGGTAATGTGTCTGATGTGTGCTATGTACTTGTGTGATGTGTCTGATGTGTGCTCTGTTCTTGTGTGATGTGTCTGATGTGTGCTTTGTGTTTGTGTGATGTGTCTGATGTGTGCTCTGTGCTTGTGTGATGTGTCTGATGTGTGCTCTGTGCTAGGGTAATGTGTCTGATGTGTGCTAGGTGCTTGGGTGATGTGTCTGATGTGTGCTCTGTTCTTGTGTGATGTGTCTGATGTGTGCTCTGGACTTGTGTGATGTGTCTGATGTGTGCTCTGTTCTTGTGTGATGTGTCTGATGTGTGCTCTGCACTTGTGTGATGTGTCTGATGTGTGTTCTGTGCTTGTGTGATGTGTCTGATGTGTGCTCTGTGCTTGTGTAATGTGTCTGATGTGTGCTCTGTGTTTGTGTGATGTGTCTGATGTGTGCTCTGTGCTTGTGTAATGTGTCTGATGTGTGCTCTGTGCTTGTGTGATGTGTCTGATGTGTGCTCTGTGCTTGTGTGATGTGTCTGATATGTGGTCTGTGCTTGTGTGATGTGCCTGATGTGTGCTCTCTGCTTGTGTGATGTGTCTGATGTGTGCTCTGTGCTTGTGTGATGTGTCTGATATGTGGTCTGTGCTTGTGTGCTGTGTCTGATGTGTGTTCTGTGCTTGTGTGATGTGTCTGATGTGTGTTCTGTGCTTGTGTGATGTGTCTGATGTGTGCTCTGTGTTTGTGTGATGTGTCTGATGTGTGCTCTGTGTTTGTGTGATGTGTCTGATGTGTGCTCTGTGCTTGTGTAATGTGTCTGATGTGTGATTTGTACTTGTGTGATGTGTCTGATGTGTGCTCTATGCTTGTGTGATGTGTCTGATGTGTGCTTTGTGCTTGGTGATGTGTCTGATGTGTGCTCTGTTCTTGTGTGATGTGTCTGATGTGTGCTCTATGCTAGGGTAATGTGTCTGATGTGTGCGTTGTACTTGTGTGATGTGTCTGATGTGTGCTCTATGCTTGTGTGATGTGTCTGATGTGTGCTCTGTGCTTGTGTGATGTGTCTGATGTGTGCTCTGGACTTGTGTGATGTGTCTGATGTGTGCTATGCACTTGTGTGATGTGTCTGATGTGTGTTCTGTGCTTGTGTGATCTGTCTGATGTGTGTTCTGTGCTTGTGTGATGTGTCTGATGTGTGCTCTGTGTTTGTGTGATGTGTCTGATGTGTGCTCTGTGCTTGTGTAATGTGTCTGATGTGTGCTTTGTACTTGTGTGATGTGTCTGATGTGTGCTATGTGCTTGTGTGATGTGTCTGATGTGTGCTCTGTTCTTGTGTGATGTGTCTGATGTGTGCTTTGTGTTTGTGTGATGTGTCTGATGTGTGGGCTGCGCTCGTATGATGTGTCTGATGTGTGTTCTGTGCTTGTGTGATGTGTCTGATGTGTGCTCTGTCCTTGTGTGATGTGTCTGATGTGTGCTCTGTGCTAGGGTAATGTGTCTGATGTGTGCTAGGTGCTTGGGTGATGTGTCTGATGTGTGCTCTGTTCTTGTGTGATGTGTCTGATGTGTGCTCTGGTCTTGAGTGATGTGTCTGATGTGTGTTCTGTGCTTGTGTGATATGTCTGCTGTGTGTTCTGTGCTTGTGTGATGTGTCTGATGTGTGCTCTGTGTTTGTATGATGTGTCTGATGTGTGCTCTGTGCTTGTGTAATGTGTCTGATGTGTGCTTTGTACTTGTGTGATGTGTCTGATGTGTGCTCTATGCTTGTGTGATGTGTCTGATGTGTGCTTTGTGCTTGGTGATGTGTCTGATGTGTGCTCTGTGCTTGTGTGATGCGTCTGATGTGTGCTCTGTTCTTGTGTGATGTGTCTTATGTGTGCTCTGGACTTGTGTAATGTGTCTGATGTGTGCTTTGTACTTGTGTGATGTGTCTGATGTGTGCTCTATGCTTGTGTGATGTGTGTGATGTGTGCTTTGTGCTTGGTTATGTGTCTGATGTGTGCTCTGTTCTTGTGTGATGTGTCTGATGTGTGCTCTGCACTTGTGTGATGTGTCTGATGTGTGTTCTGTGCTTGTGTGATGTGTCTGATGTGTGTTCTGTGCTTGTGTGATGTGTCTGATGTGTGCTCTGTGTTTGTGTGATGTGTGCTCTGTGCTTGTGTAATGTGTCTGATGTGTGCTTTGTACTTGTGTGATGTGTCTGATGTGTGCTCTATGCTTGTGTGATGTGTCTGATGTGTGCTTTGTGCTTGGTGATGTGTCTGATGTGTGCTCTGTGCTTGTGTGATGCGTCTGATGTGTGCTCTGTTCTTGTGTGATGTGTCTTATGTGTGCTCTGGACTTGTGTGATGTGTCTGATGTGTGCTCTGGACTTGTGTGATGTGTCTGATGTGTGCTATGTGCTTGGGTGATGTGTCTGATGTGTGCTATGCGCTTGTGTGATGTGTCTGATGTGTGTTCTGTGCTTGTGTGATGTGTCTGATGTGTGCTCTGTGTTTGTGTGATGTGTCTGATGTGTGCTCTGTGCTTGTGTAATGTGTCTGATGTGTGCTTTGTACTTGTGTGATGTGTCTGATGTGTGCTCTGTTCTTGTGTGATGTGTCTGATGTGTGCTCTGCACTTGTGTGATGTGTCTGATGTGTGTTCTGTGCTTGTGTGATGTGTCTGATGTGTGTTCTGTGCTTGTGTGATGTGTCTGATGTGTGCTCTGTGTTTGTGTGATGTGTCTGATGTGTGCTCTGTGCTTGTGTAATGTGTCTGATGTGTGCTTTGTACTTGTGTGATGTGTCTGATGTGTGCTCTATGCTTGTGTGATGTGTCTGATGTGTGCTTTGTGCTTGGTGATGTGTCTGATGTGTGCTCTGTTCTTGTGTGATGTGTCTGATGTGTGCTCTATGCTAGGGTAATGTGTCTGATGTGTGCGTTGTACTTGTGTGATGTGTCTGATGTGTGCTCTATGCTTGTGTGATGTGTCTGATGTGTGCTCTGTGCTTGTGTGATGTGTCTGATGTGTGCTCTGGACTTGTGTGATGTGTCTGATGTGTGCTATGCACTTGTGTGATGTGTCTGATGTGTGTTCTGTGCTTGTGTGATCTGTCTGATGTGTGTTCTGTGCTTGTGTGATGTGTCTGATGTGTGCTCTGTGTTTGTGTGATGTGTCTGATGTGTGCTCTGTGCTTGTGTAATGTGTCTGATGTGTGCTTTGTACTTGTGTGATGTGTCTGATGTGTGCTATGTGCTTGTGTGATGTGTCTGATGTGTGCTCTGCTCTTGTGTGATGTGTCTGATGTGTGCTTTGTGTTTGTGTGATGTGTCTGATGTGTGGGCTGCGCTCGTATGATGTGTCTGATGTGTGTTCTGTGCTTGTGTGATGTGTCTGATGTGTGCTCTGTCCTTGTGTGATGTGTCTGATGTGTGCTCTGTGCTAGGGTAATGTGTCTGATGTGTGCTAGGTGCTTGGATGATGTGTCTGATGTGTGCTCTGTTCTTGTGTGATGTGTCTGATGTGTGCTCTGGTCTTGAGTGATGTGTCTGATGTGTGTTCTGTGCTTGTGTGATATGTCTGATGTGTGTTCTGTGCTTGTGTGATGTGTCTGATGTGTGCTCTGTGTTTGTATGATGTGTCTGATGTGTGCTCTGTGCTTGTGTAATGTGTCTGATGTGTGCTTTGTACTTGTGTGATGTGTCTGATGTGTGCTCTATGCTTGTGTGATGTGTCTGATGTGTGCTTTGTGCTTGGTGATGTGTCTGATGTGTGCTCTGTGCTTGTGTGATGCGTCTGATGTGTGCTCTGTTCTTGTGTGATGTGTCTTATGTGTGCTCTGGACTTGTGTAATGTGTCTGATGTGTGCTTTGTACTTGTGTGATGTGTCTGATGTGTGCTCTATGCTTGTGTGATGTGTGTGATGTGTGCTTTGTGCTTGGTTATGTGTCTGATGTGTGCTCTGTTCTTGTGTGATGTGTCTGATGTGTGCTCTGCACTTGTGTGATGTGTCTGATGTGTGTTCTGTGCTTGTGTGATGTGTCTGATGTGTGTTCTGTGCTTGTGTGATGTGTCTGATGTGTGCTCTGTGTTTGTGTGATGTGTGCTCTGTGCTTGTGTAATGTGTCTGATGTGTGCTTTGTACTTGTGTGATGTGTCTGATGTGTGCTCTATGCTTGTGTGATGTGTCTGATGTGTGCTTTGTGCTTGGTGATGTGTCTGATGTGTGCTCTGTGCTTGTGTGATGCGTCTGATGTGTGCTCTGTTCTTGTGTGATGTGTCTTATGTGTGCTCTGGACTTGTGTGATGTGTCTGATGTGTGCTCTGGACTTGTGTGATGTGTCTGATGTGTGCTATGTGCTTGGGTGATGTGTCTGATGTGTGCTATGCGCTTGTGTGATGTGTCTGATGTGTGTTCTGTGCTTGTGTGATGTGTCTGATGTGTGCTCTGTGTTTGTGTGATGTGTCTGATGTGTGCTCTGTGCTTGTGTAATGTGTCTGATGTGTGCTTTGTACTTGTGTGATGTGTCTGATGTGTGCTTTGTGTTTGTGTGATGTGTCTGATGTGTGCTCTGTGCTTGTGTGATGTGTCTGATGTGTGCTCTGTGCTAGGGTAATGTGTCTGATGTGTGCTAGGTGCTTGGGTGATGTGTCTGATGTGTGCTCTGTTCTTGTGTGATGTGTCTGATGTGTGCTCTGGACTTGTGTGATGTGTCTGATGTGTGCTCTGTTCTTGTGTGATGTGTCTGATGTGTGCTCTGCACTTGTGTGATGTGTCTGATGTGTGTTCTGTGCTTGTGTGATGTGTCTGATGTGTGTTCTGTGCTTGTGTGATGTGTCTGATGTGTGCTCTGTGTTTGTGTGATGTGTCTGATGTGTGCTCTGTGCTTGTGTAATGTGTCTGATGTGTGATTTGTACTTGTGTGATGTGTCTGATGTGTGCTCTATGCTTGTGTGATGTGTCTGATGTGTGCTTTGTGCTTGGTGATGTGTCTGATGTGTGCTCTGTTCTTGTGTGATGTGTCTGATGTGTGCTCTATGCTAGGGTAATGTGTCTGATGTGTGCGTTGTACTTGTGTGATGTGTCTGATGTGTGCTCTATGCTTGTGTGATGTGTCTGATGTGTGCTCTGTGCTTGTGTGATGTGTCTGATGTGTGCTCTGGACTTGTGTGATGTGTCTGATGTGTGCTATGCACTTGTGTGATGTGTCTGATGTGTGTTCTGTGCTTGTGTGATCTGTCTGATGTGTGTTCTGTGCTTGTGTGATGTGTCTGATGTGTGCTCTGTGTTTGTGTGATGTGTCTGATGTGTGCTCTGTGCTTGTGTAATGTGTCTGATGTGTGCTTTGTACTTGTGTGATGTGTCTGATGTGTGCTATGTGCTTGTGTGATGTGTCTGATGTGTGCTCTGTTCTTGTGTGATGTGTCTGATGTGTGCTTTGTGTTTGTGTGATGTGTCTGATGTGTGGGCTGCGCTCGTATGATGTGTCTGATGTGTGTTCTGTGCTTGTGTGATGTGTCTGATGTGTGCTCTGTCCTTGTGTGATGTGTCTGATGTGTGCTCTGTGCTAGGGTAATGTGTCTGATGTGTGCTAGGTGCTTGGGTGATGTGTCTGATGTGTGCTCTGTTCTTGTGTGATGTGTCTGATGTGTGCTCTGGTCTTGAGTGATGTGTCTGATGTGTGTTCTGTGCTTGTGTGATATGTCTGATGTGTGTTCTGTGCTTGTGTGATGTGTCTGATGTGTGCTCTGTGTTTGTATGATGTGTCTGATGTGTGCTCTGTGCTTGTGTAATGTGTCTGATGTGTGCTTTGTACTTGTGTGATGTGTCTGATGTGTGCTCTATGCTTGTGTGATGTGTCTGATGTGTGCTTTGTGCTTGGTGATGTGTCTGATGTGTGCTCTGTGCTTGTGCGATGCGTCTGATGTGTGCTCTGTTCTTGTGTGATGTGTCTTATGTGTGCTCTGGACTTGTGTAATGTGTCTGATGTGTGCTTTGTACTTGTGTGATGTATCTGATGTGTGCTCTATGCTTGTGTGATGTGTGTGATGTGTGCTTTGTGCTTGGTTATGTGTCTGATGTGTGCTCTGTTCTTGTGTGATGTGTCTGATGTGTGCTCTGCACTTGTGTGATGTGTCTGATGTGTGTTCTGTGCTTGTGTGATGTGTCTGATGTGTGTTCTGTGCTTGTGTGATGTGTCTGATGTGTGCTCTGTGTTTGTGTGATGTGTGCTCTGTGCTTGTGTAATGTGTCTGATGTGTGCTTTGTACTTGTGTGATGTGTCTGATGTGTGCTCTATGCTTGTGTGATGTGTCTGATGTGTGCTTTGTGCTTGGTGATGTGTCTGATGTGTGCTCTGTGCTTGTGTGATGCGTCTGATGTGTGCTCTGTTCTTGTGTGATGTGTCTTATGTGTGCTCTGGACTTGTGTGATGTGTCTGATGTGTGCTCTGGACTTGTGTGATGTGTCTGATGTGTGCTATGTGCTTGGGTGATGTGTCTGATGTGTGCTATGCGCTTGTGTGATGTGTCTGATGTGTGTTCTGTGCTTGTGTGATGTGTCTGATGTGTGCTCTGTGTTTGTGTGATGTGTCTGATGTGTGCTCTGTGCTTGTGTAATGTGTCTGATGTGTGCTTTGTACTTGTGTGATGTGTCTGATGTGTGCTCTGTTCTTGTGTGATGTGTCTGATGTGTGCTCTGCACTTGTGTGATGTGTCTGATGTGTGTTCTGTGCTTGTGTGATGTGTCTGATGTGTGTTCTGTGCTTGTGTGATGTGTCTGATGTGTGCTCTGTGTTTGTGTGATGTGTCTGATGTGTGCTCTGTGCTTGTGTAATGTGTCTGATGTGTGCTTTGTACTTGTGTGATGTGTCTGATGTGTGCTCTATGCTTGTGTGATGTGTCTGATGTGTGCTTTGTGCTTGGTGATGTGTCTGATGTGTGCTCTGTTCTTGTGTGATGTGTCTGATGTGTGCTCTATGCTAGGGTAATGTGTCTGATGTGTGCGTTGTACTTGTGTGATGTGTCTGATGTGTGCTCTATGCTTGTGTGATGTGTCTGATGTGTGCTCTGTGCTTGTGTGATGTGTCTGATGTGTGCTCTGGACTTGTGTGATGTGTCTGATGTGTGCTATGCACTTGTGTGATGTGTCTGATGTGTGTTCTGTGCTTGTGTGATCTGTCTGATGTGTGTTCTGTGCTTGTGTGATGTGTCTGATGTGTGCTCTGTGTTTGTGTGATGTGTCTGATGTGTGCTCTGTGCTTGTGTAATGTGTCTGATGTGTGCTTTGTACTTGTGTGATGTGTCTGATGTGTGCTATGTGCTTGTGTGATGTGTCTGATGTGTGCTCTGTTCTTGTGTGATGTGTCTGATGTGTGCTTTGTGTTTGTGTGATGTGTGGGCTGCGCTCGTATGATGTGTCTGATGTGTGTTCTGTGCTTGTGTGATGTGTCTGATGTGTGCTCTGTCCTTGTGTGATGTGTCTGATGTGTGCTCTGTGCTAGGGTAATGTGTCTGATGTGTGCTAGGTGCTTGGGTGATGTGTCTGATGTGTGCTCTGTTCTTGTGTGATGTGTCTGATGTGTGCTCTGGTCTTGAGTGATGTGTCTGATGTGTGTTCTGTGCTTGTGTGATATGTCTGATGTGTGTTCTGTGCTTGTGTGATGTGTCTGATGTGTGCTCTGTGTTTGTATGATGTGTCTGATGTGTGCTCTGTGCTTGTGTAATGTGTCTGATGTGTGCTTTGTACTTGTGTGATGTGTCTGATGTGTGCTCTATGCTTGTGTGATGTGTCTGATGTGTGCTTTGTGCTTGGTGATGTGTCTGATGTGTGCTCTGTGCTTGTGTGATGCGTCTGATGTGTGCTCTGTTCTTGTGTGATGTGTCTTATGTGTGCTCTGGACTTGTGTAATGTGTCTGATGTGTGCTTTGTACTTGTGTGATGTGTCTGATGTGTGCTCTATGCTTGTGTGATGTGTGTGATGTGTGCTTTGTGCTTGGTTATGTGTCTGATGTGTGCTCTGTTCTTGTGTGATGTGTCTGATGTGTGCTCTGCACTTGTGTGATGTGTCTGATGTGTGTTCTGTGCTTGTGTGATGTGTCTGATGTGTGTTCTGTGCTTGTGTGATGTGTCTGATGTGTGCTCTGTGTTTGTGTGATGTGTGCTCTGTGCTTGTGTAATGTGTCTGATGTGTGCTTTGTACTTGTGTGATGTGTCTGATGTGTGCTCTATGCTTGTGTGATGTGTCTGATGTGTGCTTTGTGCTTGGTGATGTGTCTGATGTGTGCTCTGTGCTTGTGTGATGCGTCTGATGTGTGCTCTGTTCTTGTGTGATGTGTCTTATGTGTGCTCTGGACTTGTGTGATGTGTCTGATGTGTGCTCTGGACTTGTGTGATGTGTCTGATGTGTGCTATGTGCTTGGGTGATGTGTCTGATGTGTGCTATGCGCTTGTGTGATGTGTCTGATGTGTGTTCTGTGCTTGTGTGATGTGTCTGATGTGTGCTCTGTGTTTGTGTGATGTGTCTGATGTGTGCTCTGTGCTTGTGTAATGTGTCTGATGTGTGCTTTGTACTTGTGTGATGTGTCTGATGTGTGCTCTGTTCTTGTGTGATGTGTCTGATGTGTGCTCTGCACTTGTGTGATGTGTCTGATGTGTGTTCTGTGCTTGTGTGATGTGTCTGATGTGTGTTCTGTGCTTGTGTGATGTGTCTGATGTGTGCTCTGTGTTTGTGTGATGTGTCTGATGTGTGCTCTGTGCTTGTGTAATGTGTCTGATGTGTGCTTTGTACTTGTGTGATGTGTCTGATGTGTGCTCTATGCTTGTGTGATGTGTCTGATGTGTGCTTTGTGCTTGGTGATGTGTCTGATGTGTGCTCTGTTCTTGTGTGATCTGTCTGATGTGTGCTCTATGCTAGGGTAATGTGTCTGATGTGTGCGTTGTACTTGTGTGATGTGTCTGATGTGTGCTCTATGCTTGTGTGATGTGTCTGATGTGTGCTCTGTGCTTGTGTGATGTGTCTGATGTGTGCTCTGGACTTGTGTGATGTGTCTGATGTGTGCTATGCACTTGTGTGATGTGTCTGATGTGTGTTCTGTGCTTGTGTGATCTGTCTGATGTGTGTTCTGTGCTTGTGTGATGTGTCTGATGTGTGCTCTGTGTTTGTGTGATGTGTCTGATGTGTGCTCTGTGCTTGTGTAATGTGTCTGATGTGTGCTTTGTACTTGTGTGATGTGTCTGATGTGTGCTATGTGCTTGTGTGATGTGTCTGATGTGTGCTCTGTTCTTGTGTGATGTGTCTGATGTGTGCTTTGTGTTTGTGTGATGTGTCTGATGTGTGGGCTGCGCTCGTATGATGTGTCTGATGTGTGTTGTGTGCTTGTGTGATGTGTCTGATGTGTGCTCTGTCCTTGTGTGATGTGTCTGATGTGTGCTCTGTGCTAGGGTAATGTGTCTGATGTGTGCTAGGTGCTTGGGTGATGTGTCTGATGTGTGCTCTGTTATTGTGTGATGTGTCTGATGTGTGCTCTGGTCTTGAGTGATGTGTCTGATGTGTGTTCTGTGCTTGTGTGATATGTCTGATGTGTGTTCTGTGCTTGTGTGATGTGTCTGATGTGTGCTCTGTGTTTGTATGATGTGTCTGATGTGTGCTCTGTGCTTGTGTAATGTGTCTGATGTGTGCTTTGTACTTGTGTGATGTGTCTGATGTGTGCTCTATGCTTGTGTGATGTGTCTGATGTGTGCTTTGTGCTTGGTGATGTGTCTGATGTGTGCTCTGTGCTTGTGTGATGCGTCTGATGTGTGCTCTGTTCTTGTGTGATGTGTCTTATGTGTGCTCTGGACTTGTGTAATGTGTCTGATGTGTGCTTTGTACTTGTGTGATGTGTCTGATGTGTGCTCTATGCTTGTGTGATGTGTGTGATGTGTGCTTTGTGCTTGGTTATGTGTCTGATGTGTGCTCTGTTATTGTGTGATGTGTCTGATGTGTGCTCTGCACTTGTGTGATGTGTCTGATGTGTGTTCTGTGCTTGTGTGATGTGTCTGATGTGTGTTCTGTGCTTGTGTGATGTGTCTGATGTGTGCTCTGTGTTTGTGTGATGTGTCTGATGTGTGCTCTGTGCTTGTGTAATGTGTCTGATGTGTGCTTTGTACTTGTGTGATGTGTCTGATGTGTGCTCTATGCTTGTGTGATGTGTCTGATGTGTGCTTTGTGCTTGGTGATGTGTCTGATGTGTGCTCTGTGCTTGTGTGATGCGTCTGATGTGTGCTCTGTTCTTGTGTGATGTGTCTTATGTGTGCTCTGGACTTGTGTGATGTGTCTGATGTGTGCTCTGGACTTGTGTGATGTGTCTGATGTGTGCTATGTGCTTGGGTGATGTGTCTGATGTGTGCTATGCGCTTGTGTGATGTGTCTGATGTGTGTTCTGTGCTTGTGTGATGTGTCTGATGTGTGCTCTGTGTTTGTGTGATGTGTCTGATGTGTGCTCTGTGCTTGTGTAATGTGTCTGATGTGTGCTTTGTACTTGTGTGATGTGTCTGATGTGTGCTCTGTTCTTGTGTGATGTGTCTGATGTGTGCTCTGCACTTGTGTGATGTGTCTGATGTGTGTTCTGTGCTTGTGTGATGTGTCTGATGTGTGCTCTGTGTTTGTGTGATGTGTCTGATGTGTGCTCTGTGCTTGTGTAATGTGTCTGATGTGTGCTTTGTACTTGTGTGATGTGTCTGATGTGTGCTCTATGCTTGTGTGATGTGTCTGATGTGTGCTTTGTGCTTGGTGATGTGTCTGATGTGTGCTATGTGCTTGTGTGATGTGTCTGATGTGTGCTCTGTTCTTGTGTGATGTGTCTGATGTGTGCTCTGTTCTTGTGTGATGTGTCTGATGTGTGCTCTGGACTTGTGTGATGTGTCTGATGTGTGCTCTGTGTTTGTGTGATGTGTCTGATGTGTGCTCTGGACTTGTGTGATGTGTCTGATGTGTGCTATGTGCTTGTGTGATGTGTCTGATGTGTGCTCTGTTCTTGTGTGATGTGTCTGATGTGTGCTCTGTTCTTGTGTGATGTGTCTGATGTGTGCTCTGGACTTGTGTGATGTGTCTGATGTGTGCTCTGTGCTTGTGTAATGTGTCTGATGTGTGCTTTGTACTTGTGTGATGTGTCTGATGTGTGCTTTGTGTTTGTCTGATGTGTCTGATGTGTGTTCTGTGCTTGTGTGATGTGTCTGATGTGTGGGCTGTTCTCGTATGATGTGTCTGATGTGTGTTCTGTGCTTGTGTGATGTGTCTGATGTGTGCTCTGTCCTTGTGTGATGTGTCTGATGTGTGCTCTGTGCTAGGATAATGTGTCTGATGTGTGCTAGGTGCTTGGGTGATGTGTCTGATGTGTGCTAGGTGCTCGTATGATGTGTCTGATGTGTGTTCTGTGCTTGTGTGATGTGTCTGATGTGTGCTCTGTCCTTTTGTGATGTGTCTGATGTGTGCTCTGTGCTTGTGTGATGTGTCTGATGTGTGCTCTGTCCTTGTGTGATGTGTCTGATGTGTGCTCTGTGCTTGTGTGATGTGTCTGATGTGTGCTCTGGACTTGTGTGATGTGTCTGATGTGTGCTCTATGCTAGGGTAATGTGTCTGATGTGTGTTCTGTGCTTGTGTGATGTGTCTGATGTGTGCTCTGTCCTTGTGTGATGTGTCTGATGTGTGCTTTGTGCTTGGTTATGTGTCTGATGTGTGCTCTGTGCTTGTGTGATGTGTCTGATGTGTGCTTTGTGCTTGGTTATGTGTCTGATGTGTGCTCTGTGCTTGTGTGATGTGTCTGATGTGTGCTCTGTTCTTGTGTGATGTGTCTGATGTGTGCTCTGGACTTGTGTGATGTGTCTGATGTGTGCTCTGTGCTTGTGTGATGTGTCTGATGTGTGCTCTGGACTTGTGTGATGTGTCTGATGTGTGCTTTGTGTTTGTTTGATGTGTCTGATGTGTGCTCTGTGCTTGTGTGATGTGTCTCATGTGTGCTCTGTGCTTGTGTGATGTGTCTGGTGTGTGCTCTGTGCTTGTGTGATGTGTCTGATGTGTTCTCTGTGCTTGTGTGATGTGTCTGATGTGCGCTCTGTGCTTGTGTGATATGTCTGATGTGTGCTCTGTGCTTGTGTGATGTGTCTTACGTGCGCACTGTGCTTGTGTGATGTGTCTGATGTGCGTTCTGCGCTTGTGTGATGTGTCTGATGTGTGCTCTGTGCTTGTGAGATGTGTCTGATGTGTGTTCTGTGCTTGTGTGATGTGTCTGATGTGTGCACTGT
Source organism: Dendrobates tinctorius (assembly GCF_039654945.1). Classification (NCBI taxonomy): domain Eukaryota; kingdom Metazoa; phylum Chordata; class Amphibia; order Anura; family Dendrobatidae; genus Dendrobates; species Dendrobates tinctorius. Next base: position 31,425,590 of record NW_027361696.1, on the reverse strand, counting down.
GCTTGTGTTATGTGCCTGATGTGTGTTCTGTGCTTGTGTGATGTGTCTGATGTGTGCTCTGTGCTTGTGTGATGCGTCTGATGTGTGTTCTGTGCTTGTGTGATGTGTCTGATGTGTGCACTGTGCTTGTGTTATGTGCCTGATGTGTGTTCTGTGCTTGTGTTATGTGTCTGATGTGTGCTCTGTGCTTGTGTGATGTGTCTGATGTGTGCTCTATGCTTGTGTGATGTGTCTGATGTGTGCTCTGTGCTTGGGTAATGTGCCTGATGTGTACTCTGTCCTTGTGTGATGTGTCTGATGTGCGCTCTGTGCTTGGGTAATGTGCCTGATGTGTACTCTGTCCTTGTGTAATGTGTCTGATGTGTGCTATGTGCTTCTGTGATGTGTCTGATGTGTTCACTGTGCTTGTGTGATGTGTCTGATGTGTGCTCTGTGCTTGTGTGATGTGTCTGATGTGTGCTCTGTACTTGTGTGATGTGTCTGATGTGTCTTCTGTGCTTGTGTGATGTGTCTGATGTGTGCTCTGTGCTTGGGTAATGTGCCTGATGTGTACTCTGTCCTTGTGTAATGTGTCTGATGTGTGCTATGTGCTTCTGTGATGTGTCTGATGTGTTCACTGTGCTTGTGTGATGTGTCTGATGTGTGCTCTGTGCTTGTGTGATGTGTCTGATGTGTGCTCTGTACTTGTGTGATGTGTCTGATGTGTCTTCTGTGCTTGTGTGATGTGTCTGATGTGTGCTCTGTGCTTGTGTGATGTGTCTGATGTGTTCACTGTGCTTGTGTGATGTGTCTTATATGTGGGCTGTGCTTGTGTGATGTGTCTGATGTGTGCTCTGTGCTTGTGTGATGTGTCTGATGTGTCTTCTGTGCTTGTGTGATGTGTCTGATGTGTGCTCTGTCCTTGTGTGATGTGTCTGATGTGTACTCTGTGCTTGTGTGATGTGTCTGATGTGTGCTCTGTGCTTGGGTGATGTGTCTGATGTGTGTTCTGAGCTTGTGTGATGTGTCTGATGTGTGCTCTGTGCTTGTGTGATGTGTCTGATGTGTGCTCTGTGCTTGTGTGATGTGTCTGATGTGTGGGCTGTGCTCGTATGATGTGTCTGATGTGTGTTCTGTGCTTGTGTGATGTGTCTGATGTGTGCTCTGGACTTGTGTGATGTGTCTGATGTGTGCTCTGTTCTTGTGTGATGTGTCTGATGTGTGCTCTGCACTTGTGTGATGTGTCTGATGTGTGTTCTGTGCTTGTGTGATGTGTCTGATGTGTGTTCTGTGCTTGTGTGATGTGTCTGATGTGTGCTCTGTGCTTGTGTGATGTGTCTGATGTGTGCTCTGTGCTTGTGTAATGTGTCTGATGTGTGCTTTGTACTTGTGTGATGTGTCTGATGTGTGCTCTATGCTTGTGTGATGTGTCTGATGTGTGCTTTGTGCTTGGTGATGTGTCTGATGTGTGCTCTGTGCTTGTGTGATATGTCTGATGTGTGCTCTGTTCTTGTGTGATGTGTCTGATGTGTGCTCTGGACTTGTGTGATGTGTCTGATGTGTGCTCTATGCTAGGGTAATGTGTCTGATGTGTGCTATGTGCTTGGGTGATGTGTCTGATGTGTGCTATGCGCTTGTGTGATGTGTCTGATGTGTGTTCTGTGCTTGTGTGATGTGTCTGATGTGTCTTCTGTGCTTGTGTGATATGTCTGATGTGTGCTCTGTGCTTGTGTGATGTGTCTGATGTGTACTCTGTGCTTGTGTGATGTGTCTGATGTGTGCTCTGTGCTTGGGTGATGTGTCTGATGTGTGTTCTGCGCTTGTGTGATGTGTCTGATGTGTGCTCTGTGCTTGTGTGATGTGTCTGATGTGTGCTCTGTGCTTGGGTAATGTGCCTGATGTGTACTCTGTCCTTGTGTGATGTGTCTGATGTGCGCTCTGTGCTTGGGTAATGTGCCTGATGTGTACTCTGTCCTTGTGTAATGTGTCTGATGTGTGCTATGTGCTTCTGTGATGTGTCTGATGTGTTCACTGTGCTTGTGTGATGTGTCTGATGTGTGCTCTGTGCTTGTGTGATGTGTCTGATGTGTGCTCTGTACTTGTGTGATGTGTCTGATGTGTCTTCTGTGCTTGTGTGATGTGTCTGATGTGTGCTCTGTGCTTGGGTAATGTGCCTGATGTGTACTCTGTCCTTGTGTAATGTGTCTGATGTGTGCTATGTGCTTCTGTGATGTGTCTGATGTGTTCACTGTGCTTGTGTGATGTGTCTGATGTGTGCTCTGTGCTTGTGTGATGTGTCTGATGTGTGCTCTGTACTTGTGTGATGTGTCTGATGTGTCTTCTGTGCTTGTGTGATGTGTCTGATGTGTGCTCTGTGCTTGTGTGATGTGTCTGATGTGTTCACTGTGCTTGTGTGATGTGTCTTATATGTGGGCTGTGCTTGTGTGATGTGTCTGATGTGTGCTCTGTGCTTGTGTGATGTGTCTGATGTGTCTTCTGTGCTTGTGTGATGTGTCTGATGTGTGCTCTGTCCTTGTGTGATGTGTCTGATGTGTACTCTGTGCTTGTGTGATGTGTCTGATGTGTGCTCTGTGCTTGGGTGATGTGTCTGATGTGTGTTCTGCGCTTGTGTGATGTGTCTGATGTGTGCTCTGTGCTTGTGTGATGTGTCTGATGTGTGCTCTGTGCTTGTGTGATGTGTCTGATGTGTGGGCTGTGCTCGTATGATGTGTCTGATGTGTGTTCTGTGCTTGTGTGATGTGTCTGATGTGTGCTCTGGACTTGTGTGATGTGTCTGATGTGTGCTCTGTTCTTGTGTGATGTGTCTGATGTGTGCTCTGCACTTGTGTGATGTGTCTGATGTGTGTTCTGTGCTTGTGTGATGTGTCTGATGTGTGTTCTGTGCTTGTGTGATGTGTCTGATGTGTGCTCTGTGCTTGTGTGATGTGTCTGATGTGTGCTCTGTGCTTGTGTAATGTGTCTGATGTGTGCTTTGTACTTGTGTGATGTGTCTGATGTGTGCTCTATGCTTGTGTGATGTGTCTGATGTGTGCTTTGTGCTTGGTGATGTGTCTGATGTGTGCTCTGTGCTTGTGTGATATGTCTGATGTGTGCTCTGTTCTTGTGTGATGTGTCTGATGTGTGCTCTGGACTTGTGTGATGTGTCTGATGTGTGCTCTATGCTAGGGTAATGTGTCTGATGTGTGCTATGTGCTTGGGTGATGTGTCTGATGTGTGCTATGCGCTTGTGTGATGTGTCTGATGTGTGTTCTGTGCTTGTGTGATGTGTCTGATGTGTCTTCTGTGCTTGTGTGATATGTCTGATGTGTGCTCTGTGCTTGTGTGATGTGTCTGATGTGTACTCTGTGCTTGTGTGATGTGTCTGATGTGTGCTCTGTGCTTGGGTGATGTGTCTGATGTGTGTTCTGCGCTTGTGTGATGTGTCTGATGTGTGCTCTGTGCTTGTGTGATGTGTCTGATGTGTGCTCTGTGCTTGTGTGATGTGTCTGATGTGTGGGCTGTGTTCGTATGATGTGTCTGATGTGTGTTCTGTGCTTGTGTGATGTGTCTGATGTGTGCTCTGTCCTTGTGTGATGTGTCTGATGTGTGCTCTGTGCTAGGGTAATGTGTCTGATGTGTGCTAGGTGATTGGGTGATGTGTCTGATGTGTGCTCTGTTCTTGTGTGATGTGTCTGATGTGTGCTCTGGACTTGTGTGATGTGTCTGATGTGTGCTCTGTTCTTGTGTGATGTGTCTGATGTGTGCTCTGCACTTGTGAGATGTGTCTGATGTGTGTTCTGTGCTTGTGTGATGTGTCTGATGTGTGTTCTCTGTTTGTGTGATGTGTCTGATGTGTGCTCTGTGTTTGTGTGATGTGTCTGATGTGTGCTCTGTGCTTGTGTAATGTGTCTGATGTGTGCTTTATACTTGTGTGATGTGTCTGATGTGTGCTCTATGCTTGTGTGATGTGTCTGATGTGTGCTTTGTGCTTGGTGATGTGTCTGATGTGTGCTCTGTTCTTGTGTGATGTGTCTGATGTGTGCTATGCGCTTGTGTGATGTGTCTGATGTGTGTTCTGTGCTTGTGTGATGTGTCTGATGTGTGCTCTGTGTTTGTGTGATGTGTCTGATGTGTGCTCTGTGCTTGAGTAATGTGTCTGATGTGTGCTTTGTACTTGTGTGATGTGTCTGATGTGTGCTCTATGCTTGTGTGATGTGTCTAATGTGTGCTTTGTGCTTGGTGATGTCTCTGATGTGTGCTCTGTGCTTGTGTGATGTGTCTGATGTGTGCTCTGGACTTGTGTGATGTGTCTGATGTGTGCTCTATGCTAGGGTAATGTGTCTGATGTGTGCTATTTACTTGTGTGATTTGTCTGATGTGTGCTCTGTTCTTGTGTGATGTGTCTGATGTGTGCTTTGTGTTTGTGTGATGTGTCTGATGTGTGCTCTGTGCTCGTATGATGTGTCTGATGTGTGTTCTGTGCTTGTGTGATGTGTCTGATGTGTGTTCTGTCCTTGTGTGATGTGTCTGATGTGTGCTCTGTGCTAGGGTAATGTGTCTGATGTGTGCTCTGTTCTTGTGTGATGTGTCTGATGTGTGCTCTGGACTTGTGTGATGTGTCTGATGTGTGCTCTGTTCTTGTGTGATGTGTCTGATGTGTGCTCTGTGCTTGTGTAATGTGTCTGATGTGTGCTTTGTACTTGTGTGATGTGTCTGATGTGTGTTCTGTGCTTGTGTGATGTGTCTGATGTGTGCTCTGTGCTTGTGTGATGTGTCTGATGTGTGCTTTGTACTTGTGTGATGTGTCTGATGTGTGTTCTGTGCTTGTGTGATGTGTCTGATGTGTGCTTTGTGCTTGGTTATGTGTCTGATGTGTGCTCTGTGCTTGTGTGATGTGTCTGATGTGTGCTCTGTTCTTGTGTGATATGTCTGATGTGTGCTCTGGACTTGTGTGATGTGTCTGATGTGTGGGCTGTGCTCGTATGATGTGTCTGATGTGTGTTCTGTGCTTGTGTGATGTGTCTGATGTGTGCTCTGTCCTTGTGTGATGTGTCTGATGTGTGCTTTGTGTTTGTGTGATGTGTCTGATGTGTGCTCTGTGCTTGTGTGATGTGTCTGATGTGTGGGCTGTGCTCGTATGATGTGTCTGATGTGTGGGCTGTGCTTGTGTGATGTGTCTGATGTGTGCTCTGTCCTTGTTTGATGTGTCTGATGTGTGCTCTGTGCTAGGGTAATGTGTCTGATGTGTGCTAGGTGCTTGGGTGATGTGTCTGATGTGTGCTCTGTTCTTGTGTGATGTGTCTGATGTGTGCTCTGGACTTGTGTGATGTGTCTGATGTGTGCTCTGTTCTTGTGTGATGTGTCTGATGTGTGCACTGTGCTTGTGTGATGTGTCTGATGTGTGTTCTGTGCTTGTGTGATATGTCTGATGTGTGCTCTGTGCTTGTGTGATGTGTCTGATGTGTGTTCTGCGCTTGTGTGATGTGTCTTATGTGTGCTTTGTACATGTGTGATGTGTCTGATGTGTGCTATGTGCTTGGGTGATGTGTCTGATGTGTGCTCTGTTCTTGTGTGATGTGTCTGATGTGTGCTCTGTGCTTGTGTGATGTGTCTGACGTGCGCACTGTGCTTGTGTGATATGTCTGATGTGTGCTCTGTGCTTGTGTGATGTGACTGATATGTGGCTTGTGCTTGTGTGATGTGTCTTATATGTTGGCTGTGCTTGTGTGATGTGTCTGATGTGTGCTCTGTGCTTGTGTGATATGTCTGATGTGTGCTCTGTGTTTGTGTGATGTGTCTGATGTGTGTTCTGTGCTTGTGTGATGTGTCTGATGTGTGTTCTGTGCTTGTGTGATGTGTCAGATATGTGCTCTGTGCTTGTGTAATGTGTCTGATGTTTGCTCTGTACTTGTGTGATGTGTGCTCTGTACTTGTGTGATGTGTCCGATATGTGCTCTTTGCTTGTTTGATGTGTCTGATGTGTGTTCTGTGCTTGTGTGATGTGTCTGATGTGTGCTCTGTGCTTGTGTAATGTGTCTGATGTGTGCTATGTGCTTGTGTGATGTGTCTGATGTGTGCTATGTGCTTGTGTGATGTGTCTGATGTGTGCTATGTGCTTGGGTGATGTGTCTGATGTGTGCTCTGTGCTTGTGTGATGTGCCTGATGTGTGCTCTGTGCTTGTGTGATGTGTCTGATGTGTGCTCTGTGCTTGTGTGATGTGTCTGATATGTGGTCTGTGCTTGTGTGATGTGTTTGATGTGTGCTCTGTGCTTGTGTGATGTGTCTGATGTGTGCTCTGTGCTTGTGTGATGTGTCTGATGTGTGCTCTGTGCTTGTGTGATGTGTCTGATGTGTGCTCTGTGCTTGTGTGATGTGTCTGATGTGTGATATGTGCTTGTGTAATGTGTCTGATGTGTGCTATGTGCTTGTGTAATGTGTCTGATGTTTGCTATGTGCTTGTGTGATGTGTCTGATGTGTGTTCTGTGCTTGTGTGATGTGTGCTCTATGCTTGTGTGATGTGTCTGATGTGTGCTCTGTGCTTGTGTGATGTGTCTGATGTTTGCGCTGTGCTTGTGTGATGTGTCTGATGTGTGTCCTGTGCTTGTGTGATGTGTCTGATGTTTGCTCTGTACTTGTGTGAAGTGTCGGATGTGTGCTCTGTACTTGTGTGATGTGTCTGATGTGTGCTCTTTGCTTGTGTGATGTGTCTGATGTGTGTTCTGTGCTTGTGTGATGTGTCTGATATGTGCTCTGTGCTTGTGTGATGTGTCTGATGTGTGATCTGTGCTTGTGTGATGTGTCTGATGTGTGCTCTGTGCTTGTGTGATGTGTCTGATGTGTGCTCTGTGCTTGTGTGATGTGTCTGATGTGTGCACTGTGCTTGTGTGATGTGTCTGATGTGTGTTCTGTGCTTGTGTGATGTGCCTGATGTGTGCTCTGTGCTTGTGTGATGTGTCTGATGTGTGCTCTGTGCTTGTGTGATGTGTCTGATGTGTGCTCTGTGCTTGTGTGATGTGTCTGATGTGTGCTCTGTGCTTGTGTGATGTGTCTGATGTGTGCTCTGTGCTTGTGTAATGTGTCTGATGTGTGCTATGTGCTTGTGTGATGTGTCTGATGTGTGCTATGTGCTTGTGTGATGTGTCTGATGTGTGCTATGTGCTTGGGTGATGTGTCTGATGTGTGCTCTGTGCTTGTGTGATGTGCCTGATGTGTGCTCTGTGCTTGTGTGATGTGTCTGATGTGTGCTCTGTGCTTGTGTGATGTGTCTGATATGTGGTCTGTGCTTGTGTGATGTGTTTGATGTGTGCTCTGTGCTTGTGTGATGTGTCTGATGTGTGCTCTGTGCTTGTGTGTTGTGTCTGATATGTGCTCTGTGCTTGTCTGATGTGTCTGATGTGTGCTCTGTGCTTGTGTGATGTGTCTGATGTGTGCTATGTGCTTGGGTGAGATGTCTGATGTGTACTCTGTCCTTGTGTGCTGTGTCTGACGTGTGCTCTGTGCTTGTGTGATGTGTCTGATGTGTGTTCTGTGCTTGTGTGATATGTCCTATGTGTTCTATGCTTGTGTAATGTGTCTGATGTGTGCTCTGTGCTTGTGTAATGTGTCTGATGTGTGCTCTGTGCTTGTGTGATGTGTCTGGTGTGTGCTCTGTGCTTGTGTGATGTGTCTGATGTGTGCTCTGTGCTTGTGTGATGTGTCTGATGTGCGCTCTGTGCTTGTGTGATGTGTCTGATGTGTGCTCTGTGCTTGTGTGATGTGTCTCACGTGCGCACTGTGCTTGTGTGATGTGTCTGATGTGCGTTCTGCGCTTGTGCGATGTGTCTGATGTGTGCTCTGTGCTTGTGAGATGTGTCTGATGTGTGTTCTGTGCTTGTGTGATGTGTCTGATGTGTGCACTGCGCTTGTGTGATGTGTCTGATGTGCGTTCTGCGCTTGAGTGATGGGTCTGATGTGTGCTCTGTGCTTGTGAGATGTGTCTGATGTGTGTTCTGTGTTTGTGTGATGTGTCTGATGTGTGCACTGTGCTTGTGTGATGTGCCTGATGTGTGCTCTGTGCTTGTGTGATGTGTCTGATGTGTGCGCTGTGCTTGTGTGATGTGTCTGATGTGTGGTCTGTGCTTGTGTGATGTGTCTGATGTGTGCTCTCTGCTTGTGTGATGTGTCTGATGTGTGCTCTCTGCTTGTGTGATGTGTCTGATGTGTGCTCTGTGCTTGTGTAATGTGTCTGATGTGCTCTCTTTGCTTGTGTAATGTGTCTGATGTGTGCTATGTGCTTGTGTAAGGTGTCTGAAATGTGCTATGTGCTTGTGTGATGTGTCTGATGTGTGCTCTGTGCTTGTGTGATGTGTCTGATGTGTGCTCTGTGCTTGGGTAATGTGTCTGATGTGTGTTCTGTGCTTGTGTGATGCGTCTCATGTGTGCTCTGTGCTTGGGTAATGTGTCTGATGTGTACTCTGTCCTTGTGTGATGTGTCTGATGTGTGCTCTGTGCTTGGGTAATGTGTCTGTTGTGTGCTCTGTCCTTGTGTGATGTGTCTGATGTGCGCTGTGCTTGTGTGATGCGTCTTATGTGTGCTCTGTCCTTGTGTGATGTGTCTGATGTGCGCTGTGCTTGTGTGATGCGTCTGATGTGTGTTCTGTGCTTGTGTGATGTGTCTGATGTGTGCTCTGTGCTTGTGTGATATGTCTCATGTGTGCACTGTGCTTGTGTAATGTGTATGATGTGTGCTATGTGCTTGTGTGATGTGTCTGATGTGTGCTCTGTGCTTGTGTGATGTGTCTGATGTGTGCTCTGTGCTTGGGTAATGTGTCTGATGTGTGTTCTGTGCTTGTGTGATATGTCTCATGTGTGCTCTGTGCTTGGGTAATGTGTCTGATGTGTACTCTGTCCTTGTGTGATGTGTCTGATGTGTGCTCTGTGCTTGTGTGATATGTCTCATGTGTGCACTGTGCTTGTGTAATGTGTATGATGTGTGCTATGTGCTTGTGTGATGTGTCTGATGTGTGCTCTGTGCTTGTGTGATGTGTCTGATGTGTGCTTTGTGCTTGGTGATGTGTCTGATGTGTGCTCTGTGCTTGTGTGATATGTCTGATGTGTGCTCTGTTCTTGTGTGATGTGTCTGATGTGTGCTCTGGACTTGTGTGATGTGTCTGATGTGTGCTCTATGCTAGGGTAATGTGTCTGATGTGTGCTATGTGCTTGGGTGATGTGTCTGATGTGTGCTATGCGCTTGTGTGATGTGTCTGATGTGTGTTCTGTGCTTGTGTGATGTGTCTGATGTGTCTTCTGTGCTTGTGTGATATGTCTGATGTGTGCTCTGTGCTTGTGTGATGTGTCTGATGTGTACTCTGTGCTTGTGTGATGTGTCTGATGTGTGCTCTGTGCTTGGGTGATGTGTCTGATGTGTGTTCTGCGCTTGTGTGATGTGTCTGATGTGTGCTCTGTGCTTGTGTGATGTGTCTGATGTGTGCTCTGTGCTTGTGTGATGTGTCTGATGTGTGGGCTGTGTTCGTATGATGTGTCTGATGTGTGTTCTGTGCTTGTGTGATGTGTCTGATGTGTGCTCTGTCCTTGTGTGATGTGTCTGATGTGTGCTCTGTGCTAGGGTAATGTGTCTGATGTGTGCTAGGTGATTGGGTGATGTGTCTGATGTGTGATCTGTGCTTGTGTGATGTGTCTGATGTGTGCTCTGTGCTTGTGTGATGTGTCTGATGTGTGCTCTGTGCTTGTGTGATGTGTCTGATGTGTGCACTGTGCTTGTGTGATGTGCCTGATGTGTGCTCTGTGCTTGTGTGATGTGTCTGATGTGTGCTCTGTGCTTGTGTGATGTGTCTGATGTGTGCTCTGTGCTTGTGTGATGTGTCTGATGTGTGCTCTGTGCTTGTGTGATGTGTCTGATGTGTGCTCTGTGCTTGTGTAATGTGTCTGATGTGTGCTATGTGCTTGTGTGATGTGTCTGATGTGTGCTATGTGCTTGTGTGATGTGTCTGATGTGTGCTATGTGCTTGGGTGATGTGTCTGATGTGTGCTCTGTGCTTGTGTGATGTGCCTGATGTGTGCTCTGTGCTTGTGTGATGTGTCTGATGTGTGCTCTGTGCTTGTGTGATGTGTCTGATATGTGTTCTGCGCTTGTGTGTTGTGTCTGATGTGTGTTCTGTACTTGTGTGATATGTCTGATGTGTCTTCTGTGCTTGTGTGATGTGTCTAATGTGTGCTCTGTGCTTGTGTGATGTGTCTGATTTGTGCTCTGTGCTTGTGGAATGTGTCTTATATGTGTTCTGCGCTTGTGTATTGTGTCTGATGTGTGTTCTGCGCTTGTGTGATGTGTCTGATGTGTCTTCTGTGCTTGTGTGATGTGTCTGATGTGTGCTCTGTGCTTGTGTGATGTGTCTGATTTGTGCTCTGTGCTTGTGTAATGTGTCTGATGTGTCTGCTCTGTCCTTGTGTGATGTGTCTGATATGTGCTCTGTCCTTGTGTGATGTGTGCTCTGTGCTTGTGTGATGTGTCTCATGTGTGCTCTGTCCTTGTGTGATGTGTCTGATGTGTGCACTGTCCTTGTGTGATGTGTCTGATGTGTGCTCTGTCCTTGTGTGATGTGTCTGATGTGTGCTCTGTCCTTGTGTGATGTGTCTCATGTGTGCTTTGTCCTTGTGTGATGTGTCTCATGTGTGCTCTGTCTTTGTGTGATGTGTCTGATGTGTGCTCTGTCCTTGTGTGATGTGTCTGATGTGTGCTCTGTGCTTGAGTGATGTGTCTGATGTGTGCTCTGTGCTTGTGTGATGTGTCTGATGTGTGCTCTGTGCTTGTGTGATGTGACTGATGTGTGTTCTGTGCTTGTGTGATGTGTCTGATGTGTGCTCTGTCCTTGTGTGATGTGTCTGATGTGTGCTCTGTGCTTGTGTGATGTGTCTGATGTGTGCTCTGTGCTTGTGTGATGTGTCTGATGTGTGCTCTGTGCTTGTGTGATGTGTCTGATGTGTGCTCTGTGATTGTGTGATGTGTCTGATGTGTGTTCTGTGCTTGTGTGATGTGTCTGATGTGTGTTCTGTGATTGTATCATGTGTCTAATGTGTACTCTGTGCTTGTGTGATGTGTCTGATTTGTGCTATGTACTTGTGTGATGTGTCTGATGTGTGCTCTTTGCTTGTGTGATGTGTCTGATGTGTGTTCTGTGCTTGTGTGATGTGTCTGATGTGTGTTCTGTGATTGTATCATGTGTCTAATGTGTACTCTGTGCTTGTGTGATGTGTCTGATGTGTGCTATGTGCTTGGGTGATGTGTCTGATGTGTGCTCTGTCCTTGTGTGATGTGTCTGATGTCTGCACTGTGCTTGTGTGATGTGTCTGATGTGTGCTCTGTGCCTGTGTGATGTGTCTGATATGTGCTCTATGCTTGTGTTGTGTCTGATATGTGCTCTATGCTTGTGTGATGTGTCTGATGTTTGCTCTGTACTTGTGTGATGTGTCTGATGTGTGTTATGTGCTTGTGTGATGTGTCTGATGTGTGCTCTTTGCTTGGGTGATGTGTCTGATGTGTGCTCTGTCCTTGTGTGATGTGTCTGATGTGTGCACTGTGCTTGTGTGATGTGTCTGATGTGTGCTCTGTGCCTGTGTGATGTGTCTGATGTGTGCTCTATGCTTGTGTGATATGTCTGATATGTGCTCTATGCTTGTGTGATGTGTCTGATGTGTGTTCTGTGCTTGTGTGATGTGTCTGATGTTTGCTCTGTACTTGTGTGATGTGTCTGATGTGTGTTATGTGCTTGTGTGATGTGTCTGATGTGTGCTCTTTGCTTGGGTGATGTGTCTGATGTGTGTTCTGTGCTTGTGTGATGTGTCTGATATGTGCTCTGTGCTTGTGTAATGTGTCTGATGTGTGTTCTGCACTTGTGTGATGTGTCTGATGTGTGGGCTGTGCTTGTGTGATGTGTCTGATGTGTGCTCTGTGCTTGTGTGATGTGTCTGATGTGTGCTCTGTGCTTGTGTGATGTGTCTGATGTGTACTCTGTACTTGTGTGATGTGTCTGATGTGTGCTCTGTGCTTGTGTAATGTGTCTGATGTGTGCTCTGTGATTGTGTGATGTGTCTGATGTGTGTTCTGTGCTTGTGTGATGTGTTTGATGTGTGCTCTATGCTTTTGTGATGTGTCTGATGTGTGCTCTATGCTTGTGTGATGTGTCTTATTTGTGTTCTGCGCTTGTGTGTTGTGTCTGATGTGTGTTCTGTACTTGTGTGATGTGTCTGATGTGTCTTCTGTGCTTGTGTGATGTGTCTAATGTGTGCTCTGTGCTTGTGTGATGTGTCTGATTTGTGCTCTGTGCTTGTGGAATGTGTCTTATATGTGTTCTGCGCTTGTGTGTTTTGTCTGATGTGTGTTCTGTGTGTGTGTATTGTGTCTGATGTGTGTTCTGCGCTTGTGTGATGTGTCTGATGTGTCTTCTGTGCTTGTGTGATGTGTCTGATGTGTGCTCTGTGCTTGTGTGATGTGTCTGATTTGTGCTCTGTGCTTGTGTAATGTGTCTGATGTGTCTGCTCTGTCCTTGTGTGATGTGTCTGATATGTGCTCTGTCCTTGTGTGATGTGTGCTCTGTGCTTGTGTGATGTGTCTGATGTGTCTGCTCTGTGCTTGTGTGATGTGTCTGATATGTGCTCTGTCCTTGTGTGATGTGTGCTCTGTCCTTGTGTGATGTGTCTGATGTGTGCTCTGTCTTTGTGTGATGTGTCTGATGTGTGCTCTGTCCTTGTGTGATGTGTCTGATGTGTGCTCTGTCCTTGAGTGATGTGTCTGATGTGTGCTCTGTGCTTGTGTGATGTGTCTGATGTGTGCTCTGTGCTTGTGTGATGTGTCTGATGTGTGCTCTGTGCTTGTGTGATGTGACTGATGTGTGTTCTGTGCTTGTGTGATGTGTCTGATGTGTGCTCTGTGCTTGTGTGATGTGTCTGATGTGTGCTCTCTGCTTGTGTGATGTGTCTGATGTGTGCTATGTACTTGTGTGATGTGTCTGATGTGTGCTCTTTGCTTGTGTGATGTGTCTGATGTGTGTTCTGTGCTTGTGTGATGTGTCTGATGTGTGTTCTGTGATTGTATCATGCGTCTAATGTGTACTCTGTGCTTGTGTGATGTGTCTGATGTGTGCTATGTACTTGTGTGATGTGTCTGATGTGTGATCTTTGCTTGTGTGATGTGTCTGATGTGTGTTCTGTGATTGTATCATGTGTCTAATTTGTACTCTGTGCTTGTGTGATGTGTCTGATGTGTGCTATGTGCTTGGGTGATGTGTCTGATGTGTGCTCTGTCCTTGTGTGATGTGTCTGATGTGTGCACTGTGCTTGTGTGATGTGTCTGATGTGTGCTCTGTGCCTGTGTGATGTGTCTGATATGTGCTCTATGCTTGTGTGATGTGTCTGATGTGTGCTCTGTGCCTGTGTGATGTGTCTGATATGTGCTCTATGCTTGTGTCATGTGTCTGATATGTGCTCTATGCTTGTGTGATGTGTCTGATGTGTGTTCTGTGCTTGTGTGATGTGTCTGATGTTTGCTCTGTACTTGTGTGATGTGTCTGATGTGTGTTACGTGCTTGTGTGATGTGTCTGATGTGTGCTCTGTGTTTGTGTGATGTGTCTGATGTGTGCTATTTGCTTGGGTGATGTGTCTGATGTGTACTCTGTCCTTGTGTGATGTGTCTGATGTGTGCTCTGTGCTTGTGTAATGTGTCTGATGTGTGCTCTGTGCTTGTGTGATGTGTTTGATGTTTGTTCTGTACTTGTGTGATGTGTGCTCTGTACTTGTGTGATGTGTCTGATTTGTGTTCTGTGCTTGTGTGATGAGTCTGATGTGTGCTCTATGCTTGTGTAATGTGTCTGATGTGTGTTCTGTACTTGTGTGATGTGTCTGATGTGTGCTCTGTACTTGTGTGATGTGTCTGATTTCTGTTCTGTGCTTGTGTGATGTGTCTGATGTGTGCTCTATGCTTGTGTGATGTGTCTGATGTGTGTTCTGTTCTTGTGTGATGTGTCTGATTTTTGCTCTGTACTTGTGTGATGTGTCTGATGTGTGCTCTGTACTTGTGTGATGTGTCTGATTTCTGTTCTGTGCTTGTGTGATGTGTCTGACGTGTGATCTGTGATTGTGTGATGTGTCTGATGTGTGTTCTGCGCTTGTGTGATGTGTCTGATGTGTGTTCTGTGCTTGTGTGATGTGTCTGATATGTGCTCTGTGCTTGTGTGATGTGTCTGATGTGTGCTCTGTGCTTGTGTGATGTGTCTGATGTGTGCTCTATGTTTGTGTGATGTGTTTGATGTGTGCTCTATGCTTGTGTGATGTGTCTGATGTGTGTTCTGTGCTTGTGAGATTTGTCTGATGTGCGCTCTGTGCTTGTGTGATGTGTCTGATGTGTGCTCTGTGCTTGTGTGATGTGTCTGATGTGTGCTCTCTGCTTGTGTGATGTGTCTGATGTGTGCTCTCTGCTTGTGTGATGTGTCTGATGTGTGCTCTGTGCTTGTGTAATGTGTCTGATGTGCTCTCTTTGCTTGTGTAATGTGTCTGATGTGTGCTATGTGCTTGTGTAAGGTGTCTGAAATGTGCTCTGTGTTTGTGTAATGTGTCTGATGTGTGCTCTGTGCTTGTGTGATGTGTCTGATGTGTGTTCTGTGCTTGGGTAATGTGTCTGATGTGTACTCTGTCCTTGTGTGATGTGTCTGATGTGCGCTCTGTGCTTGTGTAATGTGTATGATGTGTGCTATGTGCTTGTGTGATGTGTCTGATGTGTGCTCTGTGCTTGTGTGATGTGTCTGATGTGTGCTCTGTGCTTGGGTAATGTGTCTGATGTGTGTTCTGTGCTTGTGTGATGCGTCTCATGTGTGCTCTGTGCTTGGGTAATGTGTCTGATGTGTACTCTGTCCTTGTGTGATGTGTCTGATGTGTGCTCTGTGCTTGGGTAATGTGTCTGTTGTGTGCTCTGTCCTTGTGTGATGTGTCTGATGTGCGCTGTGCTTGTGTGATGCGTCTGATGTGTGCTCTGTCCTTGTGTGATGTGTCTGATGTGCGCTGTGCTTGTGTGATGCGTCTGATGTGTGTTCTGTGCTTGTGTGATGTGTCTGATGTGTGCTCTGTGCTTGTGTGATATGTCTCATGTGTGCACTGTGCTTGTGTAATGTGTATGATGTGTGCTATGTGCTTGTGTGATGTGTCTGATGTGTGCTCTGTGCTTGTGTGATGTGTCTGATGTGTGCTCTGTGCTTGGGTAATGTGTCTGATGTGTGTTCTGTGCTTGTGTGATATGTCTCATGTGTGCTCTGTGCTTGGGTAATGTGTCTGATGTGTACTCTGTCCTTGTGTGATGTGTCTGATGTGTGCTCTGTGCTTGTGTGATATGTCTCATGTGTGCACTGTGCTTGTGTAATGTGTATGATGTGTGCTATGTGCTTGTGTGATGTGTCTGATGTGTGCTCTGTGCTTGTGTGATGTGTCTGATGTGTGCTCTGTGCTTGGGTAATGTGTCTGATGTGTGCTCTGTCCTTGTGTGATGTGTCTGATGTGCGCTGTGCTTGTGTGATGCGTCTGATGTGTGTTCTGTGCTTGTGTGATGTGTCTGATGTGTGCTCTGTGCTTGTGTGATATGTCTCATGTGTGCAGTGTGCTTGTGTAATGTGTATGATGTGTGCTATGTGCTTGTGTGATGTGTCTGATGTGTGCTCTGTGCTTGTGTGATGTGTCTGATGTGTGCTCTGTGCTTGGGTAATGTGTCTGATGTGTGTTCTGTGCTTGTGTGATATGTCTCATGTGTGCTCTGTGCTTGGGTAATGTGTCTGATGTGTACTCTGTCCTTGTGTGATGTGTCTGATGTGTGCTCTGTGCTTGTGTGATGTGTCTGATGTGTTCTCTGTGCTTGGGTAATGTGTCTGATGTGTACTCTGTCCTTGTGTGATGTGTCTGATGTGCGCTGTGCTTGTGTGATGCGTCTGATGTGTGTTCTGTGCTTGTGTGATGTGTCTGATGTGTGCTCTGTGCTTGTGTGATATGTCTCATGTGTGCACTGTGCTTGTGTGATGTGTCTCATGTGTGCTCTGTGCTTGGGTAATGTGTCTGATGTGTACTCTGTCCTTGTGTGATATGTCTCATGTGTGCACTGTGCTTGTGTGATGTGTCTGATGTGTGCTCTGTGCTTGTGTGATGTGTCTGATGTGTGCTATGTGCTTGTGTAATGTGTCTGATGTGCTCTCTTTGCTTGTGTAATGTGTCTGATGTGTGCTCTGTGCTTGTGTAATGTGTCTGATGTGTGCTCTGTGCTTCTGTGATATGTCTCATGTGTGCACTGTGCTTTTGTGATGTGTCTGATGTGTGCTCTGTGCTTGGATAATGTGTCTGATGTGTACTCTGTCCTTGTGTGATGTGTCTGATGTGTTCTATGTGCTTGTGTGATGTGTCTGATGTGTGCTCTGTGCTTGTGTGATGTGTCTGATGTGTTCTATGTGCTTGTGTGATGTGTCTGATGTGTGCTCTGTACTTGTGTGATGTGTCTGATGTGTGCTCTGTGCTTGGGTAATGTGTCTGATGTGTGTTCTTTGCTTGTGTGATGTGTCTGATGTGTGCTCTGTGCTTGTGTGATGTGTCTGATGTGTGTTCTGTGCTTGTGTGATGTGTCTGATGTGTACTCTGTCCTTGTGTGATGTGTCTGATGTGCGCTCTGTGCTTGCGTAATGTGTCTGATGTGTGCTATGTGCTTCTGTGATGTGTCTGATGTGTGCTATGTGCTTCTGTGATGTGTCTGATGTGTGTTCTGTGCTTGTGTGATGTGTCTGATGTGTACTCTGTCCTTGTGTGATGTGTCTGATGTGCGCTCTGTGCTTGTGTAATGTGTCTGATGTGTGCTATGTGCTTGTGTAATGTGTCTGATGTGTGCTATGTGCTTCTGTGATGTGTCTGATGTATGTTCTGTGCTTGTGTGATGTGTCTGATGTGCACTCTGTCCTTGTGTGATGTGTCTGATGTGCGCTCTGTGCTTGTGTGATGTGTCTGATGTGTGCTCTGTGCTTGGGTAATGTGTCTGATGTGTGTTCTGTGCTTGTGTGAAATGTCTGATGTGTGCACTGTACTTGTGTGATGTGTCTGATGTGTGTTCTGTGCTTGTGTTATATGTCTGATGTGTTCATTGTGCTTAGGTGATGTGTCTGATGTGTGCTCTGTGCTTGTGTGATGTGTCTGATGTGTCTTCTGTGCTTGTGTGATGTGTCTGATGTGTGCTCTGTGCTTGTGTGATGTGTCTGATGTGTGCTCTGTGCTTGGGTAATGTGTCTGATGTGTGCTCTGTGCTTGTGTGATGTGTCTGATGTGTGTTCTGTGCTTGTGTGATGTGTCTGATGTGTGCTCTATGCTTGTGTGATGTGTCTGATGTGTGCTCTGTGCTTGTGTGATGTGTCTTATATGTGGGCTGTGCTTGTGTGATGTGTCTGATGTGTTCTCTGTGCTTGCGTGATGTGTCTGATGTGTCTTCTGTGCTTGTGTGATGTGTCTGATGTGTGTTCTGCGCTTGTGTGATGTGTCTGATGTGTGCTCTGTGCTTGTGTGATGTGTCTGATGTGTGCTCTGTGCTTGTGTGATGTGTCTGATGTGTGGGCTGTGCTCGAATGATGTGTCTGATGTGTGTTCTGTGCTTGTGTGATGTGTCTGATGTGTGCTCTGTCCTTGTGTGATGTGTCTGATGTGTGCTCTGTGCTAGGGTAATGTGTCTGATGTGTGCTAGGTGCTTGTGTGATGTGTCTGATGTGTGCTCTATTCTTGTGTAATGTGTCTGATGTGTGCTCTGGAGTTGTGTGATGTGTCTTATGTGTGCTCTGTTCTTGTGTGATGTGTCTGATGTGTGCTCTGCACTTGTGTGATGTGTCTGATGTGTGTTCTGTGCTTGTGTGATGTGTCTGATGTGTGTTCTGTGCTTGTGTGATGTGTCTGATGTGTGCTCTGTGTTTGTGTGATGTGTCTGATGTGTGCTCTGTGTTTGTGTGATGTGTCTGATGTGTGCTCTATGCTTGTGTGATGTGTCTGATGTGTGCTCTGAGCTAGGGTAATGTGTCTGGTGTGTGCTATGTGCTTGTGTGATGTGTCTGATGTGTGCTCTGTGCTTGTGTAATGTGTCGGATGTGTGCTCTGTGCTTGTGTGATGTGTATGATGTATGTTCTGTACTTGTGTGATGTGTGCTCTGTACTTGTGTGGTGTGTCGGATGTGGGCTCTGTACTTGTGTGATGTGTCTGATGTGTGCTCTATGCTTGTGTGATGTGTCTGATATGTGCTCTGTCCATGTGTGATGTGTCTGATTTGTGCTCTGTGCTTGTGGAATGTGTCTGATGTGTGCTTTGTACTTGTGTGTTGTGTCTGATGTGTGTTCTGTGTGTGTGGATTGTGTCTGATGTGTGTTCTGCACTTGTGTGATGTGTCTGATGTGTCTTCTGTGCTTGTGTGATGTGTCTGATGTGTGCTCTGTGCTTGTGTGATGTGTCTGATTTGTGCTCTGTGCTTGTGTAATGTGTCTGATGTGTCTGCTCTGTCCTTGTGTGATGTGTGCTCTGTGCTTGTGTGATGTGTCTCATGTGTGCTCTGTCCTTGTGTGATGTGTCTGATGTGTCCTCTGACTTTGTGTGATGTGTCTGATGTGTGCTCTGTGCTTGTGTGATGTGTCTGATGTGTGCTCTGTCCTTGTGTGATGTGTCTGATGTGTGGGCTGTGCTTGTGTGATGTGTCTGATATGTGCTCTGTGCTTGTGTGATGTGTCTGATATGTGCTCTGTGCTTGTGTGATGTGTCTGATGTGTGCTCTGTGCTTGTGTGATGTGTCTGATGTGTGCTCTGTGCTTGTGTAATGTGTCTGATGTGTGTTCTGCACTTGTGTGATGTGTCTGATGTGTGGGCTGTGCTTGTGTGATGTGTCTGATGTGTGCTCTGCGCTTGTGTGTTGTGTCTGATGTGTGCTCTGTGCTTGTGTGATGTGTCTGATGTGTGCTCTGTGATTGTGTAATGTGTCTGATGTGTGCTCTGTGATTGTGTGATGTGTCTGATGTGTTTTCTGCACTTGTGTGATGTGTCTGATGTGTAGTCTGTACTTGTGTGATGTGTCTGATATGTGCTCTGCGCTTGTGTGTTGTGTCTGATGTGTGTTCTGCACTTGTGTGATGTGTCTGATGTGTGGGGTGTGCTTGTGTGATGTGTTTGATGTGTGCTCTGTGCTTGTGTGATGTGTCTGATGTGTGCTCTGTGCTTGTGTGATGTGTCTGATGTGTGCTCTGTGCTTGTGTGATGTGTCTGATGTGTGCTCTGTGCTTGTGTGATGTGTCTGATGTGTGATATGTGCTTGTGTAATGTGTCTGATGTGTGCTATGTGCTTGTGTAATGTGTCTGATGTTTGCTATGTGCTTGTGTGATGTGTCTGATGTGTGTTCTGTGCTTGTGTGATGTGTGCTCTATGCTTGTGTGATGTGTCTGATGTGTGCTCTGTGCTTGTGTGATGTGTCTGATGTTTGCGCTGTGCTTGTGTGATGTGTCTGATGTGTGTCCTGTGCTTGTGTGATGTGTCTGATGTTTGCTCTGTACTTGTGTGAAGTGTCGGATGTGTGCTCTGTACTTGTGTGATGTGTCTGATGTGTGCTCTTTGCTTGTGTGATGTGTCTGATGTGTGTTCTGTGCTTGTGTGATGTGTCTGATATGTGCTCTGTGCTTGTGTGATGTGTCTGATGTGTGATCTGTGCTTGTGTGATGTGTCTGATGTGTGCTCTGTGCTTGTGTGATGTGTCTGATGTGTGCTCTGTGCTTGTGTGATGTGTCTGATGTGTGCACTGTGCTTGTGTGATGTGTCTGATGTGTGTTCTGTGCTTGTGTGATGTGCCTGATGTGTGCTCTGTGCTTGTGTGATGTGTCTGATGTGTGCTCTGTGCTTGTGTGATGTGTCTGATGTGTGCTCTGTGCTTGTGTGATGTGTCTGATGTGTGCTCTGTGCTTGTGTGATGTTTCTGATGTGTGCTCTGTGCTTGTGTAATGTGTCTGATGTGTGCTATGTGCTTGTGTGATGTGTCTGATGTGTGCTATGTGCTTGTGTGATGTGTCTGATGTGTGCTATGTGCTTGGGTGATGTGTCTGATGTGTGCTCTGTGCTTGTGTGATGTGCCTGATGTGTGCTCTGTGCTTGTGTGATGTGTCTGATGTGTGCTCTGTGCTTGTGTGATGTGTCTGATATGTGGTCTGTGCTTGTGTGATGTGTTTGATGTGTGCTCTGTGCTTGTGTGATGTGTCTGATGTGTGCTCTGTGCTTGTGTGTTGTGTCTGATATGTGCTCTGTGCTTGTCTGATGTGTGCTCTGTGCTTGTGTGATGTGTCTGATGTGTGCTATGTGCTTGGGTGAGATGTCTGATGTGTACTCTGTCCTTGTGTGCTGTGTCTGACGTGTGCTCTGTGCTTGTGTGATGTGTCTGATGTGTGTTCTGTGCTTGTGTGATATGTCCTATGTGTTCTATGCTTGTGTAATGTGTCTGATGTGTGCTCTGTGCTTGTGTAATGTGTCTGATGTGTGCTCTGTGCTTGTGTGATGTGTCTGGTGTGTGCTCTGTGCTTGTGTGATGTGTCTGATGTGTGCTCTGTGCTTGTGTGATGTGTCTGATGTGCGCTCTGTGCTTGTGTGATGTGTCTGATGTGTGCTCTGTGCTTGTGTGATGTGTCTCACGTGCGCACTGTGCTTGTGTGATGTGTCTGATGTGCGTTCTGCGCTTGTGCGATGTGTCTGATGTGTGCTCTGTGCTTGTGAGATGTGTCTGATGTGTGTTCTGTGCTTGTGTGATGTGTCTGATGTGTGCACTGCGCTTGTGTGATGTGTCTGATGTGCGTTCTGCGCTTGAGTGATGGGTCTGATGTGTGCTCTGTGCTTGTGAGATGTGTCTGATGTGTGTTCTGTGCTTGTGTGATGTGTCTGATGTGTGCACTGTGCTTGTGTGATGTGCCTGATGTGTGCTCTGTGCTTGTGTGATGTGTCTGATGTGTGCGCTGTGCTTGTGTGATGTGTCTGATGTGTGGTCTGTGCTTGTGTGATGTGTCTGATGTGTGCTCTCTGCTTGTGTGATGTGTCTGATGTGTGCTCTCTGCTTGTGTGATGTGTCTGATGTGTGCTCTGTGCTTGTGTAATGTGTCTGATGTGCTCTCTTTGCTTGTGTAATGTGTCTGATGTGTGCTATGTGCTTGTGTAAGGTGTCTGAAATGTGCTCTGTGCTTGTGTAATGTGTCTGATGTGTGCTCTGTGCTTGTGTGATGTGTCTGATGTGTGCTCTGTGCTTGGGTAATGTGTCTGATGTGTACTCTGTCCTTGTGTGATGTGTCTGATGTGCGCTCTGTGCTTGTGTAATGTGTATGATGTGTGCTATGTGCTTGTGTGATGTGTCTGATGTGTGCTCTGTGCTTGTGTGATGTGTCTGATGTGTGCTCTGTGCTTGGGTAATGTGTCTGATGTGTGTTCTGTGCTTGTGTGATGCGTCTCATGTGTGCTCTGTGCTTGGGTAATGTGTCTGATGTGTACTCTGTCCTTGTGTGATGTGTCTGATGTGTGCTCTGTGCTTGGGTAATGTGTCTGTTGTGTGCTCTGTCCTTGTGTGATGTGTCTGATGTGCGCTGTGCTTGTGTGATGCGTCTTATGTGTGCTCTGTCCTTGTGTGATGTGTCTGATGTGCGCTGTGCTTGTGTGATGCGTCTGATGTGTGTTCTGTGCTTGTGTGATGTGTCTGATGTGTGCTCTGTGCTTGTGTGATATGTCTCATGTGTGCACTGTGCTTGTGTAATGTGTATGATGTGTGCTATGTGCTTGTGTGATGTGTCTGATGTGTGCTCTGTGCTTGTGTGATGTGTCTGATGTGTGCTCTGTGCTTGGGTAATGTGTCTGATGTGTGTTCTGTGCTTGTGTGATATGTCTCATGTGTGCTCTGTGCTTGGGTAATGTGTCTGATGTGTACTCTGTCCTTGTGTGATGTGTCTGATGTGTGCTCTGTGCTTGTGTGATATGTCTCATGTGTGCACTGTGCTTGTGTAATGTGTATGATGTGTGCTATGTGCTTGTGTGATGTGTCTGATGTGTGCTCTGTGCTTGTGTGATGTGTCTGATGTGTGCTTTGTGCTTGGTGATGTGTCTGATGTGTGCTCTGTGCTTGTGTGATATGTCTGATGTGTGCTCTGTTCTTGTGTGATGTGTCTGATGTGTGCTCTGGACTTGTGTGATGTGTCTGATGTGTGCTCTATGCTAGGGTAATGTGTCTGATGTGTGCTATGTGCTTGGGTGATGTGTCTGATGTGTGCTATGCGCTTGTGTGATGTGTCTGATGTGTGTTCTGTGCTTGTGTGATGTGTCTGATGTGTCTTCTGTGCTTGTGTGATATGTCTGATGTGTGCTCTGTGCTTGTGTGATGTGTCTGATGTGTACTCTGTGCTTGTGTGATGTGTCTGATGTGTGCTCTGTGCTTGGGTGATGTGTCTGATGTGTGTTCTGCGCTTGTGTGATGTGTCTGATGTGTGCTCTGTGCTTGTGTGATGTGTCTGATGTGTGCTCTGTGCTTGTGTGATGTGTCTGATGTGTGGGCTGTGTTCGTATGATGTGTCTGATGTGTGTTCTGTGCTTGTGTGATGTGTCTGATGTGTGCTCTGTCCTTGTGTGATGTGTCTGATGTGTGCTCTGTGCTAGGGTAATGTGTCTGATGTGTGCTAGGTGATTGGGTGATGTGTCTGATGTGTGATCTGTGCTTGTGTGATGTGTCTGATGTGTGCTCTGTGCTTGTGTGATGTGTCTGATGTGTGCTCTGTGCTTGTGTGATGTGTCTGATGTGTGCACTGTGCTTGTGTGATGTGCCTGATGTGTGCTCTGTGCTTGTGTGATGTGTCTGATGTGTGCTCTGTGCTTGTGTGATGTGTCTGATGTGTGCTCTGTGCTTGTGTGATGTGTCTGATGTGTGCTCTGTGCTTGTGTGATGTGTCTGATGTGTGCTCTGTGCTTGTGTAATGTGTCTGATGTGTGCTATGTGCTTGTGTGATGTGTCTGATGTGTGCTATGTGCTTGTGTGATGTGTCTGATGTGTGCTATGTGCTTGGGTGATGTGTCTGATGTGTGCTCTGTGCTTGTGTGATGTGCCTGATGTGTGCTCTGTGCTTGTGTGATGTGTCTGATGTGTGCTCTGTGCTTGTGTGATGTGTCTGATATGTGTTCTGCGCTTGTGTGTTGTGTCTGATGTGTGTTCTGTACTTGTGTGATATGTCTGATGTGTCTTCTGTGCTTGTGTGATGTGTCTAATGTGTGCTCTGTGCTTGTGTGATGTGTCTGATTTGTGCTCTGTGCTTGTGGAATGTGTCTTATATGTGTTCTGCGCTTGTGTATTGTGTCTGATGTGTGTTCTGCGCTTGTGTGATGTGTCTGATGTGTCTTCTGTGCTTGTGTGATGTGTCTGATGTGTGCTCTGTGCTTGTGTGATGTGTCTGATTTGTGCTCTGTGCTTGTGTAATGTGTCTGATGTGTCTGCTCTGTCCTTGTGTGATGTGTCTGATATGTGCTCTGTCCTTGTGTGATGTGTGCTCTGTGCTTGTGTGATGTGTCTCATGTGTGCTCTGTCCTTGTGTGATGTGTCTGATGTGTGCACTGTCCTTGTGTGATGTGTCTGATGTGTGCTCTGTCCTTGTGTGATGTGTCTGATGTGTGCTCTGTCCTTGTGTGATGTGTCTCATGTGTGCTCTGTCCTTGTGTGATGTGTCTCATGTGTGCTCTGTCTTTGTGTGATGTGTCTGATGTGTGCTCTGTCCTTGTGTGATGTGTCTGATGTGTGCTCTGTGCTTGAGTGATGTGTCTGATGTGTGCTCTGTGCTTGTGTGATGTGTCTGATGTGTGCTCTGTGCTTGTGTGATGTGACTGATGTGTGTTCTGTGCTTGTGTGATGTGTCTGATGTGTGCTCTGTCCTTGTGTGATGTGTCTGATGTGTGCTCTGTGCTTGTGTGATGTGTCTGATGTGTGCTCTGTGCTTGTGTGATGTGTCTGATGTGTGCTCTGTGCTTGTGTGATGTGTCTGATGTGTGCTCTGTGATTGTGTGATGTGTCTGATGTGTGTTCTGTGCTTGTGTGATGTGTCTGATGTGTGTTCTGTGATTGTATCATGTGTCTAATGTGTACTCTGTGCTTGTGTGATGTGTCTGATTTGTGCTATGTACTTGTGTGATGTGTCTGATGTGTGCTCTTTGCTTGTGTGATGTGTCTGATGTGTGTTCTGTGCTTGTGTGATGTGTCTGATGTGTGTTCTGTGATTGTATCATGTGTCTAATGTGTACTCTGTGCTTGTGTGATGTGTCTGATGTGTGCTATGTGCTTGGGTGATGTGTCTGATGTGTGCTCTGTCCTTGTGTGATGTGTCTGATGTGTGCACTGTGCTTGTGTGATGTGTCTGATGTGTGCTCTGTGCCTGTGTGATGTGTCTGATATGTGCTCTATGCTTGTGTTGTGTCTGATATGTGCTCTATGCTTGTGTGATGTGTCTGATGTTTGCTCTGTACTTGTGTGATGTGTCTGATGTGTGTTATGTGCTTGTGTGATGTGTCTGATGTGTGCTCTTTGCTTGGGTGATGTGTCTGATGTGTGCTCTGTCCTTGTGTGATGTGTCTGATGTGTGCACTGTGCTTGTGTGATGTGTCTGATGTGTGCTCTGTGCCTGTGTGATGTGTCTGATGTGTGCTCTATGCTTGTGTGATATGTCTGATATGTGCTCTATGCTTGTGTGATGTGTCTGATGTGTGTTCTGTGCTTGTGTGATGTGTCTGATGTTTGCTCTGTACTTGTGTGATGTGTCTGATGTGTGTTATGTGCTTGTGTGATGTGTCTGATGTGTGCTCTTTGCTTGGGTGATGTGTCTGATGTGTGTTCTGTGCTTGTGTGATGTGTCTGATATGTGCTCTGTGCTTGTGTAATGTGTCTGATGTGTGTTCTGCACTTGTGTGATGTGTCTGATGTGTGGGCTGTGCTTGTGTGATGTGTCTGATGTGTGCTCTGTGCTTGTGTGATGTGTCTGATGTGTGCTCTGTGCTTGTGTGATGTGTCTGATGTGTACTCTGTACTTGTGTGATGTGTCTGATGTGTGCTCTGTGCTTGTGTAATGTGTCTGATGTGTGCTCTGTGATTGTGTGATGTGTCTGATGTGTGTTCTGTGCTTGTGTGATGTGTTTGATGTGTGCTCTATGCTTTTGTGATGTGTCTGATGTGTGCTCTATGCTTGTGTGATGTGTCTTATTTGTGTTCTGCGCTTGTGTGTTGTGTCTGATGTGTGTTCTGTACTTGTGTGATGTGTCTGATGTGTCTTCTGTGCTTGTGTGATGTGTCTAATGTGTGCTCTGTGCTTGTGTGATGTGTCTGATTTGTGCTCTGTGCTTGTGGAATGTGTCTTATATGTGTTCTGCGCTTGTGTGTTTTGTCTGATGTGTGTTCTGTGTGTGTGTATTGTGTCTGATGTGTGTTCTGCGCTTGTGTGATGTGTCTGATGTGTCTTCTGTGCTTGTGTGATGTGTCTGATGTGTGCTCTGTGCTTGTGTGATGTGTCTGATTTGTGCTCTGTGCTTGTGTAATGTGTCTGATGTGTCTGCTCTGTCCTTGTGTGATGTGTCTGATATGTGCTCTGTCCTTGTGTGATGTGTGCTCTGTGCTTGTGTGATGTGTCTGATGTGTCTGCTCTGTGCTTGTGTGATGTGTCTGATATGTGCTCTGTCCTTGTGTGATGTGTGCTCTGTCCTTGTGTGATGTGTCTGATGTGTGCTCTGTCTTTGTGTGATGTGTCTGATGTGTGCTCTGTCCTTGTGTGATGTGTCTGATGTGTGCTCTGTCCTTGAGTGATGTGTCTGATGTGTGCTCTGTGCTTGTGTGATGTGTCTGATGTGTGCTCTGTGCTTGTGTGATGTGTCTGATGTGTGCTCTGTGCTTGTGTGATGTGACTGATGTGTGTTCTGTGCTTGTGTGATGTGTCTGATGTGTGCTCTGTGCTTGTGTGATGTGTCTGATGTGTGCTCTCTGCTTGTGTGATGTGTCTGATGTGTGCTATGTACTTGTGTGATGTGTCTGATGTGTGCTCTTTGCTTGTGTGATGTGTCTGATGTGTGTTCTGTGCTTGTGTGATGTGTCTGATGTGTGTTCTGTGATTGTATCATGCGTCTAATGTGTACTCTGTGCTTGTGTGATGTGTCTGATGTGTGCTATGTACTTGTGTGATGTGTCTGATGTGTGATCTTTGCTTGTGTGATGTGTCTGATGTGTGTTCTGTGATTGTATCATGTGTCTAATTTGTACTCTGTGCTTGTGTGATGTGTCTGATGTGTGCTATGTGCTTGGGTGATGTGTCTGATGTGTGCTCTGTCCTTGTGTGATGTGTCTGATGTGTGCACTGTGCTTGTGTGATGTGTCTGATGTGTGCTCTGTGCCTGTGTGATGTGTCTGATATGTGCTCTATGCTTGTGTGATGTGTCTGATGTGTGCTCTGTGCCTGTGTGATGTGTCTGATATGTGCTCTATGCTTGTGTCATGTGTCTGATATGTGCTCTATGCTTGTGTGATGTGTCTGATGTGTGTTCTGTGCTTGTGTGATGTGTCTGATGTTTGCTCTGTACTTGTGTGATGTGTCTGATGTGTGTTACGTGCTTGTGTGATGTGTCTGATGTGTGCTCTGTGTTTGTGTGATGTGTCTGATGTGTGCTATTTGCTTGGGTGATGTGTCTGATGTGTACTCTGTCCTTGTGTGATGTGTCTGATGTGTGCTCTGTGCTTGTGTAATGTGTCTGATGTGTGCTCTGTGCTTGTGTGATGTGTTTGATGTTTGTTCTGTACTTGTGTGATGTGTGCTCTGTACTTGTGTGATGTGTCTGATTTGTGTTCTGTGCTTGTGTGATGAGTCTGATGTGTGCTCTATGCTTGTGTAATGTGTCTGATGTGTGTTCTGTACTTGTGTGATGTGTCTGATGTGTGCTCTGTACTTGTGTGATGTGTCTGATTTCTGTTCTGTGCTTGTGTGATGTGTCTGATGTGTGCTCTATGCTTGTGTGATGTGTCTGATGTGTGTTCTGTTCTTGTGTGATGTGTCTGATTTTTGCTCTGTACTTGTGTGATGTGTCTGATGTGTGCTCTGTACTTGTGTGATGTGTCTGATTTCTGTTCTGTGCTTGTGTGATGTGTCTGACGTGTGATCTGTGATTGTGTGATGTGTCTGATGTGTGTTCTGCGCTTGTGTGATGTGTCTGATGTGTGTTCTGTGCTTGTGTGATGTGTCTGATATGTGCTCTGTGCTTGTGTGATGTGTCTGATGTGTGCTCTGTGCTTGTGTGATGTGTCTGATGTGTGCTCTATGTTTGTGTGATGTGTTTGATGTGTGCTCTATGCTTGTGTGATGTGTCTGATGTGTGTTCTGTGCTTGTGAGATTTGTCTGATGTGCGCTCTGTGCTTGTGTGATGTGTCTGATGTGTGCTCTGTGCTTGTGTGATGTGTCTGATGTGTGCTCTCTGCTTGTGTGATGTGTCTGATGTGTGCTCTCTGCTTGTGTGATGTGTCTGATGTGTGCTCTGTGCTTGTGTAATGTGTCTGATGTGCTCTCTTTGCTTGTGTAATGTGTCTGATGTGTGCTATGTGCTTGTGTAAGGTGTCTGAAATGTGCTCTGTGTTTGTGTAATGTGTCTGATGTGTGCTCTGTGCTTGTGTGATGTGTCTGATGTGTGCTCTGTGCTTGGGTAATGTGTCTGATGTGTACTCTGTCCTTGTGTGATGTGTCTGATGTGCGCTCTGTGC
This sequence comes from Dendrobates tinctorius, assembly GCF_039654945.1. Lineage (NCBI taxonomy): Eukaryota > Metazoa > Chordata > Amphibia > Anura > Dendrobatidae > Dendrobates > Dendrobates tinctorius. Next base: position 31,397,800 of record NW_027361696.1, on the reverse strand, counting down.
TTGTGTAATGTGTATGATGTGTGCTATGTGCTTGTGTGATGTGTCTGATGTGTGCTCTGTGCTTGTGTGATGTGTCTGATGTGTGCTCTGTGCTTGGGTAATGTGTCTGATGTGTGTTCTGTGCTTGTGTGATGCGTCTCATGTGTGCTCTGTGCTTGGGTAATGTGTCTGATGTGTACTCTGTCCTTGTGTGATGTGTCTGATGTGTGCTCTGTGCTTGGGTAATGTGTCTGTTGTGTGCTCTGTCCTTGTGTGATGTGTCTGATGTGCGCTGTGCTTGTGTGATGCGTCTGATGTGTGCTCTGTCCTTGTGTGATGTGTCTGATGTGCGCTGTGCTTGTGTGATGCGTCTGATGTGTGTTCTGTGCTTGTGTGATGTGTCTGATGTGTGCTCTGTGCTTGTGTGATATGTCTCATGTGTGCACTGTGCTTGTGTAATGTGTATGATGTGTGCTATGTGCTTGTGTGATGTGTCTGATGTGTGCTCTGTGCTTGTGTGATGTGTCTGATGTGTGCTCTGTGCTTGGGTAATGTGTCTGATGTGTGTTCTGTGCTTGTGTGATATGTCTCATGTGTGCTCTGTGCTTGGGTAATGTGTCTGATGTGTACTCTGTCCTTGTGTGATGTGTCTGATGTGTGCTCTGTGCTTGTGTGATATGTCTCATGTGTGCACTGTGCTTGTGTAATGTGTATGATGTGTGCTATGTGCTTGTGTGATGTGTCTGATGTGTGCTCTGTGCTTGTGTGATGTGTCTGATGTGTGCTCTGTGCTTGGGTAATGTGTCTGATGTGTGCTCTGTCCTTGTGTGATGTGTCTGATGTGCGCTGTGCTTGTGTGATGCGTCTGATGTGTGTTCTGTGCTTGTGTGATGTGTCTGATGTGTGCTCTGTGCTTGTGTGATATGTCTCATGTGTGCAGTGTGCTTGTGTAATGTGTATGATGTGTGCTATGTGCTTGTGTGATGTGTCTGATGTGTGCTCTGTGCTTGTGTGATGTGTCTGATGTGTGCTCTGTGCTTGGGTAATGTGTCTGATGTGTGTTCTGTGCTTGTGTGATATGTCTCATGTGTGCTCTGTGCTTGGGTAATGTGTCTGATGTGTACTCTGTCCTTGTGTGATGTGTCTGATGTGTGCTCTGTGCTTGTGTGATGTGTCTGATGTGTTCTCTGTGCTTGGGTAATGTGTCTGATGTGTACTCTGTCCTTGTGTGATGTGTCTGATGTGCGCTGTGCTTGTGTGATGCGTCTGATGTGTGTTCTGTGCTTGTGTGATGTGTCTGATGTGTGCTCTGTGCTTGTGTGATATGTCTCATGTGTGCACTGTGCTTGTGTGATGTGTCTCATGTGTGCTCTGTGCTTGGGTAATGTGTCTGATGTGTACTCTGTCCTTGTGTGATATGTCTCATGTGTGCACTGTGCTTGTGTGATGTGTCTGATGTGTGCTCTGTGCTTGTGTGATGTGTCTGATGTGTGCTATGTGCTTGTGTAATGTGTCTGATGTGCTCTCTTTGCTTGTGTAATGTGTCTGATGTGTGCTCTGTGCTTGTGTAATGTGTCTGATGTGTGCTCTGTGCTTCTGTGATATGTCTCATGTGTGCACTGTGCTTTTGTGATGTGTCTGATGTGTGCTCTGTGCTTGGATAATGTGTCTGATGTGTACTCTGTCCTTGTGTGATGTGTCTGATGTGTTCTATGTGCTTGTGTGATGTGTCTGATGTGTGCTCTGTGCTTGTGTGATGTGTCTGATGTGTTCTATGTGCTTGTGTGATGTGTCTGATGTGTGCTCTGTACTTGTGTGATGTGTCTGATGTGTGCTCTGTGCTTGGGTAATGTGTCTGATGTGTGTTCTTTGCTTGTGTGATGTGTCTGATGTGTGCTCTGTGCTTGTGTGATGTGTCTGATGTGTGTTCTGTGCTTGTGTGATGTGTCTGATGTGTACTCTGTCCTTGTGTGATGTGTCTGATGTGCGCTCTGTGCTTGTGTAATGTGTCTGATGTGTGCTATGTGCTTCTGTGATGTGTCTGATGTGTGCTATGTGCTTCTGTGATGTGTCTGATGTGTGTTCTGTGCTTGTGTGATGTGTCTGATGTGTACTCTGTCCTTGTGTGATGTGTCTGATGTGCGCTCTGTGCTTGTGTAATGTGTCTGATGTGTGCTATGTGCTTGTGTAATGTGTCTGATGTGTGCTATGTGCTTCTGTGATGTGTCTGATGTATGTTCTGTGCTTGTGTGATGTGTCTGATGTGCACTCTGTCCTTGTGTGATGTGTCTGATGTGCGCTCTGTGCTTGTGTGATGTGTCTGATGTGTGCTCTGTGCTTGGGTAATGTGTCTGATGTGTGTTCTGTGCTTGTGTGAAATGTCTGATGTGTGCACTGTACTTGTGTGATGTGTCTGATGTGTGTTCTGTGCTTGTGTTATATGTCTGATGTGTTCATTGTGCTTAGGTGATGTGTCTGATGTGTGCTCTGTGCTTGTGTGATGTGTCTGATGTGTCTTCTGTGCTTGTGTGATGTGTCTGATGTGTGCTCTGTGCTTGTGTGATGTGTCTGATGTGTGCTCTGTGCTTGGGTAATGTGTCTGATGTGTGCTCTGTGCTTGTGTGATGTGTCTGATGTGTGTTCTGTGCTTGTGTGATGTGTCTGATGTGTGCTCTATGCTTGTGTGATGTGTCTGATGTGTGCTCTGTGCTTGTGTGATGTGTCTTATATGTGGGCTGTGCTTGTGTGATGTGTCTGATGTGTTCTCTGTGCTTGCGTGATGTGTCTGATGTGTCTTCTGTGCTTGTGTGATGTGTCTGATGTGTGTTCTGCGCTTGTGTGATGTGTCTGATGTGTGCTCTGTGCTTGTGTGATGTGTCTGATGTGTGCTCTGTGCTTGTGTGATGTGTCTGATGTGTGGGCTGTGCTCGAATGATGTGTCTGATGTGTGTTCTGTGCTTGTGTGATGTGTCTGATGTGTGCTCTGTCCTTGTGTGATGTGTCTGATGTGTGCTCTGTGCTAGGGTAATGTGTCTGATGTGTGCTAGGTGCTTGTGTGATGTGTCTGATGTGTGCTCTATTCTTGTGTAATGTGTCTGATGTGTGCTCTGGAGTTGTGTGATGTGTCTTATGTGTGCTCTGTTCTTGTGTGATGTGTCTGATGTGTGCTCTGCACTTGTGTGATGTGTCTGATGTGTGTTCTGTGCTAGTGTGATGTGTCTGATGTGTGTTCTGTGCTTGTGTGATGTGTCTGATGTGTGCTCTGTGTTTGTGTGATGTGTCTGATGTGTGCTCTGTGTTTGTGTGATGTGTCTGATGTGTGCTCTATGCTTGTGTGATGTGTCTGATGTGTGCTCTGAGCTAGGGTAATGTGTCTGGTGTGTGCTATGTGCTTGTGTGATGTGTCTGATGTGTGCTCTGTGCTTGTGTAATGTGTCGGATGTGTGCTCTGTGCTTGTGTGATGTGTATGATGTATGTTCTGTACTTGTGTGATGTGTGCTCTGTACTTGTGTGGTGTGTCGGATGTGGGCTCTGTACTTGTGTGATGTGTCTGATGTGTGCTCTATGCTTGTGTGATGTGTCTGATATGTGCTCTGTCCATGTGTGATGTGTCTGATTTGTGCTCTGTGCTTGTGGAATGTGTCTGATGTGTGCTTTGTACTTGTGTGTTGTGTCTGATGTGTGTTCTGTGTGTGTGGATTGTGTCTGATGTGTGTTCTGCACTTGTGTGATGTGTCTGATGTGTCTTCTGTGCTTGTGTGATGTGTCTGATGTGTGCTCTGTGCTTGTGTGATGTGTCTGATTTGTGCTCTGTGCTTGTGTAATGTGTCTGATGTGTCTGCTCTGTCCTTGTGTGATGTGTGCTCTGTGCTTGTGTGATGTGTCTCATGTGTGCTCTGTCCTTGTGTGATGTGTCTGATGTGTCCTCTGACTTTGTGTGATGTGTCTGATGTGTGCTCTGTGCTTGTGTGATGTGTCTGATGTGTGCTCTGTCCTTGTGTGATGTGTCTGATGTGTGGGCTGTGCTTGTGTGATGTGTCTGATATGTGCTCTGTGCTTGTGTGATGTGTCTGATATGTGCTCTGTGCTTGTGTGATGTGTCTGATGTGTGCTCTGTGCTTGTGTGATGTGTCTGATGTGTGCTCTGTGCTTGTGTAATGTGTCTGATGTGTGTTCTGCACTTGTGTGATGTGTCTGATGTGTGGGCTGTGCTTGTGTGATGTGTCTGATGTGTGCTCTGCGCTTGTGTGTTGTGTCTGATGTGTGCTCTGTGCTTGTGTGATGTGTCTGATGTGTGCTCTGTGATTGTGTAATGTGTCTGATGTGTGCTCTGTGATTGTGTGATGTGTCTGATGTGTTTTCTGCACTTGTGTGATGTGTCTGATGTGTAGTCTGTACTTGTGTGATGTGTCTGATATGTGCTCTGCGCTTGTGTGTTGTGTCTGATGTGTGTTCTGCACTTGTGTGATGTGTCTGATGTGTGGGGTGTGCTTGTGTGATGTGTCTGATGTGTGCTCTGTGCTTGTGTGATGTGTCTGATGTGTGCTCTGTGCTTGTGTGATGTGTCTGATGTGTGCTCTGTGCTTGTGTGATGTGTCTGATGTGTGCTCTGTGCTTGTGTGATGTGTCTGATGTGTGCTCTGTGCTTGTGTGATGAGTCTGATGTGTACTCTGTTCTTGTGTGATGTGTCTGATGTGTGCACTGTGCTTGTGTAATGTGTCTGATTTGTGCTCTGTGCTTGTGTGATGTGTCTGATGTGTGCTCTGTTCTTGTGTGATGTGTCTGATGTGTGCTCTGTGCTTGTGTGATGTGTCTGATGTGTGCTCTGTGTTTGTGTTATGTGTCTGATGTGTGCTCTGTGCTTGTGTAATGTGTCTGATGTGTGCTCTGTGCTTGTGTGATGTGTCTGATGTGTGCTCCCTGCTTGTGTGATGTGTCTGATGTGTGCTTTGTGCTTGGTGATGTGTCTGATGTGTGCTCTGTGCTTGTCTGATGTGTGCTCTGTCCTTGTGTGATGTGTCTGATGTGTGCACTGTGCTTGTGTGATGTGTCTGATGTGTGCTCTGTGCCTGTGTGATGTGTCTGATGTGTGTTCTGGGCTTGTGTTGTGTCTGATGTGTGTTCTGGGCTTGTGTGATGTGTCTGATGTGTGCTCTGTGCTTGTGTGATGTGTCTGATATGTGCTCTATTCTTGTGTGATGTGTCTGATGTGTGATGTGTCTGATGTGTGTTCTGTGCTTGTGTGATGTGTCTGATGTTTGCTCTGTACTTGTGTGATGTGTCTGATGTGTGCTCTGTACTTGTGTGATGTGTCGGATGTGTGCTCTGTGCTTGTGTAATGTGTCTGATGTGTGTTCTGTGCTTGTGTGATGTGTCTGATTTGTGTTCTGTGCTTGTGTGATGTGTCTGATGTGTGCTCTATGCTTGTGTGATGTGTCTGATGTGTGTTCTGTGCTTGTGTGATGTGTCTGATGATTGCTCTGTACTTGTGTGATGTGTCTGATGTGTGTTCTGTGCTTGTGTGACGTGTCGGATGTGTGCTCTGTGCTTGTGTAATGTGTCTGATGTGTGTTCTGTGCTTGTGTGATGTGTCTGATGTGTGTTCTGTGCTTGTGTGATGTGTCTGATGTTTGCTCTGTGCTTGTGTAATGTGTCTGATGTGTGCTATGTGCTTGTGTGATGTGTCTGATGTGTGTTCTGTGCTTGTGTGATGTGTCTGATGTGTGTTCTGTGCTTGTGTGATGTGTCTGATGTTTGCTCTGTACTTGTGTGATGTGTGTTCTGTGCTTGTGTGATGTGTCTGATGTGTGCTCTGTGCTTGTGTGATGTGTCTGATGTTTATTCTGTGATTGTGTGATGTGTCTGATGTGTGCTCTATGTTTGTGTGATGTGTTTGATGTGTGCTCTATGCTTGTGTGATGTGTCTGATGTGTGCTCTGTGCTTGTGTGATGTGCGCTCTGTGCTTGTGTGATGTGTCTGATGTGCGCTCTGTGCTTGTGTGATGTGTCTGATGTGCGCTCTGTGCTTGTGTGATGTGTCTGATGTGTGCTCTGTGCTTGTGTGATGTGTCTGATGTGTGCTCTGTGCTTGTGTGATGTGTCTGATGTGTGCTCTGTGTTTGTGTGATGTGTCTGATGTGTGCTCTTTGCTTGGGTGATGTGTCTGATGTGTACTCTGTCCTTGTGTGATGTGTCTGATGTGTGCTCTGTGCTTGTGTAATGTGTCTGATGTGTGCTCTGTGCTTGTGTGATGTGTCTGATGTGTGCTCTGTGCTTTTGTGATGTGTCTGATGTGTGCTCTGTGCTTGTGTGATGTGTCTGATGTGTGCTCTGTGCATGTCTGATGTGTCTGATGTGCGCTCTGTGCTTGTGTGATGTGTCTGATGTGTGTTCTGTGCTTGTGTGATGTGTCTGATGTGTGTTCTGTGCTTGTGTGATGTGTCTGATATGTCCTCTATGCTTGTGTGATGTGTCTGATGTGTGCTCTGTGCTTGTGTGATGTGTCTGATGTGTGCTATGTGCTTGGGTGATGTGTCTGATGTGTACTCTGTCCTTGTGTGATGTGTCTGATGTGTGCACTGTGCTTGTGTAATGTGTCTGATGTGTGCTCTGTGCTTGTGTGATGTGTCTGATGTTTGTTCTGTACTTGTGTGATGTGTGCTCTGTACTTGTGTGATGTGTCTGATGTGTGCTCTATGCTTGTGTGATGTGTCTGATGTGTGTTCTGTGCTTGTGTGATGTGTCTGATGTGTGCTCTATGCTTGTGTGATGTGTCTGATGTGTGCTCTGTACTTGTGTGATGTGTCTGATGTGTGTTCTGTGCTTGTGTGATGTGTCTGATGTGTGTTCTGTGCTTGTGTGATGTGTCTGATGTTTGCTCTGTGCTTGTGTGATGTGTCTGATGTGTGTTCTGTGCTTGTGTGATGTGTCTGATGTTTGCTCTGTACTTGTGTGATGTATGCTCTGTACTTGTGTGATGTGTCTGATGTATGCTCTGTGCTTGTGTGATGTGTCTGATGTGTGCTCTGTACTTGTGTGATGTGTCTGATTTCTGTTCTGTGCTTGTGTGATGTGTCTGATGTGTGTTCTGTACTTGTGTGATGTGTCTGATGTGTGCTCTATGCTTGTGTGATGTGTCTGATGTGTGCTCTGTACTTGTGTGATGTGTCTGATTTCTGTTCTGTCCTTGTGTGATGTGTCTGATGTGTGTTCTGTGCTTGTGTGATGTGTCTGATGTTTGTTCTGTGCTTGTGTGATGTGTCTGATGTGTGTTCTGTGCTTGTGTGATGTGTCTGATGTGTGCTCTGTACTTGTGTGATGTTTGCTCTGTACTTGTGTGATGTTTGCTCTGTACTTGTGTGATGTTTGCTCTGTACTTGTGTGATGTATGCTCTGTACTTGTGTGATGTGTCTGATTTCTGTTCTGTGCTTGTGTGATGTGTCTGATGTGTGTTCTGTGCTTGTGTGATGTGTCTGATGTTTGCTCTGTACTTGTGTGATGTGTCTGATTTCTGTTCTGTGCTTGTGTGATGTGTCTGATGTGTGTTCTGTGCTTGTTTGATGTGTCTGATATGTGCTCTGTGCTTGTGTGATGTGTCTGATTTGTGCACTGTGGTTGTGTAATGTGTCTGATGTGTGCTCTGTGCTTGTGTGATGTGTCTGATGTGAGCTATATGCTTGTGTGATGTGTCTGATGTGTGCTCTGTGATTGTGTGATGTGTCTGATGTGTGTTCTGTGCTTGTGTGATGTGTCTGATGTGTGTTCTATGCTTGTGTGATGTGCCTGATGTGTGCTCTGTGCTTGTGTGATGTGTCTGGTGTGTGCTCTGTGCTTGTGTGATGTGTCTGATGTGTGCTCTGTGCTTGTGTGATGTGTCTGATGTGTGCTCTATGCTTGTGTGATGTGTCTGACGTGCGCACTGTGCTTGTGTGATGTGTAAGATGTGCGTTCTGCGCTTGTGTGATGTGTCTGATGTGTGCTATGTGCTGGTGTGATGTGTCTGATGTGTGCTCTGTACTTGTGTGATGTGTCTGATGTGTGCTCTGTGCTTGTGTGATGTGTCTGATGTGTGCTCTGTGCTTGTGTGATGTGTCTGATGTGTGCTCTGTCCTTGTGTGATGTGTCTGATGTGTGCTCTGTGCTTGTGTGATGTGTCTGATGTGTGCTCTGTCCTTGTGTGATGTGTCTGATGTGTGCACTGTGCTTGTGTGATGTGTCTGATGTGTGCTCATTGCTTGTGTGATGTGTCTGATGTGTGCTCTGTCCTTGTGTGATGTGTCTGATGTGTGCACTGTGCTTGTGTGATGTGTCTGATGTGTGTTCTGTGCTTGTGTGATGTGTCTGATGTGTGTTCTGTGCTTGTGTGATATGTCTGATGTGTGCTCTGTGCTTGTGTGATGTGTCTGATGTGTGCTCTGTGCTTGTGTGATATGTCTGATGTGTGCTCTGTGCTTGTGTGATGTGTCTGATGTGTGCTCTGTGCCTGTGTGATATGTCTGATGTGTGTTCTGGGCTTGTGTGATGTGTCTGATGTGTGTTCTGCGCTTGTGTGATGTGTCTGATGTGTGCTCTGTGCTTGTGTGATGTGTCTGACGTGCGCACTGTGCTTGTGTGATATGTCTGATGTGTGCTCTGTTCTTGTGTGATGTGTCTGATGTGTGCTCTGTGCTTGTGTGATGTGTCTGACGTGCGCACTGTGCTTGTGTGATATGTCTGATGTGTGCTCTGTTCTTGTGTGATGTGTCTGATGTGTGCTCTGTGCTTGTGTGATGTGTCTGACGTGCGCACTGTGCTTGTGTGATGTGACTGATATGTGGTTTTTGCTTGTGTGATGTGTCTTATATGTTGGCTGTGCTTGTGTGATGTGTCTGATGTGTGCTCTGTGCTTGTGTGATATGTCTGATGTGTGCTCTGTGCTTGTGTGATATGTCTGATGTGTGCTCTGTGTTTGTGTGATGTGTCTGATGTGTGGTCTGTGCTTGTGTGATGTGTCTGATGTGTGTTCTGGGCTTGTGTGATGTGTCTGATGTGTGTTCTGGGCTTGTGTGATGTGTCTGATGTGTGCTTTGTACTTGTGTGATGTGTCTGATGTGTGCTCTATGCTTGTGCGATGTGTCTGATGTGTGTTCTGTGCTTGTGTGATGTGTCTGATGTTTGCTCTGTACTTGTGTGATGTGTCTGATGTGTGCTCTGTACTTGTGTGATGTGTCGGATGTGTGCTCTGTACTTGTGTGATGTGTCTGATGTGTGCTCTGTACTTGTGTGATGTGTCGGATGTGTGCTCTGTGCTTGTGTGATGTGTCTGATGTGTGTTCTGGGCTTGTGTGATGTGTCTGATGTGTGTTCTGGGCTTGTGTGATGTGTCTGATGTGTGCTTTGTACTTGTGTGATGTGTCTGATGTGTGCTCTGTGCCTGTGTGATGTGTCTGATGTGTGTTCTGGGCTTGTGTGATGTGTTTGATGTGTGTTCTGTGCTTTTGTGATGTGTCTGATGTTTGCTCTGTACTTGTGTGATGTGTCTGATGTGTGCTCTGTACTTGTGTGATGTGTCGGATGTGTGCTCTGTGCTTGTGAAATGTATCTGATGTGTGTTCTGTGCTTGTGTGATGTGTCTGATTTGTGTTCTGTGCTTGTGTCTGATGTGTGCTCTATGCTTGTGTGATGTGTCTGATGTGTGTTCTGTGCTTGTGTGATGTGTCTGATGATTGCTCTGTACTTGTGTGATGTGTCTGATGTGTGTTATGTGCATGTGTGATGTGTCTGATGTGTGTTCTGTGCTTGTGTGATGTGTCTGATGTTTGCTCTGTGCTTGTGTAATGTGTCTGATGTGTGCTCTGTGCTTGTGTGATGTGTCTGATGTGTGTTCTGTGCTTGTGTGATGTGTCTGATGTGTGTTCTGTGCTTGTGTGATGTGTCTGATGTGTGCTCTGTGCTTGTGTGACGTGTCGGATGTGTGATCTGTGCTTGTGTGATGTGTCTGATGTGTGTTCTGTGCTTGTGTGATGTGTCTGATGTGTGTTCTGTGCTTGTGTGATGTGTCTGATGTTTGCTCTGTGCTTGTGTAATGTGTCTGATGTGTGCTATGTGCTTGTGTGATGTGTCTGATGTGTGTTCTGTGCTTGTGTGATGTGTCTGATGTGTGTTCTGTGCTTGTGTGATGTGTCTGATGTGTGCTCTGTGCTTGTGTGACGTGTCGGATGTGTGATCTGTGCTTGTGTGATGTGTCTGATGTGTGTTCTGTGCTTGTGTGATGTGTCTGATGTGTGTTCTGTGCTTGTGTGATGTGTCTGATGTTTGCTCTGTGCTTGTGTAATGTGTCTGATGTGTGTTCTGTGCTTGTGTGATGTGTCTGATGTTTGCTCTGTACTTGTGTGATGTGTGCTCTGTACTTGTGTGATGTGTCTGATGTGTGCTCTTTGCTTGTGTGATGTGTCTGATGTGTGTTCTGTACTTGTGTGATGTGTCTGATATGTGCTCTGTGCTTTTGTGATGTGTCTGATGTGTGCTCTGTGCTTGTGTGATGTGTCTGATGTGTGCTATGTGCTTGTGTAATGTGTCTGATGTTTGTTCTGTGATTGTGTGATGTGTCTGATGTGTGCTCTATGCTTGTGTGATGTGTTTCATGTGTGCTCTATGCTTGTGTGATGTGTCTGATGTGTGCTCTGTGCTTGTGTGATGTGTCTGATGTGCGCTCTGTGCTTGTGTGATGTGTCTGATGTGCGCTCTGTGCTTGTGTGATGTGTCTGATGTGTGCTCTGTGCTTGTGTGATGTGTCTGATGTGTGCTCTGTGCTTGTGTGATGTGTCTGATGTGTGCTCTGTGTTTGTGTGATGTGTCTGATGTGTGCTCTTTGCTTGGGTGATGTGTCTGATGTGTACTCTGTGCTTGTGTGATGTGTCTGATGTGTGCTCTGTGCTTGTGTAATATGTCTGATGTGTGCTCTGTGCTTGTGTGATGTGTCTGATGTGTGCTCTGTGCTTTTGTGATGTGTCTGATGTGTGCTCTGTGCTTGTGTGATGTGTCTGATGTGTGCTCTGTGCATGTCTGATGTGTCTGATGTGTGTTCTGGGCTTGTGTGATGTGTCTGATATGTCCTCTATGCTTGTGTGATGTGTCTCATGTGTGCTCTGTGCTTGTGTGATGTGTCTGATGTGTGCTATGTGCTTGGGTGATGTGTCTGATGTGTACTCTGTCCTTGTGTGATGTGTCTGATGTGTGCTCTGTGCTTGTGTGATGTGTCTGATGTGTGCTCTGTGCTTGTGTGATGTGTCTGATGTTTGTTCTGTACTTGTGTGATGTGTGCTCTGTACTTGTGTGATGTGTCTGATTTGTGTTCTGTGCATGTGTGATGTGACTGATGTGTGCTCTATGCTTGTGTAATGTGTCTGATGTGTGTTCTGTGCTTGTGTGATGTGTCGGATGTTTGCTCTGTACTTATGTGATGTGTCTGATGTGTGCTTTGTACTTGTGTGATGTGTCTGATGTGTGCTCTGTGCTTTTGTGATGTGTCTGATGTGTGCTCTGTGCTTGTGTGATGTGTCTGATGTGTGCTCTGTGCATGTCTGATGTGTCTGATGTGTGTTCTGGGCTTGTGTGATGTGTCTGATATGTCCTCTATGCTTGTGTGATGTGTCTTATGTGTACTCTGTGCTTGTGTGATGTGTCTGATGTGTGCTATGTGCTTGGGTGATGTGTCTGATGTGTACTCTGTCCTTGTGTGATGTGTCTGATGTGTGCTCTGTGCTTGTGTAATGTGTCTGATGTGTGCTCTGTGCTTGTGTGATGTGTCTGATGTTTGTTCTGTACTTGTGTGATGTGTGCTCTGTACTTGTGTGATGTGTCTGATTTGTGTTCTGTGCTTGTGTGATGTGACTGATGTGTGCTCTATGCTTGTGTAATGTGTCTGATGTGTGCTCTGTGCTTGTGTGATGTGTCTGATGTGTGCAATGTGCTTGTGTGATGTGTCTGATGTGTGCTATGTGCTTGTGTAATGTGTCTGATGTGTGCTCTGTGCTTGTGTGATGTGTCTGATGTGTACTCTGTCCTTGTGTGATGTGTCTGATGTGTGCTCTGTGCTTGTGTAATGTGTCTGATGTGTGCTCTGTGCTTGTGTGATGTGTCTGATGTTTGTTCTGTACTTGTGTGATGTGTGCTCTGTACTTGTGTGATGTGTCTGATTTGTGTTCTGTGCTTGTGTGATGTGTCGGATGTTTGCTCTGTACTTATGTGATGTGTCTGATGTGTGCTTTGTACTTGTGTGATGTGTCTGATGTGTGCTCTATGCTTGTGTGATGTGTCTGATGTGTGTTCTGTGCTTGTGTGATGTGTCTGATGTGTGCTCTGTGCTTTTGTGATGTGTCTGATGTGTGCTCTGTGCTTGTGTGATGTGTCTGATGTGTGCTCTGGGCTTGTGTGATGTGTCTGATATGTCCTCTATGCTTGTGTGATGTGTCTTATGTGTGCTCTGTGCTTGTGTGATGTGTCTGATGTGCTTGGGTGATGTGTCTGATGTGTACTCTGTCCTTGTGTGATGTGTCTGATGTGTGCTCTGTGCTTGTGTAATGTGTCTGATGTGTGCTCTGTGCTTGTGTGATGCGTCTGATGTTTGTTCTGTACTTGTGTGATGTGTGCTCTGTACTTGTGTGATGTGTCTGATTTGTGTTCTGTGCTTGTGTGATGTGACTGATGTGTGCTCTATGCTTGTGTAATGTGTCTGATGTGTGTTCTGTGCTTGTGTGATGTGTCGGATGTTTGCTCTGTACTTATGTGATGTGTCTGATGTGTGCTTTGTACTTGTGTGATGTGTCTGATGTGTGCTCTATGCTTGTGTGATGTGTCTGATGTGTGTTCTGTGCTTGTGTGATGTGTCTGATTTTTGCTCTGTACTTGTGTGATGTGTCTGATGTGTGCTCTGTACTTGTGTGATGTGTCTGATTTCTATTCTGTGCTTGTGTGAAGTGTCTGATGTGTGTTCTGTGCTTGTGTGATGTGTATGATGTGTGTTCTGTGCTTGTTTGATGTGTCTGATATGTGCTCTGTGCTTGTGTGATGTGTCTGATGTGTGCTCTGTGCTTGTGTGATGTGTCTGATGTGCGCTATGTGCTTGGGTGAGATGACTCATGTGCACTCTGTCCTTGTGTGATGTGTCTGATGTGTGCACTGTGCTTGTGTAATGTGTCTGATGTGTGCACTGTGCTTGTGTAATGTGTCTGATGTGTGCTCTGTGCTTGTGTGATGTGTCTGATGTGAGCTATGTGCTTGTGTGATGTGTCTGATGTGTGCTCTGTGATTGTGTGATGTGTCTGATGTCTGTTCTGTGCTTGTGTGATGTGTCTGATATGTGTTCTATGCTTGTGTGATGTGCCTGATGTGTGCTCTGTGCTTGTGTGATGTGTCTGGTGTGTGCTCTGTGCTTGTGTGATGTGTCTGATGTGTGCTCTGTGCTTGTGTGATGTGTCTGATGTGTGCTCTGTGCTTGTGTGATGTGTCTGACGTGCGCACTGTGCTTGTGTGATGTGTCTGATGTGCGTTCTGCGCTTGTGTGATGTGTCTGATGTGTGCTATGTGATGGTGTGATGTGTCTGATGTGTGCTCTGTACTTGTGTGATGTGTCTGATGTGTGCTATGTGCTTGTGTGATGTGTCTGATGTGTGTTCTGTGCTTGTGTGATCTGTCTGATGTGCGTTCTGCGCTTTTGTGATGTGTGCTATGTGCTTGTGTGATATGTCTGATGTGTGCTCTGTGCTTGTGTGATGTGTCTTACGTGCGCAATGTGCTTGTGCGATGTGTCTGATGTGCGTTCTGCGCTTGTGTGATGTGTCTGATGTGTGCTCTATGCTTGTGAGATGTGTCTGATGTGTGTTTTGTGCTTGTGTGATGTGTCTGATGTGTGCACTGTGCTTGTGTGATGTGTCTGATGTGCGTTCTGTGCTTGTGTGATGTGTCTGATGTGTGCTCTGTGCTTGTGAGATGTGTGTGATGTGTGTTCTGTGCTTGTGTGATGCGTCTGATGTGTGTTCTGTGCTTGTGTGATGTGTCGGATGTTTGCTCTGTACTTATGTGATGTGTCTGATGTGTGCTTTGTACTTGTGTGATGTGTCTGATGTGTGCTCTATGCTTGTGTGATGTGTCTGATGTGTGTTCTGTGCTTGTGTGATGTGTCTGATTTTTGCTCTGTACTTGTGTGATGTGTCTGATGTGTGCTCTGTACTTGTGTGATGTGTCTGATTTCTATTCTGTGCTTGTGTGAAGTGTCTGATGTGTGTTCTGTGCTTGTGTGATGTGTATGATGTGTGTTCTGTGCTTGTTTGATGTGTCTGATATGTGCTCTGTGCTTGTGTGATGTGTCTGATGTGTGCTCTGTGCTTGTGTGATGTGTCTGATGTGCGCTATGTGCTTGGGTGAGATGACTCATGTGCACTCTGTCCTTGTGTGATGTGTCTGATGTGTGCACTGTGCTTGTGTAATGTGTCTGATGTGTGCACTGTGCTTGTGTAATGTGTCTGATGTGTGCTCTGTGCTTGTGTGATGTGTCTGATGTGAGCTATGTGCTTGTGTGATGTGTCTGATGTGTGCTCTGTGATTGTGTGATGTGTCTGATGTCTGTTCTGTGCTTGTGTGATGTGTCTGATATGTGTTCTATGCTTGTGTGATGTGCCTGATGTGTGCTCTGTGCTTGTGTGATGTGTCTGGTGTGTGCTCTGTGCTTGTGTGATGTGTCTGATGTGTGCTCTGTGCTTGTGTGATGTGTCTGATGTGTGCTCTGTGCTTGTGTGATGTGTCTGACGTGCGCACTGTGCTTGTGTGATGTGTCTGATGTGCGTTCTGCGCTTGTGTGATGTGTCTGATGTGTGCTATGTGATGGTGTGATGTGTCTGATGTGTGCTCTGTACTTGTGTGATGTGTCTGATGTGTGCTATGTGCTTGTGTGATGTGTCTGATGTGTGTTCTGTGCTTGTGTGATCTGTCTGATGTGCGTTCTGCGCTTTTGTGATGTGTGCTATGTGCTTGTGTGATATGTCTGATGTGTGCTCTGTGCTTGTGTGATGTGTCTTACGTGCGCAATGTGCTTGTGCGATGTGTCTGATGTGCGTTCTGCGCTTGTGTGATGTGTCTGATGTGTGCTCTATGCTTGTGAGATGTGTCTGATGTGTGTTTTGTGCTTGTGTGATGTGTCTGATGTGTGCACTGTGCTTGTGTGATGTGTCTGATGTGCGTTCTGTGCTTGTGTGATGTGTCTGATGTGTGCTCTGTGCTTGTGAGATGTGTGTGATGTGTGTTCTGTGCTTGTGTGATGCGTCTGATGTGTGTTCTGTGCTTGTGTGATGTGTCTGATGTGTGCACTGTGCTTGTGTGATGTGCCTGATGTGTGCTCTGTGCTTGTGTGATGTGTCTGATGTGTGCACTGTGCTTGTGTGATGTGTCTGATGTGTGGTCTGTGCTTGTGTGATGTGTGCTATGTGCTTGTGTGATGTGTCTGGTGTGTGCTCTCTGCTTGTGTGATGTGTCTGATGTGTGCTCTGTGCTTGTGTGATGTGTCTGATGTGTGCTCTGTGCTTGTGTAATGTGTATGATGTGCTCTCTTTGCTTGTGTAATGTGTCTGATGTGTGCTATGTGCTTGTGTAATGTGTCTGATGTGTGCTCTGTGCTTGTGTGATGTGTCTGATGTGTGCTCTGTGCTTGTGTGATGTGTCTGATGTGTGCTCTGTGCTTGTGTAATGTGTCTGATGTGTGCTCTGTGCTTGTGTGATGTGTCTGATGTGTGCTCTGTGCTTGGGAAATGTGTCTGATGTGTGCTCTGTGCTTGTGTAATGTGTCTGATGTGTGTTCTGTGCTTGTGTGATGTGTCTGATGTGTGCTCTGTGCTTGGGTAATGTGTCTGATGTGTGTTCTGTGCTTGTGTGATATGTCTGATGTGTGCACTGTGCTTGTGTGATGTGTCTGATGTGTGTTCTGTGCTTGTGTGATGTGTCTGATGTGTGCTCTGTGCTTGGGAAATGTGTCTGATGTGTGCTCTGTACTTGTGTAATGTGTCTGATGTGTGCTCTGTGCTTGTGTGATGTGTCTGATGTGTGCTCTGTGCTTGGGTAATGTGTCTGATGTGTGTTCTGTGCTTGTGTGATTTGTCTGGTGTGTGCTCTGTGCTTGTGTGATGTGTCTGATGTGTTCTCTGTTCTTGTGTGATGTGTCTGATGTGCGCAATGTGCTTGTGCGATGTGTCTGATGTGCGTTCTGCGCTTGTGTGATGTGTCTGATGTGTGCTCTATGCTTGTGAGATGTGTCTGATGTGTGTTGTGTGCTTGTGTGATGTGTCTGATGTGTGCACTGTGCTTGTGTGATGTGTCTGATGTGCGTTCTGCGCTTGTGTGATGTGTCTGATGTGTGCTCTGTGCTTGTGAGATGTGTCTGATGTGTGTTCTGTGCGTGTGTGATGCGTCTGATGTGTGCTTTGTGCTTGGTGATGTGTCTGATGTGTGCTTTGTGCTTGGTGATGTGTCTGATGTGTGCTCTGTGCTTGTGTGATGTGTCTGATGTGTGCTCTGTTCTTGTGTGATGTGTCTGATGTGTGCTCTGGACTTGTGTGATGTGTCTGATGTGTGCTCTATGCTAGGGTAATGTGTCTGATGTGTGCTATGTGCTTTGGTGATGTGTCTGATGTGTGCAATGTGCTTGTGTGATGTGTCTGATGTGTGCTCTGTGATTGTGTGTTGTGTCTGATGTGTGTTCTGTGCTTGTGTGATGTGTCATATGTGTTCTATTCTTGTGTGATGTGCCTGATGTGTGCTCTGGGCTTGTGTGATGTGTCTGATGTTCTCTGTTCTTGTGTGATGTGTCTGATGTGCGCTCTGTGCTTGTGTGATATGTCTGATGTGTGCTCTGTGCTTGTGTGATGTGTCTGATGTGTGCTCTGTGCTTGTGTGATGTGTCTGATGTGTGCTCTGGACTTGTGTGATGTGTCTGATGTGTGCTCTATGCTAGGGTAATGTGTCTGATGTGTGCTATGTGTTTGTGTGATGTGTCTGATGTGTGCTCTGTGCTTGTGTGATGTGTCTGATGTGTGCTCTGTGCTTGTGTAATGTGTCTGATGTGTGTTATGTGCTTGTGTAATGTGTCTGATGTGTGCTCTGTGCTTGTGTAATGTGTCTGATGTGTGCTCTGTCCTTGTGTGATGTGTCTGATGTGCGCTCTGTGCTTGTGTAATGTGTCTGATGTGTGCTATGTGCTTGTGTGATATGTCTGATGTGTGCTCTGTGCTTGTGTGATGTGTCTGATGTGTGCTCTTTGCTTGGGTAATGTGTCTGATGTGTGTTCTGTGCTTGTGTGATATGTCTCATGTGTGCACTGTGCTTGTGTGATGTGTCTGATGTGTGCTCTGTGCTTGGGTAATGTGTCTGATGTGTACTCTGTCCTTGTGTGATGTGTCTGATGTGTGCTCTGTGCTTGTGTGATGTGTCTGATGTGTGCTCTGTGCTTGGGTAATGTGTCTGATGTGTGTTCTTTGCTTGTGTGATATGTCTGATGTGTTCACTGTGCTTGTGTGATGTGTCTGATGTGTGTTCTGTGCTTGTGTGATGTGTCTGATGTGTACTCTGTCCTTGTGTGATGTGTCTGATGTGCGCTCTGTGCTTGTGTAATGTGTCTGATGTGTGCTATGTGCTTCTGTGATGTGTCTGATGTGTGCTCAGTGCTTGTGTGATGTGTCTGATGTGTGCTCTGTGCTTGGGTAATGTGTCTGATGTGTGTTCTGTGCTTGTGTGATATGTCTGATGTGTTCACTGTGCTTGTGTGATGTGTCTGATGTGTGTTCTGTGCTTGTGTTATATGTCTGATGTGTTCATTGTGCTTGTGTGATGTGTCTGATGTGCGCTCTGTGCTTGTGTAATGTGTCTGATGTGTGCTATGTGCTTCTGTGATGTGTCTGATGTGTGCTCAGTGCTTGTGTGATGTGTCTGATGTGTGCTCTGTGCTTGGGTAATGTGTCTGATGTGTGTTCTGTGCTTGTGTGATATGTCTGATGTGTGCTCTGTGCTTGTGTGATGTGTCTGATGTGTGCTCTGTACTTGTGTGATGTGTCTGATGTGTCTTCTGTGCTTGTGTGATGTGTCTGATATGTGCTCTGTGCTTGTGTGATGTGTCTGATGTGTTCACTGTGCTTGTGTGATGTGTCTTATATGTGGGCTGTGCTTGTGTGATGTGTCTGATGTGTGCTCTGTGCTTGTGTGATGTGTCTGATGTGTCTTCTGTGCTTGTGTGATGTGTCTGATGTGTGCTCTGTGCTTGGGTGATGTGTCTGATGTGTGCTCTGTGCTTGTGTGATGTGTCTGATGTGTCTTCTGTGCTTGTGTGATGTGTCTGATATGTGCTCTGTGCTTGTGTGATATATCTGATGTGTTCACTGTGCTTGTGTGATGTGTCTTATATGTGGGCTGTGCTTGTGTGATGTGTCTGATGTGTGCTCTGTGCTTGTGTGATGTGTCTGATGTGTCTTCTGTGCTTGTGTGATGTGTCTGATGTGTGCTCTGTGCTTGGGTGATGTGTCTGATGTGTGTTCTGCGCTTGTGTGATGTGTCTGATGTGTGGGCTGTGCTCGTATGATGTGTCTGATGTGTGTTCTGTGCTTGTGTGATGTGTCTGATGTGTGCTCTGTCCTTCTGTGATGTGTCTGATGTGTGCTCTGTGCTAGGGTAATGTGTCTGATGTGTGCTAGGTGCTTGCGTGATGTGTCTGATGTGTGCTCTGTTCTTGTGTAATGTGTCTGATGTGTGCTCTGGAGTTGTGTGATGTGTCTGATGTGTGTTCTGCACTTGTGTGATGTGTCTGATGTGTGCTCTGTCCTTCTGTGATGTGTCTGATGTGTGCTCTGTGCTAGGGTAATGTGTCTGATGTGTGCTAGGTGCTTGCGTGATGTGTCTGATGTGTGCTCTGTTCTTGTGTAATGTGTCTGATGTGTGCTCTGGAGTTGTGTGATGTGTCTGATGTGTGTTCTGTGCTTGTGTGATGTGTCTGATGTGTGCTCTGTGTTTGTGTGATGTGTCTGATGTGTGCTCTGTGTTTGTGTGATGTGTCTGATGTGTGCTCTATGCTTGTGTGATGTGTCTGATGTGTGCTCTGTGCTAGGGTAATGTGTCTGGTGTGTGCTATGTGCTTGTGTGATGTGTCTGATGTCTGCTCTGTGCTTGTGTAATGTGTCTGATGTGTGCTATATGCTTGTGTGATGTGTCTGATGTGTACTCTGTCCTTGTGTGATGTGTCTGATGTGTGCTCTGTGCTTGTGTGATGTGTATGATGTGTGTTCTGTACTTGTATGATGTGTGCTCTGTACTTGTGTGATGTGTCGGATGTGTGCACTGTACTTGTGTGATGTGTCTGATGTGTGCTCTTTGCTTGTGTGATGTGTCTGATGTGTGTTCTGTGCTTGTGTGATGTGTCTGATGTGTACTCTGTCCTTGTGTGATGTGTCTGATGTGTGCACTGTGCTTGTGTGATG
This sequence comes from Dendrobates tinctorius, assembly GCF_039654945.1. Lineage (NCBI taxonomy): Eukaryota > Metazoa > Chordata > Amphibia > Anura > Dendrobatidae > Dendrobates > Dendrobates tinctorius. Next base: position 31,378,331 of record NW_027361696.1, on the reverse strand, counting down.
TGTCTGATGTGTGCTGTGTGATTGTGTGATGTGTCTGATGTGTGTTCTGTGCTTGTGTGAAGTGTCTGATGTGTGCTCTATGCTTGTGTGATGTGTCTGATGTGCTCTGTGCTTGTGTAATGTGTCTGATGTGTTCTATATGCATGTGTGATGTGTCTGATGTGTGCTCTGTGCTTGTGTGATGTGTCTGATGTGCTCTGTGCTTGTGTAATGTGTCTGATGTGTTCTATGTGCTTGTGTGATGTGTCTGATGTGTGCTCTGTGCTTGTGTGATGTGTCTGATGTGTGCTCTGTGCTTGGGTAATGTGTCTGATGTGTGTTCTTTGCTTGTGTGATATGTCTGATGTGTTCACTGTGCTTGTGTGATGTGTCTGATGTGTGCTCTGTGCTTGTGTGATGTGTCTGATGTGCTCTGTGCTTGTGTAATGTGTCTGATGTGTTCTATGTGCTTGTGTGATGTGTCTGATGTGTGCTCTGTGCTTGTGTGATGTGTCTGATGTGTGCTCTGTGCTTGTGTAATGTGTCTGATGTGTTCTTTGCTTGTGTGATATGTCTGATGTGTACTCTGTCCTTGTGTGATGTGTCTGATGTGCGCTCTGTGCTTGTGTAATGTGTCTGTTGTCTGCTATGTGCTTCTGTGATGTGTCTGATGTGTGCTCAGTGCTTGTGTGATGTGTCTGATGTGTGCTCTGTGCTTGGGTAATGTGTCTGATGTGTGTTCTGTGCTTGTGTGATATGTCTGATGTGTGCACTGTGCTTGTGTGATGTGTCTGATGTGTGTTCTGTGCTTGTTTTATATGTCTGATGTGTTCATTGTGCTTGTGTGATGTGTCTGATGTGTGCTCTGTGCTTGTGTGATGTGTCTGATGTGTGCTCTGTACTTGTGTGATGTGTCTGATGTGTCTTCTGTGCTTGTGTGATGTGTCTGATGTGTGCTCTGTGCTTGTGTGATGTGTCTGATGTGTGCTCTGTGCTTGTGTGATGTGTCTTATATGTGGGCTGTGTGACGAACAGCCCACGGCCGTTCGTCCACTTACGGGCGACGACTAACGGGAGTCCCGCTGCCACCAAAACGCGACGGACAGCGGACCCTGTGTCACCACTATGTCACAATCCCACCACTGACACCGGTGTATCAGCGGACGGAGGGACGTGACACAATGCCGGCACACGGCTATCACAGGCGCAGTGGGGCTTATCTTAGATATCCCACCACTGGCACCATGTGACAAAAATATCCAGCAAGCTAATCTCGCTCTACAATTTGCCGCAGGGGGAGTTTAATTTGGATGCCCCACCACTGCTATCAATCTTCCAAGTACTGCGGGGATTTGTGTATATCCCACTTTCTCAGTTCCACCTTGGAACTCGCAGCTCTCCGGCGCCCCCCTTACCCTCAGGTCAGTCAGGGAACTGCACCTAGGATAATTGGTCGCCGGACGGGCTGCCTGTTGTGAACCGGCAATTAGGCTTCTGCAGTAAGGGAATTATCAATGCTGTGGCCGCAGACCCTTATTCAGCAATATAAGACCCTTCTGTACTGCCAGCAAGCCGTAATAGCCGTACACAACGCCCTGCCACCAGTCACGGTTACTTAATTCACAGTGTTAAATTAAGAGGGTCCGTGGCAAACCCCTTGAATTAGTAGCGATTATCTATCAAAGGCGTATAGTTCGAGTCTTAGAGCATAGAGACAGATCTAAATAATTATTTCATTTATTTTCCGAAAGAGGACAGTGATTACAGATAAAAGTTGCTATAAAATTGAGACATAAAATATGTACAGTACAGGTATAAAATAAAAGTGGAGAAAACAAAGAGATTACACTCACAGTTCCATATTGTTCCTTAGGCAGACCATGCGGCTAAGGTGGGTGGAGGCGGAGCTGCACTTCTCCGCTCATCTGAGTTCTTGTCAGCACGGACTCTGCAGCTGTTCTGAGCTGGTTCTGCCAGGGAATGCCTTATAGACTTTCCTATGTGACATCACAGAGAGGTGCATTCTGGGTTGATCCCACCCCTCTTATCCAAGTTATGTTTTGGCTACAAAACTTAGATTAGCTATAACTTTATGGGAGAAGCTGGTATGGACTCATCAGTGGTTTCATGTTTCCCAGCGTAATGAGCCTATCAAGAAAACATCAAACATCTATGCGATATGACCACCAATTTGGGCGCAAATCCTATCTCATGTTCTGGACAGGGTAGAACTTCGAAACATACGCGGTCTCGAAGCTGGGACCGCTCAGGTTACAAAAATATGATTTTCATATCTCTACTTGGTACGGTTTTCGCAGGGCAGGCTCTTAAAGTTTTATTTCAAACAAAGACCTTTTTCCCGCATTTTTCTCTTTCAGCTGAGAGAAGCCAAATGGTGTGAGGAAGATGGTCTAGCTAATTAACATTCCTGCTCTTCCAGAGGAAGTGGCAGGGTTGATAAAACCTGGGGGGAAGGAATTCCTACTACTGACAGTTTACAATGTCCTAGGATGGAGGATTTGTTAGCACATTGCAACAGAAAACATATCTTGCAGACATTGTACATCACACCTCCCCCCTTAAGAGGGCGCTAAGGAGGCATTACCTTTCGGTAATCGGCCATGCGCACCTCAGCGGGTTCGCCCCGGCGGGACAACCCATCGGCATTGCCGTTTTCACTGCCCTTCCTTTGTTTTACAGTAAAATCGTACTGTTGAAGGGCAAGGCTCCAGCGGAGCAATCTTCCATTGGTTCCGGACACTGTGTGCAACCAGCTCAGAGGGTTGTGGTCAGTTACCACCGTGAAGGCGCGCCCGTACAGGTAGGGCTGCAAACGCTGCAGTGCCCACACCATGGCCTGACACTCCTTCTCGATGGTCGAGTATGCCACTTCCCTCGGCAAAAGTTTCCGGCTCAGGTACAACACGGGGTGCTCTTGGTCCCCCGAGTCGACCTGGCTAAGCACAGCACCAAGGCCAAACTCGCTGGCGTCGGTCTGTACCAGAAACGGGCGACTGCTGTCGACTGCTCTCAACACTGGAGAGTTGCACAGGGCTGCTTTCAAAGCTTGGAAAGCCGCCTCACAGTCATCTGTCCAGTTGACTGTTTGGGGTAGCCTCTGCTTGGTGAGGTCAGTCAAGGGTTTGGCAAGGGCGCTATAGTCCTGTACGAACCGCCTATAGTACCCTGCAGTGCCCAAGAAGGACTTCACCTGTTTCTTGGTCCTGGGGGTGGGCCAGGACACGATTGCGTCCACTTTTTCTGGCTCCGGGCTCATGGAACCCCCGCCTACCCGGTGCCCCAGGTAGTGGACCTTGTGCATGCCTATCTGGCACTTCCCCGGCTTGATGGTCAGGCCTGCCTTGTGAAGACGCTTGAGCACCTCCTGGAGGTGCTGAAGGTGTTCCTCCCAGGTAGAACTGAAGACGGCAATATCGTCTAAGTACGCCACTGCGTACTCCTCCAGTCCCCGAAGCAGGTGGTTGACCATCCGCTGGAAAGTGGCAGGGGCATTCTTCATGCCGAAGGGCATGACCGTGGACTCGTACAGTCCAAAGGGGGTGATAAAGGCGGATTTCTCCTGCGCCTCAGGGCTCAGGGGAATCTGCCAGTATCCCCGACTCAAATCCATGATGGATATGTAGTTGGCGTTTGTCAACCGCTCGAGCAGATCCTCGATGCGCGGCATCGGGTGGGCATCAGAGGTTGTGATGGCGTTGAGCCCCCTGTAGTCCACGCAGAACCTGGTGGTTCGATCCTTTTTAGGCACGAGGACTACAGGTGAAGCCCACGCGCTTTTTGACCGTCGAATCACCCCCAGCCTTAACATCTCATCGATCTCTTGGCGCATGACTTGTTGCACCGTTTCAGAGATCCGATAAGGTGTTCGCCGTAATGGGGCGTGATTCCCGGTGTCCACCTCATGAACCGCTAACTCCGTCCTCCCCGGTTGGTTGGTGAACACGGGCCGGAAGAGTTTCAGGGTGGCCATCAACTGCAACCGCTGGGACACGGTGAGCGAACCACTTATCTCCATGTCCTCAATGGACCCATCGGCCTTGGCCTGGGCCAGCATGTCCAGGAGGGGATCTTCCTCCCCATCCTCTGGCAGATTGCAGACCGGTAGGACGCAAGCTTCACGTTCGTAGTGCGCCTTCAGCATGTTGACGTGAAAGGCCTTGCGCCTACCCCGAGCATGGTCAAGCGTGACCACGTAGGTGACCGGGTTGAGCTGTTGGTGGACGACGTACGGGCCTTCCCAGGCTGCCTGAAGCTTATCCGTTGGTACAGGGACCAGCGCCCACACCTTTTGGCCCACCTGGTAGGTCCGCTCCCGGGCGTTCTGGTCGTACCAGTGCTTCTGGTCAGCCTGAGCCTGCGTCATGTTGTCATGCACCAACTGCGTCAAGGTCTGCATCTTGTCACGGAAGCGCATGACATAATCCACGATGGACACTTCTGTGGGGTTTGGCTCATCTTCCCAGGATTCTCTTATCAACCCAAGGGGTCCCCGGACTCTCCTGCCATACAGGAGCTCGAAGGGGGAGAACCCGGTCGAGGCCTGCGGAACTTCTCTGTAAGCGAACAGCAGGTGTGGGAGGTACCGCTCCCAGTCGCGCCCTTGGGTCTCAACCAGTATGCGGAGCATCTGTTTGAGGGTACCGTTGAAGCGTTCACACAAACCATTAGTCTGTGGGTGATACGGACTCGATACCAGGTGCGTCACCTGCATTTTCTCACAGAGAGCCTACATTAGGCGAGACATGAATTGGGGCCCTTGATCGGTAAGCATCTCCCTGGGAAATCCTACCCTTGAAAAGATGGTCACCAGTGCGTCAGCCACCTTATCTGCCCTGGTTGAAGACAGAGCTACTGCCTCTGGGTACCGGGTAGCGTAGTCTACCACGGTGAGAATGTATCGCTTTCCGGAGCTGCTGGGGACGGACAGCGGTCCTACAATGTCCACCGCGATTCTCTGGAAAGGCTCCTCTATCACCGGCAAAGGAATAAGGGGAGCCTTAAGAGCAGGCCCCGCCTTACCCACTTTTTGACAGGTGGCGCAGGAGCGGCAGTAGTGTGTTACATCTGTCCCCATCTTGGGCCAATAGAAGTGTTGAGACAGCCGTGCCTTTGTTTTGCTGATCCCCAAGTGTCCAGCGAGTGGAATCTCATGGGCAATCCGCAACAACTCGGTTCTGAACTGATAGGGGACGACCAGCTGTCTTTCCCTCAACCACTCCTTTTTAGGATCTCCGGGTACTGTCTCCCGGTACAACCTTCCTCGTTCCCAGAACACCCTCTCCTTATCAGGCTTGGAGGTGGGCGTCTCGGCGAGACCTCTCAATTTCTCCAGGCTGGCATCTGAGTGCAGAGCAGCCTGGAACTCCATGCTGGAGGCTGCCAGAAGTGACGTCAGGGTACCTCCTTTACTGGGACCCTCTGGAACCGGCTCTGGGTTCACCTCTGGTTCAGTCTCTCCTGTAGCAGCAGAGGGTCCAGAAGACAGTGCGTTACCTGCGATCTGGGCACTCTGACTGCGTGTGACAGCTGCTATGTATGCTGTCTCCCTGGGGATTTCTACAGACCCACCAGCCGGTGCTGCCCTGGGCTCTCCCTCCCCATCCACCCCCAACACTTTAGGAGCAGTGCTACTTATGGGCCAGTTACCTTCCTCGGTGGCACTGGTCAGCTGCATGGCATTACCTTCCTCATGGTCCCCATGCACCTCCCCATTCTCTTGAGCACCGTTGCTTGCTCCTGCCAGGGGTTCCTCAGCCGTCTCACTCCGCAGAGTGACGGGGCTGAGCACCTCGGTACCTGTGGACACATCTACCGTTTCAAAGAAAGGGTTAACGGGTTCAGTCGGCACAGATACATCAACATCATCATCAGGGTTAACGTTACCCTTATTATCAGTTTGGGGAAGGGTGTCAGGGACATAGTATGCAACCATCCTCCCCAAGTCAGTCCCCAATAAAACATCAGTGGGCAAATTTTCAGACACTCCCACCTCCCTCAACCCGCTCCCGGCACCCCAATCAAGAAAAACTCGTGCCACTGGCAAGGGACAACGGGTTCCTCCAATCCCGGTGACAGTCAAGGTTTTCCCCTCAACAAACTCTTCAGGGGCCGCCAGTCCAGGACGGATGAGGGTTCGTTCAGCCCCGGTGTCCTTGAGGCCTGTAGCAAGACGGGCCCCCACCTGAACAGGTTGAACGTTGTCGTCAGCCCTCCCAACCACACCTCCCACCAAAAGAACAGAGGCGTTGGGCCCGGGGGCCTTGGCTGGGGGGTTCTTCGGCCTATCCGGACAGGTGTAAGAGAAGTGACCAGGCCGCTTGCAGTGGTGACACAGGCGACTGTCAGTAGCCGGCCTGTTGTTGGCAACAGGGACAGGGCCTCCGGAGGGACGGCTAGCTGGGGCATTGGGGTTGGTTGCTGGCTTACCCCCTTTCCAGCTGGTGGCGACTGGCCTCCGCGTCTCGGGCTTCCGGTTGGCCTCGTGGTTGTCGGCGATCTGCGCCGCTTTGTCCGCGTTCGTTGGTTCGCGGTCCAGGATGAACTGTCGGACCTCAGCTGGGCAGAGATGAAGGAACTGGTCTTTGATCATCAGGTCCCGTAGCTGCTCAAAGGTTTCAACGGACAGTCCATGGATCCACTGGTCAAAGTGGGTCCTGAGTCCTTGCACCACATCACTGTAGCTATCATGTGGGCCACGTTGGAGGTGCCGGAACTTCTTTCGGTATACCTCAGGTGTCAGCCGGTATTTGGCGATCAGCGCCTGCTTTATGGCGTCATAGTCGTCATCGGCTTCTGGCGGAAGAGAAGCAAATGCCTCCAGGGCTTTGCCTTTTAGCCCTGGGGTCAAGTACCTTGCCCATTGGTCTCTAGGCAGCTGGTACTGTCTGCAGGCTTTCTCAAAGGCTCGCAGAAATGTGTCCAAGTCCCCATCCTTTTCCATCACGGGAAAATGCTCTGGCCGGGGTTTAGGAGTCTGGACGCTGCTGGGCTCACTGCTTCGGGCTGTGGGGGCATTCCCACCCCGCTGGAGTACCTCCAGTTCATGGGCCCTCTGCGCCTGGCGCTCGGCTCTCTCAGCCTCAGCTTGGCGCTCACGTTCGGCTTGGGCCTCCTGCCGATATTGCTGGATCAGCCTCACCAGCCCATCCCTGTCTTCGGCGGGGAGTTCGTCCAAGGCCATTTGCAGATAGGGGTCCACCCCGTTCTGGTTGAATATGGGGCCAGCGCTCAGGAGTGGAGCCTCTGCTGCAGCCCCATGGCAACTTGGGCCAACTTCTGCGCTCGCTGGATTCTGGTCGTTGTCCAGCTGCACTAGAGCCGCGATCATTTGATCTTTGGTTCCGCCTGCGGCGTCTATGCCTCGGTACGTGCATAACCCAGCAAGGGTGTCCTTTTTCTGCTTCTGATACCACTCCACTGTCATCGCCGCCATGGTTGCCAAATAAAAGATAGAAAAAGAAAAACGAAGAAACGGGAGGGGGATACTTGCAAGTACACACTAATGTCTCAGGACTAGTAACCACTGAGTCTGTTCTCCAAAACCTATGATGCAGGATTCCCGCAGGAACCGTGCAGGTCTTTAGTGAGAGGAATGATTGCTCAAACCAAATCACTAATGCTCTAGGATTATCCCACCGCTCTGCCACCAATATGTGACGAACAGCCCACGGCCGTTCGTCCACTTACGGGCGACGATTAACGGGGGTCCCGCTGCCACCAAAACGCGACGGACAGCGGACCCTGTGTCACCACTATGTCACAATCCCACCACTGACACCGGTGTATCAGCGGACGGAGGGACGTGACACAATGCCGGCACACGGCTATCACAGGCGCAGTGGGGCTTATCTTAGTTATCCCACCACTGGCACCATGTGACAAAAATATCCAGCAAGCTAATCTCGCTCTACAATTTGCCGCAGGGGGAGTTTAATTTGGATGCCCCACCACTGCTATCAATCTTCCAAGTACTGCGGGGATTTGTGTATATCCCACTTTCTCAGTTCCACCTTGGAACTCGCAGCTCTCCGGCGCCCCCCTTACCCTCAGGTCAGTCAGGGAACTGCACCTAGGATAATTGGTCGCCGGACGGGCTGCCTGTTGTGAACCGGCAATTAGGCTTCTGCAGTAAGGGAATTATCAATGCTGTGGCCGCAGACCCTTATTCAGCAATATAAGACCCTTCTGTACTGCCAGCAAGCCGTAATAGCCGTACACAACGCCCTGCCACCAGTCACGGTTACTTAATTCACAGTGTTAAATTAAGAGGGTCCGTGGCAAACCCCTTGAATTAGTAGCGATTATCTATCAAAGGCGTATAGTTCGAGTCTTAGAGCATAGAGACAGATCTAAATAATTATTTCATTTATTTTCCGAAAGAGGACAGTGATTACAGATAAAAGTTGCTATAAAATTGAGACATAAAATATGTACAGTACAGGTATAAAATAAAAGTGGAGAAAACAAAGAGATTACACTCACAGTTCCATATTGTTCCTTAGGCAGACCATGCGGCTAAGGTGGGTGGAGGCGGAGCTGCACTTCTCCGCTCATCTGAGTTCTTGTCAGCACGGACTCTGCAGCTGTTCTGAGCTGGTTCTGCCAGGGAATGCCTTATAGACTTTCCTATGTGACATCACAGAGAGGTGCATTCTGGGTTGATCCCACCCCTCTTATCCAAGTTATGTTTTGGCTACAAAACTTAGATTAGCTATAACTTTATGGGAGAAGCTGGTATGGACTCATCAGTGGTTTCATGTTTCCCAGCGTAATGAGCCTATCAAGAAAACATCAAACATCTATGCGATATGACCACCAATTTGGGCGCAAATCCTATCTCATGTTCTGGACAGGGTAGAACTTCGAAACATACGCGGTCTCGAAGCTGGGACCGCTCAGGTTACAAAAATATGATTTTCATATCTCTACTTGGTACGGTTTTCGCAGGGCAGGCTCTTAAAGTTTTATTTCAAACAAAGACCTTTTTCCCGCATTTTTCTCTTTCAGCTGAGAGAAGCCAAATGGTGTGAGGAAGATGGTCTAGCTAATTAACATTCCTGCTCTTCCAGAGGAAGTGGCAGGGTTGATAAAACCTGGGGGGAAGGAATTCCTACTACTGACAGTTTACAATGTCCTAGGATGGAGGATTTGTTAGCACATTGCAACAGAAAACATATCTTGCAGACATTGTACATCACACCTCCCCCCTTAAGAGGGCGCTAAGGAGGCATTACCTTTCGGTAATCGGCCATGCGCACCTCAGCGGGTTCGCCCCGGCGGGACAACCCATCGGCATTGCCGTTTTCACTGCCCTTCCTTTGTTTTACAGTAAAATCGTACTGTTGAAGGGCAAGGCTCCAGCGGAGCAATCTTCCATTGGTTCCGGACACTGTGTGCAACCAGCTCAGAGGGTTGTGGTCAGTTACCACCGTGAAGGCGCGCCCGTACAGGTAGGGCTGCAAACGCTGCAGTGCCCACACCATGGCCTGACACTCCTTCTCGATGGTCGAGTATGCCACTTCCCTCGGCAAAAGTTTCCGGCTCAGGTACAACACGGGGTGCTCTTGGTCCCCCGAGTCGACCTGGCTAAGCACAGCACCAAGGCCAAACTCGCTGGTGTCGGTCTGTACCAGAAACGGGCGACTGCTGTCGACTGCTCTCAACACTGGAGAGTTGCACAGGGCTGCTTTCAAAGCTTGGAAAGCCGCCTCACAGTCATCTGTCCAGTTGACTGTTTGGGGTAGCCTCTGCTTGGTGAGGTCAGTCAAGGGTTTGGCAAGGGCGCTATAGTCCTGTACGAACCGCCTATAGTACCCTGCAGTGCCCAAGAAGGACTTCACCTGTTTCTTGGTCCTGGGGGTGGGCCAGGACACGATTGCGTCCACTTTTTCTGGCTCCGGGCTCATGGAACCCCCGCCTACCCGGTGCCCCAGGTAGTGGACCTTGTGCATGCCTATCTGGCACTTCCCCGGCTTGATGGTCAGGCCTGCCTTGTGAAGACGCTTGAGCACCTCCTGGAGGTGCTGAAGGTGTTCCTCCCAGGTAGAACTGAAGACGGCAATATCGTCTAAGTACGCCACTGCGTACTCCTCCAGTCCCCGAAGCAGGTGGTTGACCATCCGCTGGAAAGTGGCAGGGGCATTCTTCATGCCGAAGGGCATGACCGTGGACTCGTACAGTCCAAAGGGGGTGATAAAGGCGGATTTCTCCTGCGCCTCAGGGCTCAGGGGAATCTGCCAGTATCCCCGACTCAAATCCATGATGGATATGTAGTTGGCGTTTGTCAACCGCTCGAGCAGATCCTCGATGCGCGGCATCGGGTGGGCATCAGAGGTTGTGATGGCGTTGAGCCCCCTGTAGTCCACGCAGAACCTGGTGGTTCGATCCTTTTTAGGCACGAGGACTACAGGTGAAGCCCACGCGCTTTTTGACCGTCGAATCACCCCCAGCCTTAACATCTCATCGATCTCTTGGCGCATGACTTGTTGCACCGTTTCAGAGATCCGATAAGGTGTTCGCCGTAATGGGGCGTGATTCCCGGTGTCCACCTCATGAACCGCTAACTCCGTCCTCCCCGGTTGGTTGGTGAACACGGGCCGGAAGAGTTTCAGGGTGGCCATCAACTGCAACCGCTGGGACACGGTGAGCGAACCACTTATCTCCATGTCCTCAATGGACCCATCGGCCTTGGCCTGGGCCAGCATGTCCAGGAGGGGATCTTCCTCCCCATCCTCTGGCAGATTGCAGACCGGTAGGACGCAAGCTTCACGTTCGTAGTGCGCCATCAGCATGTTGACGTGAAAGGCCTTGCGCCTACCCCGAGCATGGTCAAGCGTGACCACGTAGGTGACCGGGTTGAGCTGTTGGTGGACGACGTACGGGCCTTCCCAGGCTGCCTGAAGCTTATCCGTTGGTACAGGGACCAGCGCCCACACCTTTTGGCCCACCTGGTAGGTCCGCTCCCGGGCGTTCTGGTCGTACCAGTGCTTCTGGTCAGCCTGAGCCTGCGTCATGTTGTCATGCACCAACTGCGTCAAGGTCTGCATCTTGTCACGGAAGCGCATGACATAATCCACGATGGACACTTCTGTGGGGTTTGGCTCATCTTCCCAGGATTCTCTTATCAACCCAAGGGGTCCCCGGACTCTCCTGCCATACAGGAGCTCGAAGGGGGAGAACCCGGTCGAGGCCTGCGGAACTTCTCTGTAAGCGAACAGCAGGTGTGGGAGGTACCGCTCCCAGTCGCGCCCTTGGGTCTCAACCAGTATGCGGAGCATCTGTTTGAGGGTACCGTTGAAGCGTTCACACAAACCATTAGTCTGTGGGTGATACGGACTCGATACCAGGTGCGTCACCTGCATTTTCTCACAGAGAGCCTACATTAGGCGAGACATGAATTGGGGCCCTTGATCGGTAAGCATCTCCCTGGGAAATCCTACCCTTGAAAAGATGGTCACCAGTGCGTCAGCCACCTTATCTGCCCTGGTTGAAGACAGAGCTACTGCCTCTGGGTACCGGGTAGCGTAGTCTACCACGGTGAGAATGTATCGCTTTCCGGAGCTGCTGGGGACGGACAGCGGTCCTACAATGTCCACCGCGATTCTCTGGAAAGGCTCCTCTATCACCGGCAAAGGAATAAGGGGAGCCTTAAGAGCAGGCCCCGCCTTACCCACTTTTTGACAGGTGGCGCAGGAGCGGCAGTAGTGTGTTACATCTGTCCCCATCTTGGGCCAATAGAAGTGTTGAGACAGCCGTGCCTTTGTTTTGCTGATCCCCAAGTGTCCAGCGAGTGGAATCTCATGGGCAATCCGCAACAACTCGGTTCTGAACTGATAGGGGACGACCAGCTGTCTTTCCCTCAACCACTCCTTTTTAGGATCTCCGGGTACTGTCTCCCGGTACAACCTTCCTCGTTCCCAGAACACCCTCTCCTTATCAGGCTTGGAGGTGGGCGTCTCGGCGAGACCTCTCAATTTCTCCAGGCTGGCATCTGAGTGCAGAGCAGCCTGGAACTCCATGCTGGAGGCTGCCAGAAGTGACATCAGGGTACCTCCTTTACTGGGACCCTCTGGAACCGGCTCTGGGTTCACCTCTGGTTCAGTCTCTCCTGTAGCAGCAGAGGGTCCAGAAGACAGTGCGTTACCTGCGATCTGGGCACTCTGACTGCGTGTGACAGCTGCTATGTATGCTGTCTCCCTGGGGATTTCTACAGACCCACCAGCCGGTGCTGCCCTGGGCTCTCCCTCCCCATCCACCCCCAACACTTTAGGAGCAGCTCTCCGGCGCCCCCCTTACCCTCAGGTCAGTCAGGGAACTGCACCTAGGATAATTGGTCGCCGGACGGGCTGCCTGTTGTGAACCGGCAATTAGGCTTCTGCAGTAAGGGAATTATCAATGCTGTGGCCGCAGACCCTTATTCAGCAATATAAGACCCTTCTGTACTGCCAGCAAGCCGTAATAGCCGTACACAACGCGCTGCCACCAGTCACGGTTACTTAATTCACAGTGTTAAATTAAGAGGGTCCGTGGCAAACCCCTTGAATTAGTAGCGATTATCTATCAAAGGCGTATAGTTCGAGTCTTAGAGCATAGAGACAGATCTAAATAATTATTTCATTTATTTTCCGAAAGAGGACAGTGATTACAGATAAAAGTTGCTATAAAATTGAGACATAAAATATGTACAGTACAGGTATAAAATAAAAGTGGAGAAAACAAAGAGATTACACTCACAGTTCCATATTGTTCCTTAGGCAGACCATGCGGCTAAGGTGGGTGGAGGCGGAGCTGCACTTCTCCGCTCATCTGAGTTCTTGTCAGCACGGACTCTGCAGCTGTTCTGAGCTGGTTCTGCCAGGGAATGCCTTATAGACTTTCCTATGTGACATCACAGAGAGGTGCATTCTGGGTTGATCCCACCCCTCTTATCCAAGTTATGTTTTGGCTACAAAACTTAGATTAGCTATAACTTTATGGGAGAAGCTGGTATGGACTCATCAGTGGTTTCATGTTTCCCAGCGTAATGAGCCTATCAAGAAAACATCAAACATCTATGCGATATGACCACCAATTTGGGCGCAAATCCTATCTCATGTTCTGGACAGGGTAGAACTTCGAAACATACGCGGTCTCGAAGCTGGGACCGCTCAGGTTACAAAAATATGATTTTCATATCTCTACTTGGTACGGTTTTCGCAGGGCAGGCTCTTAAAGTTTTATTTCAAACAAAGACCTTTTTCCCGCATTTTTCTCTTTCAGCTGAGAGAAGCCAAATGGTTTGAGGAAGATGGTCTAGCTAATTAACATTCCTGCTCTTCCAGAGGAAGTGGCAGGGTTGATAAAACCTGGGGGGAAGGAATTCCTACTACTGACAGTTTACAATGTCCTAGGATGGAGGATTTGTTAGCACATTGCAACAGAAAACATATCTTGCAGACATTGTACATCACAGGCTGTGCTTGTGTGATGTGTCTGATATGTTCTCTGTGCTTGTGTGATGTGTCTGATGTGTGCTCTGTGCTTGTGTGATGTGTCTGATGTGTGCTCTGTGCTTGTGTGATGTGTATGATGTGTGCTCTGTGCTTGTGTGATGTGTCTGATGTGTGCTCTGTGCTTGTGTGATGTGTCTGATGTGTGCACTGTGCTTGTGTGATGTGTCTGATGTGTGCTCTGCACTTGTGTGATGTGTCTGATGTGTGTTCTGTGTGTGTGATGTGTCTGATGTGTGCTCTGCACTTGTGTGATGTGTCTGATGTGTGCTATGTGCTTGTGTGATGTGTCTGATGTGTGCTCTATGCTTGTGTGATGTGTCTGATGTGTGCTCTGTGTTTGTGTGATGTGTCTGATGTGTGCTCTGTGTTTGTGTGATGTGTCTGATGTGTGCTATATGCTTGTGTGATTTGTCTGATGTGTGCTCTGTGCTTGTGTAATGTGTCTGATGTGTACTCTATCCTTGTGTGATGTGTCTGATGTGTGTTCTGTACTTGTGTGATGTGTGCTCTGTACTTGTGTGATGTGTCGGATGTGGGCTCTGTACTTGTGTGATGTGTCTGATGTGTGCTCTGTGTTTGTGTGATGTGTCTGATGTGTGCTCTGTGCTTGTGTAATGGGTCTGATGTGTGCTCTATGCTTGTGTGATGTGTCTGATGTGTGCTTTGTGCTTGGTGATGTGTCTGATGTGTGCTCTGTGTTTGTGTGATGTGTCTGATGTGTGCTCTGTGCTTGTGTGATGTGTCTGATGTGTGCTCTGTGCTTGTGTGATGTGTCTGATGTGTGCTCTGTGCTTGCGTAATGTGTCTGATGTGTGCTTTGTACTTGTGTGATGTGTCTGATGTGTGCTTTGTGCTTGGTGACGTGTCTGATGTTAATGTGTCTGATGTGTGCTTTGTGCTTGGTGACATGTCTGATGTGTGCTCTGTTCTTGTGTGATGTGTCTGATGTGTGCTCTGGACTTGTGTGATGTGTCTGATGTGTGCTCTGTGCTAGGGTAATGTGTCTGATGTGTGCTCTGTTCTTGTGTGATGTGTCTGATGTGTGCTCTGTGTTTGTGTGATGTGTCTGATGTGTGTTCTGTGCTTGTGTGATGTGTCTGATGTGTGCTCTGTGCTTGCGTAATGTGTCTGATGTGTGCTTTGTACTTGTGTGATGTGTCTGATGTGTGCTTTGTGCTTGGTGACGTGTCTGATGTGTGCTCTGTGTTTGTGTGATGTGTCTGATGTGTACTCTGTGCTTGTGTGATGTGTCTGATGTGTGCTCTGTGCTAGGGTAATGTGTCTGATGTGTGCTATGTGCTTGGGTGATGTGTCTGATGTGTGCTCTGTGTTTGTGTGATGTGTTTGATGTGTGCTTGTGCTTGTGTGATGTGTCTGATGTGTGCTCTGTGCTTGTGTGATGTGTCTGATGTGTGCTCTGTGCTTGCGTAATGTGTCTGATGTGTGCTTTGTACTTGTGTGATGTGTCTGATGTGTGCTTTGTGCTTGGTGACGTGTCTGATGTGTGCTCTGTGTTTGTGTGATGTGTCTGATGTGTACTCTGTGCTTGTGTGATGTGTCTGATGTGTGCTCTGTGCTAGGGTAATGTGTCTGATGTGTGCTATGTGCTTGGGTGATTTGTCTGATGTGTGCTCTGTTCTTGTGTGATGTGTCTGATGTGTGCTCTGTGTTTGTGTGATGTGTCTGATGTGTGCTCTGTGCTTGTGTGATGTGTCTGATGTGTGCTCTGTGCTTGTGTGATGTGTCTGATGTGTGCTCTGTGCTTGCGTAATGTGTCTGATGTGTGCTTTGTACTTGTGTGATGTGTCTGATGAGTGCTTTGTGCTTGGTGACGTGTCTGATGTGTGCTCTGTGTTTGTGTGATGTGTCTGATGTGTACTCTGTGCTTGGGTGATGTGTCTGATGTGTGTTCTGCGCTTGTGTGATGTGTCTGATGTGTGCTCTGTGCTTGTGTGATGTGTCTGATGTGTGCTCTGTGCTTGTGTGATGTGTCTGATGTGTGGGCTGTGCTCGTGTGATGTGTCTGATGTGTGTTCTGTGCTTGTGTGATGTGTCTGATGTGTGCTCTGTGCTTGTGTGATGTGTCTGATTTGTGCTCTGTCCTTGTGTGATGTGTCTGATGTGTGCTCTATGCTTGTGTGATGTGTCTGATGTGTGCTCTGTGCT
Organism: Dendrobates tinctorius; assembly: GCF_039654945.1. Lineage (NCBI taxonomy): Eukaryota > Metazoa > Chordata > Amphibia > Anura > Dendrobatidae > Dendrobates > Dendrobates tinctorius. Next base: position 31,362,675 of record NW_027361696.1, on the reverse strand, counting down.
AGGGTAATGTGTCTGGTGTGTGCTATGTGCTTGTGTGATGTGTCTGATGTGTGCTCTGTGCTTGTGTAATGTGTCTGATGTGTGCTCTGTGCTTGTGTGATGTGTATGATGTGTGTTCTGTACTTGTGTGATGTGTGCTCTGTACTTGTGTGATGTGTCGGATGTGGGCTCTGTACTTGTGTGATGTGTCTGATGTGTGCTCTGTGTTTGTGTGATGTGTCTGATGTGTGCTCTGTGCTTGTGTAATGGGTCTGATGTGTGCTCTGTGCTTGTGTGATGTGTCTGATGTGTGCTCTGTACTTGTGTGATGTGTCGGATGTGGGCTCTGTACTTGTGTGATGTGTCTGATGTGTGCTCTGTGCTTGTGTGATGTGTCTGATGTGTGCTCTAAGCTTGTGTGATGTGTCTGATGTGTGCTTTGTGCTTGGTGATGTGTCTGATGTGTGCTCTGTGCTTGTGTGATGTGTCTGATGTGTGCTCTGTTCTTGTTTGATGTGTCTGATGTGTGCTCTGGACTAGTGTGATGTGTCTGATGTGTGCTCTGTGCTAGGGTAATGTGTCTGATGTGTGCTCTGTTCTTGTGTGATGTGTCTGATGTGTGCTCTGTGTTTGTGTGATGTGTCTGATGTGTCCTCTGTGCTTGTGTGATGTGTCTGATGTGTGCTCTGTGCTTGCATAATGTGTCTGATGTGTGCTTTATACTTGTGTGATGTGTCTGATGTGTGCTTTGTGCTTGGTGACATGTCTGATGTGTGCTCTGTGTTTGTGTGATGTGTCTGACGTGTACTCTGTGCTTGTGTGATGTGTCTGATGTGTGCTCTGTGCTTGGGTGATGTGTCTGATGTGTGCTCTGTGCTTGGGTGATGTGTCTGATGTGTGCTCTGTTCTTGTGTGATGTGTCTGATGTGTGCTCTGTGTTTGTGTGATGTGTCTGATGTGTGCTTTGTGCTTGTGTGATGTGTCTGATGTGTGCTCTGTGCTTGTGTGACGTGTCTGATGTGTGCTCTGTGCTTGCGTAATGTGTCTGATGTGTGCTTTGTACTTGTGTGATGTGTCTGATGTGTGCTTTGTGCTTGGTGACGTGTCTGATGTGTGCTCTGTGTTTGTGTGATGTGTCTGATGTGTACTCTGTGCTTGTGTGATGTGTCTGATGTGTGCTCTGTGCTTGGGTGATGTGTCTGATGTGTGTTCTGCGCTTGTGTGATGTGTCTGATGTGTACTCTGTGCTTGTGTGATGTGTCTGATGTGTGCTCTGTGCTCGTGTGATGTGTCTGATGTGTGGGCTGTGCTCGTATGATGTGTCTGATGTGTGTTCTGTGCTTGTGTGATGTGTCTGATGTGCTCTGTCCTTGTGTGATGTGTCTGATGTGTGCTCTGTGCTTGTGTGATGTGTCTGATGTGTGCTAGGTGCTTGTGTGATGTGTCTGATGTGTGCTCTGGACTTGTGTGATGTGTCTGATGTGTGCTCTATTCTTGTGTGATGTGTCTGATGTGTGCTCTGCACTTGTGTGATGTGTCTGATGTGTGTTCCGTGGTTGTGTGATGTGTCTGATGTGTGTTCTGTGCTTGTGTGATGTGTCTCATGTGTGCTCTATGCTTGTGTGATGTGTCTGATGTGTGCTCTGTGCTTGTGTGATGTGTCTGATTTGCGCTCTGTGCTTGTGTGATGTGTCTGATGTGCGCTCTGTGCTTGTGTGATGTGTCTGATGTGCGCTGTGCTTGTGTGATGTGTCTGATGTGTGCTCTGTGCTTGTCTGATGTGTCTGATGTGTGCTATGTGCTTGTGTGATGTGTCTGATGTGTGCTCTGTGATTGTGTGATGTGTCTGATGTGCGCTCTGTGCTTGTGTGATGTGTGCTCTGTGCTTGTGTGATGTGTCTGATGTGTGTTCTGTGCTTGTGTGATGTGTCTGATGTGTGCTATGTGCTTGGGTGAGATGTCTGATGTGTACTCTGTCCTTGTGTGATGTGTCTGATGTGTGCACTGTGCTTGTGTAATGTGTCTGATGTGTGCTCTGTGCTTGTGTGATGTGTCTGATGTGTGCTATGTGCTTGTGTGATGTGTCTGATGTGTGTTCTGTGCTTGTGTGATGTGTCATATGTGTTCTATGCTTGTGTGATGTGCCTGATGTGTTTTCTGTGCTTGTGTGATGTGTCTGATGTGTGCACTGTGCTTGTGTGATGTGCCTGATGTGTGCTCTGTGCTTGTGTGATGTGTCTGATGTGTGCTCTGTGCTTGTGTGATGTGTCTGATGCGTGCTATGTGATTGTGTGATGTGTCTGATGTGTGCTCTGTGCTTGTGTGATGTGTCTGATGTGTGCTCTCTGCTTGTGTGATGTGTCTGATGTGTGCTCTGTGCTTGTGTGATGTGTCTGATGTGTGCTCTGTGCTTGTGTGATGTGTCTGATGTGTGCTCTGTGCTTGTGTAATGTGTCTGATATGTGCTATGTGCTTTTGTGATGTGTCTGATGTGCGCTCTGTGCTTGTGTGATGTGTCTGATGTGTGCTCTGTGCTTGTGTGATGTGTCTGATGTGTGCTCTCTTTTTGTGTGATGTGTCTGATGTGTGCACTGTGCTTGTGTGATGTGTCTGATGTGTGCACTGTGCTAGTGTGATGTGTCTGATGTGTGCTTTGTGCTTGGGTAATGTGTCTGATGTGTGCACTGTGCTTGTATGATGTGTCTCATGTGTGCTCTGTGCTTGTGTGATGTGTCTGATGTGTGCTCTGTGCTTGTGTGATGTGTATGATGTGTGTTCTGTGCTTGTGTGATATGTCTGATGTGTGCTCTGTGCTTGTGTGATGTGTCTGATGTGTGCTCTGTGCTTGTGTGATGTGTCTGATGTGTGTTCTATGCTTGTGTGATATGTCTGATGTGTGCTCTGTGCTTGTGTGATGTGTCTGATTTGTGCTCTGTGCTTGTGTGATGTGTCTGATGTGTGTTCTGTGCTTGTTTGATGTGTCTGATGTGTGCTCTGTGCTTGTGTGATGTGTCTGATGTGTGCTCTGTGCTTGTGTGATGTGTCTGATGTGTGTTCTGCGTTTGTGTGATGTGTCTGATTTGTGCTCTGTGCTTGTGTGATGTGTCTGATGTGTGCTCTGTGCTTGTGTGATGTGTCTGATGTGTGCTATGTGCTTGGGTGAGATGTCTGATGTGTTCTCTGTCCTTGTGTGATGTGTCTGATGTGTGCACTGTGCTTGTATAATGTGTCTGATGTGTGCTTTATGCTTGTGTGATGTGTCTGATGTGTGTTCTGTGCTTGTGTGATGTGTCATATGTGTTCTATGCTTGTGTGATGTGCCTGATGTGTGCTCTGTGCTTGTGTGATGTGTCTGGTGTGTGCTCTGTGCTTGTGTGATGTGTCTGATGTGTGCTCTGTGCTTGTGTGATGTGTCTGATGTGTGCACTGTGCTTGTGTGATGTGTCTGATGTGCGTTCTGCGCTTGTGTGATGTGTCTGATGTGTGCTCTGTGCTTGTGAGATGTGTCTGATGTGTGTTCTGTGCTTGTGTGATGTGTCTGATGTGCGTTCTGCGCTTGTGAGATGTATCTGATGTGTGTTCTGTGCTTGTGTGATGTGTCTGATGTGTGCACTGTGCTTGTGTGATGTGTCTGATGTGCGTTCTGCGCTTGTGTGATGTGTCTGATGTGTGCTCTGTGCTTGTGTGATGTGTCTGGTGTGTGCTCTGTGCTTGTGTGATGTGTGCACTGTGCTTGTGTGATGTGTCTGATGTGCGTTCTGCGCTTGTGTGATGTGTCTGATGTGTGCTCTGTGCTTGTGAGATGTGTCTGATGTGTGTTCTGTGCTTTTGTGATGTGTCTGATGTGCGTTCTGCGCTTGTGAGATGTATCTGATGTGTGTTCTGTGCTTGTGTGATGTGTCTGATGTGTGCACTGTGCTTGTGTGATGTGTCTGATGTGCGTTCTGCGCTTGTGTGATGTGTCTGATGTGTGCTCTGTGCTTGTGTGATGTGTCTGGTGTGTGCTCTGTGCTTGTGTGATGTGTCTGATGTGTGCTCTGTGCTTGTGTGATGTGTCTGGTGTGTGCTCTGTGCTTTTGTGATGTGTCTGATGTGTGTTCTGTGCTTGTGAGATGTATCTGATGTGTGTTCTGTGCTTGTGTGATGTGTCTGATGTGTGCACTGTGCTTGTGTGATGTGTCTGATTTGCGTTCTGCGCTTGTGTGATGTGTCTGATGTGTGCTCTGTGCTTGTGAGATGTGTCTGATGTGTGTTCTGTGCTTGTGTGATGTGTCTGATGTGTGATCTGTGCTTGTGTGATGTGTCTGATGTGTGGTCTGTGCTTGTGTGATGTGTGGTATTTGCTTGTGTGATGTGTCTGATGTGTGCTCTCTGCTTGTGTGATGTGTCTGATGTGTGTTCTGCGCTTGTGTGATGTGTCTGATGTGTGATCTGTGCTTGTGTGATGTGTCTGATGTGTGGTCTGTGCTTGTGTGATGTGTGGTATTTGCTTGTGTGATGTGTCTGATGTGTGCTCTCTGCTTGTGTGATGTGTCTGATGTGTGTTCTGCGCTTGTGTGATGTGTCTGATGTGTGGTCTGTGCTTGTGTGATGTGTGGTATTTGCTTGTGTGATGTGTCTGATGTGTGCTCTCTGCTTGTGTGATGTGTCTGATGTGTGTTCTGCGCTTGTGTGATGTGTCTGATGTGCTCTCTTTGCTTGTGTAATGTGTCTGATGTGTGCTATGTGCTTGGGTGATGTGTCTGATGTGTGTTCTGCGCTTGTGTGATGTGTCTGATGTGTGCTCTGTGCTTGTGTGATGTGTCTGTTGTGTGCTCTGTGCTTGTGTGATGTGTCTGATGTGTGGGCTGTGCTCGTATGATGTGTCTGATGTGTGTTCTGTGCTTGTGTGATGTGTCTGATGTGTGCTCTGTGCTTGTGTAATGTGTCTGATGTGTGCTATGTGCTTGGGTGATGTGTCTGATGTGTGTTCTGCGCTTGTGTGATGTGTCTGATGTGTGCTCTGTGCTTGTGTGATGTGTCTGTTGTGTGCTCTGTGCTTGTGTGATGTGTCTGATGTGTGGGCTGTGCTCGTATGATGTGTCTGATGTGTGTTCTGTGCTTGTGTGATGTGTCTGATGTGTGTTCTGTGCTTGTGTAATGTGTCTGATGTGTGCTATGTGCTTGGGTGATGTGTCTGATGTGTGTTCTGCGCTTGTGTGATGTGTCTGATGTGTGCTCTGTGCTTGTGTAATGGGTCTGATGTGTGCTCTGTGCTTGTGTGATGTGTCTGATGTGTGCTCTGTACTTGTGTGATGTGTCGGATGTGGGCTCTGTACTTGTGTGATGTGTCTGATGTGTGCTCTGTGCTTGTGTGATGTGTCTGATGTGTGCTCTATGCTTGTGTGATGTGTCTGATGTGTGCTTTGTGCTTGGTGATGTGTCTGATGTGTGCTCTGTGCTTGTGTGATGTGTCTGATGTGTGCTCTGTTCTTGTTTGATGTGTCTGATGTGTGCTCTGGACTAGTGTGATGTGTCTGATGTGTGCTCTGTGCTAGGGTAATGTGTCTGATGTGTGCTCTGTTCTTGTGTGATGTGTCTGATGTGTGCTCTGTGTTTGTGTGATGTGTCTGATGTGTCCTCTGTGCTTGTGTGATGTGTCTGATGTGTGCTCTGTGCTTGCATAATGTGTCTGATGTGTGCTTTGTACTTGTGTGATGTGTCTGATGTGTGCTTTGTGCTTGGTGACATGTCTGATGTGTGCTCTGTGTTTGTGTGATGTGTCTGACGTGTACTCTGTGCTTGTGTGATGTGTCTGATGTGTGCTCTGTGCTTGGGTGATGTGTCTGATGTGTGCTCTGTGCTTGGGTGATGTGTCTGATGTGTGCTCTGTTCTTGTGTGATGTGTCTGATGTGTGCTCTGTGTTTGTGTGATGTGTCTGATGTGTGCTTTGTGCTTGTGTGATGTGTCTGATGTGTGCTCTGTGCTTGTGTGACGTGTCTGATGTGTGCTCTGTGCTTGCGTAATGTGTCTGATGTGTGCTTTGTACTTGTGTGATGTGTCTGATGTGTGCTTTGTGCTTGGTGACGTGTCTGATGTGTGCTCTGTGTTTGTGTGATGTGTCTGATGTGTACTCTGTGCTTGTGTGATGTGTCTGATGTGTGCTCTGTGCTTGGGTGATGTGTCTGATGTGTGTTCTGCGCTTGTGTGATGTGTCTGATGTGTACTCTGTGCTTGTGTGATGTGTCTGATGTGTGCTCTGTGCTCGTGTGATGTGTCTGATGTGTGGGCTGTGCTCGTATGATGTGTCTGAAGTGTGTTCTGTGCTAGTGTGATGTGTCTGATGTGTGCTCTGTCCTTGTGTGATGTGTCTGATGTGTGCTCTGTGCTTGTGTGATGTGTCTGATGTGTGGGCTGTGCTCGTATGATGTGTCTGATGTGTGTTCTGTGCTTGTGTGATGTGTCTGAAGTGTGCTCTGTCCTTGTGTGATGTGTCTGATGTGTGCTCTGTGCTTGTGTGATGTGTCTGATGTGTGCTCTGGACTTGTGTGATGTGTCTGATGTGTGCTCTATTCTTGTGTGATGTGTCTGATGTGTGCTCTGCACTTGTGTGATGTGTCTGATGTGTGTTCCGTGGTTGTGTGATGTGTCTGATGTGTGTTCTGTGCTTGTGTGATGTGTCTCATGTGTGCTCTATGCTTGTGTGATGTGTCTGATGTGTGCTCTGTGCTTGTGTGATGTGTCTGATTTGCGCTCTGTGCTTGTGTGATGTGTCTGATGTGCGCTCTGTGCTTGTGTGATGTGTCTGATGTGCGCTGTGCTTGTGTGATGTGTCTGATGTGTGCTCTGTGCTTGTCTGATGTGTCTGATGTGTGCTCTGTGCTTGTGTGATGTGTCTGATGTGTGCTCTGTGCTTGTGTGATGTGTCTGATGTGCGCTCTGTGCTTGTGTGATGTGTGTTCTGTGCTTGTGTGATGTGTCTGATGTGTGTTCTGTGCTTGTGTGATGTGTCTGATGTGTGCTATGTGCTTGGGTGAGATGTCTGATGTGTACTCTGTCCTTGTGTGATGTGTCTGATGTGTGCACTGTGCTTGTGTAATGTGTCTGATGTGTGCTCTGTGCTTGTGTGATGTGTCTGATGTGTGCTATGTGCTTGTGTGATGTGTCTGATGTGTGCTCTGTGATTGTGTGATGTGTCTGATGTGCGCTCTGTGCTTGTGTGATGTGTGCTCTGTGCTTGTGTGATGTGTCTGATGTGTGTTCTGTGCTTGTGTGATGTGTCTGATGTGTGCTATGTGCTTGGGTGAGATGTCTGATGTGTACTCTGTCCTTGTGTGATGTGTCTGATGTGTGCACTGTGCTTGTGTAATGTGTCTGATGTGTGCTCTGTGCTTGTGTGATGTGTCTGATGTGTGCTATGTGCTTGTGTGATGTGTCTGATGTGTGTTCTGTGCTTGTGTGATGTGTCATATGTGTTCTATGCTTGTGTGATGTGCCTGATGTGTTTTCTGTGCTTGTGTGATGTGTCTGATGTGTGCACCGTGCTTGTGTGATGTGCCTGATGTGTGCTCTGTGCTTGTGTGATGTGTCTGATGTGTGCTCTGTGCTTGTGTGATGTGTCTGATGCGTGCTATGTGATTGTGTGATGTGTCTGATGTGTGCTCTGTGCTTGTGTGATGTGTCTGATGTGTGCTCTCTGCTTGTGTGATGTGTCTGATGTGTGCTCTGTGCTTGTGTGATGTGTCTGATGTGTGCTCTGTGCTTGTGTGATGTGTCTGATGTGTGCTCTGTGCTTGTGTAATGTGTCTGATATGTGCTATGTGCTTTTGTGATGTGTCTGATGTGCGCTCTGTGCTTGTGTGATGTGTCTGATGTGTGCTCTGTGCTTGTGTGATGTGTCTGATGTGTGCTCTCTTTTTGTGTGATGTGTCTGATGTGTGCACTGTGCTTGTGTGATGTGTCTGATGTGTGCACTGTGCTAGTGTGAAGTGTCTGATGTGTGCTTTGTGCTTGGGTAATGTGTCTGATGTGTGCACTGTGCTTGTATGATGTGTCTCATGTGTGCTCTGTGCTTGTGTGATGTGTCTGATGTGTGCTCTGTGCTTGTGTGATGTGTATGATGTGTGTTCTGTGCTTGTGTGATATGTCTGATGTGTGCTCTGTGCTTGTGTGATGTGTCTGATGTGTGCTCTGTGCTTGTGTGATGTGTCTGATGTGTGTTCTATGCTTGTGTGATATGTCTGATGTGTGCTCTGTGCTTGTGTGATGTGTCTGATTTGTGCTCTGTGCTTGTGTGATGTGTCTGATGTGTGTTCTGTGCTTGTTTGATGTGTCTGATGTGTGCTCTGTGCTTGTGTGATGTGTCTGATGTGTGCTCTGTGCTTGTGTGATGTGTCTGATGTGTGCTCTGTGCTTGTGTGATGTGTCTGATGTGTGCTATGTGCTTGGGTGAGATGTCTGATGTGTTCTCTGTCCTTGTGTGATGTGTCTGATGTGTGCACTGTGCTTGTGTAATGTGTCTGATGTGTGCTTTATGCTTGTGTGATGTGTCTGATGTGTGTTCTGTGCTTGTGTGATGTGTCATATGTGTTCTATGCTTGTGTGATGTGCCTGATGTGTGCTCTGTGCTTGTGTGATGTGTCTGGTGTGTGCTCTGTGCTTGTGTGATGTGTCTGATGTGTGCTCTGTGCTTGTGTGATGTGTCTGATGTGTGCACTGTGCTTGTGTGATGTGTCTGATGTGCGTTCTGCGCTTGTGTGATGTGTCTGATGTGTGCTCTGTGCTTGTGAGATGTGTCTGATGTGTGTTCTGTGCTTGTGTGATGTGTCTGATGTGCGTTCTGCGCTTGTGAGATGTATCTGATGTGTGTTCTGTGCTTGTGTGATGTGTCTGATGTGTGCACTGTGCTTGTGTGATGTGTCTGATGTGCGTTCTGCGCTTGTGTGATGTGTCTGATGTGTGCTCTGTGCTTGTGTGATGTGTCTGGTGTGTGCTCTGTGCTTGTGTGATGTGTCTGATGTGTGCACTGTGCTTGTGTGATGTGTCTGATGTGCGTTCTGCGCTTGTGTGATGTGTCTGATGTGTGCTCTGTGCTTGTGAGATGTGTCTGATGTGTGTTCTGTGCTTGTGTGATGTGTCTGATGTGTGATCTGTGCTTGTGTGATGTGTCTGATGTGTGGTCTGTGCTTGTGTGATGTGTGGTATTTGCTTGTGTGATGTGTCTGATGTGTGCTCTCTGCTTGTGTGATGTGTCTGATGTGTGTTCTGCGCTTGTGTGATGTGTCTGATGTGTGATCTGTGCTTGTGTGATGTGTCTGATGTGTGGTCTGTGCTTGTGTGATGTGTGGTATTTGCTTGTGTGATGTGTCTGATGTGTGCTCTCTGCTTGTGTGATGTGTCTGATGTGTGTTCTGCGCTTGTGTGATGTGTCTGATGTGTGCTCTGTGCTTGTGTGATGTGTCTGATGTGTGCTATGTACTTGTGTAATGTGTCTGATGTGCTCTCTTTGCTTGTGTAATGTGTCTGATGTGTGCTATGTGCTTGGGTGATGTGTCTGATGTGTGTTCTGCGCTTGTGTGATGTGTCTGATGTGTGCTCTGTGCTTGTGTGATGTGTCTGTTGTGTGCTCTGTGCTTGTGTGATGTGTCTGATGTGTGGGCTGTGCTCGTATGATGTGTCTGATGTGTGTTCTGTGCTTGTGTGATGTGTCTGATGTGTGCTCTGTGCTTGTGTAATGTGTCTGATGTGTGCTATGTGCTTGGGTGATGTGTCTGATGTGTGTTCTGCGCTTGTGTGATGTGTCTGATGTGTGCTCTGTGCTTGTGTGATGTGTCTGTTGTGTGCTCTGTGCTTGTGTGATGTGTCTGATGTGTGGGCTGTGCTCGTATGATGTGTCTGATGTGTGTTCTGTGCTTGTGTGATGTGTCTGATGTGTGCTATGTGCTTGGGTGATGTGTCTGATGTGTGCTCTGTGCTAGGGTAATGTGTCTGATGTGTGCTAGGTGCTTGGGTGATGTGTCTAATGTGTGCTCTGTTCTTGTGTAATGTGTCTGATGTGTGTTCTGTGCTTCTGTGATGTGTCTGATGTGTGTTCTGTGCCTGTGTGATGTGTCTGATGTGTGCTATGTGCTTGTGTGATGTGTCTGATGTGTGCTCTGTGTTTGTGTGATGTGTCTGATGTGTGCTCTGTTCTTGTGTGATGTGTCTGATGTGTGCTCTGTGTTTGTGTGATGTGTCTGATGTGTGCTCTGTGCTTGTGTGATGTGTCTGATGTGTGCTCTGTGCTTGTGTGATGTGTCTGATGTGTGCTCTGTGCTTGTGTAATGTGTCTGATGTGTGCTTTGTACTTGTGTGATGTGTCTGATGTGTGCTTTGTGCTTGGTGATGTGTCTGATGTGTGCTATGTGTTTGTGTGATGTGTGCTCTGTGTTTGTGTGATGTGTCTGATGTTTGCTCTATGCTTGTGTGATGTGTCTGATGTGTGCTCTGTGCTAGGTAATGTGTATGGTGTGTGCTATGTGCTTGTGTGATGTGTCTGATGTGTGCTCTGCTTGTGTAATGTGTCTGATGTGTGCTATGTGCTTGTGTGATGTGTCTGATGTGTACTCTGTCCTTTTGTGATGTGTCTGATGTGTGCTCTGTGCTTGTGTGATGTGTATGATGTGTGCTCTTTGCTTGTGTGATGTGTCTGATGTGTGTTCTGTGCTTGTGTGATGTGTCTGATATGTGCTCTGTGCTTGTGTGATGTGTCTGATGTGTGCTATGTGCTTGGATGATGTGTCTGATGTGTACTCTGTCCTTGTGTGATGTGTCTGATGTGTGCTCTGTGCTTGAGTGATGTGTCTGATGTGTGTTCTGTGCTTGTGTGATGTGTCTGATGTGTGCTATGTGCTTGTGTAATGTGTCTGATGTGTGCTCTGTGCTTGTGTGATGTGTCTGATGTATGTTCTGTGCTTGTGTGATGTGTCATATGTGTTCTATGCTTGTGTGATGTGCCTGATGTGTGCTCTGTGCTTGTGTGATGTGTCTGGTGTGTGCTCTGTGCTTGTGTGATGTGTCTGATGTGTGCTCTGTGCTTGTGTGATGTGTCTGGTGTGTGCTCTGTGCTTGTGTGATGTGTATTACGTGAGCACTGTGCTTTTGTGATGTGTCTGATGTCTGATGTGCGTTCTGCGCTTGTGTAATGTGTCTGATGTGTGTTCTGTGCTTGTGTGATGTGTCTGATGTGCGTTCTGCGCTTGTGTTATGTGTCTGATGTGTGCTCTGTGCTTGTGAGATGTGTCTGTTGTGTGTTCTGTGCTTGTGTGATGTGTCTGATGTGTGATCTGTGCTTGTGTGATGTGTCTGATGTGTGCTCTCTGCTTGTGTGATGTGTCTGATGTGTGCTCTGTGCTTGTGTGATGCGTCTGATGTGTGGTTTGTGCTTGTGTGATGTGTGGTATTTGCTTGTGTGATGTGTCTGATGTGTGCTCTCTGCTTGTGTGATGTGTGTGATGTGTGTTCTGCGCTTGTGTGATGAGTCTGATGTGTGATCTGTGCTTGTGTGATGTGTCTGATGTGTGGTCTGTGCTTGTGTGATGTGTGGTATTTGCTTGTGTGATGTGTCTGATGTGTGCTCTCTGCTTGTGTGATGTGTCTGATGTGTGTTCTGCGCTTGTGTGATGTGTCTGATGTGTGCTCTGTGCTTGTGTGATGTGTCTGATGTGTGCTATGTACTTGTGTAATGTGTCTGATGTGCTCTCTTTGCTTGTGTAATATGTCTGATGTGTGCTATGTGCTTGGGTGATGTGTCTGATGTGTGTTCTACGCTTGTGTGATGTGTCTGATGTGTGCTCTGTGCTTGTGTGATGTGTCTGATGTGTGCTCTGTGCTTGTGTGATGTGTCTGATGTGTGGGCTGTGCTCGTATGATGTGTCTGATGTGTGTTCTGTGCTTGTGTGATGTGTCTGATGTGTGCTCTGTCCTTGTGTGATGTGTCTGATGTGTGCTCTGTGCTAGGGTAATGTGTCTGATGTGTGCTAGGTGCTTGGGTGATGTGTGCTCTGTTCTTGTGTAATGTGTCTAATGTGTGCTCTGCACTTGTGTGATGTGTCTGATGTGTGTTCTCTGCTTGTGTGATGTGTCTGATGTGTGTTCTGTGCTTGTGTGATGTGTCTGATGTGTGCTATGTGCTTGTGTGATGTGTCTGATGTGTGCTCTGTGTTTGTGTGATGTGTCTGATGTGTGCTCTGTTCTTGTGTGATGTGTCTGATGTGTGCTCTGTGTTTGTGTGATGTGTCTGATGTGTGCTCTGTGCTTGTGTGATGTGTCTGATGTGTGCTCTGTGCTTGTGTGATGTGTCTGATGTGTGCTCTGTGCTTGTGTAATGTGTCTGATGTGTGCTTTGTACTTTTGTGATGTGACTGATGTGTGCTTTGTGCTTGGTGATGTGTCTGATGTGTGCTATGTGTTTGTGTGATGTGTCTGATGTGTGCTCTGTGTTTGTGTGATGTGTCTGATGTTTGCTCTATGCTTGTGTGATGTGTCTGATGTGTGCTCTGTGCTCGGTAATGTGTCTGGTGTGTGCTATGTGCTTGTGTGATGTGTCTGATGTGTGCTCTGTCCTTTTGTGATGTGTCTGAAGTGTGCTCTGTGCTTGTGTAATGTGTCTGATGTGTGCTCTGTGCTTGTGTGATGTGTATGATGTGTGCTCTTTGCTTGTGTGATGTGTCTGATGTGTGTTCTGTGCTTGTGTGATGTGTCTGATATGTGCTCTGTGCTTGAGTGATGTGTCTGATGTGTGCTATGTGCTTGGATGATGTGTCTGATGTGTACTCTGTCCTTGTGTGATGTGTCTGATGTGTGCTCTGTGCTTGTGTGATGTGTCTGATGTGTGTTCTGTGCTTGTGTGATGTGTCTGATATGTTCTCTGTGCTTGTGTGATGTGTCTGATGTGTGCTATGTGCTTGGATGATGTGTCTGATGTGTACTCTGTCCTTGTGTGATGTGTCTGATGTGTGCTCTGTGCTTGTGTGATGTGTCTGATGTGTGTTCTGTGCTTGTGTGATGTGTCTGATATGTTCTCTGTCCTTGTGTGATGTGTCTGATGTGTGCTCTGTGCTTGAGTGATGTGTCTGATGTGCATTCTGCGCTTGTGTGATGTGTCTGATGTGTGCTATGTGCTTGTGTGATGTGTCTGATGTGTGCTCTGTGCTTGTGAGATGTGTCTGATGTGTGCTCTGTGCTTGTGTGATGTGTCTGATGTGTCTTCTGTGCTTGTGTGATGTGTCTTATGTGCGGTCTGTGCTTGTTTGATGTGTCTGATGTGTGCTCTCTGCTTGTGTGATGTGTCTGATGTGTGCTCTGTGCTTGTGTGATGTGTCTGATGTGTGCTCTGTGCTTGTGTGATGTGTCTGATATGTGGTCTGTGCTTGTGTGATGTGTCTGATGTGTGCTATGCGCTTGTGTGATGTGTCTGATGTGTGCTCTCTGCTTGTGTGATGTGTCTGATGTGTGCTCTGTGCTTGTGTGATGTGTCTGATGTGTGCTCTGTGCTTGTGTGATGTGTCTGATGTGTGCTCTGTCCTTGTGTGATGTGTCTGATGTGTGCTATGTGCTTGTGTGATGTGTCTGATGTGTGCTCTCTGCTTGTGTGATGTGTCTGATGTGTGCACTGTGCTTGTGTGATGTGCCTGATGTGTGCTCTGTGCTTGTGTGATGTGTCTGATGTGTGCTCTGTGCTTGTGTGATGTGTCTGATATGTGGTCTGTGATTGTGTGATCTGTCTGATGTGTGTTGTGTGATGTGTCTGACGTGTGCTCTGTGCTCGTGTGATGTGTCTGATGTGCGCTCTGTGCTTGTGTGATGTGTCTGATGTGTGCTCTGTGCTTGTGTGATGTGTCTGATGTGTGCTCTGCACTTGTGTGATGTGTCTGATGTGTGTTCTGTGCTTGTGTGATGTGTCTGATGTGTGTTCTGTGCTTGTGTGATGTGTCTGATGTGTGCTATGTGCTTGTGTGATGTGTCTGATGTGTGCTCTGTGTTTGTGTGATGTGTCTGATGTGTGCTCTGTTCTTGTTTGATGTGTCTGATGTGTGCTCTGTGTTTGTGTGATGTATCTGATGTGTGCTCTGTGCTTGTGTGATGTGTCTGATGTGTGCTCTGTGCTTGTGTGATGTGTCTGATGTGTGCTCTGTGCTTGTGTAATGTGTCTGATGTGTGCTTTGTGCTTGGTGATGTGTCTGATGTGTGCTATGTGTTTGTGTGATGTGTCTGATGTGTGCTCTGTGTTTGTGTCATGTGTCTGATGTTTGCTCTATGCTTGTGTGATGTGTCTGATGTGTGTTCTGTGCTTGTGTGATGTGTCTGATGTGTGTTCTGTGCTTGTGTGATGTGTCTGATGTGTGCTATGTGCTTGTGTGATGTGTCTGATGTGTGCTCTGTGTTTGTGTGATGTGTCTGATGTGTGCTCTGTTCTTGTTTGATGTGTCTGATGTGTGCTCTGTGTTTGTGTGATGTATCTGATGTGTGCTCTGTGCTTGTGTGATGTGTCTGATGTGTGCTCTGTGCTTGTGTGATGTGTCTGATGTGTGCTCTGTGCTTGTGTAATGTGTCTGATGTGTGCTTTGTGCTTGGTGATGTGTCTGATGTGTGCTATGTGTTTGTGTGATGTGTCTGATGTGTGCTCTGTGTTTGTGTCATGTGTCTGATGTTTGCTCTATGCTTGTGTAATGTCTCTGATGTGTGCTATGTGCTTGTGTGATGTGTCTGATGTGTGCTCTGTGCTTGTGTAATGTGTCTGATGTGTGCTATGTGCTTGTGTGATGTGTCTGATGTGTACTCTGTCCTTTTGTGATGTGTCTGATGTGTGCTCTGTGCTTGTGTGATGTGTCTGATGTGTGCTTTGTGCTTGTGTGATGTGTATGATGTGTGTTCTGTACTTGTGTAATGTGTCTGATGTGTGCTCTGTGCTTGTTTGATGTGTATGATGTGTGTTCTGTGCTTGTGTGATGTGTCTGATGTGCATTCTGCGCTTGTGTGATGTGTCTGATGTGTGCTATGTGCTTGTGTGATGTGTCTGATGTGTGCTTTGTGCTTGTGTGATGTGTATGATGTGTGTTCTGTACTTGTGTAATGTGTCTGATGTGTGCTCTGTGCTTGTTTGATGTGTATGATGTGTGTTCTGTGCTTGTGTGATGTGTCTGATGTGCATTCTGCGCTTGTGTGATGTGTCTGATGTGTGCTATGTGCTTGTGTGATGTGTCTGATGTGTGCTATGTGCTTGTGAGATGTGTCTGATGTGTGCTCTGTGCTTGTGTGATGTGTCTGATGTGTGGTCTGTGCTTGTGTGATGTGTCTGATGTGTGTTATGCGCTTGTGTGATGTGTCTGATGTGTGCTCTCTGCTTGTGTGATGTGTCTGATGTGTGCTCTGTGCTTGTGTGATGTGTCTGATGTGCGCTCTGTGCTTGTGTGATGTGTCTGATGTGCGCTCTGTGCTTGTGTGATGTATCTGATGTGTGTTCTGTGCTTGTGTGATGTGTCTGATATGTGCTCTGTGCTTGTGTGATGTGTCTGATGTGTGCTCTGTGCTTGTGTGATGTGTCTGATGTGTGATCTGTGCTTGTGTGATGTGTCTGATGTGTGCTCTGTGCTTGTGTGATTTGTCTGATGTGCGCTCTGTGCTTGTGTGATGTGTCTGATGTGCGCTCTGTGCTTGTGTGATGTGTCTGATGTGCGCTCTGTGCTTGTGTGATGTATCTGATGTGTGTTCTGTGCTTGTGTGATGTGTCTGATATGTGCTCTGTGCTTGTGTGATGTGTCTGATGTGTGCTCTGTGCTTGTGTGATGTGTCTGATGTGTGCTCTGTGCTTGTGTGATGTGTCTGATGTGAGCTCTGTGCTTGTGTGATGTGTCTGATGTGCGCTCTGTGCTTGTGTGATGTGTCTGATGTGTGCTCTGTGCTTGTGTGATGTGTCTGATGTGTGCTCTGTGCTTGTGTGATGTGTCTGATGTGAGCTCTGTGCTTGTGTGATGTGTCTGATGTGCGCTCTGTGCTTGTGTGATGTGTCTGATGTGCGCTCTGTGCTTGTGTGATGTATCTGATGTGTGTTCTGTGCTTGTGTGATGTGTCTGATATGTGCTCTGTGCTTGTGTGATGTGTCTGATGTGTCCTCTGTCCTTGTGTGATGTGTCTGATGTGCGCTCTGTGCTTGTGTGATGTATCTGATGTGTGTTCTGTGCTTGTGTGATGTGTCTGATATGTGCTCTGTGCTTGTGTGATGTGTCTGATGTGTACTCTGTCCTTGTGTGATGTGTCTGATGTGTGCACTGTGCTTGTGTAATGTGTCTGATGTGTGCTCTGTGCTTGTGTGATGTGTCTGATGTGTGCTATGTGCTTGTGTGATGTGGCTGATGTGTGCTCTATGATTGTGTGATGTGTCATATGTGTTCTATGCTTGTGTGATGTGCCTGATGTGTGCTCTGTGCTTGTGTGATGTGTCTGGTGTGTGCTCTGTGCTTGTGTGATGTGTCTGATGTGCGCTCTGTGCTTGTGTGATGTGTCTGATGTGTGCTCTGTGCTTGTGTGATGTGTCTTACGTGCGCACTGTGCTTGTGTGATGTATCTGATGTGCGTTCTGCGCTTGTGTGATGTGTCTGATGTGTGCTCTGTGCTTGTGAGATGTGTCTGATGTGTGTTTTGTGCTTGTGTGATGTGTCTGATGTGTGCACTGTGCTTGTGTGATGTGTCTGATGTGCGTTCTACGCTTGTGTGATGTGTCTGATGTGTGCTCTCTGCTTTTGTGATGTGTCTGATGTGTGCTCTGTGCTTGTGTGATGTGTCTGATGTGTGCTCTGTGCTTGTGTAATGTGTCTGATGTGTGCTATGTGCTTGTGTAATGTGTCTGATGTGTGCTCTGTGCTTGTGTAATGTGTCTGATGTGTGCTCTGTGCTTGTGTAATGTGTCTGATGTGTGCTATGTGCTTGTGTAATGTGTCTGATGTGTGCTCTGTGCTTGTGTGATGTGTGTGATGTGTGCTCTGTGTGATGTACAATGTCTGTGAGGTATGGGGTTTTGTCTACAAAATATGATGTTTTCTGTTGTAACTTTCCAGAAAAATCCAGCCCTCTATGCCAATGCAGGCTGTCAGCTCATGCAGCACCTTCCCCCCCTCCTCTTTTCGCCCATGGCTCACTCACACACTGACCAGTGCCCCCTGCCTGGGCTAGCTCTGAAACCTTAAACCACTTCCTCTGGAAGAGCAGGAATGTTAATTAGCTAGACCATCTTCCTCACACCATTTGGCTTCTCTCAGCTGAAAGAGAAAAAAAAGTGCGGGAACTAAACTCTTTGTTTGAAACCAGGAGTTTGAATAAAACAATAAGGGATTGTCCCGCGAAAACCATACCCAGCAGAAATATAAAAATCATATTTCTGCGATCCGAGCAGACCCAGCTTCGCTGTGGTGCCTGTTGCAAAACTCTCGGATGTCCAGAACCTGAGATATGATTTGCGCCCAAATGGACGGTCATATCGCATAGATGTTTGATGTTTTCTTGATGGGCTCATTACGCTGGGAAACATGATACCACTGATGAGTCCATACCAGCTTCTCCCATAAAGTTATAGCTAATCTAAGTTTTGTAGCCAAAACATAACTTGGATAAGAGAGGTGGGATCAACCCAGAATGCACCTCTCTGTGATGTCACATAGGAAAGTCTATAAGGCATTCCCTGGCAGAACCAGCTCAGAACAGCTGCAGAGTCGGTGCTGACAAGAACTCCAGATGAATGGAGACGTGTGGCTCCTCCCCCCTTAAAGCCGCATGGTCTGCCTAAGGAACAATATGGAACTGTGAGTGTAATCTCTTTGTTTTCTCCACTTTTATTTTATACCTGTACTGTACATATTTTATGTCTCAATTTTATAGCAACTTTTATCTGTAATCACTGTCCTCTTTCGGAAAATAAATGAAATTATTTAGATCTGTCTCCATGCTCTAAGAATCGAACTATACGCCTTTGATAGATAATCGCTACTAATTCAAGGGGTTTGCCACGGACCCTCTTAATTTAACACTGTGAATTAAGTAACCGTGACTGGTGGCAGCGCGTTGTGTACGGCTATTACGGCTTGCTGGCAGTCTAGAAGGGTCTTATATTGCTGAGTAAGGGGCTTCAGCCACAGCATTGATAATTCCCTTACTGCAGAAGCCTAATTGCCGGTTCACAACAGGCAGCCCGTCCGGCGACTAATTATCCTAGGTGCAGTTCCCTGACTGACCTGAGGGTAAGGGGGGCGCCGGAGAGCTGCGAGTTCCAAAGTGGAACTGAGAAAGTGGGATATACATAAATCCCCGCAGAACTTGGAAGATTGATAGCAGTGGTGGGGCATCCAAATTAAACTCCCCCTGCGGCAAATTGTAGAGCGAGATTAGCTTGCTGGATATTTTTGGTCACATGGTGCCAGTGTTGGGATAACTAAGATAAGCCCCACTGCGCCTGTGATAGCCGTGTGCCGGCATTGTGTCACGCCCCTCCGTCCGCTGATACACCCGTGTCAGTGGTGGGACTGTGACATAGTGGTGACACAGGGTCCGCTGTCCGTCGCGTTTTGGTGGCAGCGGGACTCCCGTTAGTGTCGCCCGTAAGTGGACGAACGGCGGTGGGCTGTTCGTCACATATTGGTGGCAGAGCGGTGGGATAATCCTAGAGCATTAGTGATTTGGTTTGAGCAATCATTCCTCTCACTAAAGACCTGCACGGTTCCTGCGGGAATCCTGCATCATAGGTTTTGGAGAACAGACTCAGTGGTTACTAGTCCTGAGACAGTAGTGTGTACTTGCAAGTATCCCCCTCCCGTTTCTTCGTTTTTCTTTTTCTATCTTTTATTTGGCAACCATGGCGGCGATGACAGTGGAGTGGTATCAGAAGCAGAAAAAGGACACCCTTGCTGGGTTATGCACGTACCGAGGCATAGACGCCGCAGGCGGAACCAAAGATCGAATGATCGCGGCTCTAGTGCAGCTGGACAACGACCAGAATCCAGCGAGCGCAGAAGTTGGCCCAAGTTGCCATGGGGCTGCAGCAGAGGCTCCACTCCTGAGCGCTGGCCCCACATTCAACCAGAACGGGGTGGACCCCTATCTGCAAATGGCCTTGGACGAACTCCCCGCCGAAGACAGGGATGGGCGGGTGAGGCTGATCCAGCAATATCGGCAGGAGGCCCAAGCCGAACGTGAGCGCCATGCAGAAGCTCAGAGGGCCCATGAGCTGGAGATGCTCCAGCGGGGGTGGAATGCCCCCACAGCCCGAAGCCGTGAGCCCAGCAGCGTCCAGACTCCTAAACCCCGGCCAGAGCATTTTCCCGTGATGGAAAAGGATGGGGACTTGGACACGTTCCTGCGAGCCTTTGAGAAAGCCTGCAGACAGTACCAGCTGCCTAGAGACCAATGGGCAAGGTACTTGACCCCAGGGCTAAAAGGCAAAGCCCTGGAGGCATTTGCTTCTCTTCCGCCAGAAGCCGATGACGACTATGACGCCATAAAGCAGGCGCTGATCGCCAAATACCGGCTGACACCTGAGGTATACCGAAAGAAGTTCCGACACCTCCAACGTGGCCCACACGATAGCTACAGTGATGTGGTGCAAGGACTCAGGACCCACTTTGACCAGTGGATCCATGGACTGTCCGTTGAAACCTTTGAGCAGCTACGGGACCTGATGATCAAAGACCAGTTCCTGCATCTCTGCCCAGCTGAGGTCCGACAGTTCATCCTGGACCGCGAACCAACGAACGCGGACAAAGCGGCGCAGATCGCCGACAACCACGAGGCCAACCGGAAGCCCGAGACGCGGAGGCCAGTCACCACCAGCTGGAAAGGGGGTAAGCCAGCAACCAACCCCAATGCCCCAGCTGGCCGTCCCTCCGGAGGCCCTGTCCCTGTTGCCAACAACAGGCCGGCTACTGACAGTCGCCTGTGTCACCACTGCCAGCGGCCTGGTCACTTCTCTTACACCTGTCCGAATAGGCCGAAGAACCCCCCAGCCAAGGCCCCCGGGCCCAACGCCTCTGTTCTTTTGGTGGGAGGTGTGGTTGGGAGGGCTGACGACAACGTTCAACCTGTTCAGGTGGGGGCCCGTCTTGCTACAGGCCTCAAGGACACCGGGGCTGAACGAACCCTCATCCGTCCTGGACTGGCGGCCCCTGAAGAGTTTGTTGAGGGGAAAACCCTGACTGTCACCGGGATTGGAGGCACCCGTTGTCCCTTGCCAGTGGCACGAGTTTTTCTTGATTGGGGTGCCGGGAGCGGGTTGAGGGAGGTGGGAGTGTCTGAAAATTTGCCCACTGATGTTTTATTGGGGACTGACTTGGGGAAGATGGTTGCATACTATGTCCCTGACACCCTTCCCCAAACTGATAATAAGGGTAACGTTAACCCTGATGATGATGTTGATGATGGGAAACTGAATGTGTTACCAGCTAATGCCTTGATGAGTAATGATGCAACTAACAACCATTCTTTCCCCAGGTACGATGCTGATGCTGATGTGAATGTACCAAAGCAAACTGATAACCATTCTTTTCCTAGGAATGATGATGTATCTGTGCCGACTGAACCCGTTAACCCTTTCTTTGAAACGGTAGATGTGTCCACAGGTACCGAGGTGCTCAGCCCCGTCACTCTGCGGAGTGAGACGGCTGAGGAACCCCTGGCAGGAGCAAGCAACGGTGCTCAAGGAAATGGGGAGGTGCATGGGGACCATGAGGAAGGTAATGCCATGCAGCTGACCAGTGCCACCGAGGAAGGTAACTGGCCCATAAGTAGCACTGCTCCTGAAGTGTTGGGGGTGGATGGGGAGGTAGAGCCCAGGGCAGCACCAGCTGGTGGGTCTGCAGAAATCCCCAGGGAGACAGCATACATAGCAGCTGTCACACGCAGTCAGAGTGCCCAGATCGCAGGTAACGCACTGTCTTCTGGACCCTCTGCTGCTACAGGAGAGACTGAACCAGAGGTGAACCCAGAGCCGGTTCCAGAGGGTCCCAGTAAAGAGGGGACCCTGACGTCCCTTCTGGCAGTCTCCAGCATGGAGTTCCAGGCTGCTCTGCACTCAGATGCCAGCCTGGAGAAATTGAGAGGTCTCGCCGAGACGCCCACCTCCAAGTCTGATAAGGAGAGGGTGTTCTGGGAACGAGGAAGGTTGTACCGGGAGACAGTACCCGGAGATCCTAAAAAGGAGTGGTTGAGGGAAAGACAGCTGGTCGTCCCCTATCAGTTCAGAACTGAGTTGTTGCGGATTGCCCATGAGATTCCACTCGCTGGACACTTGGGGATCAGCAAAACAAAGGCACGGCTGTCTCAACACTTCTATTGGCCCAAGATGGGGACAGATGTAACACACTACTGCCGCTCCTGTGCCACCTGTCAAAAAGTGGGTAAGGCGGGGCCTGCTCTTAAGGCTCCCCTTATTCCTTTGCCGGTGATAGAGGAGCCTTTCCAGAGAATCGCGGTGGACATTGTAGGACCGCTGTCCGTCCCCAGCCGCTCCGGAAAGCGATACATTCTCACCGTGGTAGACTACGCTACCCGGTACCCAGAGGCAGTAGCTCTGTCTTCAACCAGGGCAGATAAGGTGGCTGACGCACTGGTGACCATCTTTTCAAGGGTAGGATTTCCCAGGGAGATGCTTACCGATCAAGGGCCCCAATTCATGTCTCGCCTAATGGAGGCTCTCTGTGAGAAAATGCAGGTGACGCACCTGGTATCGAGTCCGTATCACCCACAGACTAATGGTTTGTGTGAACACTTCAACGGTACCCTCAAACAGATGCTCCGCATACTGGTTGAGACCCAAGGGCGCGACTGGGAGCGGTACCTCCCACACCTGCTGTTCGCTTACAGAGAAGTTCCGCAGGCCTCGACCGGGTTCTCCCCCTTCGAGCTCCTGTATGGCAGGCGAGTCCGGGGACCCCTTGGGTTGATAAGAGAATCCTGGGAAGATGAGCCAAACCCCACAGAAGTGTCCATCGTGGATTATGTCATGCGCTTCCGTGACAAGATGCAGACCTTGACGCAGTTGGTGCATGACAACATGACGCAGGCTCAGGCTGACCAGAAGCACTGGTACGACCAGAACGCCCGGGAGCGGACCTACCAGGTGGGTCAAAAGGTGTGGGCGCTGGTCCCTGTACCAACGGATAAGCTTCAGGCAGCCTGGGAAGGCCCATACGTCGTCCACCAACAGCTCAACCCGGTCACCTACGTGGTCACGCTTGACCATGCTCGGGGTAGGCGCAAGGCCTTTCACGTCAACATGCTGAAGGCGCACTACGAACGTGAAGCTTGCGTCCTACCGGTCTGCAATCTGCCAGAGGATGGGGAGGAAGATTCCCTCCTGGACATGCTGGCCCAGGCCAAGGCCAATGGGTCCATTGAGGACATGGAGATAAGTGGTTCGCTCACCGTGTCCCAGCGGTTGCAGTTGATGGCCACCCTGGAACTCTTCCGGCCCGTGTTCACCAACCGTCCTGGGAGGACGGAGTTAGCGGTTCATGAGGTGGACACCGGGAATCATGCCCCATTACGGCGAACACCTTATCGGATCTCTGAAACGGTGCAACAAGTCATGCGCCAAGAGGTCGATGAGATGTTAAGGCTGGGAGTGATTCGACGGTCAAAAGGTGCGTGGGCTTCACCTGTAGTCCTCGTGCCTAAAAAGGATCGAACCACCCGGTTCTGCGTGGACTACAGGGGGCTCAACGCCATCACAACCTCTGATGCCCACCCGATGCCGCGCATCGAGGATCTGCTCGAGCGGTTGACAAACGCCAACTACATATCCATCATGGATTTGAGTCGGGGATACTGGCAGATTCCCCTGAGCCCTGAGGCGCAGGAGAAATCCGCCTTTATCACCCCCTTTGGACTGTACGAGTCCACGGTCATGCCCTTCGGCATGAAGAATGCCCCTGCCACTTTCCAGCGGATGGTCAACCACCTGCTTCGGGGACTGGAGGAGTACGCCGTGGCGTACTTAGACGATATTGCCGTCTTCAGTTCCACCTGGGAGGAACACCTTCAGCACCTCCAGGAGGTGCTCAAGCGTCTTCACCAGGCCTGACCATCAAGCCGGGGAAGTGCCAGATAGGCATGCGCAAGGTCCACTACCTGGGGCACCGGGTAGGCGGGGGTTCCATGAGTCCGGAGCCAGAAAAAGTGGACGCAATCGTGTCCTGGCCCACCCCCAGGACCAAGAAACAGGTGAAGTCCTTCTTGGGCACTGCAGGGTACTATAGGCGGTTCGTACAGGACTATAGCGCCCTTGCCAAACCCTTGACTGACCTCACCAAGCAGAGGCTACCCCAAACAGTCAACTGGACAGATGACTGTGAGGCGGCTTTCCAAGCTTTGAAAGCAGCCCTGTGCAACTCTCCAGTGTTGAGAGCAGTCGACAGCAGTCGCCCGTTTCTGGTACAGACCGACGCCAGCGAGTTTGGCCTCGGTGCTGTGCTTAGCCAGGTCGACTCGGGGGACCAAGAGCACACCGTGTTGTACCTGAGCCGGAAACTTTTGCCGAGGGAAGTGGCATACTCGACCATCGAGAAGGAGTGTCTGGCCATGGTGTGGGCACTGCAGCGTTTGCAGCCCTACCTGTATGGGCGCGCCTTCACGGTGGTAACCGACCACAACCCTCTGAGCTGGTTGCACACAGTGTCCGGAACCAATGGAAGGTTGCTCCGCTGGAGCCTTGCCCTTCAACAGTACGACTTCACTGTAAAACACAGGAAGGGCAGCGAAAACGGCAATGCCGATGGGTTGTCCCGCCGGGGCGAACCCGCTGAGGTGCGCATGGCCGATTACCGAGAGGTAATGCCTCCTTAGCGCCCTCTTAAGGGGGGAGGTGTGATGTACAATGTCTGTGAGGTATGGGGTTTTGTCTACAAAATATGATGTTTTCTGTTGTAACTTTCCAGAAAAATCCAGCCCTCTATGCCAATGCAGGCTGTCAGCTCATGCAGCACCTTCCCCCCCTCCTCTTTTCGCCCATGGCTCACTCACACACTGACCAGTGCCCCCTGCCTGGGCTAGCTCTGAAACCTTAAACCACTTCCTCTGGAAGAGCAGGAATGTTAATTAGCTAGACCATCTTCCTCACACCATTTGGCTTCTCTCAGCTGAAAGAGAAAAAAAAGTGCGGGAACTAAACTCTTTGTTTGAAACCAGGAGTTTGAATAAAACAATAAGGGATTGTCCCGCGAAAACCATACCCAGCAGAAATATAAAAATCATATTTCTGCGATCCGAGCAGACCCAGCTTCGCTGTGGTGCCTGTTGCAAAACTCTCGGATGTCCAGAACCTGAGATATGATTTGCGCCCAAATGGACGGTCATATCGCATAGATGTTTGATGTTTTCTTGATGGGCTCATTACGCTGGGAAACATGATACCACTGATGAGTCCATACCAGCTTCTCCCATAAAGTTATAGCTAATCTAAGTTTTGTAGCCAAAACATAACTTGGATAAGAGAGGTGGGATCAACCCAGAATGCACCTCTCTGTGATGTCACATAGGAAAGTCTATAAGGCATTCCCTGGCAGAACCAGCTCAGAACAGCTGCAGAGTCGGTGCTGACAAGAACTCCAGATGAATGGAGACGTGTGGCTCCTCCCCCCTTAAAGCCGCATGGTCTGCCTAAGGAACAATATGGAACTGTGAGTGTAATCTCTTTGTTTTCTCCACTTTTATTTTATACCTGTACTGTACATATTTTATGTCTCAATTTTATAGCAACTTTTATCTGTAATCACTGTCCTCTTTCGGAAAATAAATGAAATTATTTAGATCTGTCTCCATGCTCTAAGAATCGAACTATACGCCTTTGATAGATAATCGCTACTAATTCAAGGGGTTTGCCACGGACCCTCTTAATTTAACACTGTGAATTAAGTAACCGTGACTGGTGGCAGCGCGTTGTGTACGGCTATTACGGCTTGCTGGCAGTCTAGAAGGGTCTTATATTGCTGAGTAAGGGGCTTCAGCCACAGCATTGATAATTCCCTTACTGCAGAAGCCTAATTGCCGGTTCACAACAGGCAGCCCGTCCGGCGACTAATTATCCTAGGTGCAGTTCCCTGACTGACCTGAGGGTAAGGGGGGCGCCGGAGAGCTGCGAGTTCCAAAGTGGAACTGAGAAAGTGGGATATACATAAATCCCCGCAGAAC
Organism: Dendrobates tinctorius; assembly: GCF_039654945.1. Lineage (NCBI taxonomy): Eukaryota > Metazoa > Chordata > Amphibia > Anura > Dendrobatidae > Dendrobates > Dendrobates tinctorius. The sequence continues at coordinate 31,337,510 of NW_027361696.1, read as the reverse complement.
TTGGAAGATTGATAGCAGTGGTGGGGGATCCAAATTAAACTCCCCCTGCGGCAAATTGTAGAGCGAGATTAGCTTGCTGGATATTTTTGGTCACATGGTGCCAGTGTTGGGATAACTAAGATAAGCCCCACTGCGCCTGTGATAGCCGTGTGACGGCATTGTGTCACGCCCCTCCGTCCGCTGATACACCCGTGTCAGTGGTGGGACTGTGACATAGTGGTGACACAGGGTCCGCTGTCCGTCGCGTTTTGGTGGCAGCGGGACTCCCGTTAGTGTCGCCCGTAAGTGGACGAACGGCGGTGGGCTGTTCGTCACACTCTGTGCTTGGGTAATGTGTCTGATGTGTACTCTGTCCTTGTGTGATGTGTCTGATGTGCGCTCTGTGCTTGTGTAATGTGTCTGATGTGTGCTATGTGCTTGTGTGATGTGTCTGATGTGTGCTCTGTGCTTGTGTGATGTGTCTGATGTGTGCTCTGTGCTTGGGTAATGTATATGATGTGTGTTCTGTGCTTGTGTGATATGTCTGATGTGTGCACTGTGCTTGTGTGATGTGTCTGATGTGTGTTCTTTGCTTGTGTGATATGTCTGATGTGTTCACTGTGCTTGTGTGATGTGGCTGATGTGTACTCTGTCCTTGTGTGATGTGTCTGATGTGCGCTCTGTGCTTGTGTAATGAGTCTGATGTGTGCTATGTGCTTGTGTGATGTGTCTGATGTGCGCTCTGTGCTTGTGTAATGAGTCTGATGTGTGCTATGTGCTTGGGTAATGTGTCTGATGTGTGCACTGTGCTTGTGTGATGTGTCTGATGTGTGTTCTGTGTTTGTGTGATGTGTCTGATGTGTGCTCTGTGCTTGTGTGATGTGTCTGATGTGTGCTCTGTACTTGTGTGATTTGTCTGAATGTGTCTTCTGTGCTTGTGTGATGTGTCTGATGTGTGCTCTGTGCTTGTGTGATGTGTCTGATGTGTGTTCTGTGCTTGTGTGATTTGTCTGATGTGTTCACTGTGCTTGTATGATGTGTCTTATATGTGGGCTGTGCTTGTGTGATGTGTGCTATGTGCTTGTGTGATGTGTCTGATGTGTGCTCTCTGCTTTTGTGATGTGTCTGATGTGTGCTCTGTGCTTGTGTGATGTGTCTGATGTGTGCTCTGTGCTTGTGTGATGTGTCTGATGTGTGCTCTCTGCTTGTGTGATGTGTCTGATGTGTGCACTGTGCTTGTGTGATGTGCCTGATATGTGGTCTGTGCTTGTGTGATGTGTCTGATGTGCGCTCTGTGCTTGTGTGATGTGTCTGATGTGTGCTCTGTGCTTGTGTGATGTGTCTGATGTGTGCTCTGTGCTTGTGTGATGTGTCTGATGTGTGTTCTGTGCTTGTGTGATGTGTCTGATGTGTGTTATGTGCTTGTGTGATTTGTCTGATGTGTGCTCTGTGCTTGTGTGATGTGTCTGATGTGTGTTCTGTGCTTGTGTGATGTGTCTGATGTGCGCTCTGTGCTTGTGTGATTTGTCTGATGTGTGCTCTGTGCTTGTGTGATGTGTCTGATGTGTGTTCTGTGCTTGTGTGATTTGTCTGATGTGTGCTCTGTGCTTGTGTGATGTGTCTGATGTGTGTTCTGTGCTTGTGTAATGTGTCTGATGTGTGCTCTGTGCTTGTGTGATGTGTCTGATTTGCGCTCTGTGCTTGTGTGATGTGTCTGATGTGCGCTCTGTGATTGTGTGATGTGTCTGATGTGCGCTCTGTGCTTGTGTGATGTGTCTGATGTGCGCTCTGTGCTTGTGTGATGTGTCTGATGTGCGCTCAGTGCTTGTGTGATGTGTCTGATGTGTGCTCTGTGCTTGTGTGATGTGTCTGATGTGTGCTCTGGACTTGTGTGATGTGTCTGACGTGCGCTCTGTGCTTGTGTGATGTGTCTGATGTGTGTTCTGTGCTTGTATGATGTGTCTGATATGTGCTCTGTGCTTGTGTGATGTGTCTGATGTGTGCTATGTGCTTGGGTGAGATGTCTGATGTGTACTCTGTCCTTGTGTGATGTGTCTGATGTGTGCACTGTGCTTGTGTAATGTGTCTGATGTGTGCTCTGTTCTTGTGTGATGTGTCTGATGGGTGCTATGTGCTTGTGTGATGTGTCTGATGTGTGGTCTGTGATTGTGTGATGTGTCTGATGTGTGTTCTGTGCTTGTGTGATGTGTCATATGTGTTCTATGCTTGTGTGATGTGCCTGATGTGTGCTCTGTGCTTGTGTGATGTGTCTGGTGTGTGCTCTGTGCTTGTGTGATGTGTCTGATGTGTTCTCTGTGCTTGTGTGATGTGTCTGATGTGCGCTCTGTGATTGTGTGATGTGTCTGATGTGTGCTCTGTGCTTGTGTGATGTGTCTGATGTGCGTTCTGCGCTTGTGTGATGTGTCTGATGTGTGCTCTGTGCTTGTGAGATGTGTCTGATGTGTGTTCTGTGCTTGTGTGATGTGTCTGATGTGCGTTCTGCGCTTGTGTGATGTGTCTGATGTGCGCTCTGTGCTTGTGAGATGTGTCTGATGTGTGTTCTGTGCTTGTGTGATGCGTCTGATGTGTGTTCTGTGCTTGTGTGATGTGTCTGATGTGTGCACTGTGCTTGTGTGATGTGTCTGATGTGTGTTCTGTGCTTGTGTGATGTGTCTGATGTGTGCTCTGTGCTTGTGTGATGTGTCTGATGTGTGCACTGTGCTTGTGTGATGTGTCTGATGTGTGGTCTGTGCTTGTGTGATGTGTGCTATGTGCTTGTGTGATGTGTCTGGTGTGTGCTCTCTGCTTGTGTGATGTGTCTGATGTGTGCTCTGTGCTTGTGTGATGTGTCTGATGTGTGTTCTGTGCTTGTGTAATGTGTATAATGTGCTCTCTTTGCTTGTGTAATGTGTCTGATGTGTGCTCTGTGCTTGTGTAATATGTCTGATGTGTGCTCTGTGCTTGTGTGATGTGTCTGATGTGTGCTATGTGCTTGTGTAATGTGTCTGATGTGTGCTCTGTGCTTGTGTGATGTGTCTGATGTGTGCTCTGTGCTTGGGTAATGTGTCTGATATGTGTTCTGTGCTTGTGTGATATGTCTGATGTGTGCACTCTGCTTGTGTGATGTGTCTGATGTGTGTTCTGTGTTTGTGTGATATGTCTGATGTGTGCACTCTGCTTGTGTGATGTGTCTGATATGTGGTCTGTGCTTGTGTGATGTGTCTGATGTGTGCACTGTGCTTGTGTGATGTGCCTGATGTATGCTCTGTGCATGTGTGATGTGTCTGATGTGTGCTCTGTGCTTGTGTGATGTGTCTGATATGTGGTCTGTGCTTGTGTGATGTGTCTGATGTGCTCTCTGTGCTTGTGTGATGTGTCTGATGTGTGCTCTGTGCTTGTGTGATGTGTCTGATGTGTGCTCTGTGCTTGTGTGATGTGTCTGATGTGCGCTCTGTGCTTGTGTGATGTGTCTGATGTGCGCTCTGTGCTTGTGTGATGTGTCTGATGTGTGCTCTGTGCTTGTGTGATGTGTCTGATGTGTGCTCTGTGCTTGTGTGATGTGTCTGATGTGTGCTCTGTGCTTGTGTGATGTGTCTGATGTGCGCTCTGTGCTTGTGTGATGTGTCTGATGTGCGCTCTGTGCTTGTGTGATGTGTCTGATGTGCGCTCTGTGCTTGTGTGATGTGTCTGATGTGCGCTCTGTGCTTGTGTGATGTGTCTGATGTGTGCTCTGTGCTTGTGTCATGTGTCTGATGTGCGCTCTGTGCTTGTGTGATGTGTCTGATGTGCGCTCTGTGCTTCTGTGATGTGTCTGATGTGTGCTCTGTGCTTGTGTGATGTGTCTGATGTGTGCTCTGTGCTTGTGTGATGTGTCTGACGTGCGCTCTGTGCTTGTGTGATGTGTCTGATGTGTGTTCTGTGCTTGTGTGATGTGTCTGATATGTGCTCTGTGCTTGTGTGATGTGTCTGATGTGTGCTATGTGCTTGGGTGAGATGTCTGATGTGTGCACTGTGCTTGTGTGATGTGTCTGATGTGTGCTCTGTGATTGTGTGATGTGTCTGATGTGTGCAATGTGCTTGTGTGATGTGTCTGATGTGTGCTCTGTGATTGTGTGATGTGTCTGATGTGTGTTCTGTGCTTGTGTGATGTGTCATATGTGTTCTATGCTTGTGTGATGTGCCTGATGTGTGTTCTGTGCTTGTGTGATGTGTCATATGTGTTCTATGCTTGTGTGATGTGTCTGATGTGTTCTCTGTGCTTGTTTGATGTGTCTGATGTGCGCTCTGTGATTGTGTGATGTGTCTGATGTGTGATCTGTGCTTGTGTGATGTGTCTTACGTGCGCACTGTGCTTGTGTGATGTGTCTGATGTGCGTTCTGCGCTTGTGTGATGTGTCTGATGTGTGCTCTGTGCTTGTGAGATGTGTCTGATGTGTGTTCTGTGCTTGTGTGATGTGTCTGATGTGTGCACTGTGCTTGTGTGATGTGTCTGATGTGCGTTCTGCGCTTGTGTGATGTGTCTGATGTGTGCTCTGTGCTTGTGAGATGTGTCTGATGTGTGTTCTGTGCTTGTGTGATGTGTCTGATGTGTGTTCTGTGCTTGTGTGATGTGTCTGATGTGTGTTCTGTGCTTGTGTGATGTGTCTGGTGTGTGCTCTGTGCTTGTGTGATGTGTCTGATGTGTTCTCTGTGCTTGTGTGATGTGTCTGATGTGCGCTCTTTGATTGTGTGATGTGTCTGATGTGTGCTCTGTGCTTGTGTGATGTGTCTGATGTGCGTTCTGCGCTTGTGTGATGTGTCTGATGTGTGCTCTGTGCTTGTGAGATGTGTCTGATGTATGTTCTGTGCTTGTGTGATGTGTCTGATGTGTGCACTGTGCTTGTGTGATGTGTCTGATGTGCGTTCTGCGCTTGTGTGATGTGTCTGATGTGTGCTCTGTGCTTGTGAGATGTGTCTGATGTGTGTTCTGTGCTTGTGTGATGTGTCTGATGTGTGGTCTGTGCTTGAGTGATGTGTGCTATGTGCTTGTGTGATGTGTCTGGTGTGTGCTCTCTGCTTGTGTGATGTGTCTGATGTGTGCTCTGTGCTTGTGTGATGTGTCTGATGTGTGTTCTGTGCTTGTGTAATGTGTATAATGTGCTCTCTTTGCTTGTGTGATGTGTCTGATGTGTGCACTGTGCTTGTGTGATGTGTCTGATGTGTGTTCTGTGCTTGTGTGATGTGTCTGGTGTGTGCTCTCTGCTTGTGTGATGTGTCTGATGTGTGCTCTGTGCTTGTGTGATGTGTCTGATGTGTGTTCTGTGCTTGTGTAATGTGTATGATGTGCTCTCTTTGCTTGTGTAATGTGTCTGATGTGTGCTCTGTGCTTGTGTAATGTGTCTGATGTGTGCTCTGTGCTTGTGTGATGTGTCTGATGTGTGCTCTGTGCTTGGGTAATGTGTCTGATGTGTACTCTGTCCTTGTGTGATGTGTCTGATGTGCGCTCTGTGCTTGTGTAATGTGTCTGATATGTGTTCTGTGCTTGTGTGATATGTCTGATGTGTGTTCTGTGTTTGTGTGATATGTCTGATGTGTTCACTGTGCTTGTGTGATGTGTCTGATGTGTGCTAAGTGCTTCTGTGATGTGTCTGATGTGTGCTCAGTGCTTGTGTGATGTGTCTGATGTGCGCTCTGTGCTTGTGTAATGTGTCTGATGTGTGCTATGTGCTTCTGTGATGTGTCTGATGTGTGTTCTGTGCTTGTGTGATATGTCTGATGTGTGCACTGTGCTTGTGTGATGTGTCTGATGTGTGTTCTGTGCTTGTTTTATATGTCTCATGTGTTCAGTGTGCTTGTGTGATGTGTCTGATGTGTGCTCTGTGCTTGTGTGATGTGTCTGATGTGTGCTCTGTACTTGTGTGATGTGTCTGATGTGTCTTCTGTGCTTGTGTGATGTGTCTGATGTGTGCTCTGTGCTTGTGTGATGTGTCTGATGTGTATTCTGTGCTTGTGTGATGTGTCTGATGTGTGCTCTGTGCTTGGGTGATGTGTCTGATGTGTGTTCTGCGCTTGTGTGATGTGTCTGATGTGTGTTCTGTGCTTGTGTGATGCGTCTGATGTGTGCTCTGTGCTTGTGTGATGTGTCTGATGTGTGCACTGTGCTTGTGTGATGTGTCTGATGTGTGTTCTGTGCTTGTTTTATATGTCTCATGTGTGCTCTGTGCTTGTGTGATGTGTCTGGTGTGTGCTCTGTGCTTGTGTGATGTGTCTGATGTGTTCTCTGTTCTTGTGTGATGTGTCTGATGTGCGCTCTGTGCTTGTGTGATATGTCTGATGTGTGCTCTGTGCTTGTGTGATGTGTCTTACGTGCGCACTGTGCTTGTGCGATGTGTCTGATGTGCGTTCTGCGCTTGTGTGATGTGTGTGATGTGTGTTCTGTGCTTGTGTGATGTGTCTGATGTGTGTTGTGTGCTTGTGTGATGTGTCTGATGTGTGCACTGTGCTTGTGTGATGTGTCTGATGTGCGTTCTGCGCTTGTGTGATGTGTCTGATGTGTGCTCTGTGCTTGTGAGATGTGTCTGATGTGTGTTCTGTGCTTGTGTGATGTGTCTGATGTGTGTTCTGCGCTTGTGTGATGTGTCTGATGTGTGCTCTGTGCTTGTGTGATGTGTCTGATGTGTGCTCTGTGCTTGTGTGATGTGTCTGATGTGTGGGCTGTGCTCGTATGATGTGTCTGATGTGTGTTCTGTGCTTGTGTGTTGTGTCTGATGTGTGCTCTGTCCTTGTGTGATGTGTCTGATGTGTGCTCTGTGCTAGGGTGATGTGTCTGATGTGTGCTCTGTTCTTGTGTGATGTGTCTGATGTGTGCTCTGGACTTGTGTGATGTGTCTGATGTGTGCTCTGCACTTGTGTGATGTGTCTGATGTGTGTTCTGTGCTTGTTTGATGTGTCTGATATGTGTTCTGTGCTTGTGTGATGTGTCTGATGTGTGCTCTATGCTTGTGTGATGTGTCTGATGTGTGCTTTGTGCTTGGTGTTGTGTCTGATGTGTGCTCTGTGCTTGTGTGATGTGTCTGATGTGTGCTCTGGACTTGTGTGATGTGTCTGATGTGTGCTCTATGCTAGGGTAATGTGTCTGATGTGTGCTATGTGCTTTGGTGATGTGTCTGATGTGTGCAATGTGCTTGTGAGATGTGTCTGATGTGTGTTGTGTGCTTGTGTGATGTGTCTGATGTGTGCACTGTGCTTGTGTGATGTGTCTGATGTGCGTTCTGCGCTTGTGTGATGTGTCTGATGTGTGCTCTGTGCTTGTGAGATGTGTCTGATGTGTGTTCTGTGCTTGTGTGATGTGTCTGATGTGTGCTCTGTGCTTGTGTGATGTGTCTGGTGTGTGCTCTGTGCTTGTGTGATGTGTTCTCTGTTCTTGTGTGATGTGTCTGATGTGCGCTCTGTGCTTGTGTGATATGTCTGATGTGTGCTCTGTGCTTGTGTGATGTGTCTTACGTGCGCACTGTGCTTGTGCGATGTGTCTGATGTGCGTACTGCGCTTGTGTGATGTGTCTGATGTGTGCTCTATGCTTGTGAGATGTGTCTGATGTGTGTTGTGTGCTTGTGTGATTTGTCTGATGTGTGCACTGTGCTTGTGTGATGTGTCTGATGTGCGTTCTGCGCTTGTGTGATGTGTCTGATGTGTGCTCTATGCTTGTGACATGTGTCTGATGTGTGTTGTGTGCTTGTGTGATGTGTCTGATGCGTAGACTGTGCTTGTGAGATGTGTCTGATGTGTGCTCTGGACTTGTGTGATGTTTCTGATGTGTGCTCTATGCTAGGGTAATGTGTCTGATGTGTGCTATGTGCTTTGGTGATGTGTCTGATGTGCGTTCTGCGCTTGTGTGATGTGTCTGATGTGTGCTCTATGCTTGTGAGATGTGTCTGATGTGTGTTGTGTGCTTGTGTGATGTGTCTGATGTGTGCTCTGTGCTTGTGTGATGTGTCTGGTGTGTGCTCTCTGCTTGTGTGATGTGTCTGATGTGTGCTCTGTGCTTGTGTGATGTGTCTGATGTGTGCTCTGTGCTTGTGTGATGTGTCTGATGTGTGCTCTGTCCTTGTGTGATGTGTCTGATGTGTGCACTGTGCTAGTGTGATGTGTCTGATGTGTGCTCTGTGCTTGGGTAATGTGTCTGATGTGTGCACTGTGCTTGTGTGATGTGTCTCATGTGTGCTCTGTGCTTGTGTGATGTGTCTGATGTGTGCTCTGTGCTTGTGTGATGTGTCTGATGTGTGTTCTATGCTTGTGTGATATGTCTGATGTGTGCTCCATGCTTGTGTGATGTGTCTGATTTGTGCTCTGTGCTTGAGTGATGTGTCTGATGTGTGTTCTGTGCTTGTGTGATGTGTCTGATGTGCATTCTGCGCTTGTGTGATGTGTCTGATGTGCGCTCTGTGCTTGTGTGATGTGTCTGATGTGTGTTCTGTGCTTGTGTGATGTGTCTGATGTGTGCTCTGTGCTTGTGTGATGTGTCTGATGTGTTCTCTGTGCTTGTGTGATGTGTCTGATGTGTGCTCTGTGCTTGTGTGATGTGTCTGACGTGCGCTCTGTGCTTGTGTGATGTGTCTGATGTGTGTTCTGTGCTTGTGTGATGTGTCTGATGTGTGTTCTGTGCTTGTGTGATGTGTCTGATATGTGCTCTGTGCTTGTGTGATGTGTCTGATGTGTGCTATGTGCTTGGGTGAGATGTCTGATGTGTGTTCTGTGCTTGTGTGATGTGTCTGATGTGTGCACTGTGCTTGTGTGATATGTCTGATGTGTGTTCTGTGCTTGTGAGATGTGTCTGATGTGTGCTCTGTGCTTGTGAGATGTGTCTGATGTGTGTTCTGTGCTTGTGTGATGTGTCTGATGTGTGTTCTGTGCTTATGTGATGTGTCTGATGTGTGTTCTGTGCTTGTGTGATGTGTCTGATGTGTTCTCTGTGCTTGTGTGATGTGTCTGATGTGCGCTCTGTGATTGTGTGATGTGTCTGATGTGTGCTCTGTGCTTGTGTGATGTGTCTTACGTGCGCACTGTGCTTGTGTGATGTGTCTGATGTGCGTTCTGCGCTTGTGTGATGTGTCTGATGTGTGCTCTGTGCTTGTGAGATGTGTCTGATGTGTGTTCTGTGCTTGTGTGATGTGTCTGATGTGTGCACTGTGCTTGTGTGATGTGTCTGATGTGCGTTCTGTGCTTGTGTGATGTGTCTGATGTGCGCTCTGTGCTTGTGTGATTTGTCTGATGTGTGCTCTGTGCTTGTGTGATGTGTCTGATGTGTGTTCTGTGCTTGTGTGATTTGTCTGATGTGTGCTCTGTGCTTGTGTGATGTGTCTGATGTGTGTTCTGTGCTTGTGTAATGTGTCTGATGTGTGCTCTGTGCTTGTGTGATGTGTCTGATGTGCGCTCTGTGCTTGTGTGATGTGTCTGATGTGCGCTCTGTGATTGTGTGATGTGTCTGATGTGCGCTCTGTGCTTGTGTGATGTGTCTGATGTGCGCTCTGTGCTTGTGTGATGTGTCTGATGTGCGCTCAGTGCTTGTGTGATGTGTCTGATGTGTGCTCTGTGCTTGTGTGATGTGTCTGATGTGTGCTCTGGACTTGTGTGATGTGTCTGACGTGCGCTCTGTGCTTGTGTGATGTGTCTGATGTGTGTTCTGTGCTTGTATGATGTGTCTGATATGTGCTCTGTGCTTGTGTGATGTGTCTGATGTGTGCTATGTGCTTGGGTGAGATGTCTGATGTGTACTCTGTCCTTGTGTGATGTGTCTGATGTGTGCACTGTGCTTGTGTAATGTGTCTGATGTGTGCTCTGTTCTTGTGTGATGTGTCTGATGGGTGCTATGTGCTTGTGTGATGTGTCTGATGTGTGGTCTGTGATTGTGTGATGTGTCTGATGTGTGTTCTGTGCTTGTGTGATGTGTCATATGTGTTCTATGCTTGTGTGATGTGCCTGATGTGTGCTCTGTGCTTGTGTGATGTGTCTGGTGTGTGCTCTGTGCTTGTGTGATGTGTCTGATGTGTTCTCTGTGCTTGTGTGATGTGTCTGATGTGCGCTCTGTGATTGTGTGATGTGTCTGATGTGTGCTCTGTGCTTGTGTGATGTGTCTGATGTGCGTTCTGCGCTTGTGTGATGTGTCTGATGTGTGCTCTGTGCTTGTGAGATGTGTCTGATGTGTGTTCTGTGCTTGTGTGATGTGTCTGATGTGCGTTCTGCGCTTGTGTGATGTGTCTGATGTGCGCTCTGTGCTTGTGAGATGTGTCTGATGTGTGTTCTGTGCTTGTGTGATGCGTCTGATGTGTGTTCTGTGCTTGTGTGATGTGTCTGATGTGTGCACTGTGCTTGTGTGATGTGTCTGATGTGTGTTCTGTGCTTGTGTGATGTGTCTGATGTGTGCTCTGTGCTTGTGTGATGTGTCTGATGTGTGCACTGTGCTTGTGTGATGTGTCTGATGTGTGGTCTGTGCTTGTGTGATGTGTGCTATGTGCTTGTGTGATGTGTCTGGTGTGTGCTCTCTGCTTGTGTGATGTGTCTGATGTGTGCTCTGTGCTTGTGTGATGTGTCTGATGTGTTTTCTGTGCTTGTGTAATGTGTATAATGTGCTCTCTTTGCTTGTGTAATGTGTCTGATGTGTGCTCTGTGCTTGTGTAATATGTCTGATGTGTGCTCTGTGCTTGTGTGATGTGTCTGATGTGTGCTATGTGCTTGTGTAATGTGTCTGATGTGTGCTCTGTGCTTGTGTGATGTGTCTGATGTGTGCTCTGTGCTTGGGTAATGTGTCTGATATGTGTTCTGTGCTTGTGTGATATGTCTGATGTGTGCACTCTGCTTGTGTGATGTGTCTGATGTGTGTTCTGTGTTTGTGTGATATGTCTGATGTGTGCACTCTGCTTGTGTGATGTGTCTGATATGTGGTCTGTGCTTGTGTGATGTGTCTGATGTGTGCACTGTGCTTGTGTGATGTGCCTGATGTATGCTCTGTGCATGTGTGATGTGTCTGATGTGTGCTCTGTGCTTGTGTGATGTGTCTGATATGTGGTCTGTGCTTGTGTGATGTGTCTGATGTGCTCTCTGTGCTTGTGTGATGTGTCTGATGTGTGCTCTGTGCTTGTGTGATGTGTCTGATGTGTGCTCTGTGCTTGTGTGATGTGTCTGATGTGCGCTCTGTGCTTGTGTGATGTGTCTGATGTGCGCTCTGTGCTTGTGTGATGTGTCTGATGTGTGCTCTGTGCTTGTGTGATGTGTCTGATGTGTGCTCTGTGCTTGTGTGATGTGTCTGATGTGTGCTCTGTGCTTGTGTGATGTGTCTGATGTGCGCTCTGTGCTTGTGTGATGTGTCTGATGTGCGCTCTGTGCTTGTGTGATGTGTCTGATGTGCGCTCTGTGCTTGTGTGATGTGTCTGATGTGCGCTCTGTGCTTGTGTGATGTGTCTGATGTGTGCTCTGTGCTTGTGTGATGTGTCTGATGTGCGCTCTGTGCTTGTGTGATGTGTCTGATGTGCGCTCTGTGCTTCTGTGATGTGTCTGATGTGTGCTCTGTGCTTGTGTGATGTCTCTGATGTGTGCTCTGTGCTTGTGTGATGTGTCTGACGTGCGCTCTGTGCTTGTGTGATGTGTCTGATGTGTGTTCTGTGCTTGTGTGATGTGTCTGATATGTGCTCTGTGCTTGTGTGATGTGTCTGATGTGTGCTATGTGCTTGGGTGAGATGTCTGATGTGTGCACTGTGCTTGTGTGATGTGTCTGATGTGTGCTCTGTGATTGTGTGATGTGTCTGATGTGTGCAATGTGCTTGTGTGATGTGTCTGATGTGTGCTCTGTGATTGTGTGATGTGTCTGATGTGTGTTCTGTGCTTGTGTGATGTGTCATATGTGTTCTATGCTTGTGTGATGTGCCTGATGTGTGTTCTGTGCTTGTGTGATGTGTCATATGTGTTCTATGCTTGTGTGATGTGTCTGATGTGTTCTCTGTGCTTGTTTGATGTGTCTGATGTGCGCTCTGTGATTGTGTGATGTGTCTGATGTGTGATCTGTGCTTGTGTGATGTGTCTTACGTGCGCACTGTGCTTGTGTGATGTGTCTGATGTGCGTTCTGCGCTTGTGTGATGTGTCTGATGTGTGCTCTGTGCTTGTGAGATGTGTCTGATGTGTGTTCTGTGCTTGTGTGATGTGTCTGATGTGTGCACTGTGCTTGTGTGATGTGTCTGATGTGCGTTCTGCGCTTGTGTGATGTGTCTGATGTGTGCTCTGTGCTTGTGAGATGTGTCTGATGTGTGTTCTGTGCTTGTGTGATGTGTCTGATGTGTGTTCTGTGCTTGTGTGATGTGTCTGATGTGTGTTCTGTGCTTGTGTGATGTGTCTGGTGTGTGCTCTGTGCTTGTGTGATGTGTCTGATGTGTTCTCTGTGCTTGTGTGATGTGTCTGATGTGCGCTCTTTGATTGTGTGATGTGTCTGATGTGTGCTCTGTGCTTGTGTGATGTGTCTGATGTGCGTTCTGCGCTTGTGTGATGTGTCTGATGTGTGCTCTGTGCTTGTGAGATGTGTCTGATGTATGTTCTGTGCTTGTGTGATGTGTCTGATGTGTGCACTGTGCTTGTGTGATGTGTCTGATGTGCGTTCTGCGCTTGTGTGATGTGTCTGATGTGTGCTCTGTGCTTGTGAGATGTGTCTGATGTGTGTTCTGTGCTTGTGTGATGTGTCTGATGTGTGGTCTGTGCTTGAGTGATGTGTGCTATGTGCTTGTGTGATGTGTCTGGTGTGTGCTCTCTGCTTGTGTGATGTGTCTGATGTGTGCTCTGTGCTTGTGTGATGTGTCTGATGTGTGTTCTGTGCTTGTGTAATGTGTATAATGTGCTCTCTTTGCTTGTGTGATGTGTCTGATGTGTGCACTGTGCTTGTGTGATGTGTCTGATGTGTGTTCTGTGCTTGTGTGATGTGTCTGGTGTGTGCTCTCTGCTTGTGTGATGTGTCTGATGTGTGCTCTGTGCTTGTGTGATGTGTCTGATGTGTGTTCTGTGCTTGTGTAATGTGTATGATGTGCTCTCTTTGCTTGTGTAATGTGTCTGATGTGTGCTCTGTGCTTGTGTGATGTGTCTGATGTGTGCTCTGTGCTTGGGTAATGTGTCTGATGTGTACTCTGTCCTTGTGTGATGTGTCTGATGTGCGCTCTGTGCTTGTGTAATGTGTCTGATATGTGTTCTGTGCTTGTGTGATATGTCTGATGTGTGTTCTGTGTTTGTGTGATATGTCTGATGTGTTCACTGTGCTTGTGTGATGTGTCTGATGTGTGCTAAGTGCTTCTGTGATGTGTCTGATGTGTGCTCAGTGCTTGTGTGATGTGTCTGATGTGCGCTCTGTGCTTGTGTAATGTGTCTGATGTGTGCTATGTGCTTCTGTGATGTGTCTGATGTGTGTTCTGTGCTTGTGTGATATGTCTGATGTGTGCACTGTGCTTGTGTGATGTGTCTGATGTGTGTTCTGTGCTTGTTTTATATGTCTCATGTGTTCAGTGTGCTTGTGTGATGTGTCTGATGTGTGCTCTGTGCTTGTGTGATGTGTCTGATGTGTGCTCTGTACTTGTGTGATGTGTCTGATGTGTCTTCTGTGCTTGTGTGATGTGTCTGATGTGTGCTCTGTGCTTGTGTGATGTGTCTGATGTGTATTCTGTGCTTGTGTGATGTGTCTGATGTGTGCTCTGTGCTTGGGTGATGTGTCTGATGTGTGTTCTGCGCTTGTGTGATGTGTCTGATGTGTGCTCTATGCTTGTGTGATGTGTCTGATGTGTGCTCTGTGCTTGTGTGATGTGTCTGATGTGTGGGCTGTGCTCGTATGATGTGTCTGATGTGTGTTCTGTGCTTGTGTGATGTGTCTGATGTGTGCTCTGTCCTTGTGTGATGTGTCTGATGTGTGCTCTGGACTTGTGTAATGTGTCTGATGTGTGTTATGTGCTTGTGTGATGTGTCTGATGTGTGTTCTGTGCTTGTGTGATGTGTCTGATGTGTGCTCTGTACTTGTGTGATGTGTCTGATGTGTCTTCTGTGCTTGTGTGATGTGTCTGATGTGTGCTCTGTGCTTGTGTGATGTGTCTGATGTGTATTCTGTGCTTGTGTGATGTGTCTGATGTGTGCTCTGTGCTTGGGTGATGTGTCTGATGTGTGTTCTGCGCTTGTGTGATGTGTCTGATGTGTGCTCTGTGCTTGTGTGATGTGTCTGATGTGTGCTCTGTGCTTGTGTGATGTGTCTGATGTGTGGGCTGTGCTCGTATGATGTGTCTGATGTGTGTTCTGTGCTTGTGTGATGTGTCTGATGTGTGCTCTGTCCTTGTGTGATGTGTCTGATGTGTGCTCTGGACTTGTGTAATGTGTCTGATGTGTGTTATGTGCTTGGGTGATGTGTCTGATGTGTGCTCTGCTCTTGTGTGATGTGTCTTATGTGTGCTCTGGACTTGTGTGATGTGTCTGATGTGTGCTCTGTTCTTGTGTAATGTGTCTGATGTGTGCTCTGCACTTGTGTGATGTGTCTGATGTGTGTTATGTGCTTGTGTGATGTGTCTGATGTGTGTTCTGTGCTTGTGTGATGTGTCTGATGTGTGCTCAGTGTTTGTGTGATGTGTCTGATGTGTGCTCTGTGCTTGTGTAATGTTTGTGATGTGTGCTTTGTACTTGTGTGATGTGTCTGATGTGTGCTCTATGCTTGTGTGATGTGTCTGATGTGTGCTCTGTGCTTGTGTGATGTGTCTGATGTGTGCTCTGTTCTTGTGTGATGTGTCTGATGTGTGCTCTGGACTTGTGTGATGTGTCTGATGTGTGCTCTATGCTTGTGTGATGTGTCTGATGTGTGCTATGTGCTTTGGTGATGTGTCTGATGTGTGCAATGTGCTTGTGTGATGTGTCTGATGTGTGCTTTGTACTTGTGTGATGTGTCTGATGTGTGCTCTGTGATTGTATGATGTGTCTGATGTGTGTTCTGTGCTTGTGTGATGTGTCTGATGTGTGCTCTGTGCTTGTGTGATGTGTCTGGTGTGTGCTCTGTGCTTGTGTGATGTGTCTGATGTGCGCTCTGTGCTTGTGTGATGTGTCTGATGTGTGCAATGTGCTTGTGTGATGTGTCTGATGTGTGCAATGTGCTTGTGTGATGTGTCTGGTGTGTGCTCTGTGCTTGTGTGATGTGTCTGATGTGCGCTCTGTGCTTGTGTGATATGTCTGATGTGTGCTCTGTGCTTGTGTGATGTGTCTTACGTGCGCACTGTGCTTGTGCGATGTGTCTGATGTGTGCTCTCCGCTTGTGTGATGTGTTTGATGTGTGCTCTATGCTTGTGAGATGTGTCTGATGTGTGTTGTGTGCTTGTGTGATGTGTCTGATGTGTGCACTGTGCTTGTGTGATGTGTCTGATGTGCGTTCTGCGCTTGTGTGATGTGTCTGATGTGTGTTCTGTGCTTGTGTGATGCGTCTGATGTGTGCTCTGTGCTTGTGTGATGTGTCTGATGTGTGCACTGTGCTTGTGTGATGTGTCTGATGTGTGTTCTGTGCTTGTTTTATATGTCTCATGTGTGCTCTGTGCTTGTGTGATGTGTCTGGTGTGTGCTCTGTGCTTGTGTGATGTGTCTGATGTGTTCTCTGTTCTTGTGTGATGTGTCTGATGTGCGCTCTGTGCTTGTGTGATATGTCTGATGTGTGCTCTGTGCTTGTGTGATGTGTCTTACGTGCGCACTGTGCTTGTGCGATGTGTCTGATGTGCGTTCTGCGCTTGTGTGATGTGTGTGATGTGTGTTCTGTGCTTGTGTGATGTGTCTGATGTGTGTTGTGTGCTTGTGTGATGTGTCTGATGTGTGCACTGTGCTTGTGTGATGTGTCTGATGTGCGTTCTGCGCTTGTGTGATGTGTCTGATGTGTGCTCTGTGCTTGTGAGATGTGTCTGATGTGTGTTCTGTGCTTGTGTGATGTGTCTGATGTGTGTTCTGCGCTTGTGTGATGTGTCTGATGTGTGCTCTGTGCTTGTGTGATGTGTCTGATGTGTGCTCTGTGCTTGTGTGATGTGTCTGATGTGTGGGCTGTGCTCGTATGATGTGTCTGATGTGTGTTCTGTGCTTGTGTGTTGTGTCTGATGTGTGCTCTGTCCTTGTGTGATGTGTCTGATGTGTGCTCTGTGCTAGGGTGATGTGTCTGATGTGTGCTCTGTTCTTGTGTGATGTGTCTGATGTGTGCTCTGGACTTGTGTGATGTGTCTGATGTGTGCTCTGCACTTGTGTGATGTGTCTGATGTGTGTTCTGTGCTTGTTTGATGTGTCTGATATGTGTTCTGTGCTTGTGTGATGTGTCTGATGTGTGCTCTATGCTTGTGTGATGTGTCTGATGTGTGCTTTGTGCTTGGTGTTGTGTCTGATGTGTGCTCTGTGCTTGTGTGATGTGTCTGATGTGTGCTCTGGACTTGTGTGATGTGTCTGATGTGTGCTCTATGCTAGGGTAATGTGTCTGATGTGTGTTGTGTGCTTGTGTGATGTGTCTGATGTGTGCACTGTGCTTGTGTGATGTGTCTGATGTGCGTTCTGCGCTTGTGTGATGTGTCTGATGTGTGCTCTGTGCTTGTGAGATGTGTCTGATGTGTGTTCTGTGCTTGTGTGATGTGTCTGATGTGTGCTCTGTGCTTGTGTGATGTGTCTGGTGTGTGCTCTGTGCTTGTGTGATGTGTTCTCTGTTCTTGTGTGATGTGTCTGATGTGCGCTCTGTGCTTGTGTGATATGTCTGATGTGTGCTCTGTGCTTGTGTGATGTGTCTTACGTGCGCACTGTGCTTGTGCGATGTGTCTGATGTGCGTACTGCGCTTGTGTGATGTGTCTGATGTGTGCTCTATGCTTGTGAGATGTGTCTGATGTGTGTTGTGTGCTTGTGTGATTTGTCTGATGTGTGCACTGTGCTTGTGTGATGTGTCTGATGTGCGTTCTGCGCTTGTGTGATGTGTCTGATGTGTGCTCTATGCTTGTGACATGTGTCTGATGTGTGTTGTGTGCTTGTGTGATGTGTCTGATGCGTAGACTGTGCTTGTGAGATGTGTCTGATGTGTGCTCTGGACTTGTGTGATGTTTCTGATGTGTGCTCTATGCTAGGGTAATGTGTCTGATGTGTGCTATGTGCTTTGGTGATGTGTCTGATGTGCGTTCTGCGCTTGTGTGATGTGTCTGATGTGTGCTCTATGCTTGTGAGATGTGTCTGATGTGTGTTGTGTGCTTGTGTGATGTGTCTGATGTGTGCTCTGTGCTTGTGTGATGTGTCTGGTGTGTGCTCTCTGCTTGTGTGATGTGTCTGATGTGTGCTCTGTGCTTGTGTGATGTGTCTGATGTGTGCTCTGTGCTTGTGTGATGTGTCTGATGTGTGCTCTGTCCTTGTGTGATGTGTCTGATGTGTGCACTGTGCTAGTGTGATGTGTCTGATGTGTGCTCTGTGCTTGGGTAATGTGTCTGATGTGTGCACTGTGCTTGTGTGATGTGTCTCATGTGTGCTCTGTGCTTGTGTGATGTGTCTGATGTGTGCTCTGTGCTTGTGTGATGTGTCTGATGTGTGTTCTATGCTTGTGTGATATGTCTGATGTGTGCTCCATGCTTGTGTGATGTGTCTGATTTGTGCTCTGTGCTTGAGTGATGTGTCTGATGTGTGTTCTGTGCTTGTGTGATGTGTCTGATGTGCATTCTGCGCTTGTGTGATGTGTCTGATGTGCGCTCTGTGCTTGTGTGATGTGTCTGATGTGTGTTCTGTGCTTGTGTGATGTGTCTGATGTGTGCTCTGTGCTTGTGTGATGTGTCTGATGTGTTCTCTGTGCTTGTGTGATGTGTCTGATGTGTGCTCTGTGCTTGTGTGATGTGTCTGACGTGCGCTCTGTGCTTGTGTGATGTGTCTGATGTGTGTTCTGTGCTTGTGTGATGTGTCTGATGTGTGTTCTGTGCTTGTGTGATGTGTCTGATATGTGCTCTGTGCTTGTGTGATGTGTCTGATGTGTGCTATGTGCTTGGGTGAGATGTCTGATGTGTGTTCTGTGCTTGTGTGATGTGTCTGATGTGTGCACTGTGCTTGTGTGATATGTCTGATGTGTGTTCTGTGCTTGTGAGATGTGTCTGATGTGTGCTCTGTGCTTGTGAGATGTGTCTGATGTGTGTTCTGTGCTTGTGTGATGTGTCTGATGTGTGTTCTGTGCTTATGTGATGTGTCTGATGTGTGTTCTGTGCTTGTGTGATGTGTCTGATGTGTTCTCTGTGCTTGTGTGATGTGTCTGATGTGCGCTCTGTGATTGTGTGATGTGTCTGATGTGTGCTCTGTGCTTGTGTGATGTGTCTTACGTGCGCACTGTGCTTGTGTGATGTGTCTGATGTGCGTTCTGCGCTTGTGTGATGTGTCTGATGTGTGCTCTGTGCTTGTGAGATGTGTCTGATGTGTGTTCTGTGCTTGTGTGATGTGTCTGATGTGTGCACTGTGCTTGTGTGATG
The DNA here is from genome assembly GCF_039654945.1 of Dendrobates tinctorius. Classification (NCBI taxonomy): domain Eukaryota; kingdom Metazoa; phylum Chordata; class Amphibia; order Anura; family Dendrobatidae; genus Dendrobates; species Dendrobates tinctorius. The sequence continues at coordinate 31,319,055 of NW_027361696.1, read as the reverse complement.
TGTCTGATGTGCGTTCTGCGCTTGTGTGATGTGTCTGATGTGTGCTCTGTGCTTGTGAGATGTGTCTGATGTGTGTTCTGTGCTTGTGTGATGTGTCTGATGTGTGCACTGTGCTTGTGTAATGTGTCTGATGTGTGCTATGTGCTTGTGTAATGTGTCTGATGTGTGCTCTGTGCTTGTGTAATGTGTCTGATGTGTGCTCTGTACTTGTGTGATGTGTCTGATGTGTGCTCTGTGCTTGGGTAATGTGTCTGATGTGTACTCTGTCCTTGTGTGATGTGTCTGATGTGCGCTCTGTGCTTGTGTAATGTGTATGATATGTGTTCTGTGCTTGTGTGATATGTCTGATGTGTGCTCTGTGCTTGTGTAATGTGTCTGATGTGTGCTCTGTGCTTGTGTGATGTGTCTGATGTGTGCTCTGTGCTTGGGTAATGTGTCTGATGTGTACTCTGTTCTTGTGTGATGTGTCTGATGTGCGCTCTGTGCTTGTGTAATGTGTCTGATGTGTGCTATGTGCTTCTGTGATGTGTCTGATGTGTGCTCAGTGCTTGTGTGATGTGTCTGATGTGTGCTCTGTGCTTGGGTAATGTGTCTGATGTGTGTTCTGTGCTTGTGTGATATGTCTGATGTGTGCACTATGCTTGTGTGATGTGTCTGATGTGTGTTCTGTGCTTGTTTTATGTCTCATGTGTTCACTGTGCTTGTGTGATGTGTCTGATGTGTGCTCTGTGCTTGTGTGATGTGTCTGATGTGTGCTCTGTACTTGTGTGATGTGTCTGATGTGTCTTCTGTGCTTGTGTGATGTGTCTGATGTGTATTCTGTGCTTGTGTGATGTGTCTGATGTGTGCTCTGTGCTTGGGTGATGTGTCTGATGTGTGTTCTGCGCTTGTGTGATGTGTCTGATGTGTGCTCTGTGCTTGTGTGATGTGTCTGATGTGTGGGCTGTGCTCGTATGATGTGTCTGATGTGTGTTCTGTGCTTGTGTGATGTGTCTGATGTGTGCTCTGTGCTTGTGTGATGTGTCTGATGTGTGGGCTGTGCTCGTATGATGTGTCTGATGTGTGTTCTGTGCTTGTGTGATGTGTCTGATGTGTGCTCTGTCCTTGTGTGATGTGTCTGATGTGTGCTCTGTCCTAGGGTAATGTGTCTGATGTGTGCTAGGTGCTTGGGTGATGTGTCTGATGTGTGCTCTGTTCTTGTGTGATGTGTCTTATGTGTGCTCTGGACTTGTTTTATGTGTCTGATGTGTGCTCTGTTCTTGTGTAATGTGTCTGATGTGTGCTCTGCACTTGTGTGATGTGTCTGATGTGTGTTATGTGCTTGTGTGATGTGTCTGATGTGTGTTCTGTGCTTGTGTGATGTGTCTGATGTGTGCTCTGTGTTTGTGTGATGTGTCTGATGTGTGCTCTGTGCTTGTGTAATGTTTGTGATGTGTGCTTTGTACTTTTGTGATGTGTCTGATGTGTGCTCTATGCTTGTGTGATGTGTCTGATGTGTGCTTTGTGCTTGGTGATGTGTCTGATGTGTGCTCTGTTCTTGTGTGATGTGCCTGATGTGTGCTCTGGACTTGTGTGATGTGTCTGATGTGTGCTCTATGCTAGGGTAATGTGTCTGATGTGTGCTATGTGCTTTGGTGATGTGTCTGATGTGTGCAATGTGCTTGTGTGATGTGTCTGATGTGTGCAATGTGCTTGTGTGATGTGTCTGATGTGTGCTCTGTGCTTGTGTGATGTGTCTGGTGTGTGCTCTGTGCTTGTGTGATGTGTCTGATGTGCGCTCTGTGCTTGTGTGATATGTCTGATGTGTGCTCTGTGCTTGTGTGATGTGTCTTACGTGCGCACTGTGCTTGTGCGATGTGTCTGATGTGTGTTCTGCGCTTGTGTGATGTGTCTGATGTGTGCTCTATGCTTGTGAGATGTGTCTGATGTGTGTTGTGTGCTTGTGTGATGTGTCTGATGTGTGCACTGTGCTTGTGTGATGTGTCTGATGTGCGTTCTGCGCTTGTGAGATGTGTCTGATGTGTGTTCTGTGCTTGTGTGATGTGTCTGATGTGTGCTCTGTGCTTGTGTGATGTCTGATGTGTGCTCTATGCTTGTGTGATGTGTCTGATGTGTGCACTGTGCTTGTGTGATGTGTCTGATGTGTGTTCTGTGCTTGTTTTATATGTCTCATGTGTTCACTGTGCTTGTGTGATGTGTCTGATGTGTGCTCTGTGCTTGTGTGATGTGTCTGATGTGTGCTCTGTGCTTGTGTGATGTGTCTGATGTGTGCTCTGTGCTTGTGTGATGTGTCTGATGTGTGCTCTGTGCTAGGGTAATGTGTCTGATGTGTGCTAGGTGCTTGGGTGATGTGTCTGATGTGTGCTCTGCGCTTGTGTGATGTGTCTGATGTGTGCTCTGTGCTTGTGTGATGTGTCTGATGTGCGCTCTGTACTTGTGTGATGTGTCTGATGTGTGCTCTGTGCTTGTGTGATGTGTCTGATGTGTATTCTGTGCTTGTGTGATGTGTCTGATATGTGCTCTGTGCTTGGGTGATGTGTCTGATGTGTGTTCTGCGCTTGTGTGATGTGTCTGATGTGTGCTCTGTGCTTGTGTGATGTGTCTGATGTGTGCTCTGTGCTTGTGTGATGTGTCTGATGTGTGGGCTGTGCTCGTATGATGTGTCTGATGTGTGTTCTGTGCTTGTGTGATGTGTCTGATGTGTGCTCTGTCTTTGTGTGATGTGTCTGATGTGTGCTCTGGACTTGTGTAATGTGTCTGATGTGTGCTATGTGCTTGGGTGATGTGTCTGATGTGTGCTCTGTTCTTGTGTGATGTGTCTTATGTGTGTTCTGGACTTGTGTGATGTGTCTGATGTGTGCTCTGTTCTTGTGTGATGTGTCTGATGTGTGCTCTGCACTTGTGTGATGTGTCTGATGTGTGTTCTGTGCTTGTGTGATGTGTCTGATGTGTGTTCTGTGCTTGTGTGATGTGTCTGATGTGTGCTCTGTCCTTGTGTGATGTGTCTGATGTGTGCTCTGTGCTAGGGTAATGTGTCTGATGTGTGCTAGGTGCTTGTGTGATGTGTCTGATGTGTGCTCTGTGCTTGTGTAATGTTTCTGATGTGTGCTTTGTACTTGTGTGATGTGTCTGGTGTGTGCTCTATGCTTGTGTGATGTGTCTGATGTGTGCTTTGTGCTTGGTGATGAGTCTGATGTGTGCTCTGTGCTTGTGTGATGTGTCTGATGTGTGCTCTGTTCTTGTGTGATGTGTCTGATGTGTGCTCTGGACTTGTGTGATGTTTCTGATGTGTGCTCTATGCTAGGGTAATGTGTCTGATGTGTGCTATGTGCTTTGGTGATGTGTCTGATGTGTGCAATGTGCTTGTGTGATGTGTCTGGTGTGTGCTATGTGCTTGTGTGATGTGTCTGATGTGTGCTCTGTGCTTGTGTGATATGTCTGATGTGAGCTCTGTGCTTGTGTGATGTGTCTTACGTGCGCACTGTGCTTGTGCGATGTGTCTGATGTGCGTTCTGCGCTTGTGTGATGTGTCTGATGTGTGCTCTGTGCTTGTGAGATGTGTCTGATGTGTGTTCTGTGCTTGTGTGATGTGTCTGATGTGCGTTATGCGCTTGTGTGATGTGTCTGATGTGTGCTCTATGCTTGTGAGATGTGTCTGATGTGTGTTGTGTGCTTGTTTTATATGTCTCATGTGTTCACTGTGCTTGTGTGATGTGTCTGATGTGTGCTCTGTGCTTGTGTGATGTGTCTTATATGTGGGCTGTGCTTGTGTGATATGTCTGATGTGTGCTATGTGCTTGTGTAATGTGTCTGATGTGTGTTCTGTGCTTGTGTGATATGTCTGATGTGTTCACTGTGCTTGTGTGATGTGTCTGATGTGTGCTCTGTGCTTGGGTAATGTGTCTGATGTGTACTCTGTCCTTGTGTGATGTGTCTGATGTGCGCTCTGTGCTTGTGTAATGTGTCTGATGTGTGCTATGTGCTTCTGTGATGTGTCTGATGTGCGCTCTGTGCTTGTGTAATGTGTCTGATGTGTGCTATGTGCTTCTGTGATGTGTCTGATGTGCGCTCTGTGCTTGTGTGATGTGTCTGATGTGTGTTCTGTGCTTGTGTGATATGTCTGATGTGTGCACTGTGCTTGTGTGATATGTCTGATGTGTTCACTGTGCTTGTGTGATGTGTCTGATGTGTGTTCTGTGCTTGTTTTATATGTCTCATGTGTTCACTGTGCTTGTGTGATGTGTCTGATGTGTGCTCTGTACTTGTGTGATGTGTCTGATGTGTCTTCTGTGCTTGTGTGATGTGTCTGATGTGTGCTCTGTGCTTGTGTGATATGTCTGATGTGTTCACTGTGCTTGTGTGATGTGTCTTATATGTGGGCTGTGCTTGTGTGATGTGTCTGATGTGTGCTCTGTGCTTGTGTGATGTGTCTGATGTGTCTTCTGTGCTTGTGTGATGTGTCTGATGTGTGCTCTGTGCTTGTGTGATGTGTCTGATGTGTACTCTGTGCTTGTGTGATGTGTCTGATGTGTGCTCTGTGCTTGGGTGATGTGTCTTATGTGTGTTCTGCGCTTGTGTGATGTGTCTGATGTGTGCTCTGTGCTTGTGTGATGTGTCTGATGTGTGCTCTGTGCTTGTGTGATGTGTCTGATGTGTGGGCTGTGCTCGTATGATGTGTCTGATGTGTGTTCTGTGCTTGTGTGATGTGTCTGATGTGTGCTCTGTGCTAGGGTAATGTGTCTGATGTGTGCTAGGTGCTTGGGTGATGTGTCTGATGTGTGCTCTGTTCTTGTGTGATGTGTCTGATGTGTGCTCTGGACTTGTGTGATGTGTCTGATGTGTGCTCTGTTCTTGTGTGATGTGTCTGATGTGTGCTCTGCACTTGTGTGATGTGTCTGATGTGTGTTCTGTGCTTGTGTGATGTGTCTGATGTGTGCTCTATGCTTGTGTGATGTGTCTGATGTGTGCTTTGTGCTTGGTGTTGTGTCTGATGTGTGCTCTGGACTTGTGTGATGAGTCTGATGTGTGCTCTGCATTTGTGTGATGTGTCTGATATGTGTTCTGTGCTTGGTGATGTGTCTGATGTGTGCTCTGTGCTTGTGTGATGTGTCTGATGTGTGCTCTGGACTTGTGTGATGTGTCTGATGTGTGCTCTATGCTAGGGTAATGTGTCTGATGTGTGCTATGTGCTTTGGTGATGTGTCTGATGTGTGCAATGTGCTTGTGTGATGTGTCTGATGTGTGCTTTGTACTTGTGTGATGTGTCTGATGTGTGCTCTGTGATTGTTTGATTTGTCTGATGTGTGTTCTGTGCTTGTGTGATGTGTCTGATGTGTGCTCTGTGCTTGTGTGATGTGTCTGGTGTGTGCTCTGTGCTTGTGTGATGTGTCTTACGTGCGCACTGTGCTTGTGCGATGTGTCTGATGTGCGCTCTGTGCTTGTGTGATATGTCTGATGTGTGCTCTGTGCTTGTGTGATGTGTCTTACGTGCGCACTGTGCTTGTGCGATGTGTCTGATGTGCGTTCTGCGCTTGTGTGATATGTCTGATGTGTGCTCTATGCTTGTGAGATGTGTCTGATGTGTGTTGTGTGCTTGTGTGATGTGTCTGATGTGTGCACTGTGCTTTTGTGATGTGTCTGATGTGCGTTCTGTGCTTGTGTGATGTGTCTGATGTGTGCTCTGTGCTTGTGAGATGTGTCTGATGTGTGTTCTGTGCTTGTGTGATGCGTCTGATGTGTGTTCTGTGCTTGTGTGATGTGTCTGATGTGTGCACTGTGCTTGTGTGATGTGTCTGATGTGTGTTCTGTGCTTGTTTTATATGTCTCATGTGTTCACTGTGCTTGTGTGATGTGTCTGATGTGTGCTCTGTGCTTGTGTGATGTGTCTTATATGTGGGCTGTGCTTGTGTGATGTGTCTGATGTATGCTCTGTGCTTGTGTGATGTGTCTGATGTGTGCTCTTTGCTTGTGTGATGTGTCTGATGTGTATTCTGTGCTTGTGTGATGTGTCAGATGTGTGCTCTGTGCTTGGGTGATGTGTCTGATGTGTGTTCTGCGCTTGTGTGATGTGTCTGATGTGTGCTCTGTGCTTGTGTGATGTGTCTGATGTGTGCTCTGTGCTTGTGTGATGTGTCTGATGTGTGGGCTGTGCTCGTATGATGTGTCTGATGTGTGTTCTGTCCTTGTGTGATGTGTCTGATGTGTGCTCTGTGCTAGGGTAATGTGTCTGATGTGTGCTAGGTGCTTGGGTGATGTGTCTGATGTGTGCTCTGTTCTTGTGTGATGTGTCTTAATTGTGCTCTGGACTTGTGTGATGTGTCTGATGTGTGCTCTGTTCTTGTGTGATGTGTCTGATGTGTGCTCTGCACTTGTGTGATGTGTCTGATGTGTGCTCTGTGCTTGTGTGATGTGTCTGATGTGTGGGCTGTGCTCGTATGATGTGTCTGATTTGTGTTCTGTGCTTGTGTGATGTGTCTGATGTGTGCTCTGTCCTTGTGTGATGTGTCTGATGTGTGCTCTGTGCTAGGGTAATGTGTCTGATGTGTGCTAGGTGCTTGCGTGATGTGTCTGATGTGTGCTCTGTTCTTGTGTGATGTGTCTTAATTGTGCTCTGGACTTGTGTGATGTGTCTGATGTGTGCTCTGTGATTGTGTGATGTGTCTGATGTGTGTTCTGTGCTTGTGTGATGTGTCTGATGTGTGCTCTGTCCTTGTGTGATGTGTCTGATGTGTGCTCTTTGCTAGGGTAATGTGTCTGATGTGTGCTAGGTGCTTGTGTGATGTGTCTGATGTGTGCTCTGTGTTTGTGTGATGTGTCTGATGTGTGCTCTGTGCTTGTGTAATGTTTCTGATGTGTGCTTTGTACTTGTGTGATGTGTCTGATGTGTGCTCTATGCTTGTGTGATGTGTCTGATGTGTGCTTTGTGCTTGGTGATGTGTCTGATGTGTGCTCTGTTCTTGTGTGATGTGTCTGATGTGTGCTCTGGACTTGTGTGATGTGTCTGATGTGTGCTCTATGCTAGGGTAATGTGTCTGATGTGTGCTATGTGCTTTGGTGATGTGTCTGATGTGTGCTTTGTACTTGTGTGATGTGTCTGATGTGTGCTCTGTGATTGTGTGATGTGTCTGATGTGTGTTCTGTGCTTGTGTGATGTGTCATATGTGTTCTATTCTTGTGTGATGTGCCTGATGTGTGCTCTGTGCTTGTGTGATGTGTCTGGTGTGTGCTCTGTGCTTGTGTGATGTGTCTGATGTGTTCTCTGTTCTTGTGTGATGTGTCTGATGTGCGCTCTGTACTTGTGTGATATGTCTGATGTGTGCTCTGTGCTTGTGTGATGTGTCTTACGTGCGCAATGTGCTTGTGCGATGTGTCTGATGTGCGTTCTGCGCTTGTGTGATGTGTCTGATGTGTGCTCTATGCTTGTGAGATGTGTCTGATGTGTGTTGTGTGCTTGTTTTATATGTCTCATGTGTTCACTGTGCTTGTGTGATGTGTCTGATGTGTGCTCTGTGCTTGTGAGATGTGTCTGATGTGTGCTCTATGCTTGTGTGATGTGTCTGATGTGTGCACTGTGCTTGTGTGATGTGTCTGATGTGCGTTCTGCGCTTGTGTGATGTGTCTGATGTGTGCACTGTGCTTGTGAGATGTGTCTGATGTGTGTTCTGTGCTTGTGTGATGCGTCTGATGTGTGTTCTGTGCTTGTGTGATGTGCCTGATGTGTGCTCTGTGCTTGTGTGATCTGTCTGGTGTGTGCTCTGTGCTTGTGTGATGTGTCTGATGTGTTCTCTGTTCTTGTGTGATGTGTCTGATGTGCGCTCTGTACTTGTGTGATATGTCTGATGTGTGCTCTGTGCTTGTGTGATGTGTCTTACGTGCGCAATGTGCTTGTGCGATGTGTCTGATGTGCGTTCTGCGCTTGTGTGATGTGTCTGATGTGTGCTCTATGCTTGTGAGATGTGTCTGATGTGTGTTGTGTGCTTGTTTTATATGTCTCATGTGTTCACTGTGCTTGTGTGATGTGTCTGATGTATGCTCTGTGCTTGTGTGATGTGTCTGATGTGTGCTCTGTGCTTGTGTGATGTGTCTGATGTGTATTCTGTGCTTGTGTGATGTGTCTGATGTGTGCTCTGTGCTTGTGTGATGTGTCTGATGTGTGCTGTGTGCTTGTGTGATGTGTCTGATGTGTGCTCTGTGCTTGTGTGATGTGTCTGATGTGTGGGCTGTGCTCGTATGATGTGTCTGATGTATGTTCTGTGCTTGTGTGATGTGTCTGATGTGTGCTCTGTCCTTGTGTGATGTGTCTGATGTGTGCTCTGTGCTAGGGTAATGTGTCTGATGTGTGCTAGGTGCTTGGGTGATGTGTCTGATGTGTGCTCTGTTCTTGTGTGATGTGTCTTAATTGTGCTCTGGACTTGTGTGATGTGTCTGATGTGTGCTCTGTTCTTGTGTGATGTGTCTGATGTGTGCTCTGCACTTGTGTGATGTGTCTGATGTGTGTTCTGTGCTTGTGTGATGTGTCTGATGTGTGTTCTGTGCTTGTGTGATGTGTCTGATGTGTGCTCTGTCCTTGTGTGATGTGTCTGATGTGTGCTCTGTGCTTGTGTGATGTGTCTGATGTGTGCTCTGTGTTTGTGTGATGTGTCTGATGTGTGCTCTGTGCTTGTGTAATGTTTCTGATGTGTGCTTTGTACTTGTGTGATGTGTCTGATGTGTGCTTTGTGTTTGGTGATGTGTCTGATGTGTGCTCTGTTCTTGTGTGATGTGTCTGATGTGTGATCTATGCTTGTGTGATGTGTCTGATGTGTGCTCTGTGCTTGTGTGATGTGTCTGATGTGTGCTCTGGACTTGTGTGATATGTCTGATGTGTGCTCTATGCTAGGGTAATGTGTCTGATGTGTGCTATGTGCTTTGGTGATGTGTCTGATATGTGCAATGTGCTTGTTTGATGTGTCTGATGTGTGCTTTGTACTTGTGTGATGTGTCTGATGTGTGCTCTGTGCTTGTGTGATGTGTCATATGTGTTCTATTCTTGTGTGATGTGCCTGATGTGTGCTCTGTGCTTGTGTGATGTGTCTGGTGTGTGCTCTGTGCTTGTGTGATGTGTCTGATGTGTTCTCTGTTCTTGTGTGATGTGTCTGATGTGCGCTCTGTGCTTGTGTGATATGTCTGATGTGTGCTCTATGCTTGTGTGATATGTCTGATGTGTGCTCTATGCTTGTGTGATGTGTCTTACGTGCGCAATGTGCTTGTGCTATGTGTCTGATGTGCGTTCTGCGCTTGTGTGATATGTCTGATGTGTGCTCTATGCTTGTGAGATGTGTCTGATGTGTGCTCTATGCTTGTGTGATGTGTCTGATGTGCGTTCTGCGCTTGTGTGATGTGTCTGATGTGTGCTCTGTGCTTGTGAGATGTGTCTGATGTGTGTTCTGTGCTTGTGTGATGCGTCTGATGTGTGTTCTGTGCTTGTGTGATGTGCCTGATGTGTGCTCTGTGCTTGTGTGATGTGTCTGATGTGTGGTCTGTGCTTGTGTGATGTGTGCTATGTGCTTGTGTGATGTGTCTGGTGTGTGCTCTCTGCTTGTGTGATGTGTCTGATGTGTGCTCTGTGCTTGTGTGATGTGTCTGATGTGTGCTCTGTGCTTGTGTAATGTGTATGATGTGCTCTCTTTGCTTGTGTAATGTGTCTGATGTGTGCTATGTGCTTGTGTAATGTGTCTGATGTGTGCTCTGTGCTTGTGTGATGTGTCTGATGTGTGCTCTGTGCTTGGGTAATGTGTCTGATGTGTACTCTGTCCTTGTGTGATGTGTCTGATGGGCGCTCTGTGCTTGTGTAATGTGTCTGATGTGTGCTATGTGCTTGTGTAATGTGTCTGATGTGTGTTCTGTGCTTGTGTGATGTGTCTGATATGTGTTCTGTGCTTGTGTGATGTGTCTGATGTGTGCTCTATGCTTGTGTGATGTGTCTGATGTGTGCTTTGTGCTTGGTGATGTGTCTGATGTGTGCTCTGTGCTTGTGTGATGTGTCTGATGTGTGCTCTGTTCTTGTGTGATGTGTCTGATGTGTGCTCTGGACTTGTGTGATGTGTCTGATGTGTGCTCTATGCTAGGGTAATGTGTCTGATGTGTGCTATGTGCTTTGGTGATGTGTCTGATGTGTGCTTTGTACTTGTGTGATGTGTCTGATGTGTGCTCTGTGATTGTGTGATGTGCCTGATGTGTGTTCTGTGCTTGTGTGATGTGTCTGATGTGTGCTCTGTGCTTGTGTGATGTGTCTGGTGTGTGCTCTGTGCTTGTGTGATGTGTCTGATGTGTTCTCTGTTCTTGTGTGATGTGTCTGATGTGCGCTCTGTGCGTGTGTGATATGTCTGATGTGTGCTCTGTGCTTGTGTGATGTGTCTTACGTGCGCACTGTGCTTGTGCGATGTGTCTGATGTGCGTTCTGCGCTTGTGTGATGTGTCTGATGTGTGCTCTATGCTTGTGAGATGTGTCTGATGTGTGTTGTGTGCTTGTGTGATGTGTCTGATGTGTGCACTGTGCTTGTGTGATGTGTCTGATGTGCGTTCTGCGCTTGTGTAATGTGTCTGATGTGTGCTCTGTGCTTGTGAGATGTGTCTGATGTGTGTTCTGTGCTTGTGTGATGCGTCTGATGTGTGTTCTGTGCTTGTGTGATGTGTCTGATGTGTGCACTGTGCTTGTGTGATGTGCCTGATGTGTGCTCTGTGCTTCTGTGATGTGTCTGATGTGTGCACTGTGCTTGTGTGATGTGTCTGATGTGTGGTCTGTGCTTGTGTGATGTGTGCTATGTGATTGTGTGATGTGTCTGATGTGTGTTCTGTGCTTGTGTGATATATCTGATGTGTGCACTGTGCTTGTGTGATGTGTCTGATGTGTGTTCTGTGCTTGTGTGATATGTCTGATGTGTTCACTGTGCTTGTGTGATGTGTCTGATGTGTGCTCTGTGCTTGTGTGATGTGTCTGATGTGTGCTCTGTTCTTGTGTGATGTGTCTGATGTGTGCTTTGTGTTTGTGTGATGTGTCTGATGTGTGCTCTGTGCTTGTGTGATGTGTCTGATGTGTGCTCTGTGCTTGTGTGATGTGTCTGATGTGTGCTCTGTGCTTGTGTAATGTGTCTGATGTGTGCTTTGTACTTGTGTGATGTGTCTGATGTGTGCTCTGTGTTTGTGTGATGTGTCTGATGTGTGCTCTGTGTTTGTGTGATGGGTCTGATGTGTGCTCTGTGCTAGGGTAATGTGTCTGATGTGTGCTATGTGCTTGAGTGATGTGTCTGATGTGTGCTATGTGCTTGTGTGATGTGTCTGGTGTGTGCTATGTGCTTGTGTGATGTGTCTGATGTGTACTATATCCTTGTGTTATGTGTCTGATGTGTGCTCTGTGCTTGAGTAATGTGTCTGATGTGTGCTATGTGCTTGTGTGATGTGTCTGATGTGTACTCTGTCCTTGTGTGATGTGTCTGATGTGTGCTCTGTGCTTGTGTGATGTGTATGATGTGTGTTCTGTACTTGTGTGATGTGTCTGATGTGTGCTCTGTACTTGTTTGATGTGTCGGATGTGTGCTCTGTGCTTGTGTGATGTGTCTGATGTGTGCTCTATGCTTGTGTGATGTGTCTGATGTGTGCTTTGTGCTTGGTGATGTGTCTGATGTGTGCTCTGTGCTTGTGTGATGTGTCTGATGTGTGCTCTGTTCTTGTGTGATGTGTCTGATGTGTGCTCTGGACTTGTGTGATGTGTCTGATGTGTGCTCTATGCTAGGGTAATGTGTCTGATGTGTGCTATGTGCTTTGGTGATGTGTCTGATGTGTGCAATGTGCTTGTGTGATGTGTCTGATGTGTGCTTTGTACTTGTGTGATGTGTCTGATGTGTGCTCTGTGATTGTGTGATGTGTCTGATGTGTGCTCTGTGCTTGTGTGATGTGTCTGGTGTGTGCTCTGTGCTTGTGTGATGTGTCTGATGTGTTCTCTATTCTTGTGTGATGTGTCTGATGTGCGCTCTGTGCTTGTGTGATATGTCTGATGTGTGCTCTGTGCTTGTGTGATGTGTCTGACGTGCGCATTGTGCTTGTGCGATGTGTCTGATGTGCGTTCTGCGCTTGTGTGATGTGTCTGATGTGTGCTCTATGCTTGTGAGATGTGTCTGATGTGTGTACTGTGCTTGTGTGATGTGTCTGATGTGTGCACTGTGCTTGTGAGATGTGTCTGATGTGTGTTCTGTGCTTGTGTGATGCGTCTGATGTGTGTTCTGTGCTTGTGTGATGTGTCTGATGTGTGCACTGTGCTTGTGTGATGTGCCTGATGTGTGCTCTGTGCTTGTTTGATGTGTCTGATGTGTGGTCTGTGCTTGTGAGATGTGTGCTATGTGCTTGTGTGATGTGTCTGGTGTGTGCTCTCTGCTTGTGTGATGTGTCTGATGTGTGCTCTGTGCTTGTGTGATGTGTCTGATGTGTGCTCTGTGCTTGTGTGATGTGTCTGATGTGTGCACTGTGCTTGTGTGATGTGTCTGATGTGTGGTCTGTGCTTGTGAGATGTGTGCTATGTGCTTGTGTGATGTGTCTGGTGTGTGCTCTCTGCTTGTGTGATGTGTCTGATGTGTGCTCTGTGCTTATGTGATGTGTCTGATGTGTGCTCTGTGCTTGTGTGATGTGTCTGATGTGTGTTCTGTGCTTGTGTGATATATCTGATGTGTGCACTGTGCTTGTGTGATGTGTCTGATGTGTGTTCTGTGCTTGTGTGATATGTCTGATGTGTTCACTGTGCTTGTGTGATGTGTCTGATGTGTGCTCTATGCTTGGGTAATGTGTCTGATGTGTGCTCTGTGCTTGTGTGATGTGTCTGATGTGTGCTCTGTTCTTGTGTGATGTGTCTGATGTGTGCTTTGTGTTTGTGTGATGTGTCTGATGTGTGCTCTGTGCTTGTGTGATGTGTCTGATGTGTGCTCTGTGCTTGTGTGATGTGTCTGATGTGTGCTCTGTGCTTGTGTAATGTGTCTGATGTGTGCTTTGTACTTGTGTGATGTGTCTGATGTGTGCTTTGTGCTTGGTGATGTGTCTGATGTGTGCTCTTTGTTTGTGTGATGTGTCTGATGTGTGATCTGTGTTTGTGTGATGGGTCTGATGTGTGCTATGTGCTTGAGTGATGTGTCTGATGTGTGCTATGTGCTTGTGTGATGTGTCTGGTGTGTGCTATGTGCTTGTGTGATGTGTCTGATGTGTACTATGTCCTTCTGTTATGTGTCTGATGTGTGCTCTGTGCTTGTGTAATGTGTCTGATGTGTGCTATGTGCTTGTGTGATGTGTCTGATGTGTACTCTGTCCTTGTGTGATGTGTCTGATGTGTGCTCTGTGCTTGTGTGATGTGTATGATGTGTGTTCTGTACTTGTGTGATGTGTGCTCTGTACTTGTTTGATGTGTCGGATGTGTGCTCTTTGCTTGTGTGATGTGTCTGATGTGTGTTCTGTGCTTGTGTGATGTGTCTGATATGTGCTCTGTGCTTGTGTGATGTGTGCTATGTGCTTGGGTGATGTGTCTGATGTGTAGTCTGTCCTTGTGTGATGTGTCTGATGTGCGCTCAGTGCTTGTGTGATGTGTCTGATGTGTGCTCTGTGCTTGTGTGATGTGTCTGATGTGTGCTCAGTGCTTGTGTGATGTGTCTGATGTGTGCTCTGTCCTTGTGTGATGTGTCTGATGTGTGCACTGTGCTTGTGTAATGTGTCTGATGTGTGCTCTGTGCTTGTGTGATGTGTCTGATGTGTGCTCTGTGCTTGTGTGATGTGTCTGATGTGTGTTCTGTGCTTGTGTGATATATCTGATGTGTGCACTGTGCTTGTGTGATGTGTCTGATGTGTGTTCTGTGCTTGTGTGATATGTCTGATGTGTTCACTGTGCTTGTGTGATGTGTCTGATGTGTGCTCTATGCTTGTGTGATGTGTCTGATGTGTGGTCTGTGCTTGTGAGATGTGTGCTATGTGCTTGTGTGATGTGTCTGGTGTGTGCTCTCTGCTTGTGTGATGTGTCTGATGTGTGCTCTGTGCTTGTGTGATGTGTCTGATGTGTGCTCTGTGCTTGTGTGATGTGTCTGATGTGTGTTCTGTGCTTGTGTGATATATCTGATGTGTGCACTGTGCTTGTGTGATGTGTCTGATGTGTGTTCTGTGCTTGTGTGATATGTCTGATGTGTTCACTGTGCTTGTGTGATGTGTCTGATGTGTGCTCTATGCTTGGGTAATGTGTCTGATGTGTGCTCTGTGTTTGTGTGATGTGTCTGATGTGTGCTCTGTTCTTGTGTGATGTGTCTGATGTGTGCTTTGTGTTTGTGTGATGTGTCTGATGTGTGCTCTGTGCTTGTGTGATGTGTCTGATGTGTGCTCTGTGCTTGTGTGATGTGTCTGATGTGTGCTCTGTGCTTGTGTAATGTGTCTGATGTGTGCTTTGTACTTGTGTGATGTGTCTGATGTGTGCTTTGTGCTTGGTGATGTGTCTGATGTGTGCTCTTTGTTTGTGTGATGTGTCTGATGTGTGCTCTGTGTTTGTGTGATGGGTCTGATGTGTGCTCTGTGCTAGGGTAATGTTTCTGATGTGTGCTATGTGCTTGAGTGATGTGTCTGATGTGTGCTATGTGCTTGTGTGATGTGTCTGGTGTGTGCTATGTGCTTGTGTGATGTGTCTGATGTGTACTATGTCCTTCTGTTATGTGTCTGATGTGTGCTCTGTACTTGTGTAATGTGTCTGATGTGTGCTATGTGCTTGTGTGATGTGTCTGATGTGTACTCTGTCCTTGTGTGATGTGTCTGATGTGTGCTCTGTGCTTGTGTGATGTGTATGATGTGTTTTCTGTACTTGTGTGATGTGTGCTCTGTACTTGTTTGATGTGTCGGATGTGTGCTCTTTGCTTGTGTGATGTGTCTGATGTGTGTTCTGTGCTTGTGTGATGTGTCTGATATGTGCTCTGTGCTTGTGTGATGTGTGCTATGTGCTTGGGTGATGTGTCTGATGTGTACTCTGTCCTTGTGTGATGTGTCTGATGTGCGCTCTGTGCTTGTGTGATGTGTCTGATGTGTGCTCTGTGCTTGTGTGATGTGTCTGATGTGTGCTCAGTGCTTGTGTGATGTGTCTGATGTGTGCTCTGTCCTTGTGTGATGTGTCTGATGTGTGCACAGTGCTTGTGTGATGTGTCTGATGTGTGCTCTGTCCTTGTGTGATGTGTCTGATGTGTGCACTGTGCTTGTGTAATGTGTCTGATGTGTGCTCTGTGCTTGTGTGATGTGTATGATGTGTGTTCTGTACTTGTGTGATGTGTGCTCTGTACTTGTTTGATGTGTCTGATGTGTGCTCTGTTCTTGTGTAATGTGTCTTAATTGTGCTCTGGACTTGTGTGATGTGCCTGATGTGTGCTCTGTTCTTGTGTGATGTGTCTGATTTGTGCTCTGCACTTGTGTGATGTGTCTGATGTGTGTTCTGTGCTTGTGTGATGTGTCTGATGTGTGCTCTGTTCTTGTGTGATGTGTCTGATGTGTGCTCTGGACTTGTGTGATGTGTCTGATGTGTGCTCTATGCTAGGGTAATGTGTCTGATGTGTGCTATGTGCTTTGGTGATGTGTCTGATGTGTGCAATGTGCTTGTGTGATGTGTCTGATGTGTGCTCTGTGATTGTGTGATGTGTCATATGTGTTCTATTCTTGTGTGATGTGCCTGATGTGTGCTCTGTGCTTGTGTGATGTGTCTGATGTGTTCTCTGTTCTTGTGTGATGTGTCTGATGTGCGCTCTGTGCTTGTGTGATATGTCTGATGTGTGCTCTGTGCTTGTATGATGTGTCTTACGTGCGCACTGTGCTTGTGTGATGTGTCTGATGTGTGTTCTGTGCTTGTGTGATGTGTCTGATGTGTGCTCTGCACTTGTGTGATGTGTCTGATGTGTGTTATGTGCTTGTGTGATGTGTCTAATGTGTGTTCTGTGCTTGTGTGATGTGTCTGATGTGTGCTCTGTGTTTGTGTGATGTGTCTGATGTGTGCTTTGTACTTGTGTGATGTGTCTGATGTGTGCTCTGTGATTGTATGATGTGTCTGATGTGTGCTCTGTGTTTGTGTGATGTGTCTGATGTGTGCTTTGTACTTGTGTGATTTGTCTGATGTGTGTTCTGTGCTTGTGTGATGTGTCATATGTGTTCTATTCTTGTGTGATGTGCCTGATGTGTGCTCTGTGCTTGTGTGATGTGTCATATGTGTTCTATTCTTGTGTGATGTGTCTGGTGTGTGCTCTGTGCTTGTGTGATGTGTCTGATGTGCGCTCTGTGCTTGTGTGATATGTCTTACGTGCGCACTATGCTTGTGCGATGTGTCTGATGTGTGTTCTGCGCTTGTGTGATGTGTCTGATGTGTGCTCTATGCTTGTGAGATGTGTCTGATGTGTGTTGTGTGCTTGTGTGATGTGTCTGATGTGTGCACTGTGCTTGTGTGTTGCGTCTGATGTGTGTTCTGTGCTTGTGTGATGTGTCTGATGTGTGCTCTGCACTTGTGTGATGTGTCTGATGTGTGTTATGTGCTTGTGTGATGTGTCTAATGTGTGTTGTGTGCTTGTGTGATGTGTCTGATGTGTGCTCTGTGTTTGTGTGATGTGTCTGATGTGTGCTTTGTACTTGTGTGATGTGTCTGATGTGTGCTCTGTGATTGTATGATGTGTCTGATGTGTGTTCTGTGCTTGTGTGATGTGTCATATGTGTTCTATTCTTGTGTGATGTGCCTGATGTGTGTTCTGTGCTTGTGTGATGTGTCATATGTGTTCTATTCTTGTGTGATGTGTCTGGTGTGTGCTCTGTGCTTGTGTGATGTGTCTGATGTGCGCTCTGTGCTTGTGTGATATGTCTGATGTGTGCTCTGTGCTTGTGTGATGTGTCTTACGTGCGCACTATGCTTGTGCGATGTGTCTGATGTGTGTTCTGCGCTTGTGTGATGTGTCTGATGTGTGCTCTATGCTTGTGAGATGTGTCTGATGTGTGTTGTGTGCTTGTGTGATGTGTCTGATGTGTGCACTGTGCTTGTGTGATGTGTCTGATGTGCGTTCTGCGCTTGTGTGATGTGTCTGATGTGTGCTCTGTGCTTGTGAGATGTGTCTGATGTGTGTTCTGTGCTTGTGTGATGCGTCTGATGTGTGTTCTATGCTTGTGTGATGTGTCTGATGTGTGCACTGTTCTTGTGTGATGTGTCTGATGTGTGTTCTGTGCTTGTTTTATATGTCTCATGTGTTCACTGTGCTTGTGTGATGTGTCTGATGTGTGCTCTGTGCTTGTGTGATGTGTCTTATATGTGGGCTGTGCTTGTGTGATGTGTCTGATGTGTGCTCTGTGCTTGTGTGATGTGTCTGATGTGTGCTCTGTGCTTGTGTGATGTGTCTGATGTGTATTCTGTGCTTGTGCGATGTGTCTGATGTGTGCTCTGTGCTTGAGTGATGTGTCTGATGTGTGTTCTGCGCTTGTGTGATGTGTCTGATGTGTGTTCTGTGCTTGTGTGATGTGTCTGATGTGTGCTCTGTGCTTGTGTGATGTGTCTGATGTGTGCTCTGTGCTAGGGTAATGTGTCTGATGTGTGCTAGGTGCTTGGGTGATGTGTCTGATGTGTGCTCTGTTCTTGTGTGATGTGTCTTAATTGTGCTCTGGACTTGTGTGATGTGTCTGATGTGTGCTCTGTTCTTGTGTGATGTGTCTGATGTGTGCTCTGCACTTGTGTGATGTGTCTGATGTGTGTTCTGTGCTTGTGTGATGTGTCTGATGTGTGTTCTGTGCTTGTGTGATGTGTCTGATGTGTGCTCTGTCCTTGTGTGATGTGTCTGATGTGTGCTCTGTGCTAGGGTAATGTGTCTGATGTGTGCTAGGTGCTTGTGTGATGTGTCTGATGTGTGCTCTGTGCTTGTGTAATGTTTCTGATGTGTGCTTTGTACTTGTGTGATGTGTCTGATGTGTGCTCTATGCTTGTGTGATGTGTCTGATGTGTGCTTTGTGCTTGGTGATGAGTCTGATGTGTGCTCTGTGCTTGTCTGATGTGTCTGATGTGCGCTCTGTTCTTGTGTGATGTGTCTGATGTGTGCTCTGGACTTGTGTGATGTGTCTGATGTGTGCTCTATGCTAGGGTAATGTGTCTGATGTGTGCTATGTGCTTTGATGATGTGTCTGATGTGTGCAATGTGCTTGTGTGATGTGTCTGATGTGTGCTTTTACTTGTGTGATGTGTCTGATGTGTGCTCTGTGATTGTGTGATGTGTCTGATGTGTGTTCTGTGCTTGTGTGATGTGTCATATGTGTTCTATTCTTGTGTGATGTGCCTGATGTGTGCTCTGTGCTTGTGTGATGTGTCTGGTGTGTGCTCTGTGCTTGTGTGATGTGTCTTATGTGTTCTCTGTTCTTGTGTGATGTGTCTGATGTGCGCTCTGTGCTTGTGTGATATGTCTGATGTGTGCTCTGTGCTTGTGTGATGTGTCTGATGTGCGTTCTGCGCTTGTGTAATGTGTCTGATGTGTGCTCTATGCTTGTGAGATGTGTCTGATGTGTGTTGTGTGCTTGTGTGATGTGTCTGATGTGTGCTCTGTGCTTGTGTGATGTGTCTGATGTGCGTTCTGCGCTTGTGTGATGTGTCTGATGTGTGCTCTGTGCTTGTGTGATGTGTCTGATGTGTGTTCTGTGCTTGTGTGATATATCTGATGTGTGCACTGTGCTTGTGTGATGTGTGTTCTGTGCTTGTGTGATATGTCTGATGTGTTCACTGTGCTTGTGTGATGTGTCTGATGTGTGCTCTATGCTTGGGTAATGTGTCTGATGTGTGCTCTGTGCTTGTGTGATGTGTCTGATGTGTGCTCTGTTCTTGTGTGATGTGTCTGATGTGTGCTTTGTGTTTGTGTGATGTGTCTGATGTGTGCTCTGTGCTTGTGTGATGTGTCTGATGTGTGCTCTGTGCTTGTGTGATGTGTCTGATGTGTGCTCTGTGCTTGTGTAATGTGTCTGATGTGTGCTTTGTACTTGTGTGATGTGTCTGATGTGTGCTTTGTGCTTGGTGATGTGTCTGATGTGTGCTCTTTGTTTGTGTGATGTGTCTGATGTGTGCTCTGTGTTTGTGTGATGGGTCTGATGTGTGCTCTGTGTTTGTGTGATGGGTCTGATGTGTGCTCTGTGTTTGTGTGATGGGTCTGATGTGTGCTCTGTGCTAGGGTAATGTTTCTGATGTGTGCTATGTGCTTGAGTGATGTGTCTGATGTGTGCTATGTGCTTGTGTGATGTGTCTGGTGTGTGCTATGTGCTTGTGTGATGTGTCTGATGTGTACTATGTCCTTCTGTTATGTGTCTGATGTGTGCTCTGTGCTTGTGTAATGTGTCTGATGTGTGCTATGTGCTTGTGTGATGTGTCTGATGTGTACTCTGTCCTTGTGTGATATGTCTGATGTGTGCTCTGTGCTTGTGTGATGTGTATGATGTGTGTTCTGTACTTGTGTGATGTGTGCTCTGTACTTGTTTGATGTGTCGGATGTGTGCTCTTTGCTTGTGTGATGTGTCTGATGTGTGTTCTGTGCTTGTGTGATGTGTCTGATATGTGCTCTGTGCTTGTGTGATGTGTCTGATGTGTGCTATGTGCTTGGGTGATGTGTCTGATGTGTACTCTGTGCTTGTTTGATGTGTCGGATGTGTGCTCTTTGCTTGTGTGATGTGTCTGATGTGTGCTATGTGCTTGGGTGATGTGTCTGATGTGTACTCTGTCCTTGTGTGATGTGTCTGATGTGCGCTCAGTGCTTGTGTGATGTGTCTGATGTGTGCTCTGTGCTTGTGTGATGTGTCTGATGTGTGCTCAGTGCTTGTGTGATGTGTCTGATGTGTGCTCTATGCTTGTGTGATGTGTCTGATGTGTACTCTGTCCTTGTGTGATGTGTCTGATGTGTGCACTGTGCTTGTGTGATGTGTCTGATATGTGCTCTGTCCTTGTGTGATGTGTCTGATGTGTGTTCTGTGCTTGTGTGATGTGTCTGATGTGTGCTCTGTCCTTGTGTGATGTGTCTGATGTGTGCACTGTGCTTGTGTGATGTGTCTGATGTGTGCTCTATGCTTGTGTGATGTGTCTGATGTGTACTCTGTCCTTGTGTAATGTGTCTGATGTGTCTGATGTGTGCACTGTGCTTGTGTAATGTGTCTGATGTGTGCTCTGTGCTTGTGTGATGTGTTTGATGTGTGTTCTGTACTTGTGTGATGTGTGCTCTGTTCTTGTGTAATGTGTCTTAATTGTGCTCTGGACTTGTGTGATGTGTCTGATGTGTGCTCTGTTCTTGTGTGATGTGTCTGATGTGTGCTCTGCACTTGTGTGATGTGTCTGATGTGTTTTCTGTGCTTGTGTGATGTGTCTGATGTGTGTTCTGTGCTTGTGTGATGTGTCTGATGTGTGCTCTGTTCTTGTGTGATGTGTCTGATGTGTGCTCTGGACTTGTGTGATGTGTCTGATGTGTGCTCTATGCTAGGGTAATGTGTCTGATGTGTGCTATGTGCTTTGGTGATGTGTCTGATGTGTGCAATGTGCTTGTGTGATGTGTCTGATGTGTGCTCTGTGATTGTGTGATGTGTCATATGTGTTCTATTCTTGTGTGATGTGCCTGATGTGTGCTCTGTGCTTGTGTGATGTGTCTGATGTGTTCTCTGTTCTTGTGTGATGTGTCTGATGTGCGCTCTGTGCTTGTGTGATATGTCTGATGTGTGCTCTGTGCTTGTATGATGTGTCTTACGTGCGCACTGTGCTTGTGCGATGTGTCTGATGTGCGTTCTGCGCTTGTGTGATGTGTCTGATGTGTGCTCTATGCTTGTGAGATGTGTCTGATGTGTGTTGTGTGCTTGTGTGATGTGTCTGATGTGTGCACTGTGCTTGTGTGATGTGTCTGATGTGCGTTCTGCGCTTGTGTGATGTGTCTGATGTGTGCTCTGTGCTTGTGAGATGTGTCTGATGTGTGTTCTGTGCTTGTGTGATGCGTCTGATGTGTGTTCTGTGCTTGTGTGATGTGTCTGATGTGTGCTCTGCACTTGTGTGATGTGTCTGATGTGTGTTATGTGCTTGTGTGATGTGTCTAATGTGTGTTCTGTGCTTGTGTGATGTGTCTGATGTGTGCTCTGTGTTTGTGTGATGTGTCTGATGTGTGCTTTGTACTTGTGTGATGTGTCTGATGTGTGCTCTGTGATTGTATGATGTGTCTGATGTGTGCTCTGTGTTTGTGTGATGTGTCTGATGTGTGCTTTGTACTTGTGTGATGTGTCTGATGTGTGTTCTGTGCTTGTGTGATGTGTCATATGTGTTCTATTCTTGTGTGATGTGCCTGATGTGTGCTCTGTGCTTGTGTGATGTGTCATATGTGTTCTATTCTTGTGTGATGTGTCTGGTGTGTGCTCTGTGCTTGTGTGATGTGTCTGATGTGCGCTCTGTGCTTGTGTGATGTGTCTTACGTGCGCACTATGCTTGTGCGATGTGTCTGATGTGTGTTCTGCGCTTGTGTGATGTGTCTGATGTGTGCTCTATGCTTGTGAGATGTGTCTGTTGTGTGTTGTGTGCTTGTGTGATGTGTCTGATGTGTGCACTGTGCTTGTGTGATGCGTCTGATGTGTGTTCTGTGCTTGTGTGATGTGTCTGATGTGTGCTCTGCACTTGTGTGATGTGTCTGATGTGTGTTATGTGCTTGTGTGATGTGTCTAATGTGTGTTCTGTGCTTGTGTGATGTGTCTGATGTGTGCTCTGTGTTTGTGTGATGTGTCTGATGTGTGCTTTGTACTTGTGTGATGTGTCTGATGTGTGCTCTGTGATTGTATGATGTGTCTGATGTGTGTTCTGTGCTTGTGTGATGTGTCATATGTGTTCTATTCTTGTGTGATGTGCCTGATGTGTGTTCTGTGCTTGTGTGATGTGTCATATGTGTTCTATTCTTGTGTGATGTGTCTGGTGTGTGCTCTGTGCTTGTGTGATGTGTCTGATGTGCGCTCTGTGCTTGTGTGATATGTCTGATGTGTGCTCTGTGCTTGTGTGATGTGTCTTACGTGCGCACTATGCTTGTGCGATGTGTCTGATGTGTGTTCTGCGCTTGTGTGATGTGTCTGATGTGTGCTCTATGCTTGTGAGATGTGTCTGATGTGTGTTGTGTGCTTGTGTGATGTGTCTGATGTGTGCACTGTGCTTGTGTGATGTGTCTGATGTGCGTTCTGCGCTTGTGTGATGTGTCTGATGTGTGCTCTGTGCTTGTGAGATGTGTCTGATGTGTGTTCTGTGCTTGTGTGATGAGTCTGATGTGTGTTCTATGCTTGTGTGATGTGTCTGATGTGTGCACTGTGCTTGTGTGATGTGTCTGATGTGTGTTCTGTGCTTGTTTTATATGTCTCATGTGTTCACTGTGCTTGTGTGATGTGTCTTATATGTGGGCTGTGCTTGTGTGATGTGTCTGATGTGTGCTCTGTGCTTGTGTGATGTGTCTGATGTGTGCTCTGTGCTTGTGTGATGTGTCTGATGTGTGCTCTGTGCTTGTGTGATGTGTCTGATGTGTGCTCTGTGCTTGTGTGATGTGTCTGATGTGTATTCTGTGCTTGTGTGATGTGTCTGATGTGTGCTCTGTGCTTGAGTGATGTGTCTGATGTGTGTTCTGCACTTGTGTGATGTGTCTGATGTGTGTTCTGTGCTTGTGTGATGTGTCTGATGTGTGCTCTGTGCTTGTGTGATGTGTCTGATGTGTGCTCTGTGCTAGGGTAATGTGTCTGATGTGTGCTAGGTGCTTGGGTGATGTGTCTGATGTGTGCTCTGTTCTTGTGTGATGTGTCTTAATTGTGCTCTGGACTTGTGTGATGTGTCTGATGTGTGCTCTGTTCTTGTGTGATGTGTCTGATGTGTGCTCTGCACTTGTGTGATGTGTCTGATGTGTGTTCTGTGCTTGTGTGATGTGTCTGATGTGTGTTCTGTGCTAGGGTAATGTGTCTGA
Source organism: Dendrobates tinctorius (assembly GCF_039654945.1). Classification (NCBI taxonomy): domain Eukaryota; kingdom Metazoa; phylum Chordata; class Amphibia; order Anura; family Dendrobatidae; genus Dendrobates; species Dendrobates tinctorius. The sequence continues at coordinate 31,296,073 of NW_027361696.1, read as the reverse complement.
TGTGTGCTAGGTGCTTGTGTGATGTGTCTGATGTGTGCTCTGTGCTTGTGTAATGTTTCTGATGTGTGCTTTGTACTTGTGTGATGTGTCTGATGTGTGCTCTATGCTTGTGTAATGTGTCTGATGTGTGCTTTGTGCTTGGTGATGAGTCTGATGTGTGCTCTGTGCTTGTCTGATGTGTCTGATGTGCGCTCTGTTCTTGTGTGATGTGTCTGATGTGTGCTCTGGACTTGTGTGATGTGTCTGATGTGTGCTCTATGCTAGGGTAATGTGTCTGATGTGTGCTATGTGCTTTGGTGATGTGTCTGATGTGTGCAATGTGCTTGTGTGATGTGTCTGATGTGTGCTTTGTACTTGTGTGATGTGTCTGATGTGTGCTCTGTGATTGTGTGATGTGTCTGATGTGTGTTCTGTGCTTGTGTGATGTGTCATATGTGTTCTATTCTTGTGTGATGTGCCTGATGTGTGCTCTGTGCTTGTGTGATGTGTCTGGTGTGTGCTCTGTGCTTGTGTGATGTGTCTGATGTGTTCTCTGTTCTTGTGTGATGTGTCTGATGTGCGCTCTGTGCTTGTGTGATGTGTCTTACGTGCGCACTGTGCTTGTGCGATGTGTCTGATGTGCGTTCTGCGCTTGTGTAATGTGTCTGATGTGTGCTCTATGCTTGTGAGATGTGTCTGATGTGTGTTGTGTGCTTGTGTGATGTGTCTGATGTGCGTTCTGCGCTTGTGTGATGTGTCTGATGTGTGCTCTGTGCTTGTGAGATGTGTCTGATGTGTGTTCTGTGCTTGTGTGATGCGTCTGATGTGTGTTCTATGCTTGTGTGATGTGTCTGATGTGTGCACTGTTCTTGTGTGATGTGTCTGATGTGTGTTCTGTGCTTGTTTTATATGTCTCATGTGTTCACTGTGCTTGTGTGATGTGTCTGATGTGTGCTCTGTGCTTGTGTGATGTGTCTTATATGTGGGCTGTGCTTGTGTGATGTGTCTGATGTGTGCTCTGTGCTTGTGTGATGTGTCTGATGTGTGCTCTGTGCTTGTGTGATGTGTCTGATGTGTATTCTGTGCTTGTGTGATGTGTCTGATGTGTGCTCTGTGCTTGAGTGATGTGTCTGATGTGTGTTCTGCGCTTGTGTGATGTGTCTGATGTGTGTTCTGTGCTTGTGTGATGTGTCTGATGTGTGCTCTGTGCTAGGGTAATGTGTCTGATGTGTGCTAGGTGCTTGGGTGATGTGTCTGATGTGTGCTCTGTTCTTGTGTGATGTGTCTTAATTGTGCTCTGGACTTGTGTGATGTGTCTGATGTGTGCTCTGTTCTTGTGTGATGTGTCTGATGTGTGCTCTGCACTTGTGTGATGTGTCTGATGTGTGTTCTGTGCTTGTGTGATGTGTCTGATGTGTGTTCTGTGCTTGTGTGATGTGTCTGATGTGTGCTCTGTCCTTGTGTGATGTGTCTGATGTGTGCTCTGTCCTTGTGTGATGTGTCTGATGTGTGCTAGGTGCTTGTGTGATGTATCTGATGTGTGCTCTGTGCTTGTGTAATGTTTCTGATGTGTGCTTTGTACTTGTGTGATGTGTCTGATGTGTGCTCTATGCTTGTGTGATGTGTCTGATGTGTGCTTTGTGCTTGGTGATGAGTCTGATGTGAGCTCTGTGCTTGTCTGATGTGTCTGATGTGCGCTCTGTTCTTGTGTGATGTGTCTGATGTGTGCTCTGGACTTGTGTGATGTGTCTGATGTGTGCTCTATGCTAGGGTAATGTGTCTGATGTGTGCTATGTGCTTTGATGATGTGTCTGATGTGTGCAATGTGCTTGTGTGATGTGTCTGATGTGTGCTTTGTACTTGTGTGATGTGTCTGATGTGTGCTCTGTGATTGTGTGATGTGTCTGATGTGTGTTCTGTGCTTGTGTGATGTGTCATATGTGTTCTATTCTTGTGTGATGTGCCTGATGTGTGCTCTGTGCTTGTGTGATGTGTCTGGTGTGTGCTCTGTGCTTGTGTGATGTGTCTGATGTGTTCTCTGTTCTTGTGTGATGTGTCTGATGTGCGCTCTGTGCTTGTGTGATATGTCTGATGTGTGCTCTGTGCTTGTGTAATGTGTCTTACGTGCGCACTGTGCTTGTGCGATGTGTCTGATGTGCGTTCTGCGCTTGTGTAATGTGTCTGATGTGTGCTCTATGCTTGTGAGATGTGTCTGATGTGTGTTGTGTGCTTGTGTGATGTGTCTGATGTGTGCTCTGTGCTTGTGCGATGTGTCTGATGTGCGTTCTGCGCTTGTGTAATTTGTCTGATGTGTGCTCTATGCTTGTGAGATGTGTCTGATGTGTGTTGTGTGCTTGTGTGATGTGTCTGATGTGTGCTCTGTGCTTGTGTGATGTGTCTGATGTGTGTTCTGTGCTTGTGTGATATATCTGATGTGTGCACTGCGCTTGTGTGATGTGTCTGATGTGTGTTCTGTGCTTGTGTGATATGTCTGATGTGTTCACTGTGCTTGTGTGATGTGTCTGATGTGTGCTCTGTGCTTGTGTGATGTGTCTGATGTGTGCTCTGTTCTTGTGTGATGTGTCTGATGTGTGCTTTGTGTTTGTGTGATGTGTCTGATGTGTGCTCTGTGCTTGTGTGATGTGTCTGATGTGTGCTCTGTGCTTGTGTGATGTGTCTGATGTGTGCTCTGTGCTTGTGTAATGTGTCTGATGTGTGCTTTGTACTTGTGTGATGTGTCTGATGTGTGCTTTGTGCTTGGTGATGTGTCTGATGTGTGCTCTTTGTTTGTGTGATGTGTCTGATGTGTGCTCTGTGTTTGTGTGATGGGTCTGATGTGTGCTCTGTGCTAGGGTAATGTTTCTGATGTGTGCTATGTGCTTGAGTGATGTGTCTGATGTGTGCTATGTGCTTGTGTGATGTGTCTGGTGTGTGCTATGTGCTTGTGTGATGTGTCTGATGTGTACTATGTCCTTCTGTTATGTGTCTGATGTGTGCTCTGTGCTTGTGTAATGTGTCTGATGTGTGCTATGTGCTTGTGTGATGTGTCTGATGTGTACTCTGTCCTTGTGTGATGTGTCTGATGTGTGCTCTGTGCTTGTGTGATGTGTATGATGTGTGTTCTGTACTTGTGTGATGTGTGCTCTGTACTTGTTTGATGTGTCGGATGTGTGCTCTTTGCTTGTGTGATGTGTCTGATGTGTGTTCTGTGCTTGTGTGATGTGTCTGATATGTGCTCTGTGCATGTGTGATGTGTGCTATGTGCTTGGGTGATGTGTCTGATGTGTACTCTTTCCTTGTGTGATGTGTCTGATGTGTGCTCTATGCTTGTGTGATGTGTCTGATGTGTACTCTGTCCTTGTGTGATGTGTCTGATGTGTGCACTGTGCTTGTGTGATGTGTCTGATATGTGCTCTGTCCTTGTGTGATGTGTCTGATGTGTGTTCTGTGCTTGTGTGATGTGTCTGATATGTGCTCTGTGCTTGTGTGATGTGTGCTATGTGCTTGGGTGATGTGTCTGATGTGTACTCTGTCCTTGTGTGATGTGTCTGATGTGCGCTCAGTGCTTGTGTGATGTGTCTGATGTGTGCTCTGTCCTTGTGTGATGTGTCTGATGTGTGCACTGTGCTTGTGTGATGTGTCTGATGTGTGCTCTATGCTTGTGTGATGTGTCTGATGTGTCTTCTGTGCTTGTGTGATGTGTCTGATGTGTGCTCTGCACTTGTGTGATGTGTCTGATGTGTTTTCTGTGCTTGTGTGATGTGTCTGATGTGTGTTCTGTGCTTGTGTGATGTGTCTGATGTGTGCTCTGTTCTTGTGTGATGTGTCTGATGTGTGCTCTGGACTTGTGTGATGTGTCTGATGTGTGCTCTATGCTAGGGTAATGTGTCTGATGTGTGCTATGTGCTTGTGTGATGTGTCTGATGTGTGCTCTGTGATTGTGTGATGTGTCATATGTGTTCTATTCTTGTGTGATGTGCCTGACGTGTGCTCTGTGCTTGTGTGATGTGTCTGATGTGTTCTCTGTTCTTGTGTGATGTGTCTGATGTGCGCTCTGTGCTTGTGTGATATGTCTGATGTGTGCTCTGTGCTTGTATGATGTGTGCTATGTGCTTGGGTGATGTGTCTGATGTGTACTCTGTCCTTGTGTGATGTGTCTGATGTGTGCTCAGTGCTTGTGTGATGTGTCTGATGTGTGCTCTGTCCTTGTGTGATGTGTCTGATGTGTGCACTGTGCTTGTGTGATGTGTCTGATGTGTGCTCTATGCTTGTGTGATGTGTCTGATGTGTCTTCTGTGCTTGTGTGATGTGTCTGATGTGTGCTCTGCACTTGTGTGATGTGTCTGATGTGTTTTCTGTGCTTGTGTGATGTGTCTGATGTGTGTTCTGTGCTTGTGTGATGTGTCTGATGTGTGCTCTGTTCTTGTGTGATGTGTCTGATGTGTGCTCTGGACTTGTGTGATGTGTCTGATGTGTGCTCTATGCTAGGGTAATGTGTCTGATGTGTGCTATGTGCTTGTGTGATGTGTCTGATGTGTGCTCTGTGATTGTGTGATGTGTCATATGTGTTCTATTCTTGTGTGATGTGCCTGACGTGTGCTCTGTGCTTGTGTGATGTGTCTGATGTGTTCTCTGTTCTTGTGTGATGTGTCTGATGTGCGCTCTGTGCTTGTGTGATATGTCTGATGTGTGCTCTGTGCTTGTATGATGTGTCTTACGTGCGCACTGTGCTTGTGCGATGTGTCTGATGTGCGTTCTGCGCTTGTGTGATGTGTCTGATGTGTGCTCTATGCTTGTGAGATGTGTCTGATGTGTGTTGTGTGCTTGTGTGATGTGTCTGATGTGTGCACTGTGCTTGTGTGATGTGTCTGATGTGCGTTCTGCGCTTGTGTGATGTGTCTGATGTGTGCTCTGTGCTTGTGAGATGTGTCTGATGTGTGTTCTATGCTTGTGTGATGCGTCTGATGTGTGTTCTGTGCTTGTTTGATGTGTCTGATGTGTGCTCTGCACTTGTGTGATGTGTCTGATGTGTGTTATGTGCTTGTGTGATGTGTCTAATGTGTGTTCTGTGCTTGCGTGATGTGTCTGATGTGTGCTCTGTGTTTGTGTGATGTGTCTGATGTGTGCTTTGTACTTGTGTGATGTGTCTGATGTGTGCTCTGTGATTGTATGATGTGTCTGATGTGTGCTCTGTGTTTGTGTGATGTGTCTGATGTGTGCTTTGTACTTGTGTGATGTGTCTGATGTGTGTTCTGTGCTTGTGTGATGTGTCATATGTGTTCTATTCTTGTGTGATGTGCCTGATGTGTGCTCTGTGCTTGTGTGATGTGTCATATGTGTTCTATTCTTGTGTGATGTGTCTGGTGTGTGCTCTGTGCTTGTGTGATGTGTCTGATGTGTGCTATGTGCTTTGGTGATGTGTCTGATTATGTGCAATGTGCTTGTGTGATGTGTCTGATGTGTGCTTTGTACTTGTGTGATGTGTCTGATGTGTGTTCTGTGATTGTGTGATGTGTCTGATGTGTGTTCTGTGCTTGTGTGATGTGTCATATGTGTTCTATTCTTGTGTGATGTGCCTGATGTGTGCTCTGTGCTTGTGTGATGTGTCTGGTGTGTGCTCTGTGCTTGTGTGATGTGTCTGATGTGTTCTCTGTTCTTGTGTGATGTGTCTGATGTGCGCTCTGTGCTTGTGTGATGTGTCTTACGTGCGCACTGTGCTTGTGCGATGTGTCTGATGTGCGTTCTGCGCTTGTGTAATGTGTCTGATGTGTGCTCTATGCTTGTGAGATGTGTCTGATGTGTGTTGTGAGCTTGTGTGATGTGTCTGATGTGTGCTCTGTGCTTGTGTGATGTGTCTGATGTGCGTTCTGCGCTTGTGTGATGTGTCTGATGTGTGCTCTGTGCTTGTGAGATGTGTCTGATGTGTGCTCTGTGCTTGTGAGATGTGTCTGATGTGTGTTCTGTGCTTGTGTGATGTGTCTGATGTGAGCTCTGCACTTGTGTGATGTGTCTGATGTGTGTTATGTGCTTGTGTGATGTGTCTAATGTGTGTTCTGTGCTTGTGTGATGTGTCTGATGTGTGCTCTGTGTTTGTGTGATGTGTCTGATGTGTGCTCTGTGCTTGTGTAATGTTTCTGATGTGTGCTTTGTACTTGTGTGATGTGTCTGATGTGTGCTTTGTGCTTGTGTGATGTGTCTGATGTGTGCTCTGTTCTTGTGTGATGTGTCTGATGTGTGCTCTGGACTTGTGTGATGTGTCTGATGTGTGCTCTATGCTAGGGTAATGTGTCTGATGTGTGCTATGTGCTTTGGTGATGTGTCTGATGTGTGCAATGTGCTTGTGTGATGTGTCTGATATGTGCTTTGTACTTGTGTGATGTGTCTGATGTGTGCTCTGTGATTGTGTGATGTGTCTGATGTGTGTTCTGTGCTTGTGTGATGTGTCATATGTGTTCTATTCTTGTGTGATGTGCCTGATGTGTGCTCTGTGCATGTGTGATGTGTCTGGTGTGTGCTCTGTGCTTGTGTGATGTGTCTGATGTGTGCTCTGTACTTGTGTGATGTGTCTGATGTGTGCTCTGTGCTTGGGTGATATGTCTGATGTGTGTTCTGCGCTTGTGTGATGTGTCTGATGTGTGCTCTGTGCTTGTGTGATGTGTCTGATGTGTGCTCTGTGCTTGTGTGATGTGTCTTATATGTGGGCTGTGCTTGTGTGATGTGTCTGATGTATGCTCTGTGCTTGTGTGATGTGTCTGATGTGTGCTCTGTGCTTGTGTGATGTGTCTGATGTATATTCTGTGCTTGTGTGATGTGTCTGATGTGTGCTCTGTGCTTGGGTGATTTGTCTGATGTGTGTTCTGCGCTTGTGTGATGTGTCTGATGTGTGCTCTGTGCTTGTGTGATGTGTCTGATGTGTGCTCTGTGCTTGTGTGATGTGTCTGATGTGTGCTCTGTGCTTGTGTAATGTGTCTGATGTGTGCTCTGTCCTTGTGTGATGTGTCTGATGTGTGCTCTGTGCTAGGGTAATGTGTCTGATGTGTGCTAGGTGCTTGTGTGATGTGTCTGATGTGTGCTTTGTACTTGTGTGATGTGTCTGATGTGTGCTCTATGCTTGTGTGATGTGTCTGATGTGTGCTTTGTGCTTGGTGATGTGTCTGATGTGTGCTCTGTGCTTGTGTGATGTGTCTGATGTGTGCTCTGTTCTTGTGTGATGTGTCTGATGTGTGCTTTGTGCTTTGGTGATGTGTCTGATGTGTGCAATGTGCTTGTGTGATGTGTCTGATGTGTGCTTTGTACTTGTGTGATGTGTCTGATGTGTGCTCTGTGATTGTGTGATGTGTCTGATGTGTGTTCTGTGCTTGTGTGATGTGTCATATGTGTTCTATTCTTGTGTGATGTGTCTAATGTGTGCTTTGTACTTGTGTGATATGTCTGATGTGTGCTCTGTGCTTGTGTGATGTGTCTGACGTGCGCAATGTGCTTGTGCTTTGTGTCTGATGTGCGTTCTGCGCTTGTGTGATGTGTCTGATGTGTGCTCTATGCTTGTGAGATGTGTCTGATGTGTGTTGTGTGCTTGTGTGATGTGTCTGATGTGTGCACTGTGCTTGTGTGATGTGTCTGATGTGCGTTCTGCGCTTGTGTGATGTGTCTGATGTGTGCTCTGTGCTAGTGAGATGTGTCTGATGTGTGTTCTGTGCTTGTGTGATGCGTGTGATGTGTGTTCTGTGCTTGTGTGATGTGTCTGATGTGTGCACTGTGCTTGTGTGATGTGCCTGATGTGTGCTCTGTGCTTGTGTGATGTGTCTGATGTGTGCACTGTGCTTGTGTGATGTGTCTGATGTGTGGTCTGTGCTTGTGTGATGTGTGCTATGTGCTTGTGTGATGTGTCTGGTGTGTGCTCTCTGCTTGTGTGATGTGTCTGATGTGTGCTCTGTGCTTGTGTGATGTGTCTGATGTGTGCTCTGTGCTTGTGTAATGTGTATGATGTGCTCTCTTTGCTTGTGTAATGTGTCTGATGTGTGCTCTGTCCTTGTGCGATGTGTCTGATGTGCGTTCTGCGCTTGTGTGATGTGTCTGATGTGTGCTCTATGCTTGTGTGATGTGTCTGATGTGTGCTCTGTGCTTGTGTGATGTGTCTGATGTGTGGGCTGTGCTCGTATGATGTGTCTGATGTGTGTTCTGTGCTTGTGTGATGTGTCTGATGTGTGCTCTGTCTTTGTGTGATGTGTCTGATGTGTGCTCTGTGCTAGGGTAATGTGTCTGATGTGTGCTAGGTGCTTGGGTGATGTGTTTGATGTGTGCTCTGTTCTTGTGTGATGTGTCTGATGTGTGCTCTGGACTTGTGTGATGTGTCTGATGTGTGCTCTGTTCTTGTATGATGTGTCTGATGTGTGCTCTATGCTTGTGTGATGTGTCTGATGTGTGCTTTGTGCTGTGTCTGATGTGTGTTCTGTGCTTGTGTGATGTGTCTGATATGTGTTCTGTGCTTGTGTGATGTGTCTGATGTGTGCTCTATGCTTGTGTGATGTGTCTGATGTGTGCTTTGTGCTTGGTGATGTGTCTGATGTGTGCTCTGTGCTTGTGTGATGTGTCTGATGTGTGCTCTGTTCTTGTGTGATGTGTCTGATGTGTGCTCTATGCTAGGGTAATGTGTCTGATGTGTGCTATGTGCTTTGGTGATGTGTCTGATGTGTGCAATGTGCTTGTGTGATTTGTCTGATGTGTGCTTTGTACTTGTGTGATGTGTCTGATGTGTGCTCTGTGATTGTGTGATGTGTCTGATGTGTGTTCTGTGCTTGTGTGATGTGTCTGATGTGTGCTCTGTGCTTGTGTGATGTGTCTGATGTGCGCTCTGTACTTGTGTGATATGTCTGATGTGTGCTCTGTGCTTGTGTGATGTGTCTTACGTGCGCACTGTGCTTGTGTGATATGTCTGATGTGTGTTCTGCGCTTGTGTGATATGTCTGATGTGTGCTCTATGCTTGTGAGATGTGTCTGATGTGTGTTGTGTGCTTGTGTGATGTGTCTGATGTGTGCACTGTGCTTGTGTGATGTGTCTGATGTGCGTTCTGCGCTTGTGTGATGTGTCTGATGTGTGCTCTGTGCTTGTGAGATGTGTCTGATGTGTGTTCTGTGCTTGTGTGATGCGTCTGATGTGTGTTCTGTGCTTGTGTGATGTGTCTGATGTGTGCACTGTGCTTGTGTGATGTGCCTGATGTGTGCTCTGTGCTTGTGTGATGTGTCTGATGTGTTCACTGTGCTTGTGTGATGTGTCTAATGTGTGCTCTGTGCTTGTTAATGTGTCTGATGTGTACTCTGTCCTTGTGTGATGTGTCTGATGTGCGCTCTGTGCTTGTGTAATGTGTCTGATGTGTGCTATGTGCTTGTGTAATGTGTCTGATGTGTGCTCTGTGCTTGTGTAATGTGTCTGATGTGTGTTATGTGCTTGTGTGATATGTCTGATGTGTGCACTGTGCTTGTGTGATGTGCCTGATGTGTGCTCTGTGCTTGTGTGATGTGTCTGATGTGTTCACTGTGCTTGTGTGATGTGTCTAATGTGTGCTCTGTGCTTGTTAATGTGTCTGATGTGTACTCTGTCCTTGTGTGATGTGTCTGATGTGCGCTATGTGCTTGTGTAATGTGTCTGATGTGTGCTATGTGCTTGTGTAATGTGTCTGATGTGTGCTCTGTGCTTGGGTAATGTGTCTGATGTGTGTTCTGTGCTTGTGTGATATGTCTGATGTCTGCACTGTGCTTGTGTGATGTGTCTGATGTGTGTTCTGTGCTTGTGTGATATGTCTGATGTGTTCACTGTGCTTGTGTGATGTGTCTGATGTGTGCTCTGTGCTTGGGTAATGTGTCTGATGTGTACTCTGTCCTTGTGTGATGTGTCTGATGTGCGCTCTGTGCTTGTGTAATGTGTCTGATGTGTGCTATGTGCTTCTGTGATGTGTCTGATGTGTGCTCAGTGCTTGTGTGATGTGTCTGATGTGTGTTCTGTGCTTGTGTGATATGTCTGATGTGTGCACGGTGGTTGTGTGATGTGTCTGATGTGTGTTCTGTGCTTGTTTTATATGTCTCATGTGTTCACTGTGCTTGGGTGATGTGTCTGATGTGTGCTCTGTGCTTGTGTGATGTGTCTGATGTGTGCTCTGTACTTGTGTGATGTGTCTGATGTGTCTTCTGTGCTTGTGTGATGTGTCTGATGTGTGCTCTGTACTTGTGTGATGTGTCTGATGTGTGTTCTGTGCTTGTGTGATATGTCTGATGTGTTCACTGTGTTTGTGTGATGTGTCTTATATGTGGGCTGTGCTTGTGTGATGTGTCTGATGTGTGCTCTGTGCTTGTGTGATGTGTCTGATGTGTGCTCTGTGCTTGTGTGATGTGTCTGATGTGTGCTCTGTGCTTGTGTGATGTGTCTGATGTGTGCTCTGTCCTTGTGTGATGTGTCTGATGTGTGCTCTGTGCTAGGGTAATGTGTCTGATGTGTGCTAGGTGCTTGGGTGATGTGTCTGATGTGTGCTATGTGCTTCTGTGATGTGTCTGATGTGTGCTCAGTGCTTGTGTGATGTGTTAGATGTGTGCTCTGTGCTTGGGTAATGTGTCTGATGTGTGTTCTGTGCTTGTGTGATATGTCTGATGTGTGCACTGTGCTTGTGTGATGTGTCTGATGTGTGTTCTGTGCTTGTTTTCTATGTCTCATGTGTTCACTGTGCTTGTGTGATGTGTCTGATGTGTGCTCTGTGCTTGTGTGATGTGTCTTACGTGCGCACTGTGCTTGTGTGATGTGTCTGATGTGCGTTCTGCGCTTGTGTGATGTGTCTGATGTGCGTTCTGCGCTTGTGTGATGTGTCTGATGTGTGCTCTGTGCTTGTGAGATGTGTCTGATGTGTGTTCTGTGCTTGTGTGATGTGTCTGATGTGTGCTCTGCACTTGTGTGATGTGTCTGATGTGTGTTATGTGCTTGTGTGATGTGTCTAATGTGTGTTCTGTGCTTGTGTGATGTGTCTGATGTGTGCTCTGTGTTTGTGTGATGTGTCTGATGTGTGCTCTGTGCTTGTGTAATGTTTCTGATGTGTGCTTTGTACTTGTGTGATGTGTCTGATGTGTGCTTTGTGCTTGTGTGATGTGTCTGATGTGTGCTCTGTTCTTGTGTGATGTGTCTGATGTGTGCTCTGGACTTGTGTGATGTGTCTGATGTGTGCTCTATGCTAGGGTAATGTGTCTGATGTGTGCTATGTGCTTTGGTGATGTGTCTGATGTGTGCAATGTGCTTGTGTGATGTGTCTGATATGTGCTTTGTACTTGTGTGATGTGTCTGATGTGTGCTCTGTGATTGTGTGATGTGTCTGATGTGTGTTCTGTGATTGTGTGATGTGTCTAATGTGTGTTCTATTCTTGTGTGATGTGGCTGATGTGTGCTCTGTGCATGTGTGATGTGTCTGGTGTGTGCTCTGTGCTTGTGTGATGTGTCTGATGTGTGCTCTGTGCTTGTGTGATATGTCTGATGTGTGCTCTGTGCTTGTGTGATGTGTCTTACGTGTGCACTGTGCTTGTGCGATGTGTCTGATGTGCGTTCTGCGCTTGTGTGATGTGTCTGATGTGTGCTCTATGCTTGTGAGATGTGTCTGATGTGTGTTGTGTGCTTGTGTGATGTGTCTGATGTGTGCACTGTGCTTGTGTGATGTGTCTGATGTGCGTTCTGCGCTTGTGTGATGTGTCTGATGTGTGCTCTGTGCTTGTGAGATGTGTCTGATGTGTGTTCTGTGCTTGTGTGATGCGTCTGATGTGTGTTCTGTGCTTGTGTGATGTGTCTGATGTGTGCACTGTGCTTGTGTGATGTGTCTGATGTGTGTTCTGTGCTTGTTTTATATGTCTCATGTGTTCACTGTGCTTGTGTGATGTGTCTGATGTGTGCTCTGTGCTTGTGTGATGTGTCTTATATGTGGGCTGTGCTTGTGTGATGTGTCTGATGTATGCTCTGTGCTTGTGTGATGTGTCTGATGTGTGCTCTGTGCTTGTGTGATGTGTCTGATGTGTATTCTGTGCTTGTGTGATGTGTCTGATGTGTGCTCTGTGCTTGGGTGATGTGTCTGATGTGTGTTCTGCGCTTGTGTGATGTGTTTGATGTGTGCTCTGTGCTTGTGTGATGTGTCTGATGTGTGCTCTGTGCTTGTGTGATGTGTCTGATGTGTGGGCTGTGCTCGTATGATGTGTCTGATGTGTGTTCTGTGCTTGTGTGATGTGTCTGATGTGTGCTAGGTGCTTGGGTGATGTGTCTTAATTATGCTCTGGACTTGTGTGATGTGTCTGATGTGTGCTCTGTTCTTGTGTGATGTGTCTTAATTATGCTCTGGACTTGTGTGATGTGTCTGATGAGTGCTCTGCACTTGTGTGATGTGTCTGATGTGTGTTCTGTGCTTGTGTGATGTATCTGATGTGTGTTCTGTGCTTGTGTGATGTGTCTAATGTGTGCTCTGTCCTTGTGTGATGTGTCTGATGTGTGCTCTGTGCTAGGGTAATGTGTCTGATGTGTGCTAGGTGCTTGTGTGATGTGTCTGATGTGTGCTCTGTGTTTGTGTGATGTGTCTGATGTGTGCTCTGTGCTTGTGTAATGTTTCTGATGTGTGCTTTGTACTTGTGTGATGTGTCTGATGTGTGCTCTATGCTTGTGTGATGTGTCTGATGTGTGCTTTGTGCTTGGTGATGTGTCTGATGTGTGCTCTGTTCTTGTGTGATGTGTCTGATGTGTGCTCTGGACTTGTGTGATGTGCCTGATGTGTGCTCTGTGCTTGTGTGATGTGTCTGGTGTGTGCTCTGTGCTTGTGTGATGTGTCTGGTGTGTTCTCTGTTCTTGTGTGATGTGTCTGATGTGCGCAATGTGCTTGTGCGATGTGTCTGATGTGCGTTCTGCGCTTGTGTGATGTGTCTTATATGTGGGCTGTGCTTGTGTGATGTGTCTGATGTATGCTCTGTGCTTGTGTGATGTGTCTGATGTGTTTTGTGTGCTTGTTTTATATGTCTCATGTGTTCACTGTGCTTGTGTGATGTGTCTGATGTGTGCTCTGTGCTTGTGTGATGTGTCTTATATGTGGGCTGTGCTTGTGTGATGTGTCTGATGTGTGCTCTGTGCTTGTGTGATGTGTCTGATGTGTGCTCTGTGCTTGTGTGATGTGTCTGATGTATATTCTGTGCTTGTGTGATGTGTCTGATGTGTGCTCTGTGCTTGTGTGATGTGTCTGATGTGTGCTCTGTGCTTGTGTGATGTGTCTGATGTATATTCTGTGCTTGTGTGATGTGTCTGATGTGTGCTCTGTGCTTGTGTGATGTGTCTGATGTGTGCTCTGTGCTTGTGTGATGTGTCTGATGTGTGCTCTGTGCTTGTGTGATGTGTCTGATGTGTGCTCTGTGCTTGTGTAATGTGTCTGATGTGTGCTCTGTCCTTGTGTGATGTGTCTGATGTGTGCTCTGTGCTAGGGTAATGTGTCTGATGTGTGCTAGGTGCTTGTGTGATGTGTCTGATGTGTGCTCTGTGCTTGTGTAATGTTTCTGATGTGTGCTTTGTACTTGTGTGATGTGTCTGATGTGTGCTCTATGCTTGCGTGATGTGTCTGATGTGTGCTTTGTGCTTGGTGATGTGTCTGATGTGTGCTCTGTTCTTGTGTGATGTGTCTGATGTGTGCTTTGTGCTTTGGTGATGTGTCTGATGTGTGCAATGTGCTTGTGTGATGTGTCTGATGTGTGCTTTGTACTTGTGTGATGTGTCTGATGTGTGCTCTGTGATTGTGTGATGTGTCTGATGTGTGTTCTGTGCTTGTGTGATGTGTCATATGTGTTCTATTCTTGTGTGATGTGTCTGATGTGTGCTTTGTACTTGTGTGATATGTCTGATGTGTGCTCTGTGCTTGTGTGATGTGTCTTACGTGCGCAATGTGCTTGTGCGATGTGTCTGATGTGCGTTCTGCGCTTGTGTGATGTGTCTGATGTGTGCTCTATGCTTGTGAGATGTGTCTGATGTGTGTTGTGTGCTTGTGTGATGTGTCTGATGTGTGCACTGTGCTTGTGTGATGTGTCTGATGTGCGTTCTGCGCTTGTGTGATGTGTCTGATGTGTGTTCTGCACTTGTGTGATGTGTCTGATGTGTGTTGTGTGCTTGTGTGATGTGTCTGATGTGTGCTCTGTGCTTGTGAGATGTGTCTGATGTGTGTTCTGTGCTTGTGTGATGCGTCTGATGTGTGTTGTGTGCTTGTGTGATGTGTCTGATGTGTGTTGTGTGCTTGTGTGATGTGTCTGATGTGTGCTCTGTGCTTGTGAGATGTGTCTGATGTGTGTTCTGTGCTTGTGTGATGCGTCTGATGTGTGTTCTGTGCTTGTGTGATGTGTCTGATGTGTGCACTGTGCTTGTGTGATGTGTCTGATGTGTGGTCTGTGCTTGTGTGATGTGTGCTATGTGCTTGTGTGATGTGTCTGGTGTGTGCTCTCTGCTTGTGTGATGTGTCTGATGTGTGCTCTGTGCTTGTGTGATGTGTCTGATGTGTGCTCTGTGCTTGTGTAATGTGTATGATGTGCTCTCTTTGCTTGTGTAATGTGTCTGATGTGTGCTATGTGCTTGTGTAATGTGTCTGATGTGTGCTCTGTCCTTGTGCGATGTGTCTGATGTGCGTTCTGCGCTTGTGTGATGTGTCTGATGTGTGCTCTATGCTTGTGTGATGTGTCTGATGTGTGCTCTGTGCTTGTGTGATGTGTCTGATGTGTGGGCTGTGCTCGTATGATGTGTCTGATGTGTGTTCTGTGCTTGTGTGATGTGTCTGATGTGTGCTCTGTCCTTGTGTGATGTGTCTGATGTGTGCTCTGTGCTAGGGTAATGTGTCTGATGTGTGCTAGGTGCTTGGGTGATGTGTCTGATGTGTGCTCTGTTCTTGTGTGATGTGTCTGATGTGTGCTCTGGACTTGTGTGATGTGTCTGATGTGTGCTCTGTTCTTGTATGATGTGTCTGATGTGTGCTCTATGCTTGTGTGATGTGTCTGATGTGTGCTTTGTGCTTGGTGATGTGTCTGATGTGTGTTCTGTGCTTGTGTGATGTGTCTGATATGTGTTCTGTGCTTGTGTGATGTGTCTGATGTGTGCTCTATGCTTGTGTGATGTTTCTGATGTGTGCTTTGTGCTTGGTGATGTGTCTGATGTGTGCTCTGTGCTTGTGTGATGTGTCTGATGTGTGCTCTGTTCTTGTGTGATGTGTCTGATGTGTGCTCTATGCTAGGGTAATGTGTCTGATGTGTGCTATGTGCTTTGGTGATGTGTCTGATGTGTGCAATGTGCTTGTGTGATGTGTCTGATGTGTGCTTTGTACTTGTGTGATGTGTCTGATGTGTGCTCTGTGATTGTGTGATGTGTCTGATGTGTGCTCTGTGCTTGTGTGATGTGTCTGATGTGTGCTCTGTGCTTGTGTGATGTGTCTGGTGTGTGCTCTGTGCTTGTGTGATGTGTTCTCTGTTCTTGTGTGATGTGTCTGATGTGCGCTCTGTGCTTGTGTGATATGTCTGATGTGTGCTCTGTGCTTGTGTGATGTGTCTTACGTGCGCACTGTGCTTGTGTGATATGTCTGATGTGTGTTCTGCGCTTGTGTGATGTGTCTGATGTGTGCTCTATGCTTGTGAGATGTGTCTGATGTGTGTTGTGTGCTTGTGTGATGTGTCTGATGTGTGCACTGTGCTTGTGTGATGTGTCTGATGTGCGTTCTGCGCTTGTGTGATGTGTCTGATGTGTGCTCTGTGCTTGTGAGATGTGTCTGATGTGTGTTCTGTGCTTGTGTGATGCGTCTGATGTGTGTTCTGTGCTTGTGTGATGTGTCTGATGTGTGCACTGTGCTTGTGTGATGTGCCTGATGTGTGCTCTGTGCTTGTGTGATGTGTCTGATGTGTTCACTGTGCTTGTGTGATGTGTCTAATGTGTGCTCTGTGCTTGGTAATGTGTCTGATGTGTACTCTGTCCTTGTGTGATGTGTCTGATGTGCGCTCTGTGCTTGTGTAATGTGTCTGATGTGTGCTATGTGCTTGTGTAATGTGTCTGATGTGTGCTCTGTGCTTGTGTAATGTGTCTGATGTGTGCTCTGTCCTTGGGTAATGTGTCTGATGTGTGTTCTGTGCTTGTGTGATATGTCTGATGTCTGCACTGTGCTTGTGTGATGTGTCTGATGTGTGTTCTGTGCTTGTGTGATATGTCTGATGTGTTCACTGTGCTTGTGTGATGTGTCTGATGTGTACTCTGTCCTTGTGTGATGTGTCTGATGTGCGCTCTGTGCTTGTGTAATGTGTCTGATGTGTGCTATGTGCTTCTGTGATGTGTCTGATGTGTGCTCAGTGCTTGTGTGATGTGTCTGATGTGTGTTCTGTGCTTGTGTGATATGTCTGATGTGTGCACTGTGCTTGTGTGATGTGTCTGATGTGTGTTCTGTGCTTGTTTTATATGTCTCATGTGTTCACTGTGCTTGGGTGATGTGTCTGATGTGTGCTCTGTGCTTGTGTGATGTGTCTAATGTGTGCTCTGTACTTGTGTGATGTGTCTGATGTGTCTTCTGTGCTTGTGTGATGTGTCTGATGTGTGCTCTGTACTTGTGTGATGTGTCTGATGTGTGTTCTGTGCTTGTGTGATATGTCTGATGTGTTCACTGTGTTTGTGTGATGTGTCTTATATGTGGGCTGTGCTTGTGTGATGTGTCTGATGTGTGCTCTGTGCTTGTGTGATGTGTCTGATGTGTCTTCTGTGCTTGTGTGATGTGTCTGATGTGTGCTCTGTGCTTGTGTGATGTGTCTGATGTGTGCTCTGTGCTTGTGTGATGTGTCTGATGTGTGCTCTGTCCTTGTGTGATGTGTCTGATGTGTGCTCTGTGCTAGGGTAATGTGTCTGATGTGTGCTAGGTGCTTGGGTGATGTGTCTGATGTGTGCTATGTGCTTCTGTGATGTGTCTGATGTGTGCTCAGTGCTTGTGTGATGTGTTAGATGTGTGCTCTGTGCTTGGGTAATGTGTCTGATGTGTGTTCTGTGCTTGTGTGATATGTCTGATGTGTGCACTGTGCTTGTGTGATGTGTCTGATGTGTGTTCTGTGCTTGTTTTATATGTCTCATGTGTTCACTGTGCTTGTGTGATGTGTCTGATGTGTGCTCTGTGCTTGTGTGATGTGTCTGATGTGTGCTCTGTACTTGTGTGATGTGTCTGATGTGTCTTCTGTGCTTGTGTGATGTGTCTGATGTGTGCTCTGTGCTTGTGTGATGTGTCTGATGTGTGTTCTGTGCTTGTGTGATGTGTCTGATGTGTTCACTGTGCTTGTGTGATGTGTCTTATATGTGGGCTGTGCTTGTGTGATGTGTCTGATGTGTGCTCTGTGCTTGTGTGATGTGTCTGATGTGTCTTCTGTGCTTGTGTGATGTGTCTGATGTGTGCTCTGTACTTGTGTGATGTGTCTGATGTGTGCTCTGTGCTTGTGTGATGTGTCTGATGTGTGTTCTGTGCTTGTGTGATGTGTCTGATGTGTGCTCTGTGCTTGTGTGATGTGTCTGATGTGTGCTCTGTCCTTGTGTGATGTGTCTGATGTGTGTTCTGTGCTTGTGTGATGTGTCTGATGTGTGCTCTGTCCTTGTGTGATGTGTCTGATGTGTGCTCTGTGCTTGTGTAATGTGTCTGATGTGTGCTCTGTGCTTGTGTGTTGTGTCTGATGTGTGCTCTGTGCTTGTGTGATGTGTCTGATGTGTGCTCTGTACTTGTGTGATGTGTCTGATGTGCGTTCTGTGCTTGTGTGATGTGTCTGATGTGTGCTATGTGCTTGTGTGATGTGTCTGATGTGTGTTCTGTGCTTGTGTGATGTGTCTGATGTGTGCTCTGTCCTTGTGTGATGTGTCTGATGTGTGTTCTGTGCTTGTGTGATGTGTCTGATGTGTGCTCTGTCCTTGTGTGATGTGTCTGATGTGTGTTCTGTGCTTGTGTGATGTGTCTGATGTGTGCTCTGTTCTTGTGTGATGTGTCTGATGTGTGCTCTATGCTAGGGTAATGTGTCTGATGTGTGCTATGTGCTTTGGTGATGTGTCTGATGTGTGCAATGTGCTTGTGTGATGTGTCTGATGTGTGCTTTGTACTTGTGTGATGTGTCTGATGTGTGCTCTGTGATTGTGTGATGTGTCTGATGTGTGCTCTGTGCTTGTGTGATGTGTCTGATGTGTGCTCTGTGCTTGTGTGATGTGTCTGGTGTGTGCTCTGTGCTTGTGTGATGTGTTCTCTGTTCTTGTGTGATGTGTCTGATGTGCGCTCTGTGCTTGTGTGATATGTCTGATGTGTGCTCTGTGCTTGTGTGATGTGTCTTACGTGCGCACTGTGCTTGTGTGATATGTCTGATGTGTGTTCTGCGCTTGTGTGATGTGTCTGATGTGTGCTCTATGCTTGTGAGATGTGTCTGATGTGTGTTGTGTGCTTGTGTGATGTGTCTGATGTGTGCACTGTGCTTGTGTGATGTGTCTGATGTGCGTTCTGCGCTTGTGTGATGTGTCTGATGTGTGCTCTGTGCTTGTGAGATGTGTCTGATGTGTGTTCTGTGCTTGTGTGATGCGTCTGATGTGTGTTCTGTGCTTGTGTGATGTGTCTGATGTGTGCACTGTGCTTGTGTGATGTGCCTGATGTGTGCTCTGTGCTTGTGTGATGTGTCTGATGTGTTCACTGTGCTTGTGTGATGTGTCTAATGTGTGCTCTGTGCTTGGTAATGTGTCTGATGTGTACTCTGTCCTTGTGTGATGTGTCTGATGTGCGCTCTGTGCTTGTGTAATGTGTCTGATGTGTGCTATGTGCTTGTGTAATGTGTCTGATGTGTGCTCTGTGCTTGTGTAATGTGTCTGATGTGTGCTCTGTCCTTGGGTAATGTGTCTGATGTGTGTTCTGTGCTTGTGTGATATGTCTGATGTCTGCACTGTGCTTGTGTGATGTGTCTGATGTGTGTTCTGTGCTTGTGTGATATGTCTGATGTGTTCACTGTGCTTGTGTGATGTGTCTGATGTGTACTCTGTCCTTGTGTGATGTGTCTGATGTGCGCTCTGTGCTTGTGTAATGTGTCTGATGTGTGCTATGTGCTTCTGTGATGTGTCTGATGTGTGCTCAGTGCTTGTGTGATGTGTCTGATGTGTGTTCTGTGCTTGTGTGATATGTCTGATGTGTGCACTGTGCTTGTGTGATGTGTCTGATGTGTGTTCTGTGCTTGTTTTATATGTCTCATGTGTTCACTGTGCTTGGGTGATGTGTCTGATGTGTGCTCTGTGCTTGTGTGATGTGTCTAATGTGTGCTCTGTACTTGTGTGATGTGTCTGATGTGTCTTCTGTGCTTGTGTGATGTGTCTGATGTGTGCTCTGTACTTGTGTGATGTGTCTGATGTGTGTTCTGTGCTTGTGTGATATGTCTGATGTGTTCACTGTGTTTGTGTGATGTGTCTTATATGTGGGCTGTGCTTGTGTGATGTGTCTGATGTGTGCTCTGTGCTTGTGTGATGTGTCTGATGTGTCTTCTGTGCTTGTGTGATGTGTCTGATGTGTGCTCTGTGCTTGTGTGATGTGTCTGATGTGTGCTCTGTGCTTGTGTGATGTGTCTGATGTGTGCTCTGTCCTTGTGTGATGTGTCTGATGTGTGCTCTGTGCTAGGGTAATGTGTCTGATGTGTGCTAGGTGCTTGGGTGATGTGTCTGATGTGTGCTATGTGCTTCTGTGATGTGTCTGATGTGTGCTCAGTGCTTGTGTGATGTGTTAGATGTGTGCTCTGTGCTTGGGTAATGTGTCTGATGTGTGTTCTGTGCTTGTGTGATATGTCTGATGTGTGCACTGTGCTTGTGTGATGTGTCTGATGTGTGTTCTGTGCTTGTTTTATATGTCTCATGTGTTCACTGTGCTTGTGTGATGTGTCTGATGTGTGCTCTGTGCTTGTGTGATGTGTCTGATGTGTGCTCTGTACTTGTGTGATGTGTCTGATGTGTCTTCTGTGCTTGTGTGATGTGTCTGATGTGTGCTCTGTGCTTGTGTGATGTGTCTGATGTGTGTTCTGTGCTTGTGTGATGTGTCTGATGTGTTCACTGTGCTTGTGTGATGTGTCTTATATGTGGGCTGTGCTTGTGTGATGTGTCTGATGTGTGCTCTGTGCTTGTGTGATGTGTCTGATGTGTCTTCTGTGCTTGTGTGATGTGTCTGATGTGTGCTCTGTACTTGTGTGATGTGTCTGATGTGTGCTCTGTGCTTGTGTGATGTGTCTGATGTGTGTTCTGTGCTTGTGTGATGTGTCTGATGTGTGCTCTGTGCTTGTGTGATGTGTCTGATGTGTGCTCTGTCCTTGTGTGATGTGTCTGATGTGTGTTCTGTGCTTGTGTGATGTGTCTGATGTGTGCTCTGTCCTTGTGTGATGTGTCTGATGTGTGCTCTGTGCTTGTGTAATGTGTCTGATGTGTGCTCTGTGCTTGTGTGTTGTGTCTGATGTGTGCTCTGTGCTTGTGTGATGTGTCTGATGTGTGCTCTGTACTTGTGTGATGTGTCTGATGTGCGTTCTGTGCTTGTGTGATGTGTCTGATGTGTGCTATGTGCTTGTGTGATGTGTCTGATGTGTGTTCTGTGCTTGTGTGATGTGTCTGATGTGTGCTCTGTCCTTGTGTGATGTGTCTGATGTGTGTTCTGTGCTTGTGTGATGTGTCTGATGTGTGCTCTGTGCTTGTGTGATGTGTCTGATGTGTGTTCTGTGCTTGTGTGATGTGTCTGATGTGTGCTCTGTGCTTGTGTAATGTGTCTGATGTGTGCTCTATGCTTGTGTAATGTGTCTGATGTGTGCTCTGTGCTTGTGTGATGTGTCTGATGTGTGCTCTGTACTTGTGTGATGTGTCTGATGTGCGTTCTGTGCTTGTGTGATGTGTCTGATGTGTGCTATGTGCTTGTGTGATGTGTCTGATGTGTGTTCTATGCTTGTGTGATGTGTGTTCTGTGCTTGTGTGATGTGTCTGATGTGTGCTCTGTCCTTGTGTGATGTGTCTGATGTGTGTTCTATGCTTGTGTGATGTGTCTGATGTGTGTTCTGTGCTTGTGTGATGTGTCTGATGTGTGCTCTGTCCTTGTGTGATGTGTCTGATGTGTGTTCTATGCTTATGTGATGTGTCTGATGTGTGCTCTGTACTTGTGTGATGTGTCTGATGTGTTCTGTACTTGTGTGATGTGTGCTCTGTCCTTGTGTGATGTGTCTGATGTGTGCTTTGTACTTGTGTGATGTGTCTGATGTGTGTTCTGTGCTTGTGTGATATGTCTGATGTGTGCTCTGTGCTTGTGTGATGTGTCTGATGTGTGCTCTGTCCTTGTGTGATGTGTCTGATGTGTGCTTTGTACTTGTGTGATGTGTCTGATGTGTGTTCTGTGCTTGTGTGATGTGTCTGATGTGTGCTCTGTCCTTGTGTGATGTGTCTGATGTGTGCTCTGTCCTTGTGTGATGTGTCTGATGTGTGCTTTGTACTTGTGTGATGTGTCTGATGTGTGTTCTGTGCTTGTGTGATATGTCTGATGTGTGCTCTGTGCTTGTGTGATGTGTCTGATGTGTGCTGTGCTTGTGTGATGTGTCTGATGTGTGCTTTGTTCTTGTGTGATGTGTCTGATGTGTGCTATGTGATGTGTCTGATGTGTGTTCTGTGCTTGTGTGATGTGTCTGATGTGTGCTATGTGATGTGTCTGATGTGTGTTCTGTGCTTGTGTGATGTGTCTGATGCAGGCTCGGACTGGCCCACAAAGGTACTCTTGGATCCCTCCGTGGGCCCCGTCCCCGAATGTCACTGTCACTCACTGGTCGCTGGTACCCAGGGGCAGGGCCGGCGTCAGCACCCGGGCAAGTGCTGGGGCCCTGGAGAGATGGGAGGGCCCACTCACGCTGTCTGGGATACCCGCCGGCCCCCGCCACGCCCCCCATGTACTGACCCCATCCTGCGCCCTCCGCGAGGGACCCACGCAGTGACGCAGCCCCTTACAGCCAGCAATGATCATCGCTTCCTTCCACTGTAATCTTGTGTGCGGTGCCAGCACAGGACCTGTGATGAGGTCACAGGAGGGGAGGAGTCGGGTCACATGACCAGGGTGGCTGCAGGACTCTGCTCTGCTGGCCGCTTTTCATTATGGTGCTGGTCTGGATGGATGAGGTAACATTTATGTGTGGGACAGTGGGGTCAGGGAGGGATTTAACAAGGTGGATGTAGCAGAGCCGTGTGTGTACTTGTGTGGGGTCAGGAGGGGTTTACAAGGTGGATGTAGCAGAGCTGTGTGTGTACTTGTGTGGGGTCAGGAGGGGTTTACAAGGTGGATGTAGCAGAGCCGTGTGTGTACTTGTGTGGGGTCAGGGAGGGGTTTAACAAGGTGGATGTAGCAGAGCCGTGTGTGTACTTGTGTGGGGTCAGGAGGGGTTTACAAGGTGGATGTAGCAGAGCCGTGTGTGTACTTGTGTGGGGTCAGGGAGGGGTTTTACAAGGTGGATGGAGCAGAGCCGTGTGTGTACTTGTGTGGGGTCAGAAGGGGTTTACAAGGTGGATGTAGCAGAGCCGTGTGTGTACTTGTGTGGGGTCAGGAGGGGTTAACAAGGTGGATGTAGCAGAGCCGTGTGTGTACTTGTGTGGGGTCAGGGAGGGGTTTTACAAGGTGGATGTAGCAGAGCCGTGTGTGTACTTGTGTGGGGTCAGGAGGGGTTTACAAGGTGGATGTAGCAGAGCCGTGTGTGTACTTGTGTGAGGTCAGGGAGGGGTTTACAAGGTGGATGTAGCAGAGCCGTGTGTGTACTTGTGTGGTGTCAGGAGGGGTTTACAAGGTGGATGTAGCAGAGCCGTGTGTGTACTTGTGTGGTGTCAGGAGGGGTTTACAAGGTGGATGTAGCAGAGCCTTGTGTGTACTTGTGTGGGGTCAGGGAGGGGTTTAACAAGGTGGATGTAGCAGAGCCGTGTGTGTACTTGTGTGGTGTCAGGAGGGGTTTACAAGGTGGATGTAGCAGAGCCGTGTGTGTACTTGTGTGGTGTCAGGAGGGGTTTACAAGGTGGATGTAGCAGAGCCTTGTGTGTACTTGTGTGGGGTCAGGGAGGGGTTTAACAAGGTGGATGTAGCAGAGCCGTGTGTGTACTTGTGTGGGGTCAGGAGGGGTTTTACAAGGTGGATGTAGCAGGGCCGTGTGTGTACTTGTGTGGGGTCAGGAGGGGTTTACAAGGTGGATGTAGTAGAGCCGTGTGTGTACTTGTGTGGTGTCAGGAGGGGTTTACAAGGTGGATGTAGCAGAGCCTTGTGTGTACTTGTGTGGGGTCAGGGAGGGGTTTAACAAGGTGGATGTAGCAGAGCCGTGTGTGTACTTGTGTGGGGTCAGGAGTGGTTTTACAAGGTGGATGTAGCAGGGCCGTGTGTGTACTTGTGTGGGGTCAGGAGGGGTTTACAAGGTGGATGTAGCAGAGCCGTGTGTGTACTTGTGTGGGGACAGGGAGGGGTTTAACAAGGTGGATGTAGCAGAGCCGTGTGTGTACTTGTGTGGGGTCAGGAGGGGTTTACAAGGTGGATGTAGCAGTGCCGTGTGTGTACTTGTGTGGGGTCAGGGAGGGGTTTGACAAGGTAGATGTAGCAGAGCCGTGTCTGTACTTGTGTGAGGTCAGGGAGGGGTTTACAAGGTGGATGTAGCAGAGCCGTGTGTGTACTTGTGTGGGGTCAGGGAGAGGTTTTACAAGGTGGATGTAGCAGAGCCGTGTGTGTATTTGTGTGGGGTCAGGAGGGGTTTACAAGGTGGATGTAGCAGAGCCGTGTGTGTACTTGTGTGGGGTCAGGGAGGGGTTTAACAAGGTGGATGTAGCAGAGCCGTGTGTGTACTTGTGTGGGGTCAGGAGGGGTTTACAAGGTGGATGTAGCAGAGCCGTGTGTGTACTTGTGTGGGGTCAGGGAGGGGTTTTACAAGGTGGATGTAGCAGAGCCGTGTGTGTACTTGTGTGGGGTCAGGGAGGGGTTTAACAAGGTGGATGTAGCAGAGACGTGTGTGTACTTGTGTGGGGTCAGGAGGGGTTTACAAGGTGGATGTAGCAGAGCCGTGTGTGTACTTGTGTGGGGTCAGGGAGGGGTTTAACAAGGTGGATGTAGCAGAGCCGTGTGTGTACTTGTGTGGGGTCAGGGAGGGGTTTAACAAGGTGGATGTAGCAGAGCCGTGTGTGTACTTGTGTGGGGTCAGGAGGGGTTTACAAGGTGGATGTAGCAGAGCCGTGTGTGTACTTGTGTGGGGTCAGGGAGGGGTTTAACAAGGTGGATGTAGCAGAGCCGTGTGTGTACGTGTGTGGTGTCAGGGAGGGGTTTAACAAGGTGGATGTAGCAGAGCCGTGTGTGTACTTGTGTGTGGTCAGGGAGGGGTTTAACAAGGTGGATGTAGCAGAGCCGTGTGTGTACTTGTGTGGGGTCAGGGAGGGGTTTACAAGGTGGATGTAGCAGAGCCGTGTGTGTACTTGTGTGAGGTCAGGGAGGGGTTTAACAAGGTGGATGTAGCAGAGCCGTGTGTGTACTTGTGTGGGGTCAGGGAGGGGTTTACAAGGTGGATGCAGCAGAGCCGTGTGTGTACTTGTGTGGGGTCAGGAGGGGTTTACAAGTTGGATGTAGCAGACCTGTGTGTGTACTTGTGTGGGGTCAGGGAGGGGTTTAACAAGGTGGATGTAGCAGAGCCGTGTGTGTACTTGTGTGGGGTCAGGGAGGGGTTTACAAAGTGGATGTAGCAGAGCCGTGTGTGTACTTGTGTGGGCTCAGGGAGGGGTTTAACAAGGTGGATGTAGCAGAGCCATGTGTATACTTGTGTGGGGTCAGGAGGGGTTTACAAGGTGGATGTAGCAGAGCCGTGTGTGTACTTGTGTGGGTTCAGGAGGGGTTTACAAGGTAGATGTAGCAGAGCCGTGTCTGTACTTGTGTGAGGTCAGGGAGGGGTTTACAAGGTGGATGTAGCAGAGCCGTGTGTGTACTTGTGTGGGGTCAGGGAGGGGTTTTACAAGGTGGATGTAGCAGAGCCGTGTGTGTATTTGTGTGGGGTCAGGAGGGGTTTACAAGGTGGATGTAGCAGAGCCGTGTGTGTACTTGTGTGGGGTCAGGGAGGGGTTTAACAAGGTGGATGTAGCAGAGCCGTGTGTGTACTTGTGTGGGGTCAGGAGGGGTTTACAAGGTGGATGTAGCAGAGCCGTGTGTGTACTTGTGTGGGGTCAGGGAGGGGTTTAACAAGGTGGATGTAGCAGAGCCGTGTGTGTACGTGTGTGGTGTCAGGGAGGGGTTTAACAAGGTGGATGTAGCAGAGCCGTGTGTGTACTTGTGTGGGGTCAGGGAGAGGTTTAACAAGGTGGATGTAGCAGAGCCGTGTGTGTACTTGTGTGGGGTCAGGGAGGGGTTTACAAGGTGGATGTAGCAGAGCCGTGTGTGTACTTGTGTGAGGTCAGGGAGGGGTTTAACAAGGTGGATGTAGCAGAGCCGTTTGTGTACTTGTGTGGGCTCAGGGAGGGGTTTACAAGGTGGATGCAGCAGAGCCGTGTGTGTACTTGTGTGGGGTCAGGAGGGGTTTACAAGGTGGATGTAGCAGAGCCGTGTGTGTACTTGTGTGGGTTCAGGAGAGGTTTACAAGGTGGATGTAGCAGAGCCGTGTGTGTACTTGTGTGGGGTCAGAGAGGCGTTTTATAAGGTGGATGTAGCAGAGCCGTGTGTGTACTTGTGTGGGGTCAGGGAGGGGTTTACAAAGTGGATGTAGCAGAGCTGTGTGTGTACTTGTGTGGGGTCAGGGAGGGGTTTAACAAGGTGGATGTAGCAGAGCCGTGTGTGTACTTGTGTGGGGTCAGGGAGGGGTTTTACAAGGTGGATGTAGCAGAGCCGTGTGTGTACTTGTGTGTGGTCAGGGAGGGGTTTTACAAGGTAGATGTAGCAGAGCCGTGTGTGTACTTGTGTGGGGTCAGGAGGGGTTTACAAGGTGGATGTATCAGAGCCGTGTGTGTACTTGTGTGGGGTCAGGAGGGGTTTACAAGGTGGATGTAGCAGAGCCGTGTGTGTACTTGTGTGGGGTCAGGAGGGGTTTACAAGGTGGATGTAGCAGAGCCGTGTGTGTACTTGTGTGGGATCAGGGAGGGGTTTAACAAGGTGGATTTAGCAGAGCCGTGTGTGTACTTGTGTGTGGTCAGGGAGGGGTTTTACAAGGTGGATGTAGCAGAGCCGTGTGTGTACTTGTGTGGGGTCAGGAGGGGTTTACAAGGTGGATGTAGCAGAGCCGTGTGTGTACTTGTGTGGGGTCAGGAGGGGTTTACAAGGTGGATGTAGCAGAGCCGTGTGTGTACTTATGTGGGGTCAGGGAGTGGTTTAACAAGGTGGATGTAGCAGAGCCGTGTGTGTACTTGTGTGGGGTCAGGAGGGGTTTACAAGATGGATGTAGCAGAGCCGTGTGTGTACTTGTGTGGGGTCAGGGAGGGGTTTAACAAGGTGGATGTAGCAGAGCCGTGTTTGTACTTATGTGGGGTCAGGGAGTGGTTTAACAAGGTGGATGTAGCAGAGCCGTGTGTGTACTTGTGTGGGGTCAGGAGGGGTTTAACAAGGTGGATGTAGCAGAGCCGTGTGTGTACTTGTGTGGGGTCAGGGAGGGGTTTAACAAGGTGGATGTAGCAGAGCCGTGTGTGTACTTGTGTGGGGTCAGGAGGGGTTGTACAAGGTAGATGTAGCAGAGCCGTGTGTGTACTTGTGTGGGGTCAGGGAGGGGTTTACAAGGTGGATGCAGCAGAGCCGTGTGTGTACTTGTGTGGGGTCAGGAGGGGTTTACAAGGTGGATGTAGCAGACCTGTGTGTGTACTTGTGTGGGGTCAGGGAGGGGTTTAACAAGGTGGATGTAGCAGAGCCGTGTGTTTACTTGTGTGGGGTCAGGGAGGGGTTTAACAAGGTGGATGTAGCAGAGCCGTGTGTGTACTTGTGTGGGGTCAGGAGGGGTTTAACAAGGTGGATGTAGCAGAGCCGTGTGTGTACTTGTGTGGGGTCAGGGAGGGGTTTACAAGGTGGATGAAGCAGAGCCGTGTGTGTACTTGTGTTGGGTCAGGAGGGGTTTACAAGGTGGATGTAGCAGACCTGTGTGTGTACTTGTGTGGGGTCAGGGAGGGGTTTAACAAGGTGGATGTAGCAGAGCCGTGTGTGTACTTGTGTGGGGTCAGGGAGGGGTTTACAAAGTGGATGTAGCAGAGCCGTGTGTGTACTTGTGTGGGCTCAGGGAGGGGTTTAACAAGGTGGATGTAGCAGAGCCGTGTGTGTACTTGTGTGGGGTCAGGAGGGGTTTACAAGGTGGATGTAGCAGAGCCGTGTGTGTACTTGTGTGCGGTCAGGAGGGGTTTACAAAGTGGATGTAGCAGAGCCGTGTGTGTACTTGTGTGGGGTCAGGAGGGGTTTACAAGGTGGATGTAGCGGAGCCGTGTGTGTACTTGTGTGGGGTCAGGGAGTGGTTTAACAAGGTGGATGTAGCAGAGCCGTGTTTGTACTTATGTGGGGTCAGGGAGTGGTTTAACAAGATGGATGTAGCAGAGCCGTGTGTGTACTTGTGTGGGGTCAGGAGGGGTTTAACAAGGTGGATGTAGCAGAGCCGTGTGTGTACTTGTGTGGGGTCAGGGAGGGGTTTAACAAGGTGGATGTAGTAGAGCCGTGTGTGTACTTGTGTGGGGTCAGGAGGGGTTGTACAAGGTAGATGTAGCAGAGCCGTGTGTGTACTTGTGTGGGGTCAGGGAGAGGTTTAACAAGGTGGATGTAGCAGAGCCGTGTTTGTACTTATGTGGGGTCAGGGAGGGGTTTAACAAGGTGGATGTAGCAGAGCCGTGTGAGTACTTGTGTGGGGTCAGGAGGGGTTTAACAAGGTGGATGTAGCAGAGCCGTGTGTGTACTTGTGTGGGGTCAGGGAGGGGTTTAACAAGGTGGATGTAGCAGAGCCGTGTGTCTACTTGTGTGGGGTCAGGAGGGGTTGTACAAGGTAGATGTAGCAGAGCCGTGTGTGTACTTGTGTGGGGTCAGGAGGGGTTTACAAGGTGGATGTAGCAGAGCCTTGTGTGTACTTGTGTGAGTTCAGGGAGGGGTTTTACAAGGTGGATGTAGCAGAGCCGTGTGTGTACTTGTGTGGGGGTCAGGGAGGGGTTTTACAAGGTGGATGTAGCAGAGCCATGTGTGTACTTGTGTGGGGTCAGGGAGGGGTTTAACAAGGTGGATGTAGCAGAGCCGTGTGTGTACTTGTGTGGGGTCAGGGAGGAGTTTTACAAGGTGGATGTAGCAGAGCCGTGTGTGTGTGTGTACTTGTATGGGGTCAGTGAGGGGTTTACAAGGTGGATGTAGCAGAGCCGTGTGTGTACTTGTGTGGGGTCAGGGAGGGGTTTAACAAGATGGATGTAGCAGAGCCGTGTGTGTACTTGTGTGGGGTCAGGAGGGGTTTACAAGGTGGATGTAGCAGAGCCGTGTGTGTACTTGTGTGAGGTCAGGGAGGGGTTTTACAAGGTGGATGTAGCAGAGCCGTGTGTGTACTTGTGTGGGGTCAGGAGGGGTTGTGCAAGGTGGATGTAGCATTGCCGTGTGTGTACTTGTGTGGGGTCAGGAGGGGTTGTACAAGGTAGATGTAGCAGAGCCGTGTGTGTTCTTGTGTGAGGTCAGGGAGGGGTTTTACAAGGTGGATGTAGTAGAGCCGTGTGTGTACTTGTGTGGGGTCAGGGAGGGGTTTAACAAGGTGGATGTAGCAGAGCCATGTGTGTACTTGTGTGGGGTCAGGGAGGGGTTTAACAAGGTGGATGTAGCAGAGCCG
The DNA here is from genome assembly GCF_039654945.1 of Dendrobates tinctorius. Lineage (NCBI taxonomy): Eukaryota > Metazoa > Chordata > Amphibia > Anura > Dendrobatidae > Dendrobates > Dendrobates tinctorius. Next base: position 31,267,270 of record NW_027361696.1, on the reverse strand, counting down.
TGTGTGTATTGTGTGGGGTCAGGGAGGGGTTTTACAAGGTGGATGGAGCAGAGCCGTGTGTGTACTTGTGTGGGGTCAGGAGGGGTTTAACAAGGTGGATGTAGCAGAGCCGTGTGTGTACTTGTGTGGGGTCAGGGAGGGGTTTTACAAGGTGGATGGAGCAGAGCCGTGTGTGTACTTGTGTGGGGTCAGAAGGGGTTTACAAGGTGGATGTAGCAGAGCCGTGTGTGTACTTGTGTGGGGTCAGGAGGGGTTAACAAGGTGGATGTAGCAGAGCCGTGTGTGTACTTGTGTGGGGTCAGGGAGGGGTTTTACAAGGTGGATGTAGCAGAGCCGTGTGTGTACTTGTGTGGGGTCAGGGAGGGGTTTAACAAGGTGGATGTAGCAGAGCCGTGTGTGTACTAGTGAGGGGTCAGGAGGGGTTTACAAGGTGGATGTAGCAGAGCCGTGTGTGTACTTGTGTGAGGTCAGGGAAGGGTTTTACAAGGTGGATGTAGTAGAGCCGTGTGTGTACTTGCGTGGGGTCAGGGAGGGGTTTAACAAGGTGGATGTAGCAGAGCCGTGTGTGTTCTTGGGTGGGGTCACGAAGGGTTTACAAGTTGTACGGAGCAGAGCCGTGTGTGTACGAGTTGTACGGAGCAGAGCCGTGTGTGTACGAGGTGTACGGAGCGAAGCCGTGTGTGTACGAGGTGTATGGAGCAGAGCCGTGTGTGTACGAGGTGTACGGAGCGAAGCCGTGTGTACGAGGTTTATGGAGCAGAGCCGTGTGTGTACGAGATGTACGTAACGGAGCCGTGTGTGTACGGAGCTGAGCCGTGTGTTTATGGAGCGGAGCAGAGCCGGGGGTGTACGGAGTGAAGCTGCGTGTGTACAAGGTGTACGGAGCGGAGCCGTGTGTGTACGAGGCATACAAAGTGGAGCCGTGCGTGTATGGTGGGGAGCATTTATACCTCCCGAGTCCCAACTGTCCCGGATCCAGCGAGACAGTCCCGATTTTGAGAGAGAGACTGCCCCAGCCGGGAGCATACTTTCCCCGCGGGACACAGGAGTACACAGCGGACCCCCAAGGAGCAATTTAAAACTTGCACGTAACGTTCTGCCGGAAGTGACGTGCTGGAAGCTGATCAGAAATTAGGTCATTTCAGTAGGAGATTGTGACGGAACCATGGAGGCACTTCAGGGAATGCTTCAGATCCATCACCGTGTCCTCCTCTGACAGCGGACAGCGAGATTGCCTTGGAATCGGGGATGTCGGCCATGTGAGCGGATCATGATCTGTCCTGCACCAGGAGGCTCAGGTAGGCACTACAATGGGAGCTGGGCTGCTATAGTATCTTTATAGAATTTTTCTTTCTCTGTTTCTTTCTCTCTCTGTTCTTTCTCTCTAATCTTTTTTTTTCTCTCTCTCTGTTCTTTCGCTCTCTGTTCTCTTTCTTTCTTTCTGTCTCTGTTCTTTCTCTCTGTCTGTTCTCTCTTTCCTCTTTCTTTCTCTGTTCTTTCTTTCCCCTCTTCCTCTCTGTTCTTTCCCCTCTTTCTTTTTCTCTCTACCTCTCTGTTCTTTCTTTCCCCTCCTTCTTTTTCTCTCTCCCTGTTCTTTTTTTCTGTCAACTCTTTTTCTCTCTCCGTTCGTTCTTTCTTTCTTTCTTTCTTTCTTTCTCTCTTTGTTCTTTTTTTCTGTCCACTCTTTCTTTCTCTTTGTTCTTTTTCTTTCTTTCTTCTTTCTCTCTGTTCTTTCTTTCCCCTCTTTCTTTCTCTATCTGTTCTTTCTTTCTTTACCCCCTTTCTTTCTCTTTCTCTCTGTTCTTTTCTTTCTCTGTGTTCTTCCTTTCTTTTTCTCTGCTCTTTTCTTTCTTTCTTTCTTTCTTTCTTTCTTTCTTTCTTTCTTTCTTTCTTTCTTTCTTTCTTTCTCTGTTCGTTCTTTCTATGTTCTTTCTTTCTCTCTCTGTATCTTTCTCTGTTCTTCCTTCCATTCTTTCTCTTTCTTTCTCTGTTCTTTATTTCCCATCTCTTCTTTCTTTCATGCGTACACTACTAATCAGTAGCCTCCATCACATGAACGTGTTTTGCCACAGAGCGAGTGTCCGTGTGAATCACATGCGTGTCCGTGTGATCCACATGGAGACAAGTCCGTTTTTGGCCGTCACCACGGATGTCACATGGCATGAGTCGTGGTATGTGTTAAGGGGGGGCCAACTGAGACTTTTTTGCCCGGGGCCCTCAAAAACCTGGAGCCGGCCCTGCCCAGGGGTGGGATTCAGCGGGTTCTCCCTGGTATCTGGTACACAGGCCAACGCCGGGTCAGTGAGTTACTGTCTGTATGTGCTGCGTATTGGGGACCTGTGCTGCCTATTAGGGACCTGTGCTGCCTACTAGGGACCTGTGCCTGCCTATTGGGGACCTGTGCTGCCTACTAGGGACCTGTGCCTGCCTATTGGGGACCTGTGCTGCCTACTAGGGACCTGTGCTGTCTATTGGGGTCCTGTGCTGCCTATTGGGGACCAATGCTGCCTATAGGGAACAATGCTGCCTATTGGGGACCTGTGCTGCCTATTGGGGACCAATGCTGCCTATAGGGAACAATGCTGCCTATTGGGGACCTGTGCTACCTATTGGGGACCTGTGCTGCCTTTTGGGGACCTGTGCTTCCTATTGGGGAGTTGTGCTGCCTATTGGGAACCTGTGCTGCCTATAGGGACCAATGCTGCCTATTGGGGACCTGTGCTGCCTATTGGGGCAGCTAATCGCACGGGTACCGGGAGGCTTTCGCCGCTAAGACCGGCAGGCAGCAACACTGCCTGGCTGCTCCGGGGGAATTTTAGCCCCCCCTGCAGATACGAACGCTTCGATTGGCTGGGCTGTGTAGCATCTACCATGGAACTCTTGTTGGGACAAAGTGATCACTATTCCCCCTACGTTAATCCTTTGGGGTGTAGATTCCAAAATGGGGTCACTTTTTAACTTCAAAGTAACACAGGTCAGATTTGCAAAAAATGGCCTGGGCATTAAGGTGAAAACAGGCCTGCGGCCCTAAAGGATTAAATGAATCGTAGTGCGGAAAGATCTGCAGCATATGAACAACGGTGCAGCTTTTAGTAGAATTAGGATGCTGAAATGATGCAGATTTGGCGTGGGATATACGGCAAAAGAACCCATTGTGTAATTCTGCCGTCTCAAAGCCTAAATGTTGAGTTGTACATTACTGTAGGCGGGCCCCTAAAATTAATTCCCTTAGTGGGCCCTAGACACCCCAGTCCGACCCTGGTGCTATCGGAAAGAGTCTTCAGTGCTGCTGGATCAATCCTGACAGAAAAAAGGACCCGTCTGTCGATCCAAAATGTGGATGATCTAACCTTCATTAAAATGAACCACGCATGGGTTTCCAAGGATTCTGTCCCACCGTCCTCTGATGACACATAGGTTGACAGAAAAATGGCTTGCTTTGGTCCTCCTCTTCCTGGGACTTGAACAATTTCGCATTTTGCATCAGCTGAATGTTCAACATCAACATATGCCGCTTTCTAAAACGGTGCGCCAACCTGCGCCAAACGCAACCTGCTGCAGTTTGGCTGCGCTCGGCGCATGGTCAAAAAGGCGCATGCGCCGCCAAACGCATACTGCGCACGGCCTGCGCCCCCAGTGATAAAGATAGGGGACGCATGCAGCGTCATGCACCGGTAGGCGGAGCTACCGGCGGAGGCGCGTCAGGGGCGGGGCTTAGCGGCGGCCGTGCGCAGGCCGTCGCTGCGCTCAAAAGCGCTAATGTGAAACTAGCCTAAGCGACAAACGCTGGCCCTTTCAGTGTAGCGCACATGCAGCCACGGACATGTAAGGGCATGACACACCAGTTATTGGCCAATCTCACGTGCCAGAGCCTCGAGTGTCCCTCTAGTAAGCCGGACTTGGACCGCGGGGTATGACGGAGTCTCATTCGTTAACGGAATTAAGCTTGCAATGTGTGCATCTGTTCTGTAGCTGGCATGGTTGAGGTTGCCCGTGTTGAGTCAAATTACGCTGCAGGCTCCACTCCTGGTGGTGCCCTTCTGGACATTCCTTTAAGGTTCAGCTTTGCAACCATACTGCCCACGTAAAACAAACACTTTGCCTTCATGAACGCTGTTTGGAGGGTCGTGACTCGTGGGAATAACGCCGCCCAATCAGTTAACCTGCTAGAGAGATCCTTCGTTGCTCCCAAGTATGATATCACACTCCCTAGGAGGAAGGTAATGCCACTGTGGCGACCGTACTCCTGGGGGCGACACAAGTGCACTGATGCCCAGCCACTGCTCGATGAATCTGCTGGTACATTGACCCAGACGACTACATTCCCCTCGCACGCTACACGGCCTGAATCTGACCCTGATGAAACTCAGGTTACCCTTCCCATATACTGTTCCATCTTACACGGTGACAAAGAGGAAGCTGCAGGTGAAAGTGCAGGTTCGGCCCACCCGCCATCAGACACACCACCGTACTATCAGGGGCCCTGTGCCAGTGCCGTCGCCAACGAGTGGGCCCCCCCTGCTTGCTCAGGATCACAGCACTTGCAAGGTTGAAATACTGTGCAGTGAGATGGAAGATGGGGACGACGAGGAGTCCAGACTAGTACAGGGATTCCCTAGCGAGGAGACTTATTTCATTGTTTTCAATGTTGGGACAGCAATTTTTGGGGAGCACTATACTCTGGAGAATGATAGATGGGGCCCACCATACACTGGAACATTCCAAAGGTGGACATCAGACACTGGAGCAGCATTTACAGGGCCCATTATACACTAGAGCATTAGAAATGGGGCCCATTATGTTTGGAGCATTATTTGGGCCCATAAGACAGTGGAGCTTCATCCATGGGGACCAACATATACTGTAGCATTATGTGGAGCTCATCATATACTGTTTCAAACATTATATGGGACCAATGATTCTGTATGGAGAAATATATGGGCCTCGTCATGAGATGTAAAAAGTGAAGTATTTTTCTTTGTAGTATACCACTATTTCTCTGCCGTATCGGAGCAGCATGAGTTGTGGTATTATGTGTTAAAGGGGCGCTTTTTCGCCCAGGGCACATGAAAACCTGGAGCCAGCCCTACCCCCCCACAACTTTAGCCAAATAACCCCCATTTTTCAGTGCGTAACTTGTATTATGAAGTAAATAAAGGGTGACAAGCTTCAGTAATAAGAATTTATGCTTTTGGCATTCAAATGGGCACTGTAAGCGTGTTTCCTGTCCTCCTCTCACTGCCGACTTTTCTTCCCCATTGACTTACATTGGGTTTTCGTGTTTCAGTCGGACCCCCGACTTTTCCCTATAGTCGGCCGATTTCGTTCGACCCGACTTTTGCGAAAGTCGGGTTTCGCGAAACCCAACTCGACCCGAAAAAAGGCAAAGTCGCTCATCTCTAATGAACAACTATCATACCTTGAGATTTTAGCTCTACCCAACCCCCTTTAACAGTAATCTCTTTACATCCAAAAAGGCAAAGACTGACCATTACTGGCAACTACTGTCAGTTCATCAGTTGGGCCACGGGTAAGTTCAGAATCAGCTCAATACCTCTTGTAAAGAATGTACGACGTAGTGGTCACCTGAGAGCCAGTGTCCAGCAAAGCGTTCATGGGGATACCGTCAATCACCACCGGAAGGATTGGTCTCCCTCCAACATACTTAGCTCTCCAGTTCTTTGGGCCTGGGGATCCTATTCCTGGGGGTTGGGCCTCTAACCCCTGGGATTGCTCGTTTAAAGGACAGAATCTTGCAAGATGACCTGTCTTATATCAGCGACAACAGATGCGACGTCCGTCATGGTCATAGCGATTGTTGTTCCTTCCTCGAAGTGGCGGGGTTCTCCTCCTCCAGAGCCACGGGACATCCTCTTGACTGGAAGCAAGCTGGATCTTTTCTTTAGAGGACACTTGCAGAGACTGCACATTTTTAGTAAGCGCAGCCATTCCTTTGGTCAACTCCTGGACCTGAAGACGCAGCTCTTCAGTTGGATCTTTATCCAGAGTCTGTGCATCAGCCTCCACAGGGATGGAAGGGAAAGACGTTGCTTCCGGGTGGTAGGTGATCGCTGGGCGCCTCAGGGGCGCTGGACAGCTGTCAGTGGGTTCCTGCAGAACCCGTATAACCCTGTCCTTAAAATCAGCAAAGTCCAGATCAGGGTCTTGCAGGGTTATGATGCTCAATTGTCCTCTGTGTGTACTGGATAGAAGTCCTTCAATGAACTGCTCCTTTAACAGTTTATCTTCCTCCTTTACAATGTCAGGATGAACTTGCTTAACTGCTCGCAGCGCCTCCTGCAGGTTGAGAGCATAGTCCCTTATACTGTCCTGTGCCTTCTGTTTACAGCCAAAGAACCTCATCTTGATTTCAGCTGCAGTGGCGGTGTCAAAGGTGCTTCTCAGCTTGGCCAGGATCTTTGCAACAGTCTCTTTATCAGTTTCCTGCCTGGCTTTCACCTCTCTCTGCACCCGTTAGCTGTCCATTCAGGATATTCACTTTCTCGCTTTCAGACAGAGGGTATACTTTAAACAAACTGCACAGTCTCTCTTTAAATTCACTCAGGGTGTGTGACTCACCCGAGTACTGCGTTTGCCAGGCCGCTCCCGGTATGTAGGGCATAGACAGCGGCATGATGGGGACCACCGCAGCAGGCACTCCTCCTTGCGGTGCTGCGGGGTTGGCGGCGGCGTCCGCCTCTGCATCACCTTGTCTCTCTTTAAATTCACTCAGGGTGTGTGACTCATCCGAGTACTGAGGTAGCCAGGCCGCTCCCAGTATGTAGGGCATGGACAGCGGCATTATGGGGACCGCTGCGGCGGGCGCTCCTCCTTGCGGTGCTGCGGGATCGGCAACCGCGTCCGCTGCTGCACTGCTGTGTGGCGCTGACATTCTCTTCCCCCCTAGTTAACGTTAGCCAGGGCCGGGGGTTGTATGAGCTCGCCGGCGGCCGCTTCGCAGGCCCGACGATCTGGGCTGTAGGCCTCAGCTCCTCCCCTTCTCGCGCACTGTCCTCTCTTCCCGCGCGGCACTACACTTCTTCGCGCTCTGTGCTAGGCTCCGCCCACGAAGGCCCGCCTCTTTTGGTTCCCGCGCGCATCAAGCAGTGCGGCAATGGCGGAAATTGGCGCCAATTTCACACTCAGTCTTTTACACCAACACAGTCTATGGCACACAGGACCCGGGGGTACTGGGCTCCGTAATCCTGTTTGTGACGCCAAGTTGGGTCGGTACCGGGCCGGTATCAGTGGGATGTGTCACAGCAGCAGTGACCCAGACTGTGGCCCTGGGTGCCCAAGTAATGGGGAAAATGGGAATGGTGGAATATAGTTAGATGAATAGTTCATGACGCCACCCGTGGTGTTCGGCAAGGGAGGTGTTAAGCCGACGCTGCATGCAGATCCGCTGGGACTGATGGTATGGTGCAGCAGAGATGTAAAAGCTCCCCACAGGTGAAGCTGTAGTCCCAGGGCAGTGTAGATGTGGTTGGCACGGGGATGTAGCGGTGCCGGAAAGGTAGGAAGCAGACAAGACACAGCGGGGTGCAATTTCTGTACCTTTACTTGATAACCGCAGTCCAGGGTCCTGATTACAGATGGTAACGGAGCAGGCTAGCCTGGAAGCAACTCAGGGATTCTCTCTCAACAGATGGGCTGTGCAGTCTCCTTCCTAGCGCTTACTTAAGGGATCTCCAGTACTGAGTTACACTGAAGTTCCTCCTGTCAGATGTTCCTAAGAACTCTACTTGTACGGCAGACAACTGTAGCCTGTTCCAGGGACTCCTCACTCCTAAGTCCCGGCTCACTATCCGTGTTGCTGTTGTTCCCTCAAGTCTTAGATGGGAGTATTGCATTTACAGCCTTCTACTCCTCTGGTGTCGTAGGACCATCAGTGTCCATCCATACAGCCGTGGAGACCAGGGAGATGAGCTTTTCCTCTCAGCTCTATCTCAGCGCTCCTTCCACACGTCTGCACACTTCACCCTCCGCAGACTAACTCACCACTCCTTCCTCTTGGCCCTCAGCGAGCACTCCTCCCCTTAATTCCGGTTCAGAACTCCCCCTGCTGGCCTGGAGTGGAACTGTGTTGCATGCATAGATTGACTGCGAGAGGGACCCGTCATTGCCTCCAAGCCTGGCATTACCCTCCCTGGAGGAAGGCAAAGCCACTGTGGCGGCCATGCTCCTGATGGAGCCACAGTTGCATGGTATTATGGTGAAGCCTGAAGTTTTTTGGTCCTTCTCTGGCTGATGTGATGTTCTGCAATGTGTAAAATAGCCATGATTAATTGAGGAGATAAAACGTCTGCTCCATTTCTTGCTTTGGTTTTTATACAGGCTTTGACAGTCCCTCATGATTGGCTGCACTATAAATGTGATATTATGGTTACATGGTACTACGGTGAAGCCTCAGGCCATGTGGTCCTTCCCTGGCTGATCTAATCTTCTGCAAGGTATAAAATGGCAATTGGCAACTGAGGCAGTAAAACGGCTGCTGCATTTCGTGCTTTGTTTTCTATACAGGCTATGACAGTCCCTCATGATTGACTGCATTATACAATGTGATGTGATGGTTACATGGTAATATGGTGAAGCCTGAAGTCATGTGGTCCTTCTCTGGCTGATCTAATCTTCAGCAATGGCCGGAGCTGAGCCTCCCCCTCCCCTACAGAAGAGGCGTGGGCGGAGGCCAAACATGACGGGGGGTTGGAAGGTGAGGGTGGGGGGAGCGTCTTCGGGGAATGGGGGGCGTTGCACATTTAAAAGGGGGTGCAGTGGGCCTTCCTCCCTCTCTGTTCCCGCTCTTACCTGCAGCTTGTCACCAGCCACCATGTCGGCCGTGGATCGGGCCTTGGAGTGTCTCCGGCAGGCGTCCATGTCGCAGCCTCCTGGCTGTTTGGCGGCGCAGCTGGCCTCTATCTCGCCTGGGACCACCGTGCAGGCGACACAGCCGGGGAGGAGAGAGCTACGGACCAGAAGGGTGAGGCCTCCCGAGCGGCTCTCCCCTGACTCGGCTCCCCGGGCCTCCCGATGGCGTAGGAGCCCCTCCCGGGACCCTCCAAGCCGTGCGCCGCGCGCTCCCCGCAATAGCGGGCCCCGGCTTGGGAGGAATCCGCAAGCCCGGCGAGGCCCTGCCCAGCCCGACGGCTCGCTCTCTGCAGGGGGCGGGGCGGACACGCGCCGGGCGGCGCAGCTCCACACAGGCATCGGGGGGCTGTGGTGACGGCGCTCCAGCGTTACAGCCTGCTCTCTCCTCCGGTTCGCGGTCGGGCAGCCCCGGGACGGCGGCCTGCCAGGCGGCAGGGCCCAGCACCTCACCCCTCACCGGGAGTGGGACTTTTGGGGGGTCGGGGGACTGCGGCGGGGGGTGCCCGCACCGTGGTCTGCCTCTCACGCGGGGCGGCATGACAGGAGGTCCTGCAGCAGGGATGCAGCAGCCTGCAGAGCGGCAGGGCCTGTGGCTTCCACCCCATCAGACGGCGGCAGGTGGCGCGCTCTGGGGGCACATGCGTCATCACCGGGGGCCGTTACAGCAGGGTCAGATGGTAGGGGATCCAGGACCCATGACGCGGCGACCCAGGCAGCGTGGTCGCCAGGAGATTGGCTAGCGGGATCCACCCCGGGTTTCGGGTCCTGCACCCCTGATCCTCCGGGAGAGAGTCCTCAGCGTCAGCGCCAGTCCAGCGGCGCCAGCTTCGCTACAAGAACAGGTGGACATTCATCCGCGGATCCTGGTCGTTCGGCTGGAGGGCCCACAGCCCCCTCGCAGAGTATGCCTCTGTGTCTACTGTTTTGTCTTCCTCTTTGGCGGGTGTGGGTTCCCCGGCGGATGGTACTGGGGTTGGAGGGGGTGTAGTTAACATGTTAGGGGATGTGCGGAATTTGTTGTCGCGCTTGGAGCGGGGTTTTCTTGCGACATCTCCGTTGGCGGCTTGGGTGGGGTCACAGTCCGGGGGGCAGGTGTGGCCGAGCGGGTTGGAGCCGTCCGGGCGTGCACGAGACCCGGTGTCAGTGTCTGTGCAAACGGAAAAGGAGCCGGAGGGTCGGGTGCACTTAGATGACAGGGCTCATGGGGAGGTATACGTTTGTTTTGAAGGCCCTCTGGGGGCTCATTTAAAGAAGGAGGTAAAGGAGCGTATTTGGAAGGACGAATACGTGGAAATTTTTTCGTTGTTGCCCCTCGAAAAATTTAACTTGGACAAGAGTAAGAAAGAGGACAGCAAGAAGGAGGAGGAGGAGAAGCGTAGGTGGCGACTCATTCCTCAGACGTTCGTGAATTGGCAGCAGGCGTTTGCCATTTTTGCGAGCGTTATCGGAGAAAAGGCCCCTGACAATTGCTCGGCATTGTTTTGTTACCTGGATGCGATCGGGGAAGCTTACAGAGTTTATGGGGGTCAGGCGTGGCTTCGGTACGACGAGCAATTCCGGCAGAGGAAGGCCGTTCGGCCAGCCATTCGTTGGGACCAGAAGGATATTGGGTTGTGGATGTGGGTCATAGCGCAAAACAAGTTTGGGAGCTCCTTTCATGGGGGGGCTGGCAGCACCAGCCAGAGTAGCGGAAACGCCAGTGCCACGAGTGGAAGCGGACAGGGGCAGTCCGGAAATCACAAGGTGGGGGTTTGCTGGCAGTTCAATGATGGGCAGTGCAAGTTTGGGGCGAACTGCAAATTCAAACATCTCTGCTCTACCTGTAACGGGGCTTCACAGGGAGCATCTAAGTGTTTTAAGAAAGGAAAGTCAGGAGCTGGGGGCGGTAATTCAAAAGGGTTATTCTAGAGGAGTCAGTATTTTGGTCCATAGGTCTATCCCTTTTATATTGATTGCATCTACAATAAATCAAGACGGTAGATATGTATGTATTCACTGTAAAGTTTTTAATACGGAATTGTTATTGATAATAGTACATATTCCTCCCCCTTTTAATAATACTGTCATGAATATTATAGCTGGTATTATTGGAAGGACCCCAGGGGTTCCGGTGATGTGCATGGGGGATTTTAATAACATCGTTCACCCATATCTGGATAAGCACAATGCGGATGCAAGCCTACAACATCACCCTATTTCTAGATTTGGGGAGATGGTGGCAGAGCTCTCATTGTTAGATCTGTGGAGAGTCAAAGCAGTTCTCGTGCTATTCTAAAACGCATAATACTCTATCTAGAATAGACTTGGTCCTGGGTTCGGAAGAAATATTGCACATGATGGACATAATTGCATACTTACCCAGAATACTATCTGATCACTCTCCCATACTAACTAGTCTTAACCTCCTACCAGGTTTGAGTCTTTCTCATAATTTGTGGTCATTCAACCCTTTTTGGTTACAGATTGTAGACATAGAGCCGACCTCGCTTGCCCTCAAACATTATTTTCGTGAAAATGATACTGGTGAAGTATCGCTTAATATGATATGGGATGCTATGAAAGCCTGTTTGAGGGGGACTTTAGTTCAGGGGGTCAGCAGGTCCAAGACTAAATCTATTCAGTTTGGAGTATTTCTTAGGGAACGTGTCCAGGCGGCAGAGCATAAATACATATCTACAGGGAAATTACGAGATTTGTTGGAGTGGAAGTGTGGCGCCCCCAGGAGTATGGTCGCCACAGTGGCATTACCTTCCTCCTAGGGAGTGTGATGTCATGCTTGGAAGCAATGAAGGGTCTCTCTATCAGTTAAATACAACACACAGCACAGTTCCCACTCCGGGCCAGCAGAGGGAGCTCTGAACCAAAACTGGGAGAAGGGCTGCTCTCTGGAGGCCAGGAAGGGGAAATTAGTTAGTTCGTGTGAGGAGGGAAACGTGTGTGGACGTGAGGAGAGGAGCTGGAAGATTGAGCAGAGTTCGGGCTCACTTCTAGCTGTAGCGCATGATCTGGAGTCCGGTCTCCAAGGTTGTATGGATACTGATGTTCCTGCAGCAGAAACCAGAGGATTAGGAAGCTGTAAATGCTCTGTTTCCACATAAGACTCGGAGGCACAACAGCAACGTGTGAGCCAGAAGAAGAAGGCTACAGCTGTCTGCTATACGAGGGAGTTCCAAAAGAGAGCAAGCAAGAGGAACTTCAGTGTAACTCAGTACTGTATGTACCTCAAATAAGCGCTAGAAAGGAGACTACACAACCCATCTGCATAGAGAGATTCCTAAGTTGCTTCCAGGCTGGACAGCCTCTGTTCCATCTGTAATCTGGATCCTGGACTGCACTTGCACAGCAAAGTAAAGGTAAAGGAAATTGCACCCTATTGTGTCATTGCCTTCTTCCTGCAACCCCTTCAGCACTGCTACATCTCTGTGCCCAACACTGAACACTGCACCCTAATCCTGAACACGTACTTCTACTGCCCTGGGACTACAGCTCTACCTGTGGGGAGCTATTACATCTTGCTGCCTTATACCACCTGTCCCAGAGGATCTGCCTGCAGCGTCGGCTTAACCCCTTCATTGCCGAGCACCACAGGTGGCGTCACGTATCATCCACTTATAAACTTTAATCAGCCATGCTTCACCCCTTTTACATGGACGCCCAGGGCCACGGACCGGGTCACTGCTACTGTGACACTTCCCTCTGAGATACCGGCCTGTTACTGAGTACCCCACTGCTCTGGCAGGTGACCCATTTTGGCATCACAAACAGGATTTATGGAGCCCGGTGCCCCCGGGTCCTGTGTGCCAGAGACTGTGTTGTGTGCCATAGACTATTTGCGCAATTGCCACCATTACCCCGCTGCTTGGCGCACGCGGGAAGCCAAAGAAGCGGGCCGTCGTGGGTGGAGCCAGACTAAAAGCACAAAAAAGTGAAGTGCTGCGTGGGAAGAGGCCAGCGCGCGGGAAGTGAGGGGCAGAGGCCTGTGTCACCCAATCAACCAGCCTGCAGAGTGGCAGCCGGTAAGCCAGCGCAACCCAGGGCCTGGCCAAACATTAACTAGGGGGGAGGAGAATTTCTGAGACAAGAGCAGATGCAGCGGTGGACGCCACCCCCCACAGCACTGCAAGATGCAGGGGCCAGCGAAGATGTGGCTCCAATGGCACCGCAGAATCCAGCAGCCAGCGCTGCCTTCAGAGCACCGCAAGAATCAGTGCCCACCGCAGCAGTCCCCATAATGCCGCTGTCCATGCCCTATATACCAGGAGCGGCCTGATTACCGCAGTACTCAAGGGAGTCACATACTCTGAGTGAATTTAAAGAGAGACTGTGCAGTTTGTTTGAGGTGTATCCTCTGTCTGAAAACCAAAAAGTGAACATCCTTATTGGGCAGCTAACTGGTGCGGCACAAAGGGAAGTAAAAGCCTGGCAGGACACTGACAAAGAGACTGTTAAAAAGATCCTGGCTAAGCTAAGAAGCACCTTTGATGCCCGCACTGCAGCTGAAATAAAAATGAGATTCTTTGGGTGTAGGCAGAGAGTGCAGGACAGTGCTATGCTCTTAACCTGCAGGAGGTGCTGCGAGCCATAAAGCAGATTGACCCTGACAGTGTGAAAGATAGAGACAGACTGTTAAAGGAGCAGTTTATTGAAGGACTCCTATCCAGTACCCACAGAGCACAGCTGCGCATCATAGCCCTACAAAACCCTGACCTAGACTTTGCAAACTTCAAAGACAGGGCTATCCGGGTACTGCATGAACCAAATGTCAGCATTCCAGTGCCCCCTAGGCGCCCAGCGATCACATACCACCAAGAAGCAGCATCTTTCTCTCCCAGCCCTGTGGGGGCTGATGCACAGACTCTGGATAATGATCCATCTACAGAACTGCGCCTTCAGGTCCAAGAGCTTGCCAAAAGTATGGCTGCACTTGCCAAAACTGTGCAGTCCATGCAGGTGTCCTCAAAGGAGAAGATCCAGCTGGCCTCCAGTCCAGAGGATGTCCTGTGGCTACGGAAGAAGAGGATCCCACCACGCCGAGGGAGAGACAACGATCGCTATGACCATAATGGACGTCCCATCTGTCGTCGCTGCTGCAAGGCAGGCCACATCTCAAGATTCTGTCATTTAAACGAGCAATGATGACCTTAGGTACTAATGTGATTGAAAATTGTCTTGCCGAGGTTATTGCTTTGTTGCAACAGGTGGCTGAGACTGCTGGTTCCAGTGAACAACGAGTCGTGCAGAAGGAGATCAAGGCCCTGATGCAAAGACAGCAAGTAGAACTGTCTGGCGGAGAAATTGGCAGCGTCAGAGTGAGTGATCCTTTCTCCATTGTGATACCCCCCAGATGTGAAATGTTAATTTGGTGTCGGGCAGCCATAGACCTCAGAGGAAAAGATTACCAAGCATTGGTAGAGCCAGTGTACTCTGATAGCCGGCCCACTGTCCTGACAGCCAGAGGGGTAGTCGATGTCCGCAAAGGGAGAGTGCCTGTACGCCTCTTGAATTGTGGGGAAGAGGAGGCCACAATACCTCGGTATGCCACAGTTGCTAAGCTGCTTACCGTCAGTAACAACGCAATATGTGATGCAGAGCCCTTGGTCTCATCCGACCAGGTGGAGGACAAAGGCTCTGTAAAGCAGCTGGAGGAGTAGTGTCAGCAGCTGCAGGTGGGAACTGACTCCACCCCTTCATACCAAAAGAGTGGGGTTTACCGAGTGACTCATGAGTATGAGCGGGTATTCAGTAAACACCCTCTAGACTTTGGGAAGGCAAAAGGGGTTCAACACCATATCCCCACTGGAGATCATCCACCCATTAAAGAAAGGTACCGGCCTATACCCCCAACACAATATCAATGTGCCAAAAGTATGCTGCGGAAAATGAAGGAGGCTGGGGTGATCAGAGACAGTTGTAGCCCCTGGGCAGCTCCAATAGTCTTTGTGAAAAAGAAAGACGGTACCATGAGAATGTGTGTTGATTGTTGATTACAGCAAAATTAACAGCATTACACATAAGGATGCCTACCCATTAACCGGAATTGAAGAGTCATTAGCTGCACTTAAAACTGCTAACTATTTTTCCACCTTAGATCTCACTAGTGGATATTGGCAGGTTCGCGTGGCAGAGGCAGACAAGGAGAAAACAGCGTTTACCACACCAATGGGTCTCTGCGAGTTCAACTACATGCCGTTCGGGCCCTGCACCACCCCAGGGACATTTCATTGGCTAATAGAGTGCTGTCTTGGACACAAGAACTTTGAGACAGTCCTGCTGTACCTTGATGATGTCATTGTTTTCTCCAAGACTTATGAAGACCATCTGAAACACCTGGCTGAGGTGTTTGAAGCATTGTCCAACTTTAGCCTGAAGGTGAAGCCATCCAAATGCCACCTCCTGAAGCCCAAGGTACAGTACCTCAGTCATGTGGTGAGTGCAGAAGAAGTGGCACCAGATCCTGACAAAGTCACTGTCATCCGAGACTGGCAGAATCCCAGCAACCTCCATGAAGTGCGTCAATTCCTCAGGTTGGTAGGCTACTACCGAAGGTTTATCAAAGGCTTCACTGAGATAGCCACGCCTATGCAAAATCTTCTGGTGGGCCAGCCCAAGAAAGCAAGGAAGAAGAGTCCTACATTTGAATGGAATGAGGAATTGGAGAGGTCCTTCACTCGACTGAAGATGGCTCTCACAGGAGATGAAGTGCTGGCCTACCCAGATTATGACCAATCATTTGTTTTGTATACTGATGCCAGCAACGTGGGACTGGGAGCAGTACTGTCACAGGTACAGAATGGCAAAGAAAGAGTGATCTCCTACACCAGCAAGAAGCTTTGTCCCACTAAAAGGAACCCTGACAACTACAGTTCCTTCAAACTGGAGTTCCTCACCATAGTCTGGGCTGTGACTGAACGATTCAAGCATTACCTAGCTTCAGCCAAGTTTACCGTCTTCACGGACAACAACCCGTTGACTCACTTGGAGACTGCAAAGCTAGGCGCACTGGAGCAGCAATGGATGGCCCGGCTGTCTAACTATGAATTTACCATCAAGTACCGAGCGGGGCACAAGAATGCCAATGCTGATGCGCTGTCCAGAATGCCCAATCTGCCAGATGCAGGAGAAGACCATGAGGCACTCGAAGAAATAGTATTACCTGCCTTCCACCGGCCAATTGCGGCCCAACGTGCCCAAGGAGTGAGAAACAGATGATCTATCATGAAAGAGGCCACCCTAAATCCATTGCCTCATCATGACTGGGCAGAAACCCAGGATGGCGACCCCGCAGTCCGCCTGGTAAAGGAGCTACTGTCACAAGCTGACTCACGCCCAGATCCAGATGCTCCTGAAGAAACCCAGCAGTTGTGGAAGGAAAGAGGCAGGCTTTTCATCTATGAGGGAAAGCTGTGTAGGAGGAGTATCAATGCCCGCACTCATGAGTTGGTCTGGCAAGTGGTAGTCCCAAAGAGAGAGGCATCAATGGTCTTGGAGGCATACCACAATAGAGCTGGACACTTCGGATGGAAGAAGTTGGAGTCCTTGCTCCGGGAGAGATTCTACTGGGCTGGTATGAGGAAGGCCAATGAAAATTGGTGCCGGGAGTCCACTGTGGACAATGCAACCTGCGCAGGAAGGACCGTAACAGCCAGCGAGCTCCTTTGCAGCCAATAATAACCAAACAACCACTTGAGTTGGTCGCCCTGGACCATGTGAAGCTGGTTCCAAGCCATTCAGGCTACGTTTATGCTCTTACCATCGTTGACCACTACTCGAGATTCCTGGTAGTCGTGCCTGTCAAGGATCAAAGCGAGTGCTTACAGATCAAGGTCCAGCCTTTGAGGCGGAAGTGTTCCAGGAATTCTGTAACTTGTACGGTTGTACCATCCACAGACCAATGGCATGTGTGAAAAGATGAATCAGGTGGTGATCGATCTACTGAAGACCTTGCCTTTGGAGGAGAGGAATATGGCCAGAGAAGTTGCCAGATCTGGTAGACCTCAACAATCACATTCCTGTGAATTCCACCAACTGCACTCCAGCCTACCTAATGAGAGCGAGGCCTGGCAAGCTGCCTATTGATTTGGATATGGGAGTCCTAACACCTGAAGTGACATCACCAGATGCTGACTGGGATACAGAGCGGCAGCAACAGTACCGTAGAGTACAAGAGTGCGTAGAAAAGAGTCTAGCTCAGGCGAGACAAAAACAAGAAAAGAACTACAATCAACATGCACCAGCAGTCCCCTTGTCACCAGGAGAACAAGTCCTAAAGAGGAAAAGGAGGATGCATAAATTGGATGACCGGAGGAATAGGAAGCTGTAAATGCTCTGTTCCCACATAAGACTCAGAGGCACAACAGCAACGTGTGAGCCAGAAGAAGAAGGCTACAGCTGTCTGCCATACTGAGAAATACACAAACAACAATGGAGCCTATAACCCATAACCACAAAGCTGCATATTTTCATTAGATATAAAGATATTTTATTAAATACAAAAAGGACTACAATTATTTACTTCATGTGATAACCATAAACAGAGAGCAGATGGTAAAAATCCAAATGCACCGGTAAAACTACAACGCACTGTGACATGGTCCAGCAAAAAACACCACCCTATAAAACATACAGTCATATGTTAAAGTTTGGGCACCCCTATTAATGTTAACCTTTTTTCTTTATAACAATTTTGGCTTTTGCAACAGCTATTTCAGTTTCATATATCTAATAACTGATGGACTCAGTTATATTTCTGGATTCAAATGAGGTTTATTGTACTAACAGAAAATGTGCAATCTGCATTTAAACAAAATTTGACCACAAAAGTATGGGCACCTCAACATAAAAGTGACATTAATATTTCGTAGATCCTCCTTTTGCAAAAATAACAGCCTCTAGTCACTTCCTGTAGCTATTAATGAGTTCCTGGATGAAGGTATTTGTGACCATTCCTGTTTACAAAACAATTCCAGTTCAGTTAAGTTTGATTGTCGCCGAGCATGGACAGCCCGCTTCAAATCATCCCACAGATGTTCAATGATATTCATGTCTGGAGACTGGGATGGCCATTCCAGAACATTGTAATTGTTCCTCTGCATGAATGCCTGAGTAGATTTGGAGCGGTGTTTTGGATCATTGTCTTGCTGAAATATCCATCCCCTGCGTAACTTCAACTTCGTCACTGATTCTTGCACATTATTGTCAAGAATCTGCTGATACTGAGTTGAATCCATGCGACCCTCAACTTTAACAAGATTCCCGGTGCCGGCATTGGCCACACAGCCCCAAAGCATGATGGAACCTCCACCAAATTTTACTGTGGGTAGCAAGTGTTTTTCTTGGAATGCTGTGTTTTTTAGCCTCCATGCATAACGCCTTTTTGTATGACCAAACAACTCTATCTTTGTTTCATCAGTCCACAGGACCTTCTTCCAAAATGTAACTGGCTTGTCCAAATGTGCTTTTGCATACCTCAGGCGACTCTGTTTGTGGCGTGCTTGCAGAAACGGCTTCTTTCGCATCACTCTCCCATACAGCTTCTCCTTGAGCGAAGTGCGCTGTATTGTTGACCGATGCACAGTGACACCATCTGCAGCAAGATGATGCTGCAGGTCTTTGGAGGTGGTCTGTGGATTGTCCTTGACTGTTCTCACCATTCTTCTTCTCTGCATTTCTGATATTTTTCTTGGCCTGCCACTTCTGGGCTTAACAAGAACTGTACCTGTGTTGTTCCATTTCCTTACTATGTTCCTCACAGTGGAAACTGACAGGTTAAATCTCTGAGACAACTTTTTGTATCCTTCCCCTGAAAAGCTATGTTGAATAATCTTTGTTTTCAGATCATTTGAGAGTTGTTTTGAGGAAGTGGCCACCTTAAATACCTTTTCTCATGATTTGATATACCTGGCTATGAAGTTCAAAGCTCAATGAGGTTACAAAACCAATTTAGTGCTTCAGGAAGTCAGTAAAAAGTAGTTAGGAGTGTTCAAATCAAGAAAATGATAAGGGTGCCCATACTTTTGCACCGGTCAAATTTTGTTTAAATGCAGATTGCACATTTTCTGTTAGTACAATAAACCTCATTTGAATCCAGAAATAGGGTTGCCCAAACTTTAACATATGACTGTATATATCATGGTAAAATGCCATATGAGGGAGTTCCAAAAGAGAGCAAGCAAGAGGAACTTCAGTGTAACTCAGTACTGTATGTACCTCAAATAAGCGCTAGAAAGGAGACTACACAACCCATCTGCATAGAGAGATTCCTAAGTTGCTTCCAGGCTGGCCAGCCTCTGTTCCATCTGTAATCTGGATCCTGTACTGCACTTGCAAAGCAAAGTAAAGGTAAAGGAAATTGCACCCTGTTGTGTCATTGCCTTCTTCCTGCAACCCCTTCAGCACTGCTACATCTCTGTGCCTAACACTGCACCCTCTTCCTCAACACCTATTTCTACTGCCCTGGGACTACAGCTCTACCTGTGGGGAGCTATTAGATCTTGCTGCCTTATACCTTCTGTCCCAGAGGATCTGCCTGCAGTGTCGGCTTAACCCCTTCATTGCCAAGCACCACAGGTGGCGTCACGTATCATCCACTTATAAACTTTAATCAGCCACACGTTTCACCCCTTTTACATGGACGCCCAGGGCCACGGACCGGGTCACCGCTACTGTGACACTTCCCTCTGAGATACCGGCCTGGTACCGAGTACCCCACTGCCCAGGCGGGCGCCCCAGAAGGAGGCACAAAAGGGGTATGACTCTCACATTAAAGAAAGAGCTAATACCAAAATATTATTTTCACAGCACAGATTTTTTGAAGAAGGGGAGAAGGCAGGCCACCTCTTAGCAGTAATTTCTAGGGCACAGAGGGGGAATTCATTTATTGGAGCACTCAGGGATCAAAATGGAGTATTGGTTAATTGTCCTGACAAAATCTTAACAATTTTCTCTGAATTTTATAAAGAGCTTTACAGCTCTAAGTTACAATCTAACAAAGAACAAATAATGTCTTACATGGATGGTATTTCATTGCCCACACTTTCAGACATGGACAGGATTTACTTAAATAGCCCATTACACTTGGAAGAATTATAAGATGCGGTTGTATCTATGCCCAATAATAAATCACCGGGTTCAGATGGCATACCTGCGGAGATTTATAAAAAGTTTGGAGATGTTTTACTTCCCCAGCTCCTTAAGACCTTTCAGGGGGTGGCTGGGACTGGTTCTCTACCCCCATCAATGCAGGAGGCTCTAGTTGTAGTTATCCTTAAACCAGACAAAGATCCTTTATTGCCTAATGCCTGATGCCTACAGATGTTAAAATTATTGCCAAAGTATTAGCCACCAGAGTGATATCTTCCCTAATCCATACAGATCAATCTGGATTTATGCCCTCCAGATCAAATATTCGATGGTTATATCTTAATTTACAATTACCGGCCGACAACTCGGGAGACAGGGTGGTCTGCTCTCTTGATGCAGCCAAGGCATTTGATTCTGTTGAGTGGGAATTTCTCTGGGCTGTACTACATACATTTGGGCTGGGGGATTCATTTATCTCTTGGGCAAAGGGGTGTCTCAACATACTTCTATATGGAATACCCCTTCCCTTTCTAATCTCAGCCGCTTGGAGGGTTTTGAGAGCTGGGCCCGAAGAGGGATACGTAGAATTGAACATATATTGGAGGGAGTTAGAATTAGAGATTTTACTTATTTGCGTATGGAATTTGGGATCCAGAATTCTGAATTTTACAAGTATTTACATTGCAGGAAAACCTATGCCACAGAATAAGATTATACGGCGTATTGAAAAATCCACAGGAACAGCTGGGATGATTTCTCATTTATATACTGTAGGGACATACTGCATTTGGTGCTTCTGAATCATCCTGTACGTGCGAAGGAGAGGTGGGAGCAAGATATTGGTCCTATTGAGGACAATTTATGGTCAGAAATATTAGAAAGAGTTCCCGGACTCTCGCTGGGAGAAGCAAATCGTTTGTCACATTTATACGTAATTCATCAAGTTTATCGCACTCCCAAGTTTTTGTTCGATATTGGAGTTAGGCCCGCTCCTCTTTGTCCAAGGTGTCGAACAAACACAGCCACCCTACTGCACATGTTATGGTCGTGTCCAAATCTTTAAGCGTTCTGGAGAGGAGTAATAGGGATAATTAATAGAGTATATTCGGTTGAGCTGAGAAGAACCCCCTTTGTATGCATCCTAGGATATATAGAAGACTTGCCAATAGAAGAGGTCGGGAAGTTAGCTGTATCTAGAATGCTTTTTATGGCCAGAAAATTGATAGCCCAGTATTGGATCTCCCACCAAACCCCTCAATTGCAGAATATGTAATTAAAATTAACTGGTTAGTTAATTTGGAAAGAGGTATATATCGCAAGAGAGAATCTATTTCCAAATTTGAAAAAATATGGGCATGTTGGATTGATCATTCTGGTCTTGCGTCGAGAGAGCTGACCAGGTTCAGGTTGGGTCTATCCTGATACGATGATATAAAGGTGGAACAAGATTTGACTCTGACAGAGATGATTACATTATAATTTGATTTGGCTTACAATAAGGAGACTTCAGATATGTAGCTCTTTAATTGAGACTTATACTAACCTGTTGTTATCTTCCTTTGTACTGTTGTAACAATTTTCAGAGCGGCACTATATGTAATCAGCTATACCATTTTACCATTAAAATATTGTTTGCATTGGGGTTGTAAACTGGGAGGAAGGGGGGAGCGGGGTTAGAGGTGTATGTACCTCTATTGCGGGTTGTTGTTTTCTTCTTTGTTTTTCCTTTTTGTATTAAAAATTTCAATAAAGATTACTTTAATTAAAAAAAAAGGATTTTGGGTGGCAATGTAGTGTCCCATGTCAGAAAGCTGTGTTTGCTTCCTAGGTCATGGGTCTCCAGCAGGACAGTGACCCCAAACATACTATAAGAAGGCCCCAGAAATGGATGGAAACAAAGTGCTGGAGAGTTCTGAAGTGACAGCAAAGATTCCAGATCTAAATCCCATTAATCACATGTAGAGAGATCGTACAATTTCTGTTGGGAGAAGGCACCTTCACATACGAGAGACCTGGAAGAGTTTGTGAAAGAAGAGTCATCCATAATTCCAGTTGAGAGGTGTAAGAAGCTTGTTGATGGTTATAGAAAGCGATTGATTGCAGTTATTTATTCTATATAGTGCAAACAAATATTAAGTTGAGGGTGCCAACAATTTTGTTTGTCCTATTTAAGGATTTTTTTGTGAAATAATGTCCAATTTGCCGTTTGTTTAAATTTTTTTTGTTGTTCCAATACACCTAAAGGAAATAGTGTATAGCAAAACTTGTAATTATGGTATTTTTCTGGGAGAAAAATTTCATTTTCTGGAACAATTTCAAGGATGCCAACACTTTTGGGCTATGACTGTATGTATTTCAGCCTGAAATGGAAAAGGTGGGCAGTGGGCACAAAGAAAACGAAAATTCTGTCATACCAAGTATCACCAGTAGAAGAAGTCTCAGCAGAGCCATCGGCAATTACTTAGTCTGAAAAATATCAACTGCATGCATTATATAATCAGCTCTTTATACCAATCAGCAGCTGTTAAAGCAAATGCATAAAAACATTATTTCAACTAATCAATGAAACGTGAGAGAAGATTCTTGCAGCCTGAACCGTATGAATCGGACACATGATGCTTTATTGAAGCCGTATATGTTTTATTCTGAAACAGCTTATTGTTCAGATGATAGAAATTTAGCAAAATATTAAAATTCTTTTATTTGTGTCAGTTTAATATTTTTTTCTGCGAAGGACAATGATATAATAAACCCAATATTGATTTATGTAACTCAATGCCAGAGGTGCAATACCTAAGGCTAGTTTCACACTTGCTTTTTTTTGCAGCGCGTTTTTCCCGCAAAAAAACGCATTGAAAAAACGCATACAAAAGCATAC
Source organism: Dendrobates tinctorius (assembly GCF_039654945.1). Lineage (NCBI taxonomy): Eukaryota > Metazoa > Chordata > Amphibia > Anura > Dendrobatidae > Dendrobates > Dendrobates tinctorius. The sequence goes on along the minus strand of NW_027361696.1, from coordinate 31,244,445 downwards.
AACTGCTGCTTTTTTTTTCAAGCATTTTTATGAGCATGCATGAAAAAACGCAGCGTTTTTATGCGTTTGTATGCGTTTTTAGTGCGTTTTTACCGCGTTTGCGTTTTTTCCAACATTAGGTGGCCCCTCACACTAACCCAAACCATGACTTTACTAACCCTGACCCTAACCCTGACCCTAACCCTTAACCAAACCATACTTAACCCTAACCCAAACCCTAACTAACCCTGACCCTAACCCTTAACCAAACCATACTTAATCCTAACCCAAACCCTAACTAACCCTGACCCTAACCCTGACCCTAACCCTGACCCTAACCCTTAACCAAACCATACTTAACCCTAACCCTAACCCTGACCCTAACCCTTAACCAAACCATACTTAACCCAAACCCTAAACCCTAACTAACCCTGACCCTAACCCTTAACCAAACCATACTTAACCCAAACCCTAAACCCTAACTAACCCTGACCCTAACCCTTAACCAAACCATACTTAACCCAAACCCTAACTAACCCTGACCCTAACCCTTAACCAAACCATACTTAACCCTAACCCAAACCCTAACTAACCCTGACCCTAACCCTGACCCTAACCCTTAACCAAACCATACTTAACCCTAACCCAAACCCTAACTAACCCTGACCCTAACCCTTAACCAAACCATACTTAACCCTAACCCAAACCCTAAACCCTAACTAACCCTGACCCTAACCCCAACCCTAACCCTAAACCCCCTTAACTCTAACCCAAACCCCTAAATTCCATGGTTAACAAAAAAAAACGCATGTGCAAAAAAACGCATACATAAGCATGCCAATGCGCACATATGCGCACCCATAGACTTATATTGGGTGTCTTGCTGTAAAAAAACGCATTGCGCGCGCATGCGTTTTTTTGAGGCAAATCGGACGCACAAAAAATGCAACAGGTTGCATTTTGTGCGCCCGAGCGCATACCGCAAAAAAACGCATGCGCGGTAAAACGCGTACAAACGCATGTGTATGCGCACATAAGCGCATCCCATGCAAAGTATAGGAAAAAAAACGCATGCGCTATTTAGCGCTAAATTACCACGAAAAAAAACGCAAATGTGAAACTAGCCTGACACATACATTAAATGGAGTGGCGCTGTTTCTGGAAAAAGTGAAGTCCTCTGCATTTTACGGAACTTATTGTTTGTTTTCTGAGATAGCTCATTGCTTATTATTCTTACAAATCCTAACAAGTCGCAGGTGAAAAATATAGTAACTCACTGATACGTCTTAGGAAATCAGGTGAGGTTTCGACAAATTCCACGATTAACAATATGATATATTTATATTTTGTCGTCCAGCAAGGAGACAACGCAAAGTCAAGTTGTTGTCTGACTTTTGAATGCACTGCCAGACGTTTTATACTCCTAGAATACAGTAAATATTCAAGTACATTTGTCTCTTTCTTATTGGTTAGAATCTATATGCATAAGCAGCAACTTTTTGAAATGTTGAATAACAAATAACAGTCTCCTGAATGTGTCCACTTATCTCTAGCTAAGCCACAGGTGTAGAAAGTCACAAGTCTTGCACAAGGTTGTAAGCAAACATTATTTTCCCTGCTGTAGGCACAAGCATTTGGAGCATATTTTGCTACAACTTTTAACTCTTGATTTTCTGGACACTACGTGTCCTGAATATGTAATATATTCAGCAGCAGATCCCGTTGGTACAATCAGATCTGACATACCCAGGATCACACACAAACACCTGTGACATTTACTTAACTTGTCTTGTGATTTGTCCAAATCTTTTTCCATGAGTCTTAAGTATTAGGCCGGGATCAGACATGAGCGGAATACAGCCGAGTCTCGCATGTTAATACCCAGCACTGCCGTTGGCACTCGGGAGCGGAGCGTGAGGCTCCATGTATTGCTATGCAGCGGCACCCTTTGCTCCTGAGTGCTGGCGGCAGTGCCTGGATTAACATGCGAGACTCAGCCGTGTTTCTTGTATGTGTGGTCCCGGCCTCATTCTGTATCTCACTGTTTATCTCATTGTCTTAATTTAGGTATTAGTAAAATAAAGGATTCATTTGATGTTATTCAGCCTTTCTGTTTGATAACCCATAAAATCCTTCTATGTATTAATTCAGCTAATTTAACCAGGAAATATGTGGATTTTCATAGTATATGAAATCTCTGACCTTTCCTGGTGCCTGCGCACTGCAGTACTTGGCTCTGCCCTCAACAGGGCAGGTGAAGTAGGTCGCGACAGAAGCAAAGAGGAGGACGTCATCGCATGAAGATAGGAGGCACCGGACCCGGTCCTGCATCGCCCATCGGACTGAACCAATGATGACCTGGTTATTAGAAAGGCAGATAAGGGTGGGGGAACAGTAGTGTTGATATCCTTATATTTTAAGGAAAATTATAGAATCTTGCAAGATACTAGCACTTATGTCCTTTCCTCACTAAATGAAGCAGAATTCCTGTAGCTATACAGGCAGCTAAACAGGCAGCTAAACCGCTATAATGGGGTCCAATAAGGAGACTGTAGTTGAATCTGTGCTTTATTGAATGTGATGGTATATTGATGCGGTGAAACTACAAACAAAAACATATATGCATGCAATCAATACTGGGTTCATCAGGGATTCATATATACTTAGTACATCATCTGCACTAATAGCTAACCAGGGGAGAACTATTTAACCCCTTCCTGACATCAGACGTACTATCCCGTCCATGGGACCCGGGCCCCTATGCCCATGGACGGGATAGTACGTCTAGCGCGATCAGCGGCGCCCACGTGGTGAGCGCCGCTGATCGCGGCCGTGTGTCAGCTGATTATCACAGCTGACACCCGGCACTATGTGTCAGGGGCGGTCACGGACCACCCCCGACACGTTAACCCCTTGATCATGATCGCGGTGTACCGGGAGTTAAAGGGAAGCATCGGCAGGGAGGGGGCTCCCTCCGTGCTTCCCTGAGCCCCCCACGGCAGCGCAATGTGCAGCGCTGCTGCGGGGGACTCCTTTCCTCCGGATCCAAGATGGCGACGGGGGCCTGGAGGAAGCTGGCTTCCTCAGTGCCTGCAAAGCGCAGGCATGAGGAAGCCTTGTGCACTGCCTGTGACAGATTGCTGATCTGTCACAGTGATCTGTGATGTGACAGATCAGCGATCTGTTACAGCAGTGGTCCCCAACCTTTTTTGCACCAGGGACCGGCTTGAAGCAAGACCATTCTTCCATGGCCCGGCAGGGCGGGGATGGAGGTGTGACAGGGGCGGGGCTTTGGTCATAAGGGGGCGGGGCTATGGACGTGGTTGTAGTTTAGCAGTGCATACTTATAATTTAATTATAACATTTTTAATGTGACTCAACTCACCATAGGTTTTGAATGAGTGGGAGCACCTGGCTTGTTTCTCTGTTTCAGTGGGAGCACTGGGCTACTTCTACTGATGACCGTCACTGCTAATGATGATTGGAACCTACAAGGAGCATTGAGCATTTAAGAAAAATTGTACTGGAGTACTGTACATGCTGATTATTTTCTAATCATCAGAAAATGTATGTGTGGTTCCCCCCGTCCTGTCCAGCTCTGTGTGGCTCCCCCTGTTGTATGCATGGCTCCCCTGTCCCATCCTTGTATACATGGCTCTGCTCCCACCCTCCCATCCTGTATACATGGCTCCACTCCCAGTCTCCCATCCTGTATACATGGCTCTGCTCCCACTCTCCCATCCTGTATACATGGCTCCGCTCCCAGTCTCCCATCCTGTATACATGGCTCTGCTTCCACTCTCCCATCCTGTATGCATGGCTCCGCTCCCAGTCTCTCATCCTGTATACATGGCTCCGCTCCCACTCTCCCATCCTGTATACATGGCTCTGCTCCCACTCTCCCATCCTGTATACATGGCTCTGCTCCCACTCTCCCATCCTGTATACATGGCTCTGCTCCCACTCTCCTATCCTGTATACTTGGCTCTGCTCCCACTCTCCCATCCTGTATACATGGCTCCGCTTCCACTCTCCCATCCTGTATACATGGCTCCGCTCCCAGTCTCCCATCCTGTATACATGGCTCTGCTCTCACTGTCCCTCCCATCCTGTATACATGGCTCTGCTTCCACTCTCCCATCCTGTATGCATGGCTCCGCTCCCAGTCTCTCATCCTGTATACATGGCTCCGCTCCCAGTCTCCCATCATGTATACATGGCTCTGCTCCCACCCTACCATCCTGTATACATGGCTCCCCTGTCCCATCCTGTATACATAGAGGATGGAATCTCCAGCGCTGGACTTCAGTTAAAAATACATCATTTATTGTAAATTCTTAAAATCGAACAGAAAAAAGTATGGATAAGGACATACAGGCAGATGGGGTCTCTGGTGGTCTCCAACCAACGCGTTTCGACCTAGAGGGTCTTACTCATGGTAGTTTTCTGTTCGATTTTAAGAATTTACAATAAATGATGTATTTTTAACTGAAGTCCAGCGCTGGAGATTCCATCCTCTATTTTGCTTCAGTCAACACCCCTGATCAAGGTGACTCCGTGCGCAGGAGGATTATGGATCGCAACCGAGACTGGTGAGCTGACCTCCCTTCATTTTCCCTATCCTTCTATAATTATCCTGTATACATGGCTCCGCTCCCACTCTTTCTCCCCTGTATGCATGGCTCTGCTCCCACTCTCCCTCCCTTGTATATATGACTCCGCTCCCACTCTCCCTCCCCTGTATATATGGCTCCGCTCCCACTGTCCCTCCCCTGTATACATGGCTCCGCTCCCAGTCTCCCATCATGTATACATGGCTCTGCTTCCACTCTCCCATCCTGTATACGTGGCCCTGCTCCCACTCTTCCATCCTGTATACATGGCTCCCCTGTCCCATCCTGTTTACATGGCTCCACTCCCACTCTTTCTCCCCTGTATGCATGGCTCTGCTCCCACTCTCCCTCCCTTGTATATATGGCTCCGTTCCCACCCTCCCTCCCCTGTATATATGGCTCCGCTCCCACTCTCCCTCCCTTATATATATATGGCTCCGCTCCCACTCTCCCTCCCTTATATATATATATGGCTCCGCTCCCACTCTTTCTACCCTGTATGCATGGCTCTGCTCCCACTCTCCCTCCCTTGTATATATGGCTCCGTTCCCACTCTCCCTCCCTTGTATATATGGCTCCGCTCCCACTCTCCCTCCCCTGCATTTATGGCTCCGCTCCCACTCTCCCTCCCTTGTATATATGGCTCTGTTCCCACCCTCCCTCCCTTGTATATATGGCTCCGCTCCCACTCTCCCTCCCTTATATATATATGGCTCCACTCCCACTCTCCCTCCCCTGTAGCTATGGCTCCGCTCCCACTCTCCCTCCCTTGTATATATGGCTCCGCTCCCATTCTCCCAGCCTCCCTTGTATATATGGCTCCGCTCCCACTCTCCCTCCCTTGTGTTTATAGCTACGCTCCCACTCTCCCTCCCTTGTATATATGGGTCCGTTCCCACCCTCCCTCCCTTGTATATATGGCTCCGCTCCTACTCTCCCTCCCTTATATATATATATATGGCTCCGCTCTCACTCTCCCTCCCATGTACATATGGCTCCGCTCCCACGCTCCCTCCCTTGAATATATGGCTCCGCTCCCACTCTCCCTCCCCTGTATATATGGCTCCGCTCCCACTCTCCCTCCCTTGTATATATGGCTCCGTTCCCACCCTCCCTCCCTTGTATATATGGCTCTCCGCTCCCACTCTCCCTCCCTTGTATATATGGCTCCGCTCCCACCCTCCCTCCCTTGTATATATGGCTCCGCTCCCACTGTCCCTCCCTTGTATATATGGCTCCGCTCCCACTCTCCCTCCCTTGTATTTATAGCTCCAATCCCACTCTCCCTCCCTTGTATATATGGCTCCGTTCCCACCCTCCCTCCCTTGTATATATGGCTCCGCTCCCACTCTCCCTCCCTTATATATATATGGCTCCGCTCCCACTCTCCCTCCCCTGTACATATGGCTCCGCTCCCACTCTCCCTCCCTTGAATATATGGCTCCGCTCCCACTCTCCCCTGTATATATGGCTCCGCTCCCACTCTCCCTCCCTTGTATATATGGCTCCGCTCCCACTCTCCCTCTCCTGTATATATGGCTTCGCTCCCACTCTCCCTCCCCTGTATATATGGCTCCGCTCCCACTCTCCCTCCCCTGTATATATGGCTCCGCTCCCACTCTCCCTCCCTTGTATATATGGCTCCACTCGGCTCCCCCATCCTCCCCCATCATACTTACCCTCACGTCGCTGAACTTCTCTCCCTGCATCTCGCGGCGCTTCAGCTCCTGTGCGGAGAGGTCACGTGCTACCGCTCATTAAGGTCTATGAATCTGGATGCCACGCCTATGGGAGATGAGTGGCGTCTATATTCATGACCTTAAATGAGCGGTAGCACGTGACCGCTCAGCGCTGGATGAAGCCGCCGCGGGATGCAGGGTGAGTATCAGCTGGTGCACCGCCGCCAGCTCCCTTTCTGTCCGCGGACCGGCAAGGGCACTGCAACGGCCCGGTGCTGGGCCGCGGACCGGTGGTTGGGGACCCCTGTGTTACAGGACAGTGATGTCCCACCTGGGACTATGTAATAAAGTAAAAAAAAAATTAAAAAAAAGTGTAAAAATAATTTTAAAAAAATCGCCAAATAAATTAGTGAAAAAAAAAAAATTATTCCCCAATAAATTCATTTTTTGAAAATAAAAAAAAACCAAAACAATAAAAGTACACATATTAGGTATCGCCGCGTCCGTAACGACCCGCCCTATAAAACTGTCCCATTAGTTAACCCCTTTAGCGAACCCCTTAAAAAATAAAAATAAAAAACGAAGCAAAAAATGATTTATTATACCGCCAAACAAAAAGTGCAATAACGCGCGATCAAAAAGACGCATATAAATATCCATGGTACCGCTGAAAACGTCATCTTGTCCCGCAAAAAACGAGCCACCACACAGCATCATCAGCGAAAAAATAAAAAAGTTATAGCTCGCAGAATAAAGCGATGCAAAAATAATTAATTTTTATATAAAATAGTTTTCATTGCATAAAACCGACCAAACATAAAAAAAGACCTAAATGAGGTATCGCTGTAACCGTACTGACCCGAAGAATAAAACCGCTTTATCAATTTTACCGCACGCGGAATGGTGTAAACGCACTCCCCCAAAAGAAATTCATGAAACGCTGGTTTTGTTCATTCTGCGTCCCAAAAATCGGAATAAAAAGCGATCAAAAAATGTCACGTGCCCGAAATGGTACCAATAAAAACGTCAACTCGTCCCGCAAAAAATAAGACCTGACATGACTCGGTCGGTCAAAATACGGAAAAATTATAGCTCTCAATATGTGGTGATGCAAAAACTTTTTATCAGCATACTCAGGACAAATTGGACAACAACTTTTGGGGTCCAATTTCTCCTGTTACCCTTGGGAAAATAAAAAAAATGGTGACTAAAAGATCATGTTTGTGGAAAAAATACGAATTTTTTATTTTCACGCCCGGGCGTTATAAACTTCTGTGAAGCACTGGGGGGTTCAAAATGCTCACCACACATCTAGATAAGTTCCTTGGGGGGTCTAGTTTCCAAAATGGTGTCATTTGTGGGGGGTTTCCACTGTTTAGGTACATCAGGGGTTTTCCAATCGCGACATGGTGTCCGATCTCAATTCCAGCCAAAAACGTCAAATGGCGCTGCTTCCCTTCCGAGCTCTGCCATGCGCCCAAATAGTGGTTTACCCCCACATGTGGGGTATCAGCATACTCAGGACAAATTGCACAATAACTTTTAGGGTCCTGTTACCCTTGGGAAAACAAAAATTGGGGTGAAAAGATCATTTTTGTGGAAAAAATATGATTTTTTAATTGTACCGCTGTACGTTATAAACTTCTGTAAAGCCCTTGTGGGTTCAAAGTTCTCACCACATATCTAGATAAGTTCCTTGGGGGGGTCTAGTTTCCAAAATGGGGTCACTTGTAGGGGGTTTCGACTGTTTAGGTACATCAGGGACTCTCCAAACGTGACATGGCGTCCGATCTGAATTCCAGCCAATTTTGCATTGAAAAAGTCAAACGGCGCTCCTTCCATTCTGAGCTCTGCCATGCGCCGAAACAGTCGTTCCCCCCCCACAAATCAGGTATCAGCGTACTCAGGACAAATTGCACAATAACTTTTGCAGTCCAATTTCTCCTGTTACCCTTGGTAAAATAAAAAAAAATTGAACCTGAAGTATTTTTTTTGTGAAAAAAAGTTGGATGTTCATTTTTTTTTAAATATTCAAAAAAATTCCTGTGATGCACCTAAAGGGTTAATAAACTTCTTGAATGTGGTTTTGAGCAACTTAAGGGGTGCAGTTTTTAGAATGGTGTCACTTTTGGGTATTTTCTATCATATAGACCCCTCAAAGTGGCTTCAAATGTGATGTGGTCCTAAAAATAAAATGGTGTTGTAAAAATGAGAAATCACTGGTCAACTTTTAACCCTTATAACTTCCTAACAAAAAAAAATTTTGGTTCCAAAATTGTGCTGATGTAAAGTAAACATGTGGGAAATGTTAGTTATCAAGTTTTTTGTGTGCCGTATCTCTGTGATTTAAGGGCATAAAAATTCAAAGTTGGAAAATTGCGAAATTTTCAAAATTATTGCCAAATTTCCGTTTTTTTCACAAATAAACACAAGTTATTTGAATGAAATTTTACCACTAACATCAAGTACAGTATGTCACGAGAAAACAATGTCAGAATCACCGGGATCCATAGAAGCGTTCCAGAGTTATGACCTCATAAAGGTACAGTGGTCAGAATTGTAAAAATTGGCCCGGTCATGAACGTGCAAACCACCCTTGGGGGTGAAGGGGTTAAGCAGGCTATTATGAGACAGGAATTGGATACAGGAAGCATAAATACATACCAGCGATGCTGTCACAAGGGAAGAAGAGATAATCCTTTGTAAAAGGCTACCAGGATGCATTGCAAATGGAGGGAAATAGCATAGTGAAAGTAAAACACAATAACACTACGGTTATGGAGCCAGAAAACACTGTAAACATTAACAAGCAGATAATCAGGGATTATGAATTAAATGTCGGAGACAGAACAACTTATATCCCCCTAGCCAAGGACCAGACTGCTTTCTATAAAGTTAAAAGCTAAATTAGACAGATTGTTGCAGGAGGATTTGAGGGAAGGAATTTTTGTTCAAAAATCATTTGATTATCATGGTAGTAAATTCACCAGTTATGCCAATCTATCACTTCCTGCCTAAAATCCATAAAGGTGTTTCCCTTCCCCCCCTTTCAGACCAATTAAATCAGGTATTGGGTCTATGGGAGAAAAAGTACGGGAATGGATTGACTTTTTTCTGCAACCTTTGGTGAAGGAAATACCAGGTTTTATACGAGACAAAAATACCTTGGTGCAAAGTTTTCAAAATATGAAATGGGAAAAATGTTTTTCGTGGTTAACCTGTGACATCATAAACTTATACCCCTCTATACCACACCATATTGCTTTAGACAGCCTAGAAATGGCGGTGCGGTGACCTGCGCCGAACGCAACATGTTGCATTTTGGTGCGGTCGCCGCACCGTCAAAACGACGCATGCGGAGGCATCCGCATACATTGGCACAGCCTGCGTATCTAATGCTAAAGATAGGGTACACAGGCCGCATGCTGACGTGGGGCGAAGCTGACCAGAGGAGGTGCGGCCATGGGCAGAGCTTCATGGCGGAAGTCGGCATCCCTCCGCAGCTCCTCCATACGCTAGTGTGAAACTCGCCTAAGCGTGCTCCCACCTTGGCTAGTTTGCATTTTGGTGCGGTCGCCGCACCGTCAAAACGACGCATGCGGAGGCATCCGCATACATCGGCACAGCCTGCATATCTAATGCTAAAGATAGGGTACACAGGCCGCATGCTGACGTGGGGAGAAGCTGACCAGAGGAGGTGCGGCCATGGGCAGAGCTTCACGGCGGAAGTCGGCATCCCTCCGCAGCTCCTCCATACGCTAGTGTGAAACTCGCCTAAGCATGCTCCCACCTTGGCTAGTTTGCTTTCACCGTTTATTATTGAGTGATAGCACACAAAGCAAACGTACCTGGTTGTCTTGCACGTGTTTTTATGGTTGTGGTCATGCTCATAGTATTGCTTGCAGTTATGCAACCAGGAGTAAAATTCACTCACAATCTCACACTCCCACACACACTCACACTCACACTCATACACTCACACTCTTCCACTAACACACACTCACATTCACACAGTCACACTCACACACTCACAATCATACACTCACACTCTTCCACTAACACACACTCACATTCACACACTCACAGTCACACTCATACTCTCCCAATCCCAAATGCAGGAGGATGGCCATAAGGGGTGAGCTGAATTATTTTACTTTTTTTTTCCAAATGTTAATCTGTGGGGCAGCTTCCATCATTCGTTTATTAAAACGTGCGATTGAAATTGCAGCATGCTGCGATTTGCACCGTTTGTCGTCCGAGACTCGCCAATGCAAGTTTATGGGTGCGAGAAAAAAACGGATACCACACAGACTATCAGTGTGACTTGCGAGAAATACACACCGTGTCCTTTGAAAAGCCGGCAATTCATATGCGGCTATACAGTAAAATCATACTGACATGTTATAATATCAAAGATAGAGTACATGTATACCTGTAGAATAGGTATATACAGTCATGGCCAAAAGTATTGACACCCCTGCAATTCTGTCAGATAATACTCAGTTTCTTCCTGAAAATGATTGCAAACACAAATTCTTTGGTATTATTATCTTCATTTAATTTGTCTTAAATGAAAAAACACAAAAAGAATTGTCCTAAAGCCAAATTGGATATAATTCCACACCAAACATAAAAAAGAGGGTGGACAAAAGTATTGGCACTGTTCGAAAAATCATGTGATGCTTCTCTAATTTGTGTAATTAACAGCACCTATAACTTACCTGTGGCACCTAACAGGTGTTGGCAATAACTAAATCACACTTGCAGCCAGTTGACATGGATTAAAGTTGACTCAACCTCTGTCCTGTGTCCTTGTGTGTACCACATTGAGCATGGAGAAAAGAAAGAAGACCAAAGAACTGTCTGAGGACTTGAGAAACCAAATTGTGAGGTAGCATGAGCAATCTCAAGGCTACAAGTCCTTCTCCAAAGACCTGAATGTTCCTGTGTCTACCGTGCACAGTGTTATCAAGAAGTTTAAAGCCCATGGCACTGTGGCTAACCTCCCTAGATGTGGACGGAAAAGAAAAATTGACAAGAGATTTCAATACAAGATTGTGCGGATGTTGGATAAAGAACCTCCACTAACATCCAAACAAGTTCAAGCTGCCCTGCAGTCCAAGGGTACAACGGTGTCAACCCGTACTATCCGTCGGCATCTGAATGAAAAGGGACTGTATGGTAGGAGACCCAGGAAGACTCCACTTCTTACCCCGAGACATAAAAAAGCCAGGCTGGAGTTTGCCAAAACTTACCTGAAAATGCCTAAAACATTTTGGAAGAATGTTCTCTGGTCAGATGAGACAAAAGTAGAGCTTTTAGGGCAAAAGCATCAACATAGAGTTTACAGGAGAAAAAAGAGGCATTCAAAGAAAAGTACACGGTCCCTACAGTCAAACATGGCGGAGGTTCCCTGATGTTTTGGGGTTGCTTTGCTGCCTCTGGCACTAGACTGCTTGACCGTGTGCTTGGCATTATGAAGTCAGAAGACTACCAACAAATTTTGCAGCATAATATAGGGCCCAGTGTGAGAAAGCTGGGTCTACCTCAGAGGTCATGGGTCTTCCAGCAGGACAATAACCCAAAACACACTTCAAAAAGCACTAGAAAATGGTTTGAGAGAAAGCACTGGAGACTTCTAAGGTTGCCAGCAATGAGTCCAGACCTGAATCCCAGAGAACACCTGTGGAGAGATCTAAAAATGGCAGTTTGGAGAAGGCACCCTTCAAATATCAGGGACCTGGAGCAGTTTGCCAAAGAAGAATGGTCTAAAATTCCAGCAGAGCATTGTAAGAAACTCATTGATGGTTACCGGAAGCAGTTGGTCGCAGTTATTTTGGCTAAAGGTTGTGCAACCAAGTATTAGGCTGAGGGTGCCAATACTTTTGTCCGGCCCATTTTTGGAGTTTTGTGTGAAATGATCAATGTTTTGCTTTTTGCTTCATTCTCTTTTGTGTTTTTTCATTTAAGACAAATTAAATGAAGATAATAATACCAAAGAATTTGTGTTTGCAATCATTTTCAGGAAGAAACTGAATATTATCTGACAGAATTGCAGGGGTGTCAATACTTTTGGCCATGACTGTATATATATATATATATATCAGTTACATATATACATATATGTTTTTTTTATATTTCACAGAGAGACGTGGTAGAATAGCCATTAATTCATTTGTTAGCTTCTGAAAAATCAGAAGCCGAAAGGATAGGAGACAAGGTTTACATATAGTAAACCCATGCAGGACAGTTAGATTTATATATTTCAGTAAAACAACCATATCCTAAACGGATATCAAGAATGTATGAAAAATGATTGTATCTTAAAAAATCAATTTATTAGCCAATATTAAAACAATAAATATTATGAGTGCTCACAGATCAATCAGAAACGGTTGGGAACAAACACAGTCAGCCAGATAAAAAAATGATTATACATATAGCGCTAGGCGGTATAAAAACTCATATATACCGCATATCAATAAATGCTCATGGTTTTCCTTTTTAAAATATTGCACAAATTTGTAAACAAATTTAATAGAAAGCAGCTAAATCATTTAAAGTGTACTAAAAGTTAAATAACAAGACCCCTGACCGCTGCCAATGACAAAGTGTCTGTGTGCAGCCAAAAATTACATCATGGCGCCTGACCGCTGCTTACAATAAAGTGTCTATGTGCAGACCGAGAGCCGAACTCATGTCACTATGAGGATGTGAGTAATTAATGAAACGAGAGGTAATCTCCCACCATGAATATGCAAAGCCGAAACGCGCATCAGGGGACGCGGTGTGGGTCCCGACACAGCATCACAGGTAATTCTATACGCTTTGCATATTCATGGTGGGAGATTATCTCTCGTTTCATTAATTACTCACATCCTGGTTATGGCCCCCCTGGCTAAAAAAATCTGCCCCCGCCACCCCAGAAAAGGCACATCTGTAAGATGCGCCAATTCTGGCACTTAGCCTCTCTCTTCCCACTGCCCTGTAGCGGTGGCATATGGGGTAATATTCTGCATGTGTGTGATTATTTAACCCTTTACAATCTTCAGGATTAATAATGGATAGGTGTTTTATTGACACCTCTCCATTACTAAGCCACGTTTAATGTAACCTTACAATGCAAAGATGACATTAACCTCTTATTACCCCATATGCCACCCCTACAGAGCATTTGGAAGAGAGAGGCTAAGTGCCGGAATTGGCGCATCTTACAGATGCGCCTTTTCTGGGGTGGCTAGGGGCAGATTTTTATTAACCGGGGGGGGCAATAACCATGGTCCCTTTCTAGGCTATTAATATCTGCCCTGAGTCACTGGCTTTCCTTCACTGGTGCAAAAAATTGCGCGGGTGCCCACGCCAGTTTTTACTTCAATACATTCTTTTAATACATACAGGTCCCAAATTTTACATACACATGCTAATAACAGTGTTAGACACTGACATTAGTGATGAGCGAACATGCTCGCCACTAATCGTTACGCACCCGAGCGCCGAGCATTTCCGGGAATACTCGCCGGGAACTCGGGTCTCCACCTTGCATTTTTGGCGGTTTTTAAAGACCCAATCAACATGCAAGGATTGTCTGCCAGGCACTGTAGCGCTGCAGCCATCTTTGCTGTGGTCTTGCAGTGATTGGCTGGCCGCACAGCATCATCAGGGGTTTAAGAGACTGGACGCTGTGCTGCTCGGCGCATTCGACTCCGGATTGAGATCGTGTAGGGAGAGCTGCTCCTGAGATAGGGTCAGATTTGGGGATTTATTAGTCAGTGTGGGATCTACCATCCTAAACTACTCAAATCCAGGTAAACCAACAGTCCTTCTAAGGACTAATTCCGGAGTATATATGTTGCAGTGTTAGGTAGGCAGGGGAATGTACGTCGCTCTATACATATCAGTGCAAGGCCTGTAGGTACTGTATGTGTGTATATAGATATCATTGCATACATCAAGAGGGTCCATTCCATTACTGTCTGCTGCTGCTACCTATAGCATATATTGACTGTATATACCTAGCCCCAGGTATAATTGGCTGGTAAAAAATTTTTTGCCAGGTAAATAGAGATTAGTTTATTGCAAAGCAATCCAGAGCCCTTTTTTTCTCCATTTGCTTTTTGACACTGCACAATACAGCCAGATCCTTTTCCTAGCACAGCATGAAAATCTAGCAATCTTAAAGGGGTCCCAAAAATCAATTTTTAGTGTGCAGAGAAATCTTTCATTTTAATGTGGTACGGTAGAGTAGAATTTTTTTTATTGCCTTACACAATTTCTTTTCTTTTCAATGTTCTTTTTATTGAAGTTAATAAAGTTACATACAATATCAAACAAATTGCAGTGAAAATTGTTATATATCTTACAATCTTCGTTTATCAGAAAATGAACAAATAGCATGTAATATCTATTCATGACATTGAGATCTACCATGTAAAGGTTAGAAAGTGCTATAAATCAGAAGGTTCATCTAGTAGTGTGAAACAGGCCTAAGCTGGAAATCCATAGATGCAGTGTAAAGTATGGAAATGCTAGAGAGCGTCAACTGATTATAGGGGAGTTGTGACTATTATAGACTCTCATACAATGCATCAGAAATCATAGCATACGACAAAGAACTATTCAGGGTCTTTAAAGTCAACATTTAATCAGAAAATAACCTATTGAAGAACTCGCACGCTCCCTGCATGCCTCCCCAGCCCACAAATCCTGTATAATGTCTTTTGTTGCATGGATAAAATAAAAAAGACTTTGGAATATTGAATCCAAATGGTGAGTGCCACATTTTTTTTCTTTTGGATAATGAGAATGAACATGTACTTTCACTGCTGAGCACCCCGCATTGGAAAAGTGTAAAGGAGAAAGCAGTTCGTTTGATGCAGTGAGTAACCGGAGACTGAGAAGGGGTTAACAAGTATTTACTAAACAATCGATAACAGTAATATTCCTCGCAAGGAGGTAAAGACAATGGGAAAGAGAATATAGAAGATAAATGGGACACTTATCGGTTGAAGTTCTGACAGGAGGAAGGCTGCAATATCTCCCGAAGGCGTCTCAAACGATGCACAAAGTCTCTGGTTCTGCTTCGAAGAAACAAGTAATACTGCTGCCCGACAGTGCCAAAGAATTCAGTTCTCTTTGTCTCTGGTACGCTGGAACATGGAAACAGCCTCTTCGACTGCCGGTCTCAATCGTGGATGGTAAACGAACCATTGGAACCACTGAAATGTTTTCTCAAGGCCGAAGTGAGCCCCCCTCTCGTGAGCTTTGGTAGCCAGCGTAGGTAGTACTGTCTCTGGTATCACGACCTGCCAGGAAGCTCCCAGTTCTTCCTGGAGTTGTACCTTCCGGTATAGCAGTCCATTTCTCATCTGTAGCTGCTCCCACTACCATAAGATCTTTAATGCTACTGGGGTCAAAGCACTTCGCTGCTTTGGACTAAGCAGCTCCCCCACTGTCACCCAGTGCCTAAACAAAGCGAGTTCACAATCCTCCTGCTGTAATTGGACCCACTCATCCCGAGATCTTCCCAATACTCCTCCATGGCAGAGGGTTTGTATCTGGTCCAGCGTGGCCGTCACCGTCCCAGCAGTCCTTCAAAATCGGGGAACCTCCTCCCACTCCAGCAATTCACCCCTACTCTTCCCCAGTGGTGCATGTCTTGCGCTAGACATGGCATCAGCGTGTGTGTTCTCTGCTCCTCTCCTGTAGGTGATCCGATACTAGAACTTTGCCTTCCTGGCCACCCAAGGTTGCTTTAAGGCAACTAGTTTAGCATTCTCCTGGTGTGCCAACGGGTTATTATCGGTACGTACCAGTACCTCCGAGCCAGACAGGTATTCTGTGAATCTCTCCGTCATAGCCCACACCAACGCCAGCAGGTCCAGCATTGAAGGAGCTGTAATTGACTGGGTTGCGCTCGGAATTGTGGAGGGACCGACTAGCATCACCCTCACCCTCTCTCCCGTCCTGCACCTGCAACAACACCGCTCCAAGTCCGTACAAGCTGCTGTCAGTGTGGACAATGAGCGGTAAAGAGAAGTCTGCATAAGCCAGTACCGGGGCCTCGGTTAGTGCCTTTTTAGCTCACAAAACACCTTCTCCTGCCTTACTTCCCAGCGAATGGATCTCTCCTTGGCATTCGGAGGTACTCCCTTCAGGAGTTCGAGCAACAGTTGTACCACCCGAGTAAAGTTCTTCACGAAACGACGGTAGTATCCCGTTAGTCCTAGGAATGCATGTACATTCTTCATGCCTTCTGGAGTCGGCCAATCACTGATCACTTTTGTGACGGTCTCACTCCATCGGCGGAAACAATATGCCCCAAGTAATTGATCTGAGTCTGGAACAGGTGACACTTCTGGGGTTTCACTTTTAGCCCATACCTCTGTAGACATTCCCTTGCCACGTGCCTTGACCATTGTAAATGGACTAGAATATTTTACACGTTCACTACAAATGGCTGAATTTAGAGCGAAATTGTATGTGATACATAAGCGGGAAAACCACACTTTAACCTATCTGGACTGTAGTTAAAAATGTTTTTTTAGGGCCAATAAGTACGGTAACATACTGTAAAAACACAAGAATATGTAGGCCTAAAATGCCCAAATTTTTAGCACACAGCTGTAGGAGGCGTGTCACAGATAGACCCCACTGTAAAATATGTGGCCTGTTTATTACAAAAATGCAACATAGTGCTGTATATAACTTGAGTAACAGACAGGAAAACACTGGAATACCGGCCTAAAAACTCAAATTTTTATCACACGGATGCATGAGTGTCACAGATATACCACACTGTAAAATATGTGGCCTGTTTTTTTTTTAATGCAAAAGAGTGCTGGATATAACTAGAGTGACAGTGAAATTTAGACCTAAAATGCCAAAGTTTTTTGCACACGGATGTATGAGGCGTGTCACAGATATACCCCACTGTAAAATATGTGGCCTTTTTAAAAAAATGCTAAATAGTGCTGTAAATAAGTACAGTGACACACAGGACAAAAATGTAAAACCGGCCTAAAGTGGCCAAACCTAGCACGCAGAATCGCAGATATATGAACTGTGTTCTTCACTGTCCTATTAAGGGAATAGAAGAATCCAGGATATCTATAAACAGAAAGATAGTGAGGAAACACTTAGCTAACCTAAATGAATTCAAGTCTCCAGGTCCAGATGAATTACACCCCAGAGTACTGAAGGAGATAGCAGAAGAAATTTTTGAACCCCTCTCCATAATCTTTGAAAATTCTTGGAGAACAGGAGAAGTCCCAGAAGACTGGAGAAGAGCAAATGTTGTTCCTATCTTCAAAAAGGGGAAGAAGGCGGACCCAGGCAACTATAGGCCGGTGAGTCTGACTTCTATACCAGGAAAGATCTTTGAACAAATTATTAAACAACATGTATGTCAGTGCCTGGATAAGAATGAAGTGACTAAACAGAGTCAGCATGGGTTTGTAACTAGTAAGTCATGTCAGACTAACTTAATTTCCTTCTATGACGGAATCACTGATTGGGTGGATCAAGGAAATGCTGTAGATATAGTATATCTTGACTTCAGCAAAGCATTTGACAAAGTATCTCACACAATCCTTATTGAAAAAATGACTAAGTATGGAATGGACAAGGCAACTGTTAGGTGGATTCATAACTGGCTTAGTGATCGGACCCAAAGAGTGGTCGTAAATGGCTGCACATCCTGTTGGAAGAATGTCTCAAGTGGGGTACCACAGGGCTCTGTCCTGGGCCCTGTATTGTTCAACATCTTTATCAACGATTTAGATGAAGGAATTGAAGGTAAACTGATTAAATTTGCTGATGACACAAAGCTAGGAGGGATAGCTAATACTAGAGAAGAGAGAGAGAGGATTCAAAAAGATATAAATAAACTGGAGAAGTGGGCAGCAACTAACAGAATGGTTTTTAACAGGGAAAAATGCAAAGTACTGCATCTGGGCAATAAAAATGAAAAAAGCATATACAGAATGGGAGGAATAGGCCTAAGCAAGAGCACATGTGAAAAAGACTTGGGTATACTAATAGATCACAGACTGAATATGAGTCAACAGTGTGATGCAGCAGCAAAAAAAGCAAATGCAATTCTAGGATGTATTAACAGAAGCATACAGTCTAGATCACGTGAAGTCATTATTTCCCTCTACTCCTCTTTGGTCAGACCTCATCTGGAATATTGTGTCCAGTTTTGCACACCACATTTTAAAAAAGACATCAACAAACTGAAGCAAGTTCAGAAAAGAGCAACCAGAATGGTGACCGGTCTGCAAACCCTGTCTTATGAGGAAAGGTTGCAGGATTTGGGATTGTTTAGTTTGCAAAAGAGAAGACTGAGAGGAGACTTGATAGCTGTCTACAAATATCTAAAGGGCTGTCACATTATAGAAGGATCAACTTTATTCTCATTTGCACAAGGAAAGACTAGAAGCAATGGGATGAAATTGAATGGGAGGAGACACAGATTAGATATTAGAAAAAACTTTTTGACAGTTAGAGTGATCAATGAGTGGAACAGGCTGCCACAATAAGTGGTGAGTTCTCCTTCAATGGAAGTCTTCAAACAGAGGCTGGACAGACATCTGACTGGGATGATTTAGCGAATCCTGCTTTGAGCAGGGGGTTGGACCAGATGGCCCAGGAGGTCCCTTCCAACTCTACGATTCTATGATTCTATGAGCTATCCCAGAGATACCACTACGACAAATGTGTGCCTTTATTTTTTGCTTTTTTTGGCTAAATAGTGCTGTAAATCAGTACAGTGACACACAGGACAAAAATGGAAAACTGGCCTAAACTGGCCAAACTTGAAGCACGCACAGATATGAGCCGACACGGAGATACCACACTGACAAATATGTGGCCTGTATATTTTGCTTTTTAGGCTAAATAGTGCTGCATATAACTACAGTGACAGACAGCAAAAGAAAATTGAATTTAGGGATAAGATGACCAAAATTTTTAGCAGATGGATGGATGAGGTGTGTCACAGATATACCGCACTGTAAAATATGTGGCCTGTATGTATTTTTTTGGGGGGTTCAGCAAAATGGTGTCAAGAAATTGTGTAAGGCTAGTTTCACACTAGCGTATTTTACATGCAGCGCACGGTGCCGCTAAGCCCCGCCCCCTGCCCGCCCCGTCCGGTCATCTACTATCGCACACGGCCGCATGCGATCTGCGCACCCTATCTTTAGCATACGGTGCGCAGACCGTGCGCTGGCCGTGCGCTAGTAGGATTTTTGCGTGCGCTGCGCACTTTTGAAGGTGCGCCGAGCGCGCCAAAATGCAACATGGTGCGTTCGGCGCACACCGGCGCACCTTCAAAAGTGCGCAGCGCACGCAAAAATTCTACTAGCGCACGGCCAGCGCACGGTCTGCGCACCGTATGCTAAAGATAGGGTGCGCAGATCGCATGCGGCCGTGTGCGATAGTAGGAGGAGATGACTGGACGGGGGGGCGGGGCTTAGCGGCGCTGTGCGCTGCATGTAGAATACGCTAGTGTGAAACTAGCCTAAGACACTAAAAAAAGCTACTCTACAGTACCACATAAAAATTAAATATTTCTCTGAGCACTAAAAAGTGATTTTTTGGGACCCCTTTAAAATTGCAGGATTTTCATGCTGTGCTAGGAAATGGATCTGGCTGTATTGTGCAGTGTCAAAAAGCAAATGGAGAAAAAAAAGGGCTCTGGATTGCTTTGCAATAAAAAAATCTCTATTAACCCTGGCCACAATTTTTTTCCAAGCCAATTAGATCTGGGGCTAGATATATACGGTCAATGGAATGGACCCTCTTGATGTATGCAATGATATGTATATACACACATACAGTGCCTGCAGGCCTTGCATTGATATGTATAGAGCAACGTACGCTACCCTGCCTACCTAACACTGGAACCTATATACTCTGGAATTAGTCCTTAGTAGAACTGTTGGTTTAGTTGGATTTGAGTAGTTTACAATGGTAGACCCCACACTGACTAATAAATCTCAAAATCTGACCAAATCTCGGCAGCCGCTCTCCCTACACTATCTAAATCCAGAGCTTATACCCCTGATGATGCTGTGCGACCAGCCAATCACTGCACGACCACAACAAAGATGGCTGCGGCGTTTCATTGCCTGGCAGATAAACCCTGCATCATGATTGGGTCTCTAAAGTCCAAGTTCCCGCCGAGTAATCCCGGAAATGCTCGGTGCTCGCCAAGTACGAGTAACAAGTAGTGGCGAGCACGTTAGCTCATCACTAGTTATTATATTACTATGTTACTATTACGTCATAATGCCACCAGATGACGTAAAGTGCAGAAAGGAATTAACTAGAACGCTCAAAATCTCTGAGAGGAGAAAAATGTGTGCATATTTAGAAAGGTAAGTATGAACATGCTAATGGAAGAATGGTTAACAAGAATGAAAGTAATCTCATAGCTTACCCATGTGAGGGATAGCACTAACGTGAGTGACTTACCCATGTAGACAACACAGGATCCACCATTCACAGTATCTGATGTCACAGCTCACTTCCTCCTCTTCCTGTATAATGACTGATAACACCTCTATACACACTAGATAATACAGTATCCCTCATTCACAATATGTGATATCACAGCTCACCTCCTCTTCCTATTGTACAATGACAGATAACACCTCTATATACAGTAGATAACACAGGATCCACCATTCACAATAGGTGATGTCACAGCTCACCTTCTCCTCCTGTACAATGACTTAAAACCCCTTTATATACAGTAGACAACACAGTATCCACCATTCACAATAGGTGATGTCACAGCTCACTTTCTCCTCCTGTACAATGACTGATAAAACCTCTATACAAAGTGGATAATACAGGATTCTCCATTTACAATAGGTGATGTCACAGCTCACCTCCTCCTCCTGTACAATGACTGATAACACCTCTATATACAGTAGATAATACAGGATCCCTCATTCAGAATAGGTGATATCACAGCTCACCTCCTCCTATTGTACAATGACAGATAACGCCTCTATATACAGTAGATAACACAGGATCCACCATTCACATTAGGTAGTGTCAGAGCTCACCTCCTCCTCCTATTGCACAATGACTGATAGCACCTTTATATACAGTAGATAACACAGCAGCCACCATTCACAATAGGTGATGTCATAGCTCACCTCCTCTTCCTGTACAATGACTTGGAATACATCTATATACAGTAGATAACACAGGAGCCAGCATTCATAATAGGTTATGTCACAGCTCACCTCCTCCTATTGTACAATGACAGATAACACCTCTATATACAGTAGGTAACACAGGATCCACCATTCACATTAGGTAGTGTCAGAGCTCACCTCCTCCTCCTATTGCACAATGACTGATAACACCTTTATATACAGTAGATAACGCAGCAGCCGCCATTCACAATAGGTGATGTCATAGCTCACCTCCTCTTCCTGTACAATGACTGATAAGTTGATAACACCTCTATATACAGTAGATAACACAAGATCCACCATTCACAATAGGTGGTGTTAGAGCTCACTTCCTCCTCCTAATGTGCAATGACTGATAACACCTTTATATATAGTAGTTAACACAGGATCCCTCATTCAAAATAAGGGATGTCACAGCTCACCTCCTCCTCCTGTACAATGACTGATAACACCTCTATACACAGTAGATAACACAGGATCCACCATTCACAATAAGGGATGTCACAGATCACCTCGTCCTCCTGTACAATGACGGATCACACCTCTATATACAGTAGATAACACAGGATCCACCATTCACAATAGGTGATGTCACAGCTCACCTCTTCCTCCTACTGTACAATGACTGATACACCTTTATATGCAGTAGTTAACACAGGATCCACCATTCACAATCAGCTCACCTCGTCCTCCTGTATAATGACTGATAACACCTCTATATACAGTAGATAACACAGGATCCACCATTCACAATAAGTGATGTCACAGCTCACCTCCTCCTACTGTACAATGACTGATAACACCTCTATATACAGTAGATATCACAAGATTCACCGCTCACAAAAAGTGATGTTGCAGCTCCCCTCCTCTACAATGACTGATAACACCTCTATGTAGAGTAGCTAATACAGGGTCCACCATTCACAACAGGTGATGTCACAGCTCACCTCCTCCTCCTCCTGTACACTTCTATATACAGTGGATAGCACAGGAGCCACCATTCACAATAGCTGTTAGGAACATGGTTGGAATCAAATTGTCGGAGGAGCACGAGCAGGAACCAGCAAGAGATTGTGTTAGGAGTTAACCCCTTCACGACCCATGACACCTACATAGGCATCATGAAAAGCCGTGCCCAAACGTAGGCGTCATGCTATAAATAGCCCCCCTGCGGGTCGGGTGACCGGGGTTAATGAAAGGTCACCCGACCCGCACACAAAGGACCCTTTATGCTTCACCACAGGGGGGGTGGCTTAGCCCCCACGTTGCTACGATCGCTCTGATTGGCTGTTGAAAGTGAAACAGCCAATCAGAGCGATAGTAATATTTCATCAATGAAATTTGATGAAATATTACAATCCAGCCATGGCCGATGCTGCAGTAGCATCGGACATGGCTGGAGACACTAATTTAACCCCCCCACACCGGCTGGCAGGGGCGATTGGCCCCCGCCACGGACTGACAGCAGCGATGGGCTGCTGCTGTCACAATCTGCCCCCCCTCCCCTTCCTTCCACTCCCCCCCGATGTCCGACCCCCCCTCACCCATTGGAAAATGGAGAGCGCGTGCGCAGTGCACCGGCTGCAGATTCATTCATTTATTTTGATCACTGTGAGAAACTCTCACAGTGATCAAAATCAAAAAAAAGTAAATAAAACCCCCCTTTATCACCCCCATAGGTAGGGACATATAATAAAATAAAGAAAATATTTTTATTTTTCCATTAGGGTTAGGGTTGGCATTAGGGTTAGGGCTGGAATTAGGGTTAGGGCTGGAATTAGGGTTAGGGCTGGAATTAGGGTTAGGGTTGGAATTAGGGTTAGAATTAGGGTTAGGGCTAGGGTTGGAATTAGGGTTAGGGCTGGAATTAGGGTTGGGATTATCAGGGTTGGGATTAGGGTTAGGGGTGTGTTGGGTTTAGGGTTGGAGTTATAATTGAGGGGTTTCCACTGTTTAGGCACATCACAGGGTCTCAGAACACGACATGGCGCCACCATTTATTCCAGCCAATTTTGCGTTTTAAAAGTCAAACAGCGCTCACTCCATTCCGAGCCCCGAAATGTGCCCAAACAGTGGTTTACCCCACACATATGGGGTATCAGCATACTCAGGAAAAATTGCACAACACCTTTTGGGGTCTAATTTCCCCTGTTACCCTTGGGAAAATAAAAAATTGGGGGCTAAAATAATTATTTTTGTGGAAAAAAAAGATTTTTTATTTTCATGGCTCTGCGTTATAAACTTCTGTGAAGCACTCGGGAGTTCGAAGTGCTCACCACACATCTAGATAAGTTCCTTGGGGGGTCTAGTTTCCAAAATGGTGTCACTTGTGGGGGGTTTCTAATGTTTAGGCACATCAGGGGCTCTGCAAACGTAACATGACGCCCGCAGACCATTCCATCAAGTCGGCATTTCAATACCTCACTACTTCCCTTTCGAGCCCTGACGTGTGCCCAAACAGTGGTTCCCCCCCACATATGGGGTACCAGCGTACTCAGGACAAACTGAACAACTTTTGGGGTCCAATCTCTCCTGTTACCCTTGTGAAAATAAAAAATTGTGGGCTTAAAAATCATTTTTTGAGGAAAAAATTTTTTTTATTTTCTCTGCTCTGTGTTATAATCTTCTGTGAAGCACTTGGGGGTTCAAAGTGCTCACTACACATCTAGATAAGTTCCTTCGGGGGTCTAGTTTCCAAAATGGGGTCACTTGTGGGAGAGCTCCAATGTTTAGGCACACAGGGGCTCTCCAAACGCGACATGGTGTCCGCTAACGATTGGAGCTAATTTTTCATTCAAAAAGTCAAATGGCGCTCCTTCCCTTCCGGGCCCTGCCGTGCACCCAAACAGTGGCTTATGACCACATATAAGGTATCAGTGTACTCAGGAAAAATTGCCCAACAAATTTTAGGATCCATTTTATCCTGTTGCCCATGTGAAAATGAAAAAACTGAGTCTAAAAGAAAATTTTTGTGAAAAAAAAGTACTTTTTTTTAAGGATCAATTTGTGAAGCACCTGGGGGTTCAAAGTGCTCATTATGCATCTAGATAAGTTCCTTGGAGGGTCTAGTTTCCAAAATGGGGTCACTTGTGGGTGAGCTCCAATGTTTAGGCACACAGGGACTCTCCAAACGCAACATGGTAACCGATAAATATTCCAGCATATTTTCCATTCAAAAAGTCAAATGGCACTCCTTCCCTTCTGAGCCCTGCCGTGCACCCAAACAGTGGTTTATGACCACATATGAGGTATCGGGGTACTCAGAAGAAATTCCCCAACAAATTTTAGGATCCATTTTATCCTGTTACCCATGTGAAAATGAAAAAAATGATGCTAAAAGAAAGTTTTTGTTGGAAAAATTAAAATGTCCATTTTTTCCTTCCATGTTGCTTTAGTCCCTGTGAAGCACCTGAAGGGTTAATAATCTCCTTGAATGGAGTTTTGAGTAGCTTGAGGGGTGCAGTTTTTAGAATGGTGTCACTTTTGGGTATTTTCTGCCATATAGACCCCTCAAAGTGACTTCAAATGTGAGGTGGTCCCTAAAAAAAAATGGTTTTGTAAATTTTGTTGTAAAAATGAGAACTCGCTGGTCAACTTTTAACCCTTATAACTTCCTAACAATAAAAAATTTTGTTTCCAAAATTGTGCTGATGTAAAGTAGACATGTGGGAAATGTTATTTATTATCTATTTTGTGTCATATAACTCTCTGGTTTAACAGAATAAAAATTCAAAATTTGAAAATTGTGAAATTTTCAAAATTTTCGCCAAATTTCCATTTTTTTCACAGAAAAACGCAAAAATTATCAACCTCAAATTACCACTAACATGAAGCCCAATATGTCACGAAAAAACAATCTCGGAATCGCTAGGATGCGTTGAAGCATTCCTGAGTTATTACCTCATAAAGGGACACTGGTCAGAATTGCAAAAAATGGCCAGGTCATTAAGGTCAAAATAGGCTGGGTCATGAAGGGGTTAATGATATTGGTAGAGAGGGCTATGAGCTGAGCAGAGAAGAGGGGATCAGCCATGAAGGATGTCAGTGTCCAATACTACGTTAATAACTACATGGATTTGATAATCCAGTTTGGGAATATAACATAAACGTGTCACCCGGATCACACAAAAGGCTCAATAATAGCGTGACTCACGGACTCACCTTTCCAGTTCTTCTTGCGTCGGATGCCCTTTCCGTACACGCACAGTATTTGTTGTACTCACTGAATTTGCATGTGAGTATGTAATTCCAGGTAGAAATAAATGTGACCTATAGAAATCATGCACAATAATAAAAAAAAAAACATTTAGGATCCCAGCTATGAAAGCGCTGAGGCTCTTCCATAAGGAAGAATAGTGTGAAGCATGGCAAAGTCAAGGTTGCACATAAAGTCTTGATCTCATCTTCTTTCCTTCCGTGGAGCAGGGGTGTGGAAGCCAAATAAATATACGACCAATAGATCCAAATAGAGTGGAGCGACTTTTGGTTTTTTATGGTCGAGTTTCGTTTCGTGAAACCCGACTTTTCCAAAAGTCGGGTCGAGCAAGATCGGCCGATTATAGGTAAAAGTCGGGGTCGTCCCGAAACACGAAACCCAATGTAAGTCAATGGGGAATAAAAGTCGGCAGTGAGAGGACAGGAAACACACCTACAGTGCTCATTTGAATGTCAAAAGCATCAATTCTTCTTACTTAAGCTGGTCAACCTTAATTAACTTCATAATACAAGTTACGCACTGAAAAATGGGGGTTATTTGGCTAAAGTTGTGGGGGGGTAGGGCTGGCTCCAGGTTTTCATGTGCCCTGGGCGAAAGAGCGCCCCTTTAACACATAATACCACAACTCATCATGCTCCGATACGGCAGAGAAATAGCGGTATAGTACAATGAAAAATACTTCACTTTTTACATCTCATGACGAGGCCCATCTATTTCTCCATACAGAATCATTGGTCCCATATAATGTTTGAAACAGTATATGATGAGCTCCACATAATGCTACAGTATATGTTGGTCCCCATGGATGAAGCTCCACTGTCTTATGGGCCCAAATAATGCTCCAAACATAATGGGCCCCATTTCTAATGCTCTAGTGTATAATGGGCCCTGTAAATGCTGCTCCAGTGTCTGATGTCCACCTTTGGAATGTTCCAGTGTATGGTGGGCCCCATCTATCATTCTCCAGAGTATAGTGCTCCCCAAAAATTGCTGTCCCAACATTGAAAACAAATAAGTCTCCTCGCTAGGGAATCCCTGTACTAGTCTGGACTCCTCGTCGTCCCCATCTTCCATCTCACTGCACAGTATTTCAACCTTGCAAGTGCTGTGATCCTGAGCAAGCAGGGGGGGCCCACTCGTTGGCGACGGCACTGGCACAGGGCCCCTGATAGTACGGTGGTGTGTCTGATGGCGGGTGGGCCGAACCTGCACTTTCATCTGCAGCTTCCTCTTTGTCACCGTGTAAGATGGAACTGTATATGGGAAGGGTAACCTGAGTTTCATCAGGGTCAGATTCAGGCCGGGTAGAGTGCGAGGGGAATGTAGTGGTCTGGGTCAATGTACCAGCAGATTCATCGAGCAGTGGCTGGGCATCAGTGCACTTGTGTCGCCCCCAGGAGTACGGTCGCCACAGTGGCATTACCTTCCTCCTAGGGAGTGTGATGTCATGCTTGGGAGCAACGAAGGATCTCTCTAGCAGGTTAACTGATTGGGCGGCGTTATTCCCACGAGTCATGACCCCCCAAACAGCGTTCATGAAGGCAAAGTGTTTGTTTTATGTGGGCAGTATGGTTGCAAAGCTGAACCTTAAAGGAATGTCCAGAAGGGCACCACCAGGAGTGGAGCCTACGGCGTAATTTGACTCCACACGGGCAACCTCAACCATGCCAGCTACAGAACAGATGCACACATTGCAAGCTTAATTCCGTTAACGAACGAGACTCCGTCATGCCCCGCGGTCCGAGTCCAGCTTACTAGAGGGACACGTGAGGCTCTGGCACATGAGATTGGCCAATAACTGGTGTGTCATGCCCTTACATGTTCGTGGCTGCATGTGCGCTACACTGAAAAGGCCAGCGTTTGTCGCTTACAGGTGCAGATAACCCGCTGAACAACGTTAGTGATGGGGATCACTGATTACAATTATTACCCGCAAACAATGATTTCCCAGTAAGTGCAGGTCAACCGCAGTTCCGGAATTAGGCCTAAACGTCATTCCTGAAAAAAATGAAAAACGTGTGCAAACCACAGGTGCTGTAGCCTGCTTAACAGCTCGCCAGCCGTTCTCACGCCCAGTATGGGTTACACGTGATTGCACAAAGGTGAGAAAGGGTACCGTATCCCCGGATAACATGTATGGATAGCGTACACATTCAAAAGATATGTCTATACATCAGGAGGCAGGCTCAGACGGTGTTAGGCCCAGTATGGCTTGCACGTGATTGCACAAAGGTGAGAAAGGGTACCGTATCCCCAGATAACATGTATGGATAGCGTACACATTCAAAAGATATGTCTATACATCAGGAGGCAGGCTCAGACGGTGTTAGGCCCAGTATGGCTTGCACGTGATTGCACAAAGGTGAGAAAGAGTACCGTATCCCCGGATAACATGTATGGATAGTGTACACATTCAAAATATATGTCTATACATCAGGAGGCAGGCTCAGACGGTGTCAGGCACAGTATGGATTTGACGGCCCAGACTACACAGCGGAGGAGCAGGGAGAGGTAAAGATTGCAAATGCTGGGGCCCTGGCCAAGCAAGGGGGGCCCACTTGTGGGCGTCGGTACTGGCACTGGACCCCTCATAGTACGGCGGTGTGTCTGAAGGCGGGTGTGCACCACCACCGTCAGAGACACTTGATTGCACTATGAGGGACCCTGTGCCAGTGCCCACACCCAAGAGTTGGCCTACCCACCTGTCCATGGCAACGGCACTCGCACGGTGTCGTGCGCTAGGTGGTGACCCCGGCCATGGGGGGGGGGAGGCAGCACAGTTAGGGAGTTTTAGAAAGTGGCATATGTTGATGTTGGACATTCAGCTGATGCAAAAGGCGAAATAGGTCAAGTCCCAGGAAGAGGTGGACCAAAGCAAGCCATTTTTCTGTCACCCTATGTGTCATCAGGGGAAGGTGGGACAAAATCCTTGGAAACCCATGCATGGTTCATTTTAATGAAGGTTAGATCATCCACGTTTTGGGTTGACAGACGGGTCCTTTTTTCTGTCAGGATTGATCCAGCTGCACTGAAGACTCTTTCCGATAGCACACTTGCAGCTGGGCAAGCGAGCTCCTGTAAGGCATATTGTGCCAATTCAGGCCAGGTGTCCAGTTTAGCGGCCCAATAGTCAAAGGGGAATGACCTGTGTGGGAGAACATCGACATGGGAGGAAAAATAGTTTGTAACCATAGTTGACAACTGCTGTCTCCTGTCACTTTCCATCGATGCTGTATTACCAGTTGTGTGAGCGGTACTTGAAAAATCAGTCCACAACATTGTCATGAAACCCCTGTCTCCAACGCCACTTCTGCTGTGTGCACCATGAACACCTCTGCCAAGCTGCCCCCGGCCCGTACGGCTCGTGTGAGAACCATCACCGCTGCTGTGTGCTGGGAATGCCTCAAGCAACCGATTTACCAGAGTTGCTTGTTTATTAGCCAATATTAGGTCAAGGTTCTCCTGTGGCATGATGTTTTGTAATTTGCCTTTATAGCGTGGATCCAGGATGCTGGCCAACCAGTAGTCGTCATCGTTCATCATTTTGGCAATGCGGGGGTCCCTTTTTAGGATCCGCAAGGCATAATCTGACATGTGGGCCAATGTTCCCGGTGTCAATGATGCACTGCGAGTGCTGGTTGGAGGAGCACTTTCTGGCAAATCCACATCCCTCCAGTCATGCACAAACCCTGTACCAGACCTTGCCACGCCAACATTTTCACTTGCCCCACGAGATGCATCCTCCTCCCCTAAGTAATCATCCCCATCATCCTCCTCCTCCTCCTCTTCTTCCTCCAACTCGTCCAGGAGAGGTCCCTGAGCAGACAATGGCTGAATGTCATCAACGATTCCCTCCACCTCTTCCTCCTCGTCAACATTGGCTGCAGACGCCTGCTCCTTAAGGTGCGTCAAAGTTTGCATGAGCAGACAAATAAGTGGGATGCTCATGCTTAGGATGGCGTCGTCTGTGCTTACCAGCCGTGTGCATTCCTCAAAACACTGAAGGACTTTACAGAGGTCTTTCAGCTTCGACCACTGCACACCTGTCAACTTCATGTCTGCTCTCAAAGTGCCTGGCCGTGTATCCTCCCACAAATGCATTATGGCCTGCCTCTGCTCGCACAGCCGCTCCACCATGTGCAGGGTGGAGTTCCACCTTGTTGCAATGTCGATAATGAGGCGGTGGTTGGGAAGGTGGAGCAATCGCTGCAGCTTCTGCATACGAACGGAGTGTACAGGCGACCGGCGGATGTGCGCGCACAGTCTTCGCACCTTCTGGAGCAGGGCTGTTAACTCTGGATAATTTTTGAGGAAGCACTGCACCACCAGGTTCAAGGTGTGAGCCAAGCAAGGTATGTGGCTGAGTTTTGAAAGGGCTATGGCTGCCACAAAATTACGGCCGTTATCACTAACTACCTTGCCTGCCTCAAGATGTACACTGCCCAGCCATGACTCAGTTTGTCGCTTCAAGTACTCGGCCAGCACCTCGGCGGTGTGTCTGTCGCCCAAACACATCATCTGCAACACAGCCTGCTGACGCTTTCCACTAGCTGCTCGATAGGGGGACACCTCGTGTGCAACAGTGGCAGCTGCAGATGGAGTGCTCATACGACTGCGCTCTGTGGATGAGCTTTCGCTTCTGGAGGAGGAGGAGGAGGGTGGAACGCCTACAGCCAACTGTTTCCTATACCGTGGGTTAGGCAGCACTGTCCCACCACCGCTGTCCCCTGTGGACCCTGCATCCACCACATTAACCCAGTGTGCAGTGATGGACACGTAACGGCCCTGGCCATGCCGACTGGACCATGCATCAGTTGTGAGGTGCACCTTTCAACTCACTGACTACTTGAGTGCATGGACAATGCGGTCTTTCACATGATGGTGGAGGGCTGGGATGGCTTTGCGAGAGAAGAAGTGGCGACTGGGTAGGTCATAGCGTGGTACTGCATAGGCCATGAGTTCGCGGAAAGCTGCGCTTTCCACCAACCGAAAGGGCATCATCTCAAACGAGATTAGTTTGGCAATGTGGGCGTTCAAACCCAGTGTACGCGGATGAGAGACTGAGTACTTTCTTGACCTACTCATAGTGTCTGGGAGGGTGAGCTGGACTTGAGAGCTGCATATGGTGGAAGTAGCGGTGGACAGGGCGGACTGAGAGAGGGTTGATGATGGTGATGGAGTTGGTGTTCTTTCTGATGGCCTAGATTCAGTATTTCGTTGATATAACAGTGGGATTCCCTGACTGCTGTGGCCTTGCAAGGACACCTCAACATTTGCTGCTGTGCTAACCGGTGGGCTTACAGTGGGGGAAACAATGTAGCGTTGCTGACTACCTTCTTTGTGATCAGTTGCACATGTGGCACTTGAGGTTTGGTGTTGTGTCCACGCTTGCAAGTGCATGCTGGTTAAATGTCTAAGCATGCAACTGGTATTCAAATTTTTCAGATTTTTCCCTCGGCTAAAGGTCTTTGCGCACTTCTTACAGATAACCTTGGCCTGATCATGAGGATTTTGTTCAAAAAAGTGCCACACTGCACTCTTCCTACTTTGGCAGACATTTTGCGGCCTAGCACGCTGTGATGTTTTGACCCTCTGGAAAAGCTGTCCAGCAACTCTTTTGATTTTTGGACCCTGTCTTTGGAGTGCTCCGGGCCTGCCAGATAACAGCTGTTGCGATGTTGATGTCTGCTGTGGATGCTCCTCATCTGAGCTATTGGAAGCAGCATCCTCTTCCCCCAATGGATGCCAATCTGGGTCAACAACTGGGTCATCCATCACCTCCTCTTCAATGTCATGTGCACCTTCCTCTGTGTCACCATGTATGGTGGTATAGTGTGCGGGAAGGGGCACCTGAGTCTCATCAGGGTCAGAATCTGGCTCTGTACACTGCGAGGACAATGTAGTGCTCTGAGTGAATGTACCAGCAGAATCATCTATCAGCGGCTGTGCATCAGTGCACTCCATGTCAGATTCATCTTGGCCTGGGTAATTCACCATTTCACTTGATGATCCAGGCATGGTATGTGAAAACAGCTCCATGGAGTAATCAGTAGTATGGCCTGCGTCATCCTTCAATCTTGGTTGTGGTGAAGGACACAAGGAAAGGTGTGGTTCATGAACATGAGCCTCCAATGACGACTCAGTGCTTTTACTTTTTACAACTTCAGAAGAGGAGGCGATAGAGCTGGAGGCTGAGTCAGCAATGTAAGACAAAACTTTTTCCTGATGCTTTGGCGTTAAAAGCGGTTTGCCAACTCCTAGAAAACTAAGCCTTCGAAGCCTTATGGAGCCAGACGATGACGCAGGCTCAACACCTCCTGCATTCGGTCCTATTTTGCTTTTGCCACTAGCATCAGATCAACCACCAACACCATCATTACCAGCTGCCAACCTCCGCCCAATTCCACGGCCTCTTCCACCAACCTTCCTCATTTTTGGTAGAAATGTAGACAAAATCCTACAAACTATATAGTAATGTAAAACAAGGTACAAGGTGTCTATAGGACAGGGGAGATTTAGATTTTCTGCAGACACTTGTGGACACTGGACACTTGGATTGTGTGAGGCCCACTGAATATCACAGCGCTATGTCACAGGCTCGATGGCACAGGTGTGAAAAAAGTGACTACAGGATAAGGGAGATTTTGAATTTCTGGGAGATTTTGAATTTCTGCAGACACTTGTGGACACTGGACACTTGGATTGTGTGAGGCCCACTGAATATCACAGCGCTATGTCACAGGCTCGATGGCACAGGTGTGAAAAAAGTGACTACAGGATAAGGGAGATTTTGAATTTCTGGGAGATTTTGAATTTCTGCAGACACTTGTGGACACTGGACACTTGGATTGTGTGAGGCCCACTGAATATCACAGCGCTATGTCACAGGCTCTATGGCACTGGTGTGAAAAAAGTGACTACAGGATAAGGGAGATTTTGAATTTCTGGGAGATTTTGAATTTCTGCAGACACTTGTGGACACTGGACACTTGGATTGTGTGAGGCCCACTGAATATCACAGCACTATGTCACAGGCTCGATGGCACAGGTGTGAAAAAAGTGACTACAGGGTAAGGGAGATTTAGATTTTCTGCAGACACTTGTGGACACTGGACACTTGGATTGTGTGAGGCCCACTGAATATCACAGCGCTATGTCACAGGCTCGATGCAGCAGGTGTGAAAAAAGTGACTACAGGATAAGGGAGATTTTGAATTTCTGCAGACACTTGTGGACACTGGACACTTGGATTGTGTGAGGCCCACTGAATATCACAGTGCTATGTCACAGGCTCGATGGCACAGGTGTGAAAAAAGTGACTACAGGATAAGGGAGATTTTGAATTTCTGGGAGATTTTGAATTTCTGCAGGCACTTGTTGACACTGGACACTTGGATTGTGTGAGGCCCACTGAATATCACAGCGCTATGTCACAGCCTCGATGGCACAGGTGTGAAAAAAGTGACTACAGGATAAGGGAGATTTTAAATTTCTGCAGACACTTGTGGACACTGGACACTTGGATTGTGTGAGGCCCACTGAATATCACAGCGCTATGTCACAGGCTCGATGGCACAGGTGTGAAAAAAGTGACTACAGGATAAGGGAGATTTAGATTTTCTG
This sequence comes from Dendrobates tinctorius, assembly GCF_039654945.1. Lineage (NCBI taxonomy): Eukaryota > Metazoa > Chordata > Amphibia > Anura > Dendrobatidae > Dendrobates > Dendrobates tinctorius. The sequence continues at coordinate 31,211,123 of NW_027361696.1, read as the reverse complement.
CAGACACTTGTGGACACTGGACACTTGGATTGTGTGAGGCCCACTGAATATCACAGCGCTATGTCACAGGCTCGATGCAGCAGGTGTGAAAAAAGTGACTACAGGATAAGGGAGATTTTGAATTTCTGCAGACACTTGTGGACACTGGACACTTTTGGATTGTGTGAGGCCCACTAAATATCAGAGCGCTATGTCACAGGCTCGATGGCACAGGTGTGAAAAAAGTGAATTGTAGAATTGGGCAGAATAGGAATCTCCCTAGAGTGTAGGTCTGTAAGAACGGAACAAGTCCTCCACTTATCCTTCCACAGTGACACACATATAGCTTCACTGTGGCTGTGATAACAGCCGTTACACGGTACTGTGTGAGGAGCGTACACCGCTGTATGGTGTGAATAAATGCACGCTCAGTACCTTAGCAGGACAAAAAAAAAATTGGGATTGCTTTTAAAAAAACAGTTTGCAGAGCAGTGGGGAAACAGCAATGCAGCTGTCAGGAAGCCTTAGAAGGCAGCCTAACAACCAACACCGCTGATCCACCACAATATAGCCTCCCCTTGCACTGCACACACAGTGACTGGTGTGTTGCACAGGCAAAAGCGCTAGCAGCAGAAGCAGTTTTTTTGTCTTCTTCCCTGCCTAACGCTCTCCCTACAGAATCAGCAACCTCTCCCTATGCTAAGATCGGCAGAAGTAAGATGGCGGTCGGCGTGCACGCCCTTTTATGACCCCTGTGACGCCCACCAAAGCAAGCCAATCACTTGCATGCCCTTCTGAAAGATGGTGGCGACCCCTGCCTATGTCATCACGTTGCCCACAGTGTCCGTGGATCCTGATTGACTGAAAAAGAACTCTAAACAAACTTTTGAAACGCGACTTTGGCGCGTAAGTCGCCGACCTCATGGCCGACCTCATCCTAGGGTCGGGTTTCGTTTCATGAAACCCGACTTTGCCAAAAGTCGGCGACTTTTGAAATTGTTCGACCAGTTTCGCTCAACTCTAGATCCAAAGGTAGAAAAAGTAACTCCTTTATTAGGGGGAAATGACAAAAACGGGGAGCATGTGGAACATGTGCAACAAACAAACATGAAAGTGCAGCAATACTCAAGGACGAGTCAACCTTGCCAGTCCAAAAAATATATATATTGTATTATATTAGTATTAATCATCTGAAATACAGCCATTTACAGAGAATATAAAAATAGACCACCTGATGTACTCTCCGGTGCAATATGAGGGAATAAGGTGAACCTATAGGTGAGGAGGATAAAAGATATACCTCTCTCCCTCGGGGGTATCCAATACATATATGTGCGTATATATATAAGTGCCGATTACAATTAAAACGGCACAGCCAAACTGCAAATGTGGCCACTAGATTAACATCTGCATAACTTCATAGACAATACTGATAATAAGGCACCACATATATGGAGAGGCATTATACCCACCCCCAGGGGGGAGCACATGATAACACCCACTCACATAAGAATTAACAGCGCTGGATAAGAGTTACCTCAGGGGACGAAAATTCGGATGGCCGGGCGGTCAGCGTGTCGCCCAGACGCGCGTTTCGGAGACCCATGACGAAGGAGTATATCGCCGAAATGCGTGTCGGGGAGACACACTGACTTCCCAGCCATCCGAATTTGCCAAGTGCTTCACAGAAGTTTATAACGCAGAGCCGTGAAAATAAAAAATCATTTTTTTGCGTAAAAAAAAATGATTTTTAGCCCACAATTTTTTTTCACAAGCGTAACAGGATAAATTGGACCCCAAAAGTTCTTGTCCAGTTTGTCCTGAGTACCCTGGTACCCCATATATGGGGAACCATTGTTTGGGCACACGTAAGGGCTCGGAATGGAAGTAGTGATGTTTTGAAATGCTGACTTTGAAGGAATGGTCTGCGGTCATCGTTACGTTTGCAGAGCCCCTGATTGCCTAAACAGTAAAAAACCCCCACAAGTGACCCCATTTTGGAAACTAGACCTTCCAAGTAACTTATCTAGATGTGTGGTGAGCACTTTGAACCCCCGAGTGCTTCACAGAAGTTTATAACGCAGAGACGTGAAAATAAAAAAAATATTGTTTTTTCCACAAAAATAATTTTTTAGCCCCCAATTTTTTATTTTCCCAAGGGTATCAGGAGAAATTAGACCCCCAACGTTGCTGTGCAATTTTTCCTGAGTACGCTGATATCCCATATGTTGGGGTAAACCACTGTTTGGGCACACGTCGGGGCTGGGAAGGGAGGGAGCATCGTTTGACTTTTTGAACTCAAAATTGGCTGGAATCAATGGTTGCACCATGTCGCGTTTGGAGACCCCCTGATGTGCCTAAACAGTGGAAACCCCTCAATTCGAACTCCAACCCTAACCCCAACACACCCCTAACCATAACCCTAACCCCAACACACCCCTAACCCTAATCCCAACCCTAACCATAACCCTAACCACAAGCCTAACTCTAATCCCAACGCTAACCCCAACACATCCCTAACCCTAATCTTAAACCTAATTCCAACCCTAACCCTAATTCCAACCCTAACCCTAATTCCAACCCTAAACCTAATTCTAATCCTAACCCTAATTCCAACCCTAACCCTAATTCCACCCTAACCCTATTTCCAACCCTAACCCTAATTCTAACCCTAACCCTAACCCTAATGGAAAAATAAAAATAAAAATAATTTCTTTATTTTATTATTTGTTCCTGACTATGGGGGTGATAAATGGGGGGTTTATTTACTTTTCATTCTATTTTGATCACTGTGAGAGTTTATCACAGTGATCAAAATGAATGAATGGAATAGGCAGCCGGCGGGCGCACTAAGCATGCGCCTGCCATTTTCTAATATGGCGGCGCCCATGGTCCGGGACCGCGGGACACCGGGAGCTATAGCGGCACTCGGTAGGTAACGGGGGGTGGGAGGGGAGGTAATTGGAAGGTGGGGAGAGCGGAGGGTAGGCGGGGGGAGCAGATGATGACAACGGCGTCACATCACCGCTGTCATTCAGTGGCTGGGGGCAGTGGGGGGTTGGATCGGTGTCACCAGCCATGTCCGATGCTACTGCAGCATCGGCCATGGCTGGATTGTAATATTTCATCAATTTTCAATTTTCATTGATGAAATATTACTATCGCTTTGATTGGCTGTTTCACTTTTAACAGCCAATCAGAGCGATCGTAGCCACGTGGAGGCGAAGCAACACCCCTTGTGGTGAAGTACAAAGCCCCATGTATCTGCGGGTAGGGTGACCTTTCAGTGACCCTGGTCACCCGACCCGCAGGGGGGCTTTAAAGTCATGATGCCACATAGGCGTCACTGGTCATAATGGCACAGGATTTCATGACGTCTATGTGGTGTCATTGGTCGTGAAGGGGTTAAGGATTATGGAGGCCACTGTGCTCTTAGGAACCTTGAGTACTGCATAAATTCTTTTGTAACCTTGGCCGGCCAGATCTGTGCCTTGCCACAATTCTTTCTCTGGGCTCCTTGGCCAGTTCCTTTGACCTCATGATTCTCATTTGGTCTGACATGCACTGTGAGCTGTGAGGTCTTATATAGACAGGCGTGTCCCTTTACAAATCAAGTCCTATCAGTTTAATTAAACACAGCTGGACTCCAATGAAGGAGTAGAACCATCTCAAGGATGATCACAAGGAAAAGGACACCATGTGACTTATATATAAGTGTATGAGCAAAGGGTATGAATACTTATTGACCATGTGATATTTCAGTTTTTCTTTTTTAATAACTTTGCAAAAATGTCTACATTTCTGTTTTTCAAGATGGGGTGCAGAGTGTACATTAATGAGAAAGAAATGAACTATTTTGAAGTTACCAAATTGCTGCATTGAAACACAGAGTTAAAAATGTAAAGGGGTCTGAATACTTTCAATACACCCTGTATCTATTTCTGTGTATAGCTGCTAATGAGTTAGTTGTTTCTAATCATTTCACATCTCTCCATTTAATGATTTTCTGCTGGGTTGGTGCTTGTTCCCAGATATACTGATGTGAAATATGAATTCTTCGCTTTTTCAGAATTTTGGCAGGAAATTCAAATTTCGGCAAATTTATTATCCCCAAATTGATAGTCCTTCAAATTCTCCGATTGCTTTGAAAAAGTGCATATGTGTGATTAAATTACAGCAGCACCTCTACCACCACATCGACCAAGCGAGCTGCTAGCTATGTGCACCCCCTTGCCCTTACAAATGCTCTGACTCTTCTACTCCTTTTTCCTATCAATGAAACCTGTATATTATTTTTTTTTCCACACACACTAATCTTTTTCACTGCTGAGCTGTCACTGTTGAGCAGGGGGTTGGACCAGATGGCCCAGGAGGTCCCTTCCAACTCTACGATTCTATGATTCTATGATTCACACTATCTGTACAGTGTCATCAGTATTTTATAACGTTCTCTCCACATCTCTATGGGTAAGCTTCGACCTGTGATGTTTTCTCACTATCTAGATTCACCACAAATTGTTGGAAATCCATAGATGCAGTGTAAAGTATGGAAATGCTAGAGAGCGTCAACTGATTATAGGGGAGTTGTGACTATTATAGACTCTCATACAATGCATCAGAAATCATAGCATACGACAAAGCAGACAAACTATTCAGGGTCTTTAAAGTCAACGTTTAATCAGAAAATGACCGATTGAAGAACTCGCACGCTCCCTGCATGCCTCCCCAGCCCGCAAATCCTGTATAATGTCTTTTGTTGCATGGATGAAATAAAAAAGACTTTGAAATATTGAATCCTAATGGTGAGTGCCACATTTTTTTTTCTTTGGGATAATGAGACAGAATATGTACTTTCACTGTTGAGCACCCCGCATTGGAAAAGTGTAAAGGAGAAAGCAGTTTGTTTGATGCAGTGAGTAACCAGAGACTGAGAAGGGGTTAACAAGTATTCACTAAACAATCGATAACAGTAATATTCCTCGCAAGGAGGTAAAGACAATGGCAAAGAGAATATAGAAGATAAACGGGACACTTATCGGTTGAAGTTCTGACAGGAGGAAGGCTGTAATATCTCCTGTCGGTGTCTCAAACGATGCACAAAGTCTCTGGCTCTGCTCTGAAGAAATGAGTAATACTGCCGCCCAACAGTGCCGAAGGATTCATTCCTCTTTGTCTCTGGTATGCTGGAACGTGGAAACAGTCCGTTGCATGAATGTCTCAGAAATGGCGCCGGGCACGGGTAGTGAGCACGTACACTAGCCACAACAACCTGAGGTCTCTCAGAGTAGTCTCTAGGCTGTTGTAACAGTATTTGGGTGTAGCAGAGGTATTCAGTGGTTTGGATACAGACGGTAACTCAATAGCGTCAGGGGTAATCTTCAAGTTAGCACACGGAGGTCTGGAAACAGGGGAGTCGTCAGTAGGAGCTGCAGAGAGGGAGTGAACTGTCTCCTGTCACCTTCCCGCCATATCTGACCCGTTCCCATGCTCAGGCCCCCTTAAGTACCCCGCACCCCCTGCTGTCTGACCAGATGGTTTCTCCCTCCCAGGGGAAATCTCCCCCCGCTAGCAGTGGTGAAAGCCCCGATAGCTCCGGCCTTAAAGGGCACCGCACACCGCTGACTCCGTCTTGTCTCACCTTCTTACACAAGTGTGCTGTTTTAATCAGTTTAAAAGGATTATTCATCACATTTAATAGTGATTGAAGCAACGCTCTAGTGCAGTTCACTTGGTTTCTTTGTGGAGATTAACTCAAGTTTATGTGTTCCACGTATTGTATGAAACCTTTTGTTTGTTTCCCCACAATTGATCTACATTAACAACAAAATTAGGTAGTATTGCAATTTTCACAATGACCTTTGCACATGCTCAATAGATGCTTCAATGCAAAAGTAAGGGTGTGAGTCTGTTCCTTGCTGCAAATGTACATGTGGATTTGCTGAAACAGGAGGAGAGAGTCTAAAACCGCCCCAGTGTCCAGTGTGAAAATTGCAAGATTCTAAAGACTGTGATATGGAAACAAAATGTTAAACCTGATTTACAAAACTACATTTTTTATGACACATTACCTTTAAGACCAAAGTTGGACATCTATTTTGTAGCTGGAAGAATCTGAGCCCTTTTGTATAAAATAAGGTATGTATGCTATTATTTCTAAACACTGTTTTTCGGTGATTCCTTTGTATCTCCGGTCATACTGCACCCACACACACAAATGATACACCAATTGAAAGGTAAACTTGCCCCCTTCAGCAAGAAAATAACCAAACAAACCACACATCCACGATTTGATCACAAAATACAGTTTAAACATTAATTTTCATAAACCTACAGTAAGGAAAAATGACCTGCAGGTGGCACCACTGTACCCCAAAGCACACTACCAACACATTTGTAAACATGTACTGCTTTTTCGCTGAATACTTCGCCCCATCACACACGATACACCATTTGAAAGGTAAACTTGCTCCCTTCAGCAAGAAAGCAGCTAAAAAAAAACACACATTCACAATTTTATCACTAAATACAGTTTAAACATTAATTTTCATAAACCTGCAGAAAGACACAATGACCTGCAGGTGGCACCTCAACCGGAAAACATTTTCTGGGCTCTACTTATAAAAACAATTTATTGTATTACCATTCTACATATATAAATACCTTTACTTTTCTCAGTTCAGATTTGTTTTTTATTCATTTCATTGTGCATTCAGTGCATATTTGGGTGTGACCGCCCTCTTTCTGAGCTGGGAAAGCCATCCAGTCTGGCCTAAGCTTTTACTAGTGGTTCAGCCGCTCGACCCTTATTCACATTCACGCCACTTGGCAAGTGAGAAGGTTTTAAATACTAGAGTAGGACTGTCCCACAAGGGTTGCCGTGACGTGGCGGGATGGCTTGTACATTATTTTGATCAAAATTATGTTTACTAAATACCCTTATTATTATTATTACCTTTATGCATTATTTGCAGTATATTTTTTACTTTTTAGTTCAGGATATTTGTGTTTTTTGCTTTTCGTTTTCTCTGGTTAATGGTCATGTGTTAATATGCACTTACATTGTGCATACACATTAACTTACTTTTCTCAGTTCAGATTTGTTTTTTGTTTTTTATTTTTTTTTATATATATAAATACCTGTCTGTGTTCATCAGCTCATGAAATACATTTTCATTTGGCCAGCTTGCTTTTTCTGAAATTGCTTGCGCCCCCGATGACCAATGTGTGAAAATTTTGCACGGGCCAAGCTAGTATTTATTAATTATGAGACATCTCATCCTTCCTTGTTTCATCACATTTTATTATTGCTTCATTTAAGGACATGTTGCACAATGTAATAATGAACAGATATGTAATGATGTATGCAAATATTACGGATCTGGTCCTATAAATGGCACAACGGAGAACTCTGTTCAACAGTACATAGACGACCATCCCAGAATTGTGATATTATATCAAGTCACTTGCAGTCTCCAATCTACAGAAGACATGGGCTTCCTGACACTTTCTGTAGTCTTCTTGATGGCAGGTGAGTCTTATTTCACATCTGTACTTCATTAGCTGTTATTTATCTGATCCGTGAATAATATATATATATATATATATATAATTACACAGACAAAAATAATAGTTGCAAAATAGTAATCATCATAATAATAAAAGCTTTTTAATCTCATTACAGTGTTACAGTGGCAGACCGACTGTTACAGTATAAAGAAAACAGGTGAGCAGAATTTTCAATTGTTAAGGAAAAGATACAGTGGGAAAAAAGTATTTCGTCGGCCACCAATTGTGCAAGTTCTCCCACTTAAAAAGATGAGAGAGGCCTGTAATTGACATCATAGGTAGACCACAACTATGAGAATCAAAATGAGAAAACAAATCCAGAAAATCACCTTGTCTGATTTGGCAAGATTTATTTTTCTAATTATGGTGGAAAATAAGTATTTGGTCATTAACAAAAGTTAATCTCAATATTTTGTTATATATCCTTTGTTGGCAATGACAGAGGTCAAACGTTTCCTGTAAGTCTTCACATGGTTGGCACACACTGTTAGTGGTATGTTGTCCCATTCCTTCATACAGATCTCCTCTAGAGCAGTGATGTTTTGGGCCTGTCGCTGGGCAGCACGGACTTTCAAATCCCTCCAAAGGTTTTCTATGGGGTTGAGATCTGGAGAGTCCTGGTCAGGGGCGGACACTGACAGCTTGGGGCCCCTGTGCAAGAAATGTGTCTGGGCTCCCTTCCTTTCATGGCGGCAAAGCTAATATATATATATATATATATATATATATATATATATATATATATATATATATTGTATACACTGCTCAACGGCTCCAAAAAAATAAAGGGAACACTTAAACACCATCTAACTCCAAGTCAATCACACCTCATATTAATTTTAATTTACAATAATCATTTTTATGTTTTATTGCTCTCAATGCATTACATGTGTAATGAATAAATTTTGGCAACTGGAATTTGTCATTCAGTGACATATAGGATGTGTTCCCTTTATTTTTTTTTTAGCAGTATGTATATATCTATATATTTAGATATACAGTATATATATATATATATATATATATATATATATACAGTGGGGAAAAAAAGTATTTAGTCAGTCAGCAATAGTGCAAGTTCCACCACTTAAAAAGATGAGAGGCGTCTGTAATTTACATCATAGGTAGACCTCAACTATGGGAGACAAACTGAGAAAAAAAAATCCAGAAAATCACATTGTCTGTTTTTTTTTCATTTTATTTGCATATTATGGTGGAAAATAAGTATTTGGTCAGAAACAAAATTTCATCTCAATACTTTGTGATATATCCTTTGTTGGCAATGACAGAGGTCAAACGTTTTCTGTAAGTCTTCACAAGGTTGCCACACACTGTTGTTGGTATGTTGGCCCATTCCTCCATGCAGATCTCCTCTAGAGCATTGATGTTTTTGGTTTTTCGCTTGGCAACACGGACTTTCAACTCCCTCCAAAGGTTTTCTATAGGGTTGAGATCTGGAGACTGGCTAGGCCACTCCAGGACCTTGAAATGCTTCTTACGAAGCCACTCCTTCGTTGCTCTGGCGGTGTGCTTTGGATCATTGTCATGTTGAAAGACCCAGCCACGTTTCATCTTCAATGCCCTTTCTGATGGAAGGAGGTTTGCACTCAAAATCTCACGATACATGGTCCCATTCATTCTTTCATGTACCCGGATCAGTCGTCCTGGCCCCTTTGCAGAGAAACAGCCCCAAAGCATGATGTTTCCACCACCATGCTTTACAGTAGGTATGGTGTTTGATGGATGCAACTCAGTATTTTTTTTCCTCCAAACACGACAAGTTGTGTTTCTACCAAACAGTTCCAGTTTGGTTTCATCAGACCATAGGACATTCTCCCAAAACTCCTCTGGATCATCCAAATGCTCTCTAGCAAACTTCAGACGGGCCCGGACATGTACAGGCTTAAGCAGTGGGACACGTCTGGCACTGCAGGATCTGAGTCCATGGTGGCGTAGTGTGTTACTTATGGTAGGCCTTGTTACATTGGTCCCAGCTCTCTGCAGTTCATTCACTAGGTCCCCCCGCGTGGTTCTGGGATTTGTGCTCACCGTTCTTGTGATCATTCTGACCCCACGGGGTGGGATTTTGCGTGGAGCACCAGATCGAGGGAGATTATCAGTGGTCTTGTATGTCTTCCATTTTCTAATTATTGCTCCCACAGTTGATTTCTTCACTCCAAGCTGGTTGGCTATTGCAGATTCAGACTTCCCAGCCTGGTGCAGGGCTACAATTTTGTTTCTGGTGTCCTTTGACAGCTCTTTGGTCTTCACCATAGTGGAGTTTGGAGTCAGACTGTTTGAGGGTGTGCACAGGTGTCTTTTTATACTGATAACAAGTTTAAACAGGTGCCATTACTACAGGTAATGAGTGGAGGAAAGAGGAGACTCTTAAAGAAGAAGTTACAGGTCTGTGAGAGCCAGAAATCTTGATTGCTTGTTTCTGACCAAATACTTATTTTCCACCATAATATGCAAATAAAATGAAAAAAAAACAGACAATGTGATTTTCTGGATTTTTTTTTCTCAGTTTGTCTCCCATAGTTGAGGTCTACCTATGATGTAAATTACAGACGCCTCTCATCTTTTTAAGTGGTGGAACTTGCACTATTGCTGACTGACTAAATACTTTTTTTCCCCACTGTATATACACAGTATATATATATATAGGCACACACACACACATAGATGTATATATATTACATGGTCTCCTATATTATGTATATTACCATCCCTTATTATACAGCGCTCTCTCATGTTATGTACAGTCCCTTACATATTGGATTATACGGTATAGAGTCCTGGTTTTTATTACATACCATCCTGTCTTGTTAGCTGTATAATGCAATGATGGCTGATGGAGCATGGGAAAGCTTCTTTTTTAATGGAGGAGCTTATGGACTGGTCGCTCCTCCATCAGCAGTCATTTTATATCTAAAAAGAGAGGGGACTATGTAATAAAAGAGGGCACTGTGAATAACAAAATTAACAAGAATACACTATGTAAGAGACAGCACAGTACATAACAGCAGAGGAAGCTATATAATAAGGGACGGCACCATATATAACTAGAGAGGACGGTACGTAATAAGGGACGGTGTTATACATAATAAAAGATGAAACAATGTAACTAAGGATGGTGTTATACAGAATTAGTGAGTACACTATATGCTAAGGGACTGTGTTATCTATTTATATAATTGCCTTAAATTGTCTGTCATCCACTTCCGTCTGGATGTCCTCGAATCCCACTATCCACCGCGCCGCCCCGGAAGTACGCCGACTGCCATATTGGAATACCCAAGTGATAGGTATTCCAATATGGCACCCGCTGGTGGTACCAGGCCCTTCCACAGTACCACCAGTGGGACACCTCCGGAACCCCCACACCACTGGACCCGCCGCCGGACCCCGCCGCCGCCGGACCCCGCCGCCCCCGGCCCACCGCCAGGACCCCCCGCCGCTGCTGGACCGACCGCCGGACCCCCCGCCGCTGCTGGATCCGCTGCCGGACCCACCACTGCCTGCCCACCTGCCTCCGTGCAGTCACAGCCGGCAGGAAAGACCGCGGCTTGCGGCCTGTGCTGGAGATGGGGTGCGGCCACCCTCTGGTGGCGCCACACACCATCTCCAGCACAGGCCGCAAAACACCGTCTTTCCTGCCGGCTGTGACTGCACGGAGGTGGGTGGGCCGCCACCCCCAGCGCAACTCCCAGCGCCACAAAGCTGCCCCCATCGTGATGTCACTGCCCTCTCGATGTGATAGCATTGGGCCCACATCTAGTACATAATGATAATAATGTCTTCCTCCACCTCTCCCTGTTCCTATGTCCATTATAATTGTTTTCTTCCCATCCCAATCCCCCACACCTCTCATTGTCCTCCTTCCCCCCGCATCCCATTATTGTCCTCTCCCCCACCCCATCATTGCCCATTCCACAACCTCCATCATTTCCTCCTCTTCCACCACCCCCATTATTGCCCTTTCCACTACCACTATCATTGTCCTTTCCGCCACCACCATCATTGCATTCTCCCCCACCACCCCATCATTGTCCTTTCCACCACCAAAATCATTGCATTCTACCCCACCACCCCATCATTGTTCTTTCCACCACCTCCATCATTTCGTCCCCCTCCACCCCATTATTGCCCTTCCCACAACCTCCATCATTGCCTTCTCCCCCACTATCCCCATCCTTGCCCATTCCACCACTTCCATCATTTCCTCCTCCCCCACCATCCCCATCATTGCCCTCTCCATCACCCCATCATTTTCTTTTCCCCATTACCCCATCATTGCCATCTCCTCCACCTACACACAGACATACACAACACCATTCACCTCTCTGCACATTCCCCTACAGTGCTGCGCATGCACACACACACACCACCACTCATCTCCACACACATACAACACACATACTGTACATACAGAAAACACACACACAACTTCTCTCACCTCCCTGCAGGTTTCCCCGCAGCTGAAGCATCACCGTCACTGGCAACTTCCTCTCTCTGGCACAGCCGTGCGCTGAGTGATTACATCATCCAGCTCTTTGGTCTTCATTGTAGTGGAGTTAGGAGTGTGACTGAGGTTGTGCACAGGTGTCTTTTACACAGATAACAAGTTCAAACAGGTGTCATTACTACAGGTAATGAGTGGAGGACAGAGGAGCCTCTTAAAGAAGGCGTTACAGTTCTGTGAGATCCTGAATTCTTGCATGGTTTTAGGTGACCAAATACTTATTTTCCACCATAATTTGCAAAATAAATCTTGCCAAATGAGACAAGGTGATTTTCTGGATTTGCTTTCTTATTTTGTCTCTCTTGTGATCTACCTATGATGTCAATTAAAGGCCTCTCTCATCTTTTTAAGTGGGAGAACATGCACAATTGGTGGCTGACTAAATACTTTTTTTTCCCACTGTATGTAAATAGAGAGTGAGAAAAAAGGGGAAAAAAGAGATGCTGCAAAAAAGAATGGGAGAGGGCAGAGGGGTTGAAAAGAGAGAAAGTTATGAGGGGTTACTGCAAAAGAAGGAAAGAGAAAACTGCTGTAAATTCAAAATGCAATCAGAGATAAATAGAGAGCAGAAAGCTGCTGCCATGAGAATGAAGGAGAGAACAGAAAGCTGTTTCAAAGTAAGAGAATAAGAAAGAGGAGAGAACAGCTGTTTAGGAAAAAAGGAGAAAGCTGCTAAAATGACAAGAGAAAGGGGAGACCTGCTGTGAAAAAAGGGCAGGAAAAAGGGGAGAGCTGCTGCAAAAGGAAAGAGCATGAGAAAGGGGAGTGCTGCTGTAAAAGGAAAGGTCAAGAAAAGGGGAGAGGTGCTATAAAAGTAAAGGGCAGGGAAAATGGGAGAGCTGGTGCAAAAGGAAAGGACAAAGGAGAAAGAGGAGAGCTTCTGCAAAAGGAAAGGGCAAGAGAAAGGGGAGAGTGTCATGGTCCAGTCCGGAGTTTATCTTCTGCTGTCTTCACTCCGGACTGGTCATGCGGGGGTTAATCTCCTCAGCCTCGTTCTGGAGCTAGCTGGGCTATTTAAATCCCTCAAAGCCTGCTGACCAGTGTTAGTGATAGCTCAAGCTTGCAGTTTAGAGCCGCTGACCCTTGTACCCTGGTGATCCTCCTGCCTTTGACTGATATTCACGTGTATGACCCGGACTGATTTCTGACCCCGTCTCTTGGTATTCGTCTCTGCTGTTACGTTCCCTCTCTGGCATCTGACTCCCTGGCTTGTACCCCGACCACGTATTTCGTCTCACGTTTTGGACCCCGTGCTCATGTTCTGGCTTTCTGACTCTCGGCTTTGGTATTTTGACTACGTGTTTTGCTGCTCCTTCTGGTACGTCTGCTCCTGCTAGTTTCTGACTCGGTTCATCTGACTATTCTCTCTCGTTACCTGTGGCACCTGTGCTGTTGCTCAGGGTTGCTGCTCTTAGTGTATAACCTCTCTTCCCTCACCAGCTACCCCTGGTGGAGGTTTCACTACAGAGAGCTGCTGCAAAAGGAAAGGGCTAGAGAAAGGGGAGAGCTACTGCAAAAGGACAAAGGAGAAAGGCAAGAGCTGCTAAAAAAGGAAAGGACAGGAGAAGGGTGAGCCACTGCAAAAGGAAAGGGCAGGAAAAAGGGGAGAGCTACTGCAAAAGGACAAAGGAGAAAGGCGAGAGCTGCTAAAAAAGGAAAGGACAGGAGAAGGGTGAGCCACTGCAAAAGGAAAGGGCAGGAAAAAGGGGACAGCTACTGCAAAAGGACAAAGGAGAAAGAGTAGAGATACTGCAAAAGGAAAGAGCAAAATAAAGAGGAGAGCAGCTGCTAAAAGATAAAGGACAAAGGAGAGAGCTGGTGCAAAAGAAAAGGACAGGAAAAAGGGGAGAGCTGCTGCAGAAAGAGAACAGAGAAAGGGGAGAGCTGCTATAAAATGTGAGTGAAGGAGAAAGGGGATGTCATGACACCTAAGATGTCACTGGTGCTGCCTATCGGGGGCACTTGCATAAATCTAGGGAGTGCAGAAACAAGGCTCGCCAAGCTCAAGGACCTTAAACTAATGCAGTTCAGGACCTGGCACTGAGCAGTCACTTCACCAGGGGGCGGAGCCACCGCATGTGAATGCAGGGACACTGACCACACAGGGTGCAGTCAAGGCAAAGCGTTTCGGCTGCATTTGGCCTTTATAATTAAAAACGATACAGGAGTGTCAGGGATTCGTGGGAATCCTGTGGATATTTAGTGAGGCACGTCTCAGTATTGTCACTTTCACAAAAGTATGGGGCGTTAAAAGAGGAAAAACCCCAATGGTAAATAAGCCAGGGGACTTTAAGTTGAGTGCCTAGTTTATTTTTATTACTTCATGGTGTGGGACCCTACTACGGCACCTTCCTTAGTAGTTAGTGCACACAGTTCTCTACTCACACAGGGTGCAGAGCACAAACAGAAAACGTAGTCAAGGAGAGCCGAGGGTCAAAGCCAGGAGGGAGCAATGTACCGAAGGATAAGACACAGAGTAAACAGGGACAAGCCATGAGTTCTGATTACCAGGAGAGACAGAGCAGTACAAAGCAGAATGCAAAGGCAGCAGTCAGGGAACAGAACCAAGTCATACACAGCAAGACACACAAGCACAGAGGCACAACGTAAACCTGGGTCAGCAACCACAAGCCGAGTATACAGACGTGTCACCGACACACAATCCAGGAACTGCCAACGCTAAATGGCCACCCCAGAACCAAAGAGGTGGACTAAAATTAACCCTGACCTGACCAGGATGGAGGCAGCACCATCCTGTCCAGAGTCATGACAGGGGACAGCTTCTGCAGAAAAAGGAAAAGAGAACAATAGAGAGGAGAAAACTGCTGCATAGAGAGAGAGCTGCTAAAAATGACCAGAGACTTGGAAGAGCTGCTGCAATTGTAGAGAAGGAGAAAGTGGAGAGTTGCTGTAAAAGGAGAGTGCAGGAGAAAGGGGAGAGCTGCTGCACAACATTAGGAAGAGAGAGGGAAAAGCTACTGCAAAGCTAAGAAAAGAGAGAGCTGCTATATAAAGAGTATAGTGAACGCTGCTAGAAATGACAAGAGAAAGGGGAGAGCTGCTGCACAACATTAGGAAGAGAGAGGGAAAAGCTACTGCAAAGATAAGAAAAGAGAGAGCTGCTATATAAAGAATATAGAGAACGCTGCTAGAAATGACAAGAGAAAGGGGAGAGCTGCTGCCCAAACTTAGAAATAGGGACGAGCTGCTGTAAAGATAGAGAACGAGAAAGGAGAAACCTGCTGCAAAGTGACAGAAATGAGGAAGCTGCTAGAAATGATGCGAGGGGAGGGCTGCTGCAAAACTCCTCCAGTGGCCACTGTGGCATGAGAACTTCCTCTGAGGCCATGAGCCGACTGTAAAAAAGTGGCTGTGATCAGGATCCTTTATTAATGACTGGTTTACACGGCACAATCATGGCTGGTAAATGACTGCCGATTGACCAGAATTCTATATGCACAGAATGATCATTAATAGTTCTGTGCACATGAACCGTCATTGTTCTTGGCAGCTCATCTGCTGTTTACACACGACGATGTGCTGTGGATAACAATAATTGTAAAGCTGGCTTACAAAATAGTTGCACTAGACAAATTATGGTTTTACCAGCCTGTTTAGTTGGGCCAATAATCTGGAGTGAGTTTTCTTATGAACTTGCGTTTCCCAATTATCAACCCATCCAAATAAGTTCCTGATGAAGCCGATTGACACATTCCGTAAATATACTGATCGTGTGAGGTAAACCCTAATCACATGGGAGACCCAACAAGCTCTAGTTATTTGTTGTTAGTCACTACATATGAACGTGGGAGGTTGCCAATATTCACCCTGCAGTGTTTGTGCCAAAAAAGTCAGAAAAAAATTGTAATTGACTAAAGTGGACTTTGTGGTTGGTAACAATTCTTTAACATGAGATTTTCATCTTCTTTGGTTCTAGTTTGCCCTCCAAACACTCATTATGGACTCATTACTGGCTGTGATACAACCTGTAGCAGTCCTTTCTACCAGGGGAAACTCTGTACCTACCATGAATATTATGGCTGTAGATGTGATTCCGGGCTTATCCCATCCCCTGCAGGCTGCGTCAAGCCTGAAGATTGCGAAGGAAAATGTGAAGCTAACATGCACTATGAGCCTAATGCATCCACCTGCCAACCAAACTGTGAAGAAGGACATAGCCCTGATATCTGTGACACTGCTCATTCATGTGTCTGTGATGACGGCTATATATTTTCTAAACGTTTAGTCCCTTGTTGATTATTGCCATGAAATGTTAGATTAATTTGTTAGTAGCTTCAGCATGTATCTGTATATTATCATATGTGTGAGCATTATAAGGGTATTTGTAAAAGAGCCATGAAGTAGAATAGACCCTCAAAGACGAAGTAGAATAGACCCTAGAAGACCAAGTAGAATAGACCCTAGAACACCATATAGATTAGGCCCTAGAAGACCAAGTAGAATAGACCCTAGAAAGTCAAGTAGAATAGACCTTAGAAGACCAAGTAGAATAGATCCTAGAAGACCAAGTAGAATAGACCCTAGAAAACCTATTCAATACCATGTTAATGACTTTCTATAAAAACCCCTCTTTCTGCCACTCATCTAGGACAGGGTGGATCAGAAATGAATATTTGGGCAAGTTTAGATGGAGTTGGCATGAATATTGCCTACAGCGTCGTTGATCACTCTGAATGGTCTACTGACACCAAGTCTTCCCCATTTTCAGTTTAGGAAATTAGGAAGAAGTATAGGAAGAAACCACTTAATCAGTTCAATCCTCCTATGTACATAATCCCACACCATTCATTAAGCAGCCTTGCAGCAAGGTGTGGGCTGTGGTTCCAGGGTATGGTAAATTTTTGCAGAGTTGATAATAAACTAGCACTTGATGACGTCGTAAAATCATTACCTTCTTTGTTTATGCAACATGAAACATAATAGACAATATAAACTTAAAGACTCCGGTTTATCTTGTTTATCTTGTGTGATGTTGAATAAATAAAGAAGATAATGTTTTTACGACGTCCTCGAGTTCTGGTTTATCATCAACCCTGTAACTCTAAGAAGAATCCCTGTTATATTCAGTATGTGGATGATTCTGTCACTTATTTCTGTGATCTCGTCTTATAATCCAGAATTATTCTGATTCCAATCTATGTAACAACAATAAAACAGTAAATATGAAGTGTGATGAAGATGTGGATATTATTGGGTTTACAAAGAAGGAAATGTCCAGATTCTTCTGGTTCATATCCCACTGATAGAGATGATTGACTTTATTCAAGGCGAAGTGAAACTTCTACAATTAAAAAGACATTTGTAGGAAACGTTTGCACAATTTATGGATAAGTAATCTATCTATTTCCAGTATATACATCCATAAATTGTGTGCAGCAAAACCATGACAAGGTCCTTCTTTTATCTGTTGAAAAACATTGGTGGAGCTCAGCCTTGCTCCTTGCTCCATGCCCAATATCCAGGCATTAGTGGTCATCAGTTATAATATACAGTATATCATCCAGATCAACAATTATATCAACTTAATCATTAACTTGGAAAAAAAAAAGATCCTTACTGAGATCGTCCTCCAGTTCAGGTTAGGGCAAATATTTCTTCACTATCAGTGCACATATCCTGGATGGGAGGAAGAAGGCTCCCGTCCGGGAAAAGAAGACCAATCTGGAGACTATAAAGAGTAAATAAGGACTGACTGAAACCAAAGCTTATAACTGGTGAGTTATTATGTCATCACTTTAGTAATATGTATCATTTACCTGGATGACATCAGACATCATCTCTCTTCTGTCTCTTGAATTGCAAAAATATTAATGTAGATAATATAACGCACCAGTAGAAAAATGCTGCAAATAAATGCAACAGAGTCCAGGCAAGTCTCAAAAAAAAGTTTTAAGTCAATATTCCTAGCGATGGATGGACTTTATAGTGGAAGTTGATTTTTTCTGTAAAAAAAGGCATGCGACTTTTTTTTTGCAGGCCAAAAAAATCGCACTGAAGCATTGATAAATAAAACCATTTTTTTATGTATGAAAATTGGGTGAACTCCATGAAGCATCTAATATTTGTGGCACCCCAGAGTCCGGTTGCCATAGTGACATTGCCTCCCTCTAAGGGGTGATGTCATGCCTGGAGGCAAGAGGGGGGTCCCCATGCCAGGTAACACAGTGTACATGACGATTCCTACTGCAGGTGAGAAAGGGGAACTTCCTTATAAATTCTGGCCAGCAGGTGGGGATAGTGAGTCAGTAAAAAGACAGCTGAGAGAGTAAACAAGAGAGTTGCTATGGAAACGGGAGCAGTTGGAGCTCATGACAAGACAGTTAGAGACGGTGGGAGTTGGTCTGTGGAGGGGGAAGGTACAGGAGCAGAGACAAGGGCTCTGGGGAGCTAAAATTGCGTATAGCTGACCCCAAAGCGAAGCGCTGATAAAAAAGGACACCAAAGTCCTTGGCTGGGCAAGAGATTTATGCCCTGACAGCCAAATCTGGAGTGCAGGGTGTGACGAACAGCCCACCGCCGTTCGTCTACTTACGGGCGACACTAACGGGGGTCCCGCTGCCACCAAAATGCGACGGACAGCGGACCCTGTGTCACCACTATGTCACGATCCCACCACTGACACCGGTGTATCAGCGGACGGAGGGACGTGACACAATGCCGGCACACGGCTATCACAGGCGCAGTGGGGCTTATCTTAGTTATCCCACCGCTGCCACCAATATGTGACGAACAGCCCACCGCCGTTCGTCTACTTACGGGCGACACTAACGGGGGTCCCGCTGCCACCAAAACGCGACGGACAGCGGACCCTGTGTCACCACTATGTCACAATCCCACCACTGACCCGGGTGTATCAGCGGACGGAGGGACGTGACACAATGCCGGCACACGGCTATCACAGGCACCGTTGGGGCTTATCTTAGTTATCCCACCACCGGCACCATGTGACAAAAATATCCAGCAAGCTAATCTCGCTCTACAATTTGCCGCAGGGGGAGTTTAATTTGGATGCCCCACCACTGCTATCAATCTTCCAAGTTCTGCGGGGATTTGTGTATATCCCACTTTCCCAGTTCCACTTTGGAACTCGCAGCTCTCCGGCGCCCCCCTTACCCTCAGGTCAGTCAGGGAACTGCACCTAGGATAATTAGTCGCCGGACGGGCTGCCTGTTGTGAACCGGCAATTAGGCTTCTGCAGTAAGGGAATTATCAATGCTGTGGCTGAAGCCCCTTACTCAGCAATATAAGACCCTTCTAGACTGCCAGCAAGCCGTAATAGCCGTACACAACGCGCTGCCACCAGTCACGGTTACTTAATTCACAGTGTTAAATTAAGAGGGTCCGTGGCAAACCCCTTGAATTAGTAGCGATTATCTATCAAAGGCGTATAGTTCGATTCTTAGAGCATGGAGACAGATCTAAATAATTTCATTTATTTTCCGAAAGAGGACAGTGATTACAGATAAAAGTTGCTATAAAATTGAGACATAAAATATGTACAGTACAGGTATAAAATAAAAGTGGAGAAAACAAAGAGATTACACTCACAGTTCCATATTGTTCCTTAGGCAGACCATGCGGCTTTAAGGGGGGAGGAGCCACACGTCTCCATTCATCTGGAGTTCTTGTCAGCACCGACTCTGCAGCTGTTCTGAGCTGGTTTGCCCAGGAAATGCCTTATAGACTTTCCTATGTGACATCACAGAGAGGTGCATTCTGGGTTGATCCCACCTCTCTTATCCAAGTTATGTTTTGGCTACAAAACTTAGATTAGCTATAACTTTATGGGAGAAGCTGGTATGGACTCATCAGTGGTATCATGTTTCCCAGCGTAATGAGCCCATCAAGAAAACATCAAACATCTATGCGATATGACCGTCCATTTGGGCGCAAATCATATCTCAGGTTCTGGACATCCGAGAGTTTTGCAACAGGCACCACAGCGAAGCTGGGTCTGCTCGGATCGCAGAAATATGATTTTTATATCTCTGCTTGGTACGGTTTTCGCAGGGCAGGCTCTTATAGTTTTATTCAAACCTCTTTGTTTCAAACAAAGAACCATCCCGCACTTTTTTCTCTCAGCTGTGGAGAGGAAACAAATGGTTGTAACAGCAGGGGGTCTCCTATTACTAGTGCGAACACAGGCTGTAGAGGAGGGGGGTGGCACTGCTCTGTGTGTGTGTGAAGGGAGGAGGGGTGAAGCTGCAGAGCTAGCAGCCTGGATTGTCATAGGTGCCGGATCTTTCTGGAAAGTTACAACAGAAAACATCATATTTTGTAGACAAAACCCCATACCTCACAGACATTGTACATCACACCTCCCCCCTTAAGAGGGCGCTAAGGAGGCATTACCTCTCGGTAATCGGCCATGCGCACCACAGCGGGTTCGCCCCGGCGGGACAACCCATCGGCATTGCCGTTTTCGCTGCCCTTCCTGTGTTTTACAGTAAAATCGTACTGTTGAAGGGCAAGGCTCCAGCGGAGCAATCTTCCATTGGTTCCGGACACTGTGTGCAACCAGCTCAGAGGGTTGTGGTCGGTTACCACCGTGAAGGCGCGCCCGTACAGGTAGGGCTGCAAACGTTGCAGTGCCCACACCATGGCCAGACACTCCTTCTCGATGGTCGAGTATGCCACTTCCCTCGGCAGAAGTTTCCGGCTCAGGTACAACACGGGGTGCTCTTGGTTCCCCGAGTCGACCTGGCTAAGCACAGCACCGAGGCCAAACTCGCTGGCGTCGGTCTGTACCAGAAACGGGCGACTGCTGTCGACTGCTCTCAACACTGGAGAGTTGCACAGGGCTGCTTTCAAAGCTTGGAAAGCCGCCTCACAGTCATCTGTCCAGTTGACTGTTTGGGGTAGCCTCTGCTTGGTGAGGTCAGTCAAGGGTTTGGCAAGGGCGCTATAGTCCTGTACGAACCGCCTATAGTACCCTGCAGTGCCCAAGAAGGACTTCACCTGTTTCTTGGTCCTGGGGGTGGGCCAGGACACGATTGCGTCCACTTTTCCTGGCTCCGGACTCATGGAACCCCCGCCTACCCGGTGCCCCAGGTAGTGGACCTTGTGCATGCCTATCTGGCACTTCCCCGGCTTGATGGTCAGGCCTGCCTGGTGAAGACGCTTGAGCACCTCCTGGAGGTGCTGAAGGTGTTCCTCCCAGGTGGAACTGAAGACGGCAATATCGTCTAAGTACGCCACTGCGTACTCCTCCAGTCCCCGAAGCAGGTGGTTGACCATCCGCTGGAAAGTGGCAGGGGCATTCTTCATGCCGAAGGGCATGACCGTGGACTCGTACAGTCCAAAGGGGGTGATAAAGGCGGATTTCTCCTGCGCCTCAGGGCTCAGGGGAATCTGCCAGTATCCCCGACTCAAATCCATGATGGATATGTAGTTGGCGTTTGTCAACCGCTCGAGCAGATCCTCGATGCGCGGCATCGGGTGGGCATCAGAGGTTGTGATGGCGTTGAGCCCCCTGTAGTCCACGCAGAACCGGGTGGTTCGATCCTTTTTAGGCACGAGGACTACAGGTGAAGCCCACGCACCTTTTGACCGTCGAATCACTCCCAGCCTTAACATCTCATCGACCTCTTGGCGCATGACTTGTTGCACCGTTTCAGAGATCCGATAAGGTGTTCGCCGTAATGGGGCATGATTCCCGGTGTCCACCTCATGAACCGCTAACTCCGTCCTCCCAGGACGGTTGGTGAACACGGGCCGGAAGAGTTCCAGGGTGGCCATCAACTGCAACCGCTGGGACACGGTGAGCGAACCACTTATCTCCATGTCCTCGATGGACCCATTGGCCTTGGCCTGGGCCAGCATGTCCAGGAGGGAATCTTCCTCCCCATCCTCTGGCAGATTGCAGACCGGTAGGATGCAAGCTTCACGTTCGTAGTGCGCCTTCAGCATGTTGACGTGAAAGGCCTTGCGCCTACCCCGAGCATGGTCAAGCGTGACCACGTAGGTGACCGGGTTGAGCTGTTGGTGGACGACGTATGGGCCTTCCCAGGCTGCCTGAAGCTTATCCGTTGGTACGGGGACCAGCGCCCACACCTTTTGACCCACCTGGTAGGTCCGCTCCCGGGCGTTCTGGTCGTACCAGTGCTTCTGGTCAGCCTGAGCCTGCGTCATGTTGTCATGCACCAACTGCGTCAAGGTCTGCATCTTGTCACGGAAGCGCATGACATAATCCACGATGGACACTTCTGTGGGGTTTGGCTCATCTTCCCAGGATTCTCTTATCAACCCAAGGGGTCCCCGGACTCGCCTGCCATACAGGAGCTCGAAGGGGGAGAACCCGGTCGAGGCCTGCGGAACTTCTCTGTAAGCGAACAGCAGGTGTGGGAGGTACCGCTCCCAGTCGCGCCCTTGGGTCTCAACCAGTATGCGGAGCATCTGTTTGAGGGTACCGTTGAAACGTTCACACAAACCGTTAGTCTGTGGGTGATACGGACTCGATACCAGCTGCGTCACCTGCATTTTCTCACAGAGAGCCTCCATTAGGCGAGACATGAATTGGGGCCCGTGATCGGTAAGCATCTCCCTGGGAAATCCTACTCTCGAAAAGATGGTCACCAGTGCGTCAGCCACCTTATCTGCCCTGGTTGAAGACAGAGCTACTGCCTCTGGGTACCGGGTAGCGTAGTCTACCACGGTGAGAATGTATCGCTTTCCGGAGCTGCTGGGGACGGACAGCGGTCCTACAATGTCCACCGCGATTCTCTGGAAAGGCTCCTCTATCACCGGCAAAGGAATAAGGGGAGCCTTAAGAGCAGGCCCCGCCTTACCCACTTTTTGACAGGTGGCACAGGAGCGGCAGTAGTGTGTTACATCTGTCCCCATCTTGGGCCAATAGAAGTGTTGAGACAGCCGTGCCTTTGTTTTGCTGATCCCCAAGTGTCCAGCGAGTGGAATCTCATGGGCAATCCGCAACAACTCAGTTCTGAACTGATAGGGGACGACCAGCTGTCTTTCCCTCAACCACTCCTTTTTAGGATCTCCGGGTACTGTCTCCCGGTACAACCTTCCTCGTTCCCAGAACACCCTCTCCTTATCAGACTTGGAGGTGGGCGTCTCGGCGAGACCTCTCAATTTCTCCAGGCTGGCATCTGAGTGCAGAGCAGCCTGGAACTCCATGCTGGAGGCTGCCAGAAGTGACGTCAGGGTCCCCTCTTTACTGGGACCCTCTGGAACCGGCTCTGGGTTCACCTCTGGTTCAGTCTCTCCTGTAGCAGCAGAGGGTCCAGAAGACAGTGCGTTACCTGCGATCTGGGCACTCTGACTGCGTGTGACAGCTGCTATGTATGCTGTCTCCCTGGGGATTTCTGCAGACCCACCAGCCGGTGCTGCCCTGGGCTCTCCCTCCCCATCCACCCCCAACACTTTAGGAGCAGTGCTACTTATGGGCCAGTTACCTTCCTCGGTGGCACTGGTCAGCTGCATGGCATTACCTTCCTCATGGTCCCCATGCACCTCCCCATTCTCTTGAGCACCGTTGCTTGCTCCTGCCAGGGGTTCCTCAGCCGTCTCACTCCGCAGAGTGACGGGGCTGAGCACCTCGGTACCTGTGGACACATCTACCGTTTCAAAGAAAGGGTTAACGGGTTCAGTCGGCACAGATACATCAACATCATCATTCCTAGGAAAAGAATGGTTATCAGTTTGCTTTGGTACAATCACATCAGCATCATACCTTGGGAAAGAATGGTTGTTAGTTGCATCATTACTCATCAAGGCATTAGCAGGTAACACATTCAGTTTCCCATCATCAACATCATCAGGGTTAACGTTACCCTTATTATCAGTTTGGGGAAGGGTGTCAGGGACATAGTATGCAACCATCCTCCCCAAGTCAGTCCCCAATAAAACATCAGTGGGCAAATTTTCAGACACTCCCACCTCCCTCAACCCGCTCCCGGCACCCCAGTCAAGAAAAACTCGTGCCACTGGCAAGGGACAACGGGTGCCTCCAATCCCGGTGACAGTCAGGGTTTTCCCCTCAACAAACTCTTCAGGGGCCGCCAGTCCAGGACGGATGAGGGTTCGTTCAGCCCCGGTGTCCTTGAGGCCTGTAGCAAGACGGGCCCCCACCTGAACAGGTTGAACGTTGTCGTCAGCCCTCCCAACCACACCTCCCACCAAAAGAACAGAGGCGTTGGGCCCGGGGGCCTTGGCTGGGGGGTTCTTCGGCCTATTCGGACAGGTGTAAGAGAAGTGACCAGGCCGCTGGCAGTGGTGACACAGGCGACTGTCAGTAGCCGGCCTGTTGTTGGCAACAGGGACAGGGCCTCCGGAGGGACGGCCAGCTGGGGCATTGGGGTTGGTTGCTGGCTTACCCCCTTTCCAGCTGGTGGTGACTGGCCTCCGCGTCT
This sequence comes from Dendrobates tinctorius, assembly GCF_039654945.1. Taxonomy (NCBI): domain Eukaryota; kingdom Metazoa; phylum Chordata; class Amphibia; order Anura; family Dendrobatidae; genus Dendrobates; species Dendrobates tinctorius. The sequence continues at coordinate 31,186,661 of NW_027361696.1, read as the reverse complement.
CGGGCTTCCGGTTGGCCTCGTGGTTGTCGGCGATCTGCGCCGCTTTGTCCGCGTTCGTTGGTTCGCGGTCCAGGATGAACTGTCGGACCTCAGCTGGGCAGAGATGCAGGAACTGGTCTTTGATCATCAGGTCCCGTAGCTGCTCAAAGGTTTCAACGGACAGTCCATGGATCCACTGGTCAAAGTGGGTCCTGAGTCCTTGCACCACATCACTGTAGCTATCGTGTGGGCCACGTTGGAGGTGTCGGAACTTCTTTCGGTATACCTCAGGTGTCAGCCGGTATTTGGCGATCAGCGCCTGCTTTATGGCGTCATAGTCGTCATCGGCTTCTGGCGGAAGAGAAGCAAATGCCTCCAGGGCTTTGCCTTTTAGCCCTGGGGTCAAGTACCTTGCCCATTGGTCTCTAGGCAGCTGGTACTGTCTGCAGGCTTTCTCAAAGGCTCGCAGGAACGTGTCCAAGTCCCCATCCTTTTCCATCACGGGAAAATGCTCTGGCCGGGGTTTAGGAGTCTGGACGCTGCTGGGCTCACGGCTTCGGGCTGTGGGGGCATTCCACCCCCGCTGGAGCATCTCCAGCTCATGGGCCCTCTGAGCTTCTGCATGGCGCTCAGCTCTCTCAGCCTGGGCTTGACGCTCGACCCTCTCAGCCTCAGCTTGGCGCTCACGTTCGGCTTGGGCCTCCTGCCGATATTGCTGGATCAGCCTCACCCGCCCATCCCTGTCTTCGGCGGGGAGTTCGTCCAAGGCCATTTGCAGATAGGGGTCCACCCCGTTCTGGTTGAATGTGGGGCCAGCGCTCAGGAGTGGAGCCTCTGCTGCAGCCCCATGGCAACTTGGGCCAACTTCTGCGCTCGCTGGATTCTGGTCGTTGTCCAGCTGCACTAGAGCCGCGATCATTTGATCTTTGGTTCCGCCTGCGGCGTCTATGCCTCGGTACGTGCATAACCCAGCAAGGGTGTCCTTTTTCTGCTTCTGATACCACTCCACTGTCATCGCCGCCATGGTTGCCAAATAAAAGATAGAAAAAGAAAAACGAAGAAACGGGAGGGGGATACTTGCAAGTACACACTAATGTCTCAGGACTAGTAACCACTGAGTCTGTTCTCCAAAACCTATGATGCAGGATTCCCGCAGTAACCGTGCAGGTTTTTAGTAAGAGGAATGATTGCTCAAACCAAATCACTAATGCTCTAGGATTATCCCACCGCTCTGCCACCAATATGTGACGAACAGCCCACCGCCGTTCGTCTACTTACGGGCGACACTAACGGGGGTCCCGCTGCCACCAAAACGCGACGGACAGCGGACCCTGTGTCACCACTATGTCACGATCCCACCACTGACACCGGTGTATCAGCGGACGGAGGGACGTGACACAATGCCGGCACACGGCTATCACAGGCGCAGTGGGGCTTATCTTAGTTATCCCACCGCTGCCACCAATATGTGACGAACAGCCCACCGCCGTTCGTCTACTTACGGGCGACACTAACGGGGGTCCCGCTGCCACCAAAACGCGACGGACAGCGGACCCTGTGTCACCACTATGTCACAATCCCACCACTGACCCGGGTGTATCAGCGGACGGAGGGACGTGACACAATGCCGGCACACGGCTATCACAGGCACCGTTGGGGCTTATCTTAGTTATCCCACCACCGGCACCATGTGACAAAAATATCCAGCAAGCTAATCTCGCTCTACAATTTGCCGCAGGGGGAGTTTAATTTGGATGCCCCACCACTGCTATCAATCTTCCAAGTTCTGCGGGGATTTGTGTATATCCCACTTTCCCAGTTCCACTTTGGAACTCGCAGCTCTCCGGCGCCCCCCTTACCCTCAGGTCAGTCAGGGAACTGCACCTAGGATAATTAGTCGCCGGACGGGCTGCCTGTTGTGAACCGGCAATTAGGCTTCTGCAGTAAGGGAATTATCAATGCTGTGGCTGAAGCCCCTTACTCAGCAATATAAGACCCTTCTAGACTGCCAGCAAGCCGTAATAGCCGTACACAACGCGCTGCCACCAGTCACGGTTACTTAATTCACAGTGTTAAATTAAGAGGGTCCGTGGCAAACCCCTTGAATTAGTAGCGATTATCTATCAAAGGCGTATAGTTCGATTCTTAGAGCATGGAGACAGATCTAAATAATTTCATTTATTTTCCGAAAGAGGACAGTGATTACAGATAAAAGTTGCTATAAAATTGAGACATAAAATATGTACAGTACAGGTATAAAATAAAAGTGGAGAAAACAAAGAGATTACACTCACAGTTCCATATTGTTCCTTAGGCAGACCATGCGGCTTTAAGGGGGGAGGAGCCACACGTCTCCACTCATCTGGAGTTCTTGTCAGCACCGACTCTGCAGCTGTTCTGAGCTGGTTTGCCCAGGAAATGCCTTATAGACTTTCCTATGTGACATCACAGAGAGGTGCATTCTGGGTTGATCCCACCTCTCTTATCCAAGTTATGTTTTGGCTACAAAACTTAGATTAGCTATAACTTTATGGGAGAAGCTGGTATGGACTCATCAGTGGTATCATGTTTCCCAGCGTAATGAGCCCATCAAGAAAACATCAAACATCTATGCGATATGACCGTCCATTTGGGCGCAAATCATATCTCAGGTTCTGGACATCCGAGAGTTTTGCAACAGGCACCACAGCGAAGCTGGGTCTGCTCGGATCGCAGAAATATGATTTTTATATCTCTGCTTGGTACGGTTTTCGCAGGGCAGGCTCTTATAGTTTTATTCAAACCTCTTTGTTTCAAACAAAGAACCATCCCGCACTTTTTTCTCTCAGCTGTGGAGAGGAAACAAATGGTTGTAACAGCAGGGGGTCTCCTATTACTAGTGCGAACACAGGCTGTAGAGGAGGGGGGTGGCACTGCTCTGTGTGTGTGTGAAGGGAGGAGGGGTGAAGCTGCAGAGCTAGCAGCCTGGATTGTCATAGGTGCCGGATCTTTCTGGAAAGTTACAACAGAAAACATCATATTTTGTAGACAAAACCCCATACCTCACAGACATTGTACATCACACAGGGGACTGCAAGTTCTTTGGCCACACTGAACACTTGAAGGCACGGCAGCAGACCAAGAGCCTGGGGCTAACAGTGAACAAGACAGTGCCTGTGATATAGGCTCACGCTGTCAGCCATACAGGTTAGCAATCATCACGCAGGAGAGGGTCGCAGCTTAGCTACAAGCAGCAGAGACATGAAAAGAGAGCGCAGAAGGAAGGTCCCCAACCACACCTGGCAGGCTGGATCCTCTGAATGCCCCAGGCAAGCTGGACTCAATCCATCATCTGTGTGTGGTACCCCAGATTCCATTTACGTTCAAGTAAAAGGTAAAGAAAACCGCACCTCCCTGTGTCCTTCACTTTTCCTCTGCACCCCAAAGTTCACCGCCATATGAACAATTAAATATATTTGCCCTGGGGCCCCGCTCTACCCGTGGGGAGCTGAACCATCTTTGCTGCGTCACCAACAGCCCCAGTGGACCAAAACCGCAACGTCAGCCGCCCATTGCCGAACACCATGGCTGGCGCCACGACCAAACACCACATAATTGTCCTCTATTTTTAATTACTGGACGCTCAGAGCCACGGACCGGGTCACTGCCACCGTGACATCCCCTTTAAAGAACCTGACCGTCCCGGTACTGAGTAACCTAAGGCTCTGTGGGGTGCTCCAAACTTGGCGTCATGAACAGGATTATCGAGCCTAGCAAAGCTGGGTACTAGGAGCCCGGCAAAGCAGGATACTATGTGCCAGAGACATTATTAAATTGTGTGCTAGAGACTTTAATGAGCTTTCAAATAACCGCCATAACTGCGTCATACAGTGTGTGCGAGCACAGAGGGGTGTGCCATCGTGGGCGGAGCCAGAAAGAGAGCATGACGTGAAGCCCTGCCTGCGCTCTGATGTCAGTGGGCGAAGTGAAGCTGGAGCTGCGCTCTATGGTGAGTGAGTGAAAAGCATGAAGATCCGATTTGGAGACAAGGAGGCGCTCAATCCAGCCTGTCAGAGAGCAGCTGTTGACAACGGTAAAGGTAAACGGAGCTTGGCTGCGGTTCACTGAGGGAGGAAGAAAATGCCCAACTTGGGTGGAGATTCAGCGGCGGTAGCAGCTGCAGCCTCCCTAATGCCGCTATCAATGCCATATATACCAGGAGCGGCCTGGTTGCTGCAGTACTCAGGGGAGTTGCACACCCTGAGCGATTTTAAGGAAAGACTATGTAGTTTGTTCAAAATGTACCCCCTGTTTGAGAGTCAAAAAGTCAGTATCCTCATTGGCCAGTTAACTGGTGCGGCCCAGAGGGAAGTAAAGTCCTGGCCGGACACTGATAAAGAAACTGTCAAACAAATCTTGGCCAGACTGAAGGACACTTTTGACACCGCACTGCAGCAGAGAAAAAAATGAGATTCTTTGGATGCAAACAAAGGGTGCAGGACAGTATACGGGACTATGCCCTTAACCTTCAGGACGCGCTACGGGCCGTAAAGCAGGTTGACCCTGAGAGCATGCAAGATGAAGATAATTGCTAATGGAGCAGTTTATAGAGGGACTCCAGTCTAACAATCAAAGGACACAACTGTGCATAATGGCCCTACAAAATCCTGAACTGGACTTTGCACACTTTAACCCCTTTCTGACATATGACGTACTATCCTGTCCATGGTACCCGGGCCCCTATGACCGGGGACGGGATAGTACGTCATTGAGATCAGCAGCACCCCTAGGGGGGGGCACCGTTGATCGCGGCCGGGTGTCAGCTGATTATCACAGCTGACACCCGGCACTATGTGTTAGTGGTGGTCACGGACCACCCCCGAAACATTAACCCCGGCACACTGCGATCAAACATGATCGCAGTGTACCGGAGGTTTAGGGAAGCAACAAAAGGGAGGGGGCTCCCTCCGTGCTTCCCTGAGACCCCTGCAGCAGCGCGATGTGCAGCGCTGCTGCGGGAGCCTCCTTCCTTGCAGGTCCCCGAATCCAATATGGCCGCGTGGGCCTTCGGGGGCCTGCAGGGAGGCGGCTTCCTTTGTGCCTGCAGAGAGCAGGCATGAGGAAGCCTGCTTCACTGCCTGTCAGATCGCTGATCTGTCACAGCGCTGTGTGACGTGTCAGATCAGCGATCTGACACAAGACAGTGATGTCCCCCCCGGGAGAAAGTAATAAAGTGTAAAAAAAAAAAAAAAAAAAAAAAAAGTGTAAAAATAATTTATAAAAAAATCGCTAAATAAATGTAAAAAAAAAATTCCCTAATAAATTCATTTTTTGGAAATAAAAAAGCCCAAAACAATAAAAGTACACATATTTAGTATCGCCGCTCTATAAAACTGTCCTACTAGTTAACCCCTTTAGTGAATCCCTTAAAAAATAAAAATAAAAAACAAAGCAAAAAATAATGCTTTATCATCATACCGCCGAACAAAAAGTGCAATAACGCACGATCAAAAAGACTGATATAAATAACCATGGTACCGCTGAAAACATCATCTTGTCCCGCCAAAAATGAGCCATGACACAGCATCATCAGCAAAAAAATAAAAAAGTTATAGCTCGCAGAATGAAGTGATGCAAAAATAATTATTTTTTATATAAAATGGTTTATATTGTATAAAAGCGCCAAAACATTAAAAAATGACATAAATGAGGTATCTCTGTAACTGCAACTGACCCGAAGAATAAAAAACTGCCTTATCAATTTTACTGGATGCGGAACGGTGTAAACGCACCCCCAAAAGGAATTCATGAAATGCTGGTTTTTGTTGATTCTGTGACCCAAAAATCAGAATAAAAAGTGATCAAAAATGTCATGTGCCCCAAAATGGTACTAATAAAAATGTCAACTCATCCCGCAAAAAATAAGACCTCACATGACTCTGTGGGCTAAAATACAGAAAAATTATAGCTTTGAAAATGTGGTTATGCAAAAACTATTTTTACAATAAAAAGCGTCTTTTAGCGTGCGACAGCTGCCAAACATAAAAACCCGACATAAATAGTAAATCAAACCCCTCTTTATCACCCCCTTAGTTAGGGAAAAATAAAAAAAATTTAAAAAATGTATTTATTTCCATTTTCCCACTAGGGTTAGGGTTAGGGCTAGGGTTAACGTTAGGGCTAGGGTAAGGGCTGAGATTATGGTTAGGGGTGTGTTGGGGTTTGGGTTGGAGTTAGAATTGGGGGGGGTTTCCACTGTTTAGGCATATCACGTGCTCTCCAAACGCAACATGGTGTCTGATCTCAATTCCAGCCAATTCTGCGTTGAAAAAATCAAACGGTGCTCCTTCCATTCCAAGCTCTGTCATGCACCCAAACAGAGGTTTACCCCCAGATTTGGAGTATCAGCCTACTCAGGACAAATTGTACAACAACTTTTGAGGTGCAATTTCTCCTGCTACCCTTGGAAAAATAAAAAAAATGGGGGAAAAATATCATTTTTGTGGAAAAAAATATTTTTTTTTTTATTTTTATGTTTCTACGCTATAAACTTCTGTGAAGCACTTGGGGGTTCAAAGTGCTCACCACACATCTAAATAAGTTCCTTGGGGTGTCTGGTTTCCAACATGGGGTCACTTGTGGGGGGTTTCCACAGTTTTGGCACATCAGGGGCTCTCCAAAGGCAACATGACACCCGCAGACCATTCCATCAAAGTCTGCATTCCAAAACGTCACTACTTCCCTTCCAAGCCCTGACATCTGCCTATACAGTAGTTTTCTCCCACATATGGGACATCAGCATACTCAGGACAAATTGGACAACAACTTTTGGGGTCCAATTTCTCCTCTTACCCTTGGGAAAATAAAATAATTGGGGACTAAAAGATCATGTTTGTGAAAAAAATATGATTTTTTTATTTTCACGCCTGGGCATTATAAACTTCTGTGAAGCACTTGGGGGTTCAAAGTGCTCACCACACATCTAGATAAGTTCCTTGGGGGGTCTAGTTTCCATAATGGTGTCATTTGTGGGGGGTTTCCACTATTTTGGCACATCAGGGGCTTTCCAAACACAACATGACGTCCGATCTCAATTCCAGCCAAAAAAGTCAAATGGCGCTGCTTTCCTTCCGAGCTCTTCCATGCACCCAAATAGTGGTTTACCCCCACATGGGGGGTATCAGCGTACTCACGACAAATTGCACAATAACTTTTGGGGTCCTGTTACCCTTGGGAAAATAAAAATTGGGCGTGAAAAGATCATTTTTGTGGAAAAAGTATGATTTCTTAATTTTACGGCTGGACGTTATAAACTTCTGTGAAGACCTTGAGGGCTCAAAATTCTCACCACACAGCAAGATAAGTTCCTTGGGGGAGTCTAGTTTCCAAAATGTTGTCATTTGTGGGGGGTTTCCACTCTTTTGGCACATCAGGGGCTTTCCAAACGCGACATGACGTCCGATCTCAATTCCAGCCAAAAAGTCAAATGGTGCTGCTTCCCTTCCGAGCTCTGCCATGCGCCCAAATAGTGGTTTACCCCCACATGTGGGGTATCAGCATACTCAGGAAAAATTGCACAATAACCTTTGGGGTCCTGTTACCTTTGGGAAAATAAAAATTGGGGGTGAAAAGATAATTTTTGTGGAAAAAATATGATTTTTTAATTGTACGGCTGTACGTTATAAACGTCTGTGAAGCCCTTGGGGGTTCAAAGTGCTCACCACATATCTAGATAAGTTCATTGGTGGGTCTAGTTTTCAAAATGGGGTCACGTGTGGGGGGTTTCCACTGTTTAGGCACATCAGGAGCTCTCCAAACATGACATGGTGTCCAATTTGAATTCCAGCCAATTTTGCAGTGAAAAAGTCAAGCGGCGCTGCTTCCCTTCTGAGCTCTGCCATGCACCCAAATAATGGTTTACCACATGTGGGGTATCAGCGTACTCAGGACAAATTGCACAATAACTTTAGCAGTCCAATTTCTTCTGTTACCCTTGGTAAAATAAAAAAATTGGACCTGAATTAATTTTTTTTATGTGAAAAAAAGTTAAATGTTAATTTTTTTTAAACATTCAAAAAATTCCTATGAAGCACCTGAAGGGTTAATAAACTTCTTGAATCTGATTTTGAGTACCTTGCGGGGTGTAGTTTTTAGAATGGTGTGACTTTGGGTATTTTCTATCATATAGATCCCTTAAAGTGACTTCAAATTGTCAGGAGCCCCGCACTGCACTTGCTCACTGAGCCAGTGCGGGTCTCCTGAGTACAAAAAAAGTGCTCAAAGTTACCTGTGGAGCAGGGCAGCAGCGGTGACAATGCGTGCTTCAGAGAATCAGGACCAGAAGCACATGACTGCTGGGGGCGTGGCCTAAGCTCCACAGATCTAGGAGCTGCAGGGAAACTCCTAGAAAGGTAACTACAGGACAATGTTACCAAGGGGCATAGACAGAGACAGAAACCAGATGAAGCCAGGGTCAAAGCACAAGATAGCAATACAGTACCAAAGGGTTAGACAGAATGGATAGTCAGGACGTAGCAATAGGTCAGAAAACCAGAACGGGCAATAGATGGTACAATAGGGACAGATTGTAACGGAGTAACGATAGCCAAGCCAGGAGGTCAGAACCAGAGAAGACAATAGTACCAAAGCGAGAGACGGAGTACAGAGTGAGGGAACAGGCCGGGTCATACACGGGAAGCAAACAAGCAATGCAGAGTACACACACACCAGGGGTCAGACACACCAGAACAACAGTATAGCTGACAGAGAACCCTGGTAAAGAGTGAGTATAAATACCCCTCCCAGATCCAGAAAGAGGCCACGAACACTTAACCCTGTGAGTGCAGGGCAAGAACTCTGTTCAAACCATGACAGTACCCCCCTCTTAACGGGGGACCACTGGACTCCCAGGCTTGTCTGGGTATCTGGCGTGGAAAGCCCGCACCAGACGATCGGCATGCACCGAACTGGCCAGAACCCATGACCAATCCTCCAGAGAGTACCCCTTCCAGTGTATCAGATACTGGAGTCTCCGGCGCACCCACCGGGAGTCAACAATGCGCCCTACTTCATACTCCAGCTGCCCCTCTACCAGCACTGGCGGAGCATTTGATGAGGGATCCTCTCTCACCATCCCCACAGGCTTTAACAGGGACCTGTGGAAGACATCAGAAATTTTAAAGGAGGTGGGCAGCTGCAGTCGGCAGGCTACTGGGTTAACAACCTCCACAACTTTGTATGGGCCAATAAACTTGGGGCCCAGCTTTATAGATGGTATCTTAAGCTTGATACTGCAAATGCTGGACCTGGCCCCCTCCTCCTGTCAGAAAACTGCTTATAGTTTTCCTGGGCCTTGGAAATATTCCTCTGAACCTCCCTCCAAAGAATTCTAAGACATTGTGCCGCACCCTCAGCTCCAGGACAACCTGAATCCATGTGGGAAAACTCTCCAAAATGTGGGTTAAACCCATAGTTGACCTGAAAGGGAGACTTCCCAGTAGATTGACTCACACGACCGTTGAATGCAAACTCTGCCATGGGCAATACCTCACACCAGTCCTCCTGCCTGGAAGAGGCCAAGTATCTCAGAATGTGCTCCAACGATTGGTTCGTGCGCTCCGTCTGTCCATTAGACTCTGGGTGGTAGGCAGAGGAGAAGGACAATGAAATCCCCAGCTTTTTGCAAAAAGCCCTCCAGAACCTGGCTACAAACTGTACCCCTCTGTCTGACACCACATTCATAGGCACTCCAAGCAACCAAATTATATGCTGCATAGATAAGCGGGCCAGGGTTTCAGCAGATGGTAAAGCAGGGAGAGGTACAAAGTGAGCTTGTTTTGAAAACCTATCCACCACCACCACCCATATCACCGAGTTGCCCCTGGAAGGAGGAAGATTTGTGATAAAAGCCATGGACAAATGTGTCCATGGTCTATCCGGAATTGGCAAAGGCACCAATTCCCCGGCTGGCCGGACTTGAGAACTTTTAGAACGAGCGCACACCCCACATGCAGTCACAAACTTTTTAATATCTGTTACCATAGAGGGCCACCAGAAATCCCTCCCAATTGCCCCCCGGGTAGCTGCAATCCCTGGATGAGCACTCAACATAGAATCGTGAAATTCCTGCATAAGTCCGAGACAGAAACGTTCCGGTACAAACAATTTGCCCGAGGGTTTACCACCAGGAGCCCGAGCCTGGGCCTCCAAAATCCCTCTCTGTAACTCAGATGAGATTTCGGCCACCACTACTCCTGGCTGAAGACTACTCCTGGCTGAAGAATGGAGGAGGGAGGTTCTGGAGGGGACACCGAATCAAAGCTTTGGGATATGGCATCAGCCTTGATGTTTTTAGATCCCGGGCGGAATGTGATGGTAAACTGAAATCGAGAAAAAAAAAGCGCCCACCGAGCCTGTCTGGGGGTCAATCTCTTGGCAGACTCGATATAGGCCAAATTTTTGTGATCAGGGGTGACTGTAATGGGAAGAACAGCCCCCTCCAGGAAATGCCTCCATTCTTCAAAAGCCAACTTTACCGCCAACAACTCTCTATTGCCGATATCGTAATTTCTCTCGGCAGAGGAAAATTTTTTAGAGAAGAAGGCGCAAGGCTTCAGATTAGTAAGGGTAGGAGGGCCGTGAGACAAAACTGCCCCCACCCCTACTTCCGAGGCGTCAATCTCCACGACAAAAGGTCCTAACGGGTCGGGTTGTACCAATACAGGGGCTGAAGAAAAGCACTTTTTTAATGTCATGAAAGAATTTTTTGCAGCTACAGACCAATTTTTTACATCAGCTCCCTTGAGAGTGAGGTCCGTTAGAGGCTTTACCACCTGCAAGAAGCCCTTAATAAATTTCCTATAAAAGTTGGCAAAGCCCAAAAATCGCTGCAACCCTTTCAAGTCATGAGGCTGCACCCTCTCCATAACAGCCTGGACCTTCTTAGGATCCATGCGGAACCCCTCCCCTGACACAATCAACCCCAGAAAGGATACTTCTTGCATGAAAAATGAGCATTTTTCCAACTTGGCATACAAATGATTCTCCCTCAGTCTCATGAGAACCATTCGCAAATGGTGCAAGTGAGATTGACTGTCCACCGAGTACACCAAAATGTCATCCAAATAGATAACCACAAAGCGACCAATTAAATCAGAGAAAATTGCATTGATAAAATTCTGAAAAACAGCAGGAGCGATGGTGAGAGCAAAGGGCATAACCAAGTTTTCGAACAGCCCTTCAGTCGTCAGGAATGCTGTTTTCCATTCGTCCCCTTCCCGGACTCTTACAAGGTTATATGCCCCACGTAAATCCAGTTTAGAGAACCACTTGGCCCCAGTGAGTTGGTTACATAGATCAGGAATTAGGGGGAGAGGGTATGTATTTTTCACAGTAATTTTGTTTAATTCCCGAAAGTCGAGGCATGGCCGCAAACCACCATCTTTTTTCTTAACAAAAAAGAAGCCCGCTGCCACAGGTGAAACAGAAGGCCTAATATGCCCTTTGCGGAGACTCTCGGTAATGTACTCCTTCATGGCTAGACGTTCGGGCCCGGACAAATTGAACAGGCGAGCCTTGAGTAACTTGGCTCCAGGGACTAGATTAATGGCACAATCAAAGGGTTTATGTGATGGTAGCACCTCAGCTTCACTTTCAGAAAATACGTCTTCAAAATCTTTCTGGTACTCCGGAATACCTTCCATATCGACAGACGACACTGACACAGATTTTACTGGGGTGGCAAGAGTTGTCAAGTTACAACATAGACCGTTAGCCATACAACCCCACTGAATGATCTCCCCCGTGACCCAGTCAATAGTAGGATTGTGACGTTGAAGCCAAGGCATACCCAGTACCAGTCCAGCCGGCAGATTATTTATAACAAAACACCTTCATTTTTCAACGTGAGTGGAACCCACTTTCAGAGAAAAGGTATCAGTCATGAAACAAATTCCCTTCTGGGTGATAGGAGAAGAATCAATTGCCACGATTTTAACAGAATCTTTTAACCTGACTGTCCCTATCTCATGAAAAGTCACAACTTTGGCATCGATCAGACTAATAGAAGAACCACAGTCAACAAAGGCGGTAGTCCCACCTGGACCGCCTGTAAGTTCCAGTTCCACCTGAAGCACAATTTTAGTAAGTGAGGAAAAGGGTACCTGGGAGTCTGGGCAACCTCCTCGATTGTTACCCAGACTCAGTCGTTTTCCTGACGGCTTCAATGAAGAAGGGCAAGAAGGACAGTTCCTTCTCCAATGTCCAGGGGATCCACAGTAAAAGCACAATTGGTTGTTTCTTCGGTGTCTCCTCTCTTTTTCCTCCATTGACATGGCACCAACCTCCATGGGCTCAGGACTAGATGCAGAGTCTCTCAGATTGGAGAATAAAGGGGTCTCCTGCAGCATGACCCCTCTTGCCCGCAGCCTACGGTCCATGCGGACAGCCTGGATCATAGCGTCCTCCAAAGAATCCGGTGGAGGATGAAGGGCTAGGGCATCTTTCAAATGTTCGGACAGGCCTCTACAGAACAAAATCCAGAGGGCAGCATCATCCCAGGAATCCTCCGCTGCCCAGTGTCTGAAATCAGAGCAGAACCGTTCAGCAGAGTTCCTCCCCTGTGTCACACTCATCACCATATCCTCTGCCAGACACACTCTATCAGGCTCATCATAAATGTGCCCCAGAGCCTCAAAGAACAAATTCACAGACATACGTTCAGGAGCAGAGGAAGAGAGAGAGAGAAAGCCCATGCCTGTGGAGCCCCCCGAAGTAGGGAAATGACGACCCCCACCCTCTGGAACTCATCCCCGGAGGAGCGGGGCCTCAGAGAAAAAAAAGCTTGCATCCTTCTCTGAAAGACCTGAACTCCTTTTCATCCCCTGAGAAAAGGTTTGGCAATTTGACCGGAGATTCAGGGAATGCCAATGACACATCTCTACCCCCAGCACTAGGAGCCCCTGCAGCGACAGCCCTCTGCACAGTATCCACCAACTGTTGCTGTGTCTGGGCCATCGTGCGCTGTTCCACATTACGTTTGTGGAACATTTGGGTCAGGTGCTTGACCTGATCAGCCAAAGCTTGTATGGGATCAATGAGGATAACATTTTTTTTTTTTCTTCAGAGGAAAAAAAAACTGAAATGGTCAGCTATAATGTCAGGAGCCCCGCACTGCACTTGCTCACTGAGCCAGTGCGGGTCTCCTGAGTACAAAAACAGTGCTCAAAGATACCTGTGGAGCAGGGCAGCAGCGGTGATGATGCGTGCTTCAGAGTATCAGGACCTGAAGCACATGACTGCTGGGGGCGTGGCCTAAGCTCCACAGATCTAGGAGCTGCAGGGAAACTCCTAGAAAGGTAACTACAGGACAATGTTACCAAGGGGCATAGACAGAGACAGAAACCAGATGAAGCCAGGGTCAAAGCACAAGATAGCAATACAGTACCAAAGGGTTAGACAGAATGGATAGTCAGGACGTAGCAATAGGTCATAAAACCAGAACGGGCAATAGACTGTACAATAGGGACAGACTGTAACGGAGTAACGATAGCCAAGCCAGGAGGTCAGAACCGGAGAAGACAATAGTACCAAAGCGAGAGACGGAGTACAGAGTGAGGGAACAGTCTGGGTCATACACGGGAAGCAAACAAGCAATGCAGAGTACACGCACACCAGGGGTCAGACACACCAGAACAACAGTATAGCTGACAGAGAACCCTGGTAAAGAGTGAGCATAAATACCCCTCCTAGATCCAGAAAGAGGCCACGAACACTTAACCCTGTGAGTGCAGGGCAAGAACTCTGTTCAAACCATGACACAAATGTTATGTGGTCCCTAAAAATAAAATGGTGTTGTAAAAATGAGATATCGCTGGTCAACTTTTAACCCTTATAACTTCCTAACAAAAAAAAATTTTGGTTCCCAAATTGTGCTGATGTAAAGTGAACATGTGGGAAATGTTACTTATTAAGCTTTTTGTGTGCCATATCTCTGTGATTTAAGGGCATAAAAATTAAATTTGGAAAATTGCGAAATTTTCAAAATTTTCAAAATTTTCTCCAAATTTCTGTTTTTTTCACAGATAAACGCAAGTTATATGAATGAAATTTTACCACTAACATGAAGTACAATATGTCACGAGAAAACAATGTCAAAATCACCGGGATGTATCGAAGCGTTCCAGAGTTATCACCTCATAAAGGGACAGTGGTGAGGCTAGTTTCACACTTGCTTTTTTTTGCAGCGCGTTTTTCCCGCAAAAAAACGCATTGAAAAAACGCATACAAAAGCATACAACTGCTGCGTTTTTTTCAGCATTTTTATGAGCATGCATGAAAAAAACGCAGCGTTTTTATGCGTTTGTATGCGTTTTTAGTGCGTTTTTACCGCGTTTGCGTTTTTTCCAAACATTAGGTGGCCCCTCACACTAACCCAAACCATGACTTTACTAACCCTAACCCTAACCCTGACCCTAACCCTAACCCTAACCCTGACCCTAACCCTAACCCTGACCCTAACCCTAACCCTGACCCTAACCCTAACCCTAACCCTTAACCAAACCATACCCTGATCCTAACCCTAACCCTGACCCTGACCCTAACCCTAACCCTGACCCTAACCCTAACCCTGACCCTAACCCTAACCCTGACCCTAACCCTAACCCTGACCCTAACCCTAACCCTGACCCTAACCCTAACCCTAACCCTGACCCTAACCCTAACCCTAACCCTGACCCTGACCCTAACCCTAACCCTAACCCTGACCCTAACTCTAACCCTGACCCTAACCCTAACCCTAACCCTTAACCAAACCATACCCTGATCCTAACCCTAACCCTGACCCTAACCCTAACCCTGACCCTAACCCTTCCCCTGACCCTAACCCTAACCCTTAACCAAACCGTACCCTGATCCTAACCCTAACCCTGACCCTGACCCTAACCCTGACCCTAACCCTAACCCTGACCCTAACCCTAACCCTGACCCTAACCCTAACCCTAACCCTTAACCAAACCATACCCTGATCCTAACCCTAACCCTGACCCTGACCCTAACCCTAACCCTGACCCTAACCCTAACCCTAACCCTGACCCTAACCCTAACCCTAACCCTTAACCAAACCATACCCTGATCCTAACCCTAACCCTGACCTTGACCCTAACCCTAACCCTAACCCTAAACCCCCTTAACTAACCCTAACTCTAACCCAAACCCCTAAATTCCATTGTCTAAACTAATGGTAAAAAAAAAAAACGCATGTGCAAAAAAACGCATACATAAGCATGCCAATGCGCACATATGCTCACCATAGACTTATAATGGGTGTCTTGCTGTAAAAAAACGCATTGCGCGCGCATGCGTTTTTTTGAGGCAAGTCGGACGCCCAAAAATGCAACAGGTTGCATTTTGTGCGCCCGAGCGCATACCGCAAAGAAACGCATGCGCGGAAAAACGCGTACAAACGCATGTGTATGCGCACATAAGCGCATCCCATGCAAAGTATAAGAAAAAAAAACGCATGCGCTATTTAGCGCTAAAATACCGCTAAAAAAAACGCAAGTGTGAAACCAGCCTCAGAATTGTAAAAATTGGCCCGGTCATGAATGTGCAAACCACCCTTGGGGGTAAAGGGGTTAAGGATAGAGCCATCCGGGTGCTGCGTAAACCAAATCTTAGCGGCAGAGAGCCCTCTAGGTGTCCAGCAATTACCAGCAGGAGGCAGCATCCTTTTCCCAGACCGTATTGAGACCGACACGCCGGCTCAAGATGATGATTCTGCTGCAGACCTATGTCTCCAGGTCAAGGAACTAACCAAAAGTGTGGCTGCACTCCCAAAAACTGTGCAGTCCATACAAGTGGCTCCAAAGAAGAGGATCCAGCTGGCCTCCAGTTCAGATGATGTCCCTGGCGACAAAAGAGGAGAATCCCACCGACTAGAGAGAGATAGCTATTGTCACGACGAGGACGGACAGCCAATCTGTCGCCGCTGCAACAAGGTGGGACAACATAGCAAGATTCTGTTGTTTAAACAACTAACCCCTGGGGCAAAGGGCCAACCCTCAGGAGTAAGACGACCAGGCCAACCAAAGTGGAGAGACAAGTACGTAGAAGGTCGGTCAGTCCTGCCCATCGTGATTGATGGCTTCCCGATGAACGCTTTACTGGACACCGGCTCCCAGGTGACAACAATGCCATATGTCCTCTTTCGCGGTACTGGGCTGATTCAGACATTACTCACAGCCCAGATAAAGACCTTGCCATCCTTGTCAGAAATGGTCAGCCCTTGCCTCAGATGGGATATAAAGAGGTGACCAACAAGATTGGCCGAGAAGAATTGCAATTGTAAGGTTTGATTATAGTTGATATTGGCAGACAAGAATGCCATCTTATGATCATTTTAGGCACTAATGTAATTGAAAATTGTCTTGGAGAAATTGTTTTGTTACAACAAGTAGCTGAGACCACCAGCTCCAGTCAGCAGTGGGTCCTGCAAAAGGAGATCAGAGCCCTGATGCAGAGACAACAGGTAGAGCTGTTTGGTGGAGAAGTCAGCAGTGTCAGAGTATGTGATCCTTTCCCCATTGCAGTACCTCACTGAAGTGAAATGTTAATTTGGTGTCTGGCAGCAATAGGCCTCAGGGGTCAAGATTGCCAAGCCCTGGTAGAACCCATGTACTCTGATAGTAGGCCCACTGTCCTGACAGCCAAAGGAGTAGTTGATGTCCGCAAGGGGACAGTACCAATATGCATCTTCAATTGTGGGGAGAGAGAGGTCCATTTACCCCGATATGCCACATATCAGGATCATGACAGCGCCGGCGTACAGCCTCTGCTGAGCAGGGACTCACCCGCACTGTAGGGACCCCTGGGGACCAGGATCGCCAGAAAGTATAGGTGCACAGGACCTGAGTGATGAAGTTTAGCAAGCTGGCACGGGACCTACGGTCATGTGACTGCAAGTGGGCGGGGCTTAGCATCCTGCTTTCAGAGAAGACAGAAAACTCAGAGTCGGGCAAAACGGAGGTCATTCACAGTACGGACAGCGAGGTACAGGAGGGGTAAACAGACGGGAGGTCAGACAAAGCCAAAGGTCATACACAAGAGGGAGACACGGTACCAAGGGGACGAGCAGAGAGAAGTCGGGTCACAAGTCAGAGAGTCTCATACTCGGATAAGGTTATACGCTCCTCTTAGATCTAATTTTGAAAACCACTTAGCTCCGGACAATTGGTTGTATAAATCAGGAATAAGTGGCAGGGGATACGTATTCCTCACAGTTATCTTATTTAACTCACGAAAATCGAGTTACAAAAAAGAGCCTCGCCGCCACAGGAGAAACAGAAGGACGAATGTGTCCCTTACGGAGGCTAACGGAAATATACTCCTTCATCGCTGCCCGTTCTGGACCCGAAAGGTTATACAAGCGGGCCTTGGGCAATTTAGCACCTGGAACCAGGTCAATGGCACAATCAAATGGGCGGTGTGGTGGTAAAACCTCAGCCCCTTTTTCGGAGAAAACGTCCGTATAGTCTATCAGGCACTCCGGAATACCTTCCAGACTCACGGATGACACAGACACAGTATCAAGACATTTCTCATAACAATAGGGACCCCATTTAACAATGTCCCGACATTCCCAATTAATTACAGGATTATGCAATTGTAACCAGGGGAACCCCAACACCAGTCCTGCTGGCAGGTTGTCCATCACAAAACATGAAATACGTTCCTGGTGCAAGGAACTCACTTTAAGGAGAAACTCTTCAGTACGAAACATAATGTCATTCTTTACCAGTGGTGTTTTGTCAATGGCCACAATGTGAATAGGAGTCTCCAACCTAACTGTCCCTAACTTACACCTGGATACCAAATCAGAGTCAATAAAGTTCAATGCTGATCCGCAATCCACGAAGGCAGAAGTGGATGTGGAGACGGTTCCCATCTCCATGATCTCCAATATAGGACTGGCTCCCCTTCCTTGGGAGAAAAACGGTCTTTCACTTTGCGTCACTCCCCTTGCCCGTAGCCTGTGATCCATTCGGATGGCCTGTGTCATAGCTTCCTCCAGGGAATCAGGCGGAGGGTGGAGAGCCAAGGCATCTTTCAGATATTCAGACAGGCCTCTACGGAACAAACCCCAGAGGGCGGCATCATTCCAACAGACCTCAGCAGCCCAGCATCTGAATTCTGTACAAAACCACTCGGCTGAGTGCTTCCCCTGGCACACACTCATCACCATGTCCTCAACCATACGCATACGATCAGGCTCATCATAAATATGCCCCAGGGCCTTAAAAAATGCATACCGTCATACGCTCAGGGGCCGTGGTCGGAAGGGAGAAAGCCCAAGCTTGGGGGGCTCCGCTTAACAGAGACATAATGACCCCCACTCTCTGACTTTCATCCCCAGAAGAGTGTGGTCTTAAGGAAAAAAAAAGCTTACAGCCCTCCTTGAAAACTCTGAAATCTTTTTTATCTCCAGAAAAGGTATCTGGTAACTTCACTGGAGACACAGGGGAAATTAATGTAATATCCCGAGCCCCCGATGAAAAAACCCCCTGCACAGTGTCAGCGATCAGCTGCTGAGACTGAGCCAGGACTCATTGTTATCCAAGGAGTTTCTGAGACATCTGGGTCAGGTGTTTAACCTGCTCAGAAAGAGCGTGCATAGGATCCATCACACACACAGGAGAAAGGGAGCAGAGAAAAAAAAATGGTATTGGTCAGTTATAATATCAGGATCCAGACAGCGCCGGCGTACAGCCTCCGCTGAGCAGCGACTCGCCCGCACTGTAGGGACCACTGGGGACCAGGATAGCCAGAAAGTATAGGTGCACAGGACCTGAGTGATGAAGTTTAGCAAGCCGGCACGGGACCTACGGTCATGTGACTGCAAGGGGGCGGGGCTTAGCGTCCTGCTTTCAGAGAAGACAGAAAACTCAGAGTCGGGCAAAACGGAGGTCATTCACAGTATGGACAGCGAGGTACAGGAGGGGTAAACAGACGGGAGGTCAGACAAAGCCAAAGGTCATACACAAGAGGGCGACACGGTACCAAGGGGACGAGCAGAGAGAAGTCGGGTCACAAGGAGAGAGTCATACACGAGAGGTAGCACAGTACAAGAGGGACAGGCAGAACTCGTAACAGGGACAGAACAGGATCAAAACCAAATAAGCAAGATATCAGGCACAAGGCACACGTACGCACAAGGTCAACTAACTCAGCCGAGGGCAGGAGTATAACTGACACTGGACCTAGGTCCAGTGAGCATTAAATAGCCACCCTCTGCCAGGGAGAGGCCGAACAATTAACCCCCAGTCAGACCAGGATGGGCCAAAGCGAAACCCCGTCCTGGATCATGACACCACCCTTTCTAAGCTGTTCACTGTTAGTAACAATTCAATAGAGGCAGCAGAACCCTTGCTTCCATCCGACAAGGTGGAAGACAATGACTCTGAAGGGCAGCAGGAGGATTGGTGTCAGCAGCTACACGTAGGCACTGACTCCACCCCTTCGCACCAAAAGCATGGGGCCTACTGGGTGGCTCGAGAATTTGAATGGGTCTTCAGCAAACATCCTCTAGGCTTTGGGCACCGTTCTGTACCTGGATGACATCATCATCATCATCTTCTCCAAAACCTACGAAGACCATTTGAAGCACCTAGCTGAGGTATTCGAAGCCCTGTCCAGCTTTGGCTTTAAAGTAAAGCCGTCCAAATGTCACCTTTTGAAGCCCAAGGTGCAGTACCTAGGCAATATGGTAAGCGCGGAAGGTGTGGCACCAGACCCTGACAAAGTCACCGTTATATGGGACTGGCAAAGACCCAACACCATTCATGAAGTAAAGCAGTTTCTTGGGTTAGTAGGCTACTATCGAAGATCTATCAAGGACGTCACCAAAATGGCTGCACCCCTGCAAGATCTTCTAGCGGGCCAATCCAAGAAGACCAAGAACAAGAGTCTTCCATTCAAGTGGAACAAAAGGATAAAAGAGTCCTTCATCAGGTTGAAACTGGCCCTCATGGGAGATGAGGTCCTGGCCTAGTCTGACTATGACCAACCATTTGTACTTTACACTGACACCAGCAACGTGGGATTGGGACCTGTGCTGTCACAAGTGCAGAAAGGCAGAGAGAGAGTGATTACCTATGCCAGCAGGAAGCTTCCTCCCACTGAGAGGAACCCTGACAACTACAGTTCCTTTAAACTAGAGTTCCTCGCCATAGTCTGGGCGGTAACTGAGCACTTCAAGCACTACTTGGCTTCAGCAAAGTTCACCATCTACACGGACAATAATCCGCTAACCCACCTTGAAATGGCAAAGCTAGGGGCACTAGAGCAGCGATGGATGGCCCGGCTGTCCAACTACGAGTTTACCATCAAGTGCCGAGTGGGACATAAGAACGCTAATGCTGATGCGCTGTCCAGGATGCCCAATTCACGAGACGGGGGAGAAGATCCAGAACGCAAAGAAATCGAGTTATCAGCCTTCCACCGTCCAGTTTCAGCCCAGTGCTCCCAAGGGGTGAGAAATAAGTACTATATCATATGAGAGGCAACATTGAACCCATTACCCCATCATGAGTGGGCAGAGATGCACGATAGTGACCCAGCTGTTCACCTAGGAAAGGAGTTGCTGACACAAGCTGATTCATACCCTGGTCCAGATGACCCACAGGAAGCACAGCAGTTATGGAAGGAGAGAGGCAAGCTGTTCATCTATGAGGGTAAGCTGTGTCGGAGGAACATCAACTCGCGCACACACGAACTGGTCTGGCAGGTGGTAGTCCCGAAGCGGGATGCGCCAATGGTCTTGGAGGCATACCACGATGGAGCAGGATACTTCTGGTGGAAGAAGTTGGAGGTCCTACTTCGTTAAAGATTCTACTGGGTTGGCATGAGAACCATTGAGAAGTGGTGCCGAGAATGTGGCACTCCACAAGCTCCCCCTTTGTAAGTGGCATTATATAGGGATTATGCAGGCAGGATTTAATCTTGGTCATTTTAGCCTCTTGGCTACACCATGATTGCTATACTTTTCATCTATGCTCAGTACCCTATGGTGTTTATTCTCATGGCTCAGTTGCTTACATTTGTTATTACTTGCATTCATTATTGTACCATAGTCTATTTGTATGGATTATTCAATGGATCATTATGTTTAGTATTACATCTCTGAACATTTCTTCATTGCAGGTGTGCTATTGTATGTGATATATTCTAGAGCTTTTTTATGTATGTCCACTTACTGGAGGGAGCTCTTTGGGCTTTATTATAAGCCTTTGTGATAGTTTCATGTCATTGTATGACTTTTTAAATGTTTTTACATGGATGTTGTCTTTTTGTTACCAATAAAATTTGTAATTTTGCAGTGATCCCTGCATTTTGGTCAGTAGCTTTTTCTCCATTTTCTCAGTTTGTGTTTATACTGACTGCTGGTTGATCCGCATATCTTATTCAGTAGTGCCCTCCTGAGTTTTCACATATATAGAATGTGGCCCATGCAACCTGCGCAGGAAAGATTGTAACAGCCAGCGAGCCCCATTACAGCCAATCATCACGAAGCAGCTGCTTGAACTGGTAGCCTTGGTCATGTGAAGTTAACTCTGAGTAGGAAGGGCTACACCTACTCTCTTACCATCGTTGACCATTACTCAAGGTTCTTGGTAGTCTTGCCTGTCAAAGAACAAACATCAAAGATAGCAGCCAAGGCATTTCAACAACACTTTTGTCGACCACACGGATACCCTGAACAAGTGCTCACCGACCAAGGTCCAGACTTTGAGGCAGAAGTGTTCCAGGAATTCTGTAACATGTATGGTTGCAAAAAAATCAGAAGGACGCCGCACCATCCACAGACAAATGGCATGTGTGAGAAGATATCGCTTCTTATGGAACTTTATTTTTTTGGACTTTTGTGCGCTGCTTGACACAATACACAATCCAGTTATATTAGGAGATCAATCATTTATTCACATTTAATCCCAACGCGTTTCGAAGTGGAAAACACCTGTTTTCTCTTTCTGCAGCGCTCTATTTCTTTTTCTGCAGCGCTGATCTACCTTCAAGTCGGATTTATGTCTGACGCCACAGTGAGAAACTGACAACCTGAGTGGTGATAATTTGGTCAATGTCTAGTACCAATAATTAATATATATGTCGATCTTACAATTTGATAAAAATCTGGTAGTAATTAACGCATATTTTTATTTGATCACCTTATTTTCATTTTATTTTTATAAGTATAGAATAACTTGACACACACAATTTTGGTGAATTTATGCAATTCTTTATTTTTGATTTAGTTGACAACATTTATTCTTGTTTATATACATATATTTTTTTCCTTTGGGATCTGTTTCTGTCTTGGTCCAGTGGATTGAGGGTTTAGCTGGATTTCTTTTACAACGTTGTTCGTGTTCTCCTCCCCCCATTTTTTTTTTCTTCTTTCTTCTTTTTTTCTTTTCCCTTTTTTTAATTCTTATTTTTCTTTTCTTTTTCTGTTCCAGTTTTTATCTATAATATTATAAAGTGATGTTATTTTAATGATCATATAATCCTACATGTTTGAGCTAAGTCATCATAGTATGAACTTTGACATGAACATGTGACTGTTTTGGCGCCAGTTTTCAAAGGCGGTATGTATTTAACCTCTGAACAACAGCATTTTGTTAATATTTGTCGTCCCCTGAAGAAGAAGTGTTTTCCACTTCGAAATGCGTTGGGATTAAATGTGAATAAATGATTGATCTCCTAATATAACTAGATTGTGTATTGTGTCAAGCAGCACACAAAAGTCCAAAAAAATAAATTTCCATAAGAAGCAATATATTTGGTGGTCACTTGTCTGACCATTTGGACGTGCAGCAGCTGACAATCTTCATATGCCTGATCTCTCCTCTAACGGGTGAGTGGATTTTACATTCTTTTATATTATTATCATCAGATAAGACCCTATTGCTCTTTCTTGTTCCTTTAGTGTATTTTATGTGTGAGAAGATGAACCAGGTGGTAATTGACTTATTGAAGACCTTACCTCTGGAAGAACTAAACCAGTGGCCAGAGAAGTTGCCAGATCTGGTAGATCTATATAATCATATACCAGTAAACGGCACCAATTGCACTTCGGCCTACCTGATGATGGCAAGACCTGGCAAGTTACCCATTGATTTGGACATGGGAGTCTTAACACCTGAGACGACATCACCAGATGCAGACTGGGATATGGAGCGGCAGCAACAATACTGCAAAGTGTAAGAATGTGTGGAGAAAAGTTTGTCCCAGGCAAGACAGAGGCAGCAAAGGAATTACAATCAACATGCCCCTGCAGTTCCCTTGACACCAGGAGAACAAGTACTCAAAAGAAAGAGACGAGTTCACAAACTAGATGATCAGTGGGAGGCAGAGCCATAGATCGTTAAACTTTCAGACTTTAATAACACCAAGGTATGCCTCATCAGAAAGGATGGAGGAGAAACCTCAGAGGCAGTCTCAAGAGATCGTCTGAAAGTGTGCCCTGATCAATTGAAAGACAAAGAGGAAGTCCCAGACACCCCACGGCACACAGTAGAGGTGGAAGAGAAGATCCATACTATCCTTGGAGAATTTCCTCAGACATGGAGACAAGTGAATCAGGCTATCGTAGTAGAAGTCCTAACTTTTCAACAGTCTATTGCATCAGATGAAGCAGAGACTCTTAATGAAACGGCTCCAGTATCAGATGCGACATCCGCAGCGGAATTCGGAAATCTGTCCCCTGCTAGCGGCGAATCTGTCAGTCTCATGGTGAGTCTAAGGGTATGTGCACACTTTGCGGTTTCTGCTGCGTTTCCGCTGCGTTTTTGGCTCTGCAGAAACGCAGCAGATTCTGCTGCGTTGTACAGTACCTTTATTTCCTATGGAAATAAAAAAAAAGCTGTGCACATGCTGTGTTGTTTTCAGGAGAGAGTCAGGAGAAGGCAGTGCAGAATACCAATACTAAACAGGTCCACTTATAGTGTTGTGACTAGTGCACTCGCTGCACCAGCTGTAGACACTAGAGAACAGGTCAGGTCATCGGTACTGCGTAGATCCACTCATAGTACCAGAGGTCAGATCCCTGTCTGTTATAGAGAATACATAATGTAAATGAGTTAATAAGAATGTATAGTTGTAGCTGTTAAGCATGATTGCCTACAGAGACTTACTGTATAAACTTTTTAAGTATTCGTAATAATCAGTTGAAGGACAATTGGGCCACAGGACTATGTGTGGTCAGAACTTTAATTATAAATAGTTACCCCAACTTGGCCTTGAAAATAAGCCACCGGTGTGGCCGAAAAACCAGGTCTATCTACAGAGTGCCCTGTAGCCACGTCCAGGGACAACACACAAAGTGGGCTAAGGCGATTCCCACCAACCAAACCACAGGTACAAGGACAAAGACAATTCCTGGACGGCAGCGTAAGGACTGGTCACTGCAGTAACTGTGTTATTGTTTTTTTTTAGGTTTTGATAATTTTTACATTTTTAAGACTTTGTAGATTTTCATTTATTGTTGTTGTTAACAGTTCTTGCTATGTTACCTAAGTCCGGGAGTACTGAATTTCACTGGGGGGAATGTGACACCCCAGATTCTGGTTGCCATAGTGACATTGCCTCCATCTAAGGGGTGATGTCATGTCTGGACGCAGGAGGGGGGTCCTCATGCCAGGTAACACAGTGTACATGACGATTCCTACTGCAGGCCAGAAAGGAGGGCTTCATTATATATTCCGGCCAGCAGATGGGGTTAGTAAGTCAGTAAGAAGATAGCTGAGAGAGTAAATAAGAGAGTTGTCATGGAAACAAGAGCAGTTGGAGCTCATGACAAGACAGTTAGAGACAGTGGGAGTTCGTCTGTGGAGAGGGAAGGGACATGAGCATAGACAAGGGGCTCTGGTGGAACTAAAATTGCATGTAGCTGACCCCAGAGCGAAGTGGCAGAGTCCTTGGCTGGGCAGGGGACTGCAAGTTCCTTGGCCACACTAAATACCTGAAGGCAAGACAGCAGACAAAGAGCCCGGGGCTGACAGTGAACAAGACAGTGCCCGTGATATAGGCTCACGCTGTCAGCCATACAGGTTAGCAATCAGTACGCAGGAGAGGGCCGTAGCTTAGCTACCAGCAGCAGGGACACGAAAACAGAGCACAGAAGGAAGGTCCCCAACTCCACCTGGCAGGGTGAGTCCCCTGAATGCCTCCAGGCGAGTCGGACTCAATCCATCATCTGTATGTGGTACCCCAGATTGCATTTATGTTCAAGTAAAAGGTAAAAAAAACCCCACACCTCTCTGTGTCCTTCACTATTCCTCTGCACCCCAACGTTCACTACCATATGAACAATTAAATATATTTGCCCTGGGGCCCCGCTCTACCCGTGGGGAGCTGAACCATCTTTGCTGCGTCACCAACAGCCCCAGTGGACCAAAACCGCAGCGTCAGCCGCCCATTGCCGAACACCATGGCTGGCGTCAAGACCAAACACCACATAATTGTCCTCTATTTTTAATTGCTGGATGCCCAGGGCCACGGACCGGGTCACTGCCACCGTGACATCCCCTTCAAAGAACCTGACCGGCCCGGTACCGAGTAATTTAAGGCCCTGCGGGGTGCTCCATATTATTTATTGGAAGTGTATCCTTTTAGCAAAAGATCATTCTGACAAAGCAAAAAAAAAAAAAAATTAGTAAAAATTGGATTATGCTGCTACTTTAGAAGAGAAATATAATAAAGTATTGCAAATTCTTGGATCAAGAAAAAAAGATCTTTTTAACCCCTCTCTGACATTGGACGTACTATTCCGTCCATGTGCCCTGGGACTTATTTCCCATGGATGGAATAGTACGTCATAGGCCATCAGCCACGCTCACGGGGGGGGGGCGCAGGTGATCGTGGCCGGGTGTCAGCTGATTCTAACAGCTGGCACCCGGCACTAAGTATCTGCATGCCATATAAGTATTCGCCTGCACAAAATTAGTGTCCCATAGAGTAATAAGTGGACAAAGTGTCCCAGAAGAGACACACCATGTGCACCTCTTCATATCACTGCAGAATTTACCCTTGACAAAGCCATTAAAGCCGAAACGTTGGGAAGAAAATTTCTGCTGAAAAAATCATTTAATGGCTGTGGATTGCCAGTGCATAATGTAATAAAAATCTGTTAACCCTTTGTGGATTTCACCTTTACTTTTTGAGTGCTCGAGGTAACTCAATTCCAGCCAATTCTGCATTGAAAAAGTCAAACGGCGCTCCTTCCCTTCCGAACTCTGCCATGCGCCCAAACTGTGGTTTGTCCTCGCATATAGGGTATTAGCATACTCAGGACAAATTGCACTACAACTTTTGGGGTCCAATTTCTTCTGTTACCCTTGGGAAAATAAATAATTTGGGGAGAAAAGATCATTTTTGTGAAAAAATATGATTTTTTATTTTTACGGCTCTACATTATAAACTTCTGTGGAGCACTTGGGAGTTCAAAGTGCTCACCACACATCTAGATAAGATCCTTATGGGGTCTACTTTCCAAAATGGTGTCACTTGTGGTTGGTTTCCACTGTTTAGGCACATCATGGGCTCTGCAAACGGAACATGATAAATTAATCCAATTTGTCCACAGAAAGTTATAAATGGCACTTCAAACAATTAATGTATAGCAAATTAGAGTAAATAGACTCCAAATATGAAGCGTTCCATTAAAATACAATTTATTTCAATATATTTTTTAAAAAAGACATACACAATAAAATAAAACAAGATGTCTCCAAAATGAGATGTCACCAAAAGTTATTTAAACCACCGTCAAGGCTAACAATTCTAACCATTCAAATCAGAATACACAGCATATTTTTATGCCAATAATTGAAAGAGACTAATACACTTTATATTAAAGGCGGTACATATATCAGGAAATCAATCCATATAGAAGCAGATCCCAGCTATATTAACTCCATAATTATATATTTATTATCAAAAAAATAAGTTATACGTATCAGCAGAGCCCAGCTCCATAATCACATATTTATTCCCAATAAGAAGATTATACATATCAAATAATACAAAATGTATGTTAAGCGTTTTCTAAAGGAAATGAATTTATACCTGATAATATGTAGTGGTGGCGTCTCACTACCCCGACGCGCGTTTCGCGGTCTGCTTCTTCCGGGGGCGTGGTTTTGTGAGGAAAAGGAAGGTATTTAAATATGCCAGTATCCAATAGAGATGTCGGATTGATAAATACATACTGACGGCATAGTGACGCATGAACGCTAATGCCGCGCCCCATAGTAACCATCGATTCCCTAGAGACCGCTCAGTGAACCACAGCTATAAGATAGATGTGGTCAGATAATGAGCGCCTTAGTGAGTCGGTCTGGGTCCGGGTAACCAGCGCATGCGTACCGCCATTCAGCATGTTAAAGTTAAAAGGGAAATCACCAGCCTCATTGAATCAGCCTCGATCTACACAGTTAGCGCACACATACAGCCGTTCAATATATGCAAATTGCAAAGAGACAAAGTTGTGTGCGGGCAGTACGGACTATTTATAATAAGTCCAAATTTAATATAAGCATAATAGTATAATGAAAGCATCAGTAAGTCCGACTAGATCTGGACATATAGCCCAAATAGGGGAGTTAGCTGTGGCCATTCAATATATAGGGCTTGTAAAGATTATAGAGAGCCCCAGTATGCTTGCAGTAAAAAACGGACTGTTTGTATTAAGTCCAAACTAAAACCCTCAATAGATCAGGCTGGATACAAACATATTACAAAAGAAATTACAAAAAGAAACAATTACAAGAAAAAATTCACCTATAGTGATAGAAGAATAAACCCTCTATATTATAAAATAATAGATAAAAACAATAATTAGACCACAATATATAAAGAAGGTTTATATTAATATGGTGCAAAGATAAATAAAGTGCAATGTGACAAAATATAAAAATAAAAATAAATCACCATATTAACAAGTGTAGGAATTAGATAAAATTAAGTGAATAAAAAGTGCTTGGAATAATAATAAGTGCAAAATTAGAAAAGGTGAAAGAAAAATAAATACAAATATAAATATTAATAATTAATAATAATACAATATATCAGTGGTCCCCAACCTTTTTTGCACCAGGGACCGGCTTGAAGCAAGACCATTCTTCCATGGCCCGGCAGGGCGGGGATGGAGGTGTGACAGGGGCGGGGCTTTGGTCATAAGGGGGCGGGGCTATGGACGTGGTTGTAGTTTAGCAGTGCATACTTATAATTTAATTATAACATTTTTAATGTGACTCAACTCACCATAGGTTTTGAATGAGTGGGAGCACCTGGCTTGTTTCTCTGTTTCAGTGGGAGCACTGGGCTACTTCTACTGATGACCGTCACTGCTAATGATGATTGGAACCTACAAGGAGCATTGAGCATTTAAGAAAAATTGTACTGGAGTACTGTACATGCTGATTATTTTCTAATCATCAGAAAATGTATGTGTGGTTCCCCCCGTCCTGTCCAGCTCTGTGTGGCTCCCCCTGTTGTATGCATGGCTCCCCTGTCCCATCCTTGTATACATGGCGCTGCTCCCACCCTCCCATCCTGTATACATGGCTCTGCTCCCACTCTCCCATCCTGTATACATGGCTCCGCTCCCAGTCTCCCATCCTGTATACATGGCTCTGCTTCCACTCTCCCATCCTGTATGCATGGCTCCGCTCCCAGTCTCCCATCCTGTATACATGGCTCTGCTTCCACTCTCCCATCCTGTATACATGGCTCTGCTCCCACTCTCCCATCCTGTATACATGGCTCTGCTCCCACTCTCCCATCCTGTATACATGGCTCTGCTCCCACTCTCCTATCCTGTATACATGGCTCTGCTCCCACTCTCCCATCCTGTATACATGGCTCTGCTCCCAGTCTCCCATCCTGTATACATGGCTCTGCTCTCACTGTCCCTCCCATCCTGAATACATGGCTCTGCTTCCACTCTCCCATCCTGTATGCATGGCTCCGCTCCCAGTCTCTCATCCTGTATACATGGCTCCGCTCCCAGTCTCCCATCATGTATACATGGCTCTGCTGCCACCCTACCATCCTGTATACATGGCTCCCCTGTCCCATCCTGTATACATAGAGGATGGAATCTCCAGCGCTGGACTTCAGTTAAAAATACATCATTTATTGTAAATTCTTAAAATCGAACAGAAAAAAGTATGGATAAGGACATACAGGCAGATGGGGTCTCTGGTGGTCTCCAACCAACGCGTTTCGACCTAGAGGGTCTTACTCATGGTAGTTTTCTGTTCGATTTTAAGAATTTACAATAAATGATGTATTTTTAACTGAAGTCCAGCGCTGGAGATTCCATCCTCTATTTTGCTTCAGTCAACACCCCTGATCAAGATGACTCCGTGCACAGGAGGATTATGGATCGCAACCGTGACTGGTGAGCTGACCTCCCTTCATTTTCCCTATCCTTCTATAATTATCCTGTATACATGGCTCCGCTCCCACTCTTTCTCCCCTGTATGCATGGCTCTGCTCCCACTCTCCCTCCCTTGTATATATGACTCCGCTCCCACTCTCCCTCCCCTGTATATATGGCTCCGCTCCCACTGTCCCTCCCCTGTATACATGGCTCCGCTCCCAGTCTCCCATCATGTATACATGGCTCTGCTTCCACTCTCCCATCCTGTATACGTGGCTCTGCTCCCACTCTTCCATCCTGTATACATGGCTCCCCTGTCCCATCCTGTTTACATGGCTCCACTCCCACTCTTTCTCCCCTGTATGCATGGCTCTGCTCCCACTCTCCCTCCCTTGTATATATGGCTCCGTTCCCACCCTCCCTCCCCTGTATATATGGCTCCGCTCCCACTCTCCCTCCCTTATATATATATGGCTCCGCTCCCACTCTTTCTCCCCTGTATGCATGGCTCTGCTCCCACTCTCCCTCCCTTGTATATATGGCTCCGTTCCCACTCTCCCTCCCTTGTATATATGGCTCCGCTCCCACTCTCCCTCCCCTGCATTTATGGCTCCACTCCCACTCTCCCTCCCTTGTATATATGGCTCTGTTCCCACCCTCCCTCCCTTGTATATATGGCTCCGCTCCCACTCTCCCTCCCTTATATATATATGGCTCCACTCCCACTCTCCCTCCCCTGTAGCTATGGCTCCGCTCCCACTCTCCGTCCCTTGTATATATGGCTCCGCTCCCATTCTCCCAGCCTCCCTTGTATATATGGCTCCGCTCCCACTCTCCCTCCCTTGTATTTATAGCTCCGCTCCCACTCTCCCTCCCTTGTATATATGGCTCCGTTCCCACCCTCCCTCCCTTGTATATATGGCTCAGCTCCCACTCTCCCTCCCTTATATATATATATGGCTCCGCTCCCACTCTCCCTCCCTTGTATTTATAGCTCCGCTCCCACTCTCCCTCCCTTGTATATATGGCTCCGTTCCCACCCTCCCTCCCTTGTATATATGGCTCCGCTCCTACTCTCCCTCCCTTATATATATATATGGCTCCGCTCCCACTCTCCCTCCCATGTACATATGGCTCCGCTCCCACTCTCCCTCCCTAGAATATATGGCTCCGCTCCCACTCTCCCTCCCCTGTATATATGGCTCCGCTCCCACTCTCCCTCCCTTGTATATATGGCTCCGTTCCCACCCTCCCTCCCTTTTATATATGGCTCTCCGCTCCCACTCTCCCTCCCTTGTATATATGGCTCTGCTCCCACCCTCCCTCCCTTGTATATATGGCTCCGCTCCCACTGTCCCTCCCTTGTATATATGGCTCTGCTCCCACTCTCCCTCCCTTGTATTTATAGCTCCGCTCCCACTCTCCCTCCCTTGTATATATGGCTCCGTTCCCACCCTCCCTCCCTTGTATATATGGCTCCGCTCCCACTCGCCCTCCCTTATATATATATGGCTCCGCTCCCACTCTCCCTCCCCTGTACATATGGCTCCGCTCCCACTCTCCCTCCCTTGAATATATGGCTCCGCTCCCACTCTCCCTCCCCTGTATATATGGCTCCGCTCCCACTCTCCCTCCCTTGTATATATGGCTCCACTCGGCTCCCCCATCCTCCCCCATCATACTTACCCTCACGTCGCTGAACTTCTCTCCCTGCATCTCGCGGCGCTTCAGCTCCTGTGCGGAGAGGTCACGTGCTACCGCTCATTAAGGTCTATGAATCTGGACGCCACGCCTATGGGAGATGAGTGGCGTCTATATTCATGACCTTAAATGAGCGGTAGCATGTGACCGCTCAGCGCTGGATGAAGCCGCCGTGGGATGCAGGGTGAGTATCAGCTGCTGCACCGCCGCCAGCTCCCTTTCTGTCCGCGGACCGGCAAGGGCACTGCAACGGCCCGGTGGTTGGGGACCCCTGCAATATATAAATATAAGTCCCAAAGAGACAAATGCCAAAATACAGTTATTTACACAACCCTATTTGTAATAATAAATAATCACATCCATAGCATATAATGTAAATATACAATTATTACAACGAGATAACTTACATATCATTACATAAAATTAATAACAAATATTCTCAAATCTCTGTAATAATTTTTATCATATTTCTTACAAATCCTAATACTTCTGAATAAGATCACAGAACTATATATATGTATCTTCTCTGGAGAATGCCTTCAACTTCCTTATAAACAGTGATAGCTTGTCCAACACATGGGAAAACAGATATAGCCACAAAAAAAGGGGACATCCAAAAGCATCTAAATAATAAACAGAAACAACAATACTTTAAAATACATAAAAACATAAATAACATCGATAAATTAAAAATACCACCTAAACCCCTAAAACATTATAGCCAGAGTAGACTTATTTATAAAAATGCAGCAAAGCCAAAGTTTTCATTATGACCTTTAGGACTTGATCCCCACTCCATTGCTGCGCGTCGCTCTGTCTTCCAGGTCCCTCTGTCAGTGAATTTCAGGTAGAGGGCGCTGCACGCACTAACTACATCACCGCGTAGTTAGGACGCGGAGGAGAGAACAGCACCATGCAGCGATGGACCGGGGACAGGTGAATATAGCTTATACTTA
This sequence comes from Dendrobates tinctorius, assembly GCF_039654945.1. Taxonomy (NCBI): domain Eukaryota; kingdom Metazoa; phylum Chordata; class Amphibia; order Anura; family Dendrobatidae; genus Dendrobates; species Dendrobates tinctorius. The sequence goes on along the minus strand of NW_027361696.1, from coordinate 31,154,609 downwards.
CCTCCTCCTGGCGCAGTCTCTGCAGCCCCACTGCTTCTCCCGGTCTCAGGCTCCTTCCTTCAATGGTCACGTGGTATCGCTCATTAAAGTAATAAATATGCACATATTCATAACTTTAATGAGCGGTGCCATGTGACCGCTGAAGGAAGGAGCCTGAGACCGGGAGAAGCAGGGGGGCTGCAGAGACCGCTCCAGGAGGGGGTAAGTATGACCTGACACCCCCGCTCCCCTAACCCCAACCGAACCCCGGTATATGACTCACATATAAGCTGAGATGGGGACTTTCAGCCCCAAAAAATGGGCTGAAAATCTCGGCTTATACATGAGTATATACGGTATATAATTTTCGTAATAAATACCAGCCAATATAAATGTTTTTGCAACTATTGAAATAGAAGAACTTTATTGGAATTTTCACTTTTTTTGTAGCATAAATAAACTTGTTTTGAATCATTAGAAATGTAAGTATTCACATGAAGACATTTCTTATGCCCATATAGTATACCCTTTAACATTAGATACTTGTCTTCTTATCAAGTTTTTTAATAGACAAACTAATTCAAGTTTTTTTTAATTCTAATCTGTGTTTTTCCGTAACATCAAGATGCAGAATGTTGCAAATTTTGGCAAAATCTTGCCAAATTCAGTGGCATGACATGTCAGAATGAGGAGATTTATAAGCCATGTATGCTCATATGTGAAAGTAAATATGCAAATTGTCTCTTCAGAGAGGAAGAGGAATAGAACTCTGGCACCACCTATTGGAAGCAGTGATCCTACAAGTGAACAGCAAATCTTTAACAAACCTTGCAATATGACTTAGGATAAAAGCCAAACCAAAATCTCAATTTGCAGACACCGTGTTTGTAATGACTCTATATAATACATGAGTTTCACTTTTTGCATTGAAGAACCAAAGTAAGTCTGATGTGTGCGCTGGGCTTGTGTGATGTGTCTGATGTGTACTGTGCTTATGTGATGTATCTGATGTGTGCAGGGTTGGACTGGGGTGTCTGGGGCCCACCAGGGTAATGGACTCTAGGGGCCCACCCTACAGCTATATGCAATAGCATAGCTACCGGGGGCTCAGAGGGGGTGGTCACCCCGGGCCCCGTGCTCTGAGGGGGCCCACCCAGGCTACGCTGCTGTAACTGAATCTGTGGCAGAGCAAGGAGAACCGATCATCTCCCTGCTCTGCTGCATTATGTTTTCTCTGCCACAGGACCTGTGATCAGGTCACAGGAGGGGAAGAGTCGAGGTCACATAATCAGGGGTCTCTCAGTGTATGCAGGACTTTGCCGTGCTGGATGAAGGGAAGTTTCTGTGTGAGGTCAGGAGGAGTTTACAGGATGGATGTAGCAGAGCCATGTGTGTACGGGGTGTACGGAGCAAAGCCGCGTGTGTACCAGGTGTACGGAGCGGAGCCGCTTGTGTACGAGGTGTACGGAGCGGAGCCACGCGTTTACGATGTGTACGGAGTGGAGCCGAGTGTGTACGAGGTGTACGGAGCGGAGCTGCGTGTGTACGAGGCATAGAAAGCGGAACCGTGTGTGTATGAGGTGTGCGAAGCTATGAGTGTACAAGGTGTATGGTGGGGAGCATTCATACCTCCCAACCATCTCGATTTTGAGAGAGTCTGCCCTGGTTGGGAGCTCACTTTTCCCGCGGACACGGGAGTACACGGCAGAGTCCCGAGGAGCTCTTTAAAATTTGCAAGTGACGTTTCACTGGAAGCGACGTGCTGGAAGATAACCGGAAATGAGGTAATTTCAGGAGGAGATTGTGACGGAACCATGGAGGCACCTCAGGGAATGCTTTAGATCCATCACCGTCTCCTCCGACAGCGCGGACAGCAGGATCACCTTGGACTCGGAGATGTCGGCCATGTGAGCGGATCATGATATGTCCTGCACCGGGAGGCTCAGGTGGGCACTACAATGGGAGCCGGGCTGCTATAGTATCTTTATATAATCTTTCTTTCTTTCTCCCTCTGTTTCTTTCTCTCTCTCTGTTCTTTCTTTCTTTCTCTCTGTTTCTTTCTCTCTCTGTTCTTTCTTTCTTTCTCTGTTCTTTCTTCCTCTCTGTTCTTTCTTTCTTTCCCCTCTTCCTTTCTCTCTGTTCTTTCTTTCTTTCTCTGTTCTTTCTTCCTCTCTGTTCTTTCTTTCTTTCTTTCCCCTCTTCCTTTCTCTCTCTCTCTCTGTTCTTTCTTTCTAATCTTTCTTTCTCTCTCTAATCTTTCTTTCTCTTTCTCTCTCCGTTCTTTCTTTTTCTCTCTCCGTTATTTCTCTCTCACTCTGTTCTTCCTTTCTCTCTCTCTGTTCTTTCTCTCTCTGTTCTTTCTTTCCTCTCTTTCTCTGTTCTCTCTTTCTATATAATGTAGCCCCCTTCATATGGTATAATACAGCCCCCCAAAGAATATAATGCAGCCCCCCTCATAGGATGTCATGCTGCCCCCATCATATGGAGTATCATGCTGCCCCCTCCTCATACGGGATATGTCATTCTGCCCCCTCATACGGGTATCATGCTGCTGCCCCCCCACACGGGGTATCATAATCATTCAACCAGGACTCACTAAATAAATTAAAAAAAAAACACTATGCTCACCACTCCTCCTCGCTCCCACGCTGATTTCGGCGGCGGCTCTGCTCTGATGTTAGGAGCTGCGCTGCTGTCAGACCGGCACACAGTGGGGACACGATGAAGTGACATCATCGTGCACCCGCTGTGTGTCAGAGGAAGAGGGTAATGATGGGAGAGGGAGCATCATGTGATGCTCTCTCTTCCATTATTGTGGCGCAGTGAGGGGCCACGCTGATGCCGCAATAATGGAATATATATATATTATTTTTGGCAAGAGCGCGGTCATCTGCTGAGGTTCTCTGGTTAGGGGCCCACTCAGAAGTTTCACCCCCCCTGAACCAAAACCCTAGCTACACCTCTGGCTATATGCAAATATCTGTCAGTCGTTATCCCCATTATAGAGAAGCATCAGCTGTAAATCATAGGGGGCTCCTGCACATCTACTGTGCTCCCCCATAACTGGGATGCATAATTATGGTAGTTTACATTAATGGGGTTCTTTGGATGAAACAAGTTATCACCGATCCATGGGCTCCACACGATTGGTGATCACTTAGGTACGACCATTAGAAACTGCACCGATTGGAAGAATAGCGAAGTTTTATTGTTGATAGGACACTTATCCCCATTTTAAAATGGAGCGGCAGGTGGGATGTCTGACTGAAGCTCCATTCATTCTCTTTGGGGCTTCTAGAAAAAAACAAGTGCAGCCATGGAGGGAATGAATGGATCAGTGGTCAAGTCAGATGTGCCACTCCAGTCTAATGGGGATAAAAAGTTCCACATTTTGCCGAATGGGTGCCAGCAGTCAGACCCCCACCAATCAATACGTTATCACTTATCCTGTGGAGCGGTGATTACTTTTTTCCACAGGAAACCCCTGTAAGTGCATCTCTGCAGCTGTGTACAAAGTATTTAATCTCTAATGGAAATAAAGAATCTTCACCTAATTAATATCAGAGAGAACAAATGACCGCCATACACATCACAATAACCTATACCAAGACCAATACCATCACATACAGGGAAGAAATACCACCACACCATGACCAGACCACATAGTGATCGAATAATACTACACACAAGGGACAAATACCGCCACACCATGACTAGACTACATAGTGACCGAATAATACTACTTACAAGGAAAAATACTACCACACCATCCCCAGACCACATAGTACCACCACATAGTGACCGAATAATATGACATATTACCAGCACATAGGGACCAAATAATACCACATACAAGGAGAAATGCTGCCACACCATGACCTGACCACAAATTACCACCACATACTAACTGAATACCACAATACTGATTATGAATACAAACCACAATATTAACAACACTGTTATTACCACCAGTCACATTATACACAGGAGCTTTGTATATAGTGTAAATGCACAGGTAATACAGTGATCTCCAGTGACATTATACACAGGATCTCTGTATATAGTTTCAGTGTACAGGTAATACAGTGAGCACAGGTGAATATACCCAACAGCTCTGTATATAGTATCAGTGTACAGTAGAGATGAGCGACTTTGCCTTTTTTCGGGTCAAGTCGGGTTTCATGAAACCCGACTTTCGCAAAAGTCGGGTAGAACGAAATCGGCCGATTATCGTGAAAAGTCGAAGGCAGACTGAAACACGAAACCCAATGCATGTCAATGGGGAAGAAAAGTCGGCAGTGAGTGGAGGACAGGAAACACACCTACAGTGCCCATTTTAATGCCAAAAACATCAATTCTTATTACTTAAGCTTGTCAACCTTAATTTACTTTATAATAATAGTTAGGCATTGAAAACTGGGGGTTATTTGGCTAAAGTTGTGGGGGGGTAGGGCTGGCTCCAGATTTTCGTGGGCCCAGGGCCAAAGAGTGTCAATGGGCTCCTTTAACACATGCCACAATTCATGATCCTCTGATACAGCAGAGAAATAGCGGAATAGTACAATGAAAAATACTTCACTTCTTACATCACATGACTGATATCCATTTTAAATTCTCCAATAGCGCCAAAAAGAGACAGTATCTTACTCCATACAGTATTATGGCCACCGCAGAGTGAGCTATACAGAGTAATGAGGCCCATATATTTCTCCATACAGAATCATTGGTCCCATAAAATGCTCCATACAGTATATGATGAGCTCCACATAATGCTACAGTATATGTTGGTCCCCATGGATGAAGCTCCACTGTCTTATGGGCCCAAATAATGCTCCATATATAATGGGCCCCATTTCCAATGCTCCAGTGTATGATGGGCCCTGTAAATGCTGCTCCAGTGTCTGATGTCCACCTTTGGAATGCTCCAGTGTATGGTGGGCCCCATATATAATTCTCCAGAGTATAGTGCTCCCCAAAAATTGCTCCCAACCTTTAAAACAATTAAATAAGTCTCCTCGCTAGGGAATTCCTGTACTAGTCTGGACTCCTCGTCGTCCCCATTTTCCATCTCTCTGCACTTGGACTGTTATGAATGAGTCACCGAAGGAGGAAAAAGCAAAAATACAAGCTAAGTCCAGAAAACCGGAGAGGTTGGTAGCTATCGGATTGCAGACCCCTGATCCTATCCACAACAACAGTAGCCGTGGGTGGTTCCTACGATGCCCTAGACCCCTCGATCACAGCCGGAGAACTAAATAGGCCTAAAGAAAGAAAGGGGAAATCTAAACTGCCCCAGAGCAGACCCCAATGCAATAGGCAGCCCCCAACATATGATGGTGAAGCAAGATGAAAACACTAACACAGATAGAAAGATAGGTTGAGCAAACGATGGGGCCCAAGCTAACTAAAAAGGACAGGATAGAAAAGCTGCTGTCTGCAATCCGTAAAATACCCTACCAAAAAACGTCCCAACCGTCTGATAGGAAAAACAGGCCCTGAAGTCGCTAGGACTTCAAAAAGACTATATCAGCACTCAGGTAAATTCTGAAGACAGAGGAAAGAGACCAACTGATCAGAGACAAAAATGGAACTCAGCACACCCCCAACCGGGGATGGCTGAACACAAAAAAACAAGGAAAACAAAACAAAACTAATAAGTTCAAAAGCAGAGCAAAAACTTATCTTTGGGAAGCATGAATCAGACTGGTCTCCAAGAATCCAGCAGAGAAATCACCAGCGACTCAGAAGGGCGTCGGCTGCCTTATATCCAGTCAGAATTTCCTGTTACCCAGTCATCATCTACCAGATCAGGTGTTTGGCAATCAGCCTCATTACCTTCCTTCACCAGAAGAGGGAGTTCATCAGACATCGACGATGAAGGGGAAAATGAACTCACAACATTGGACTGTTTAGGCAGAGGGCGTACAGACGTGATGTCATCGCGCTCTCTGACCAGAATGTCACTGTCAGGTAACACAGAAGACGTCACGGCGGTGGAGCAGGGAGAGGTAAGTATTTCAACTTTGCAAGTGCTGTGATCCTGAGCAAGCAGGGGGGCCCACTCGTTGGCGACGGCACTGACACAGGGCCCCTCATAGTACGGTGGTGTGTCTGACGGTGGGTGGGGGCCCTCCCACCAACAGACACTTTTACATGCTATGAGGGGCCCTGTGCCAGTGCCGTTGCCCATGAGTATGCCCCCCCCCCGCTCAAGGTCCCTGCACATTCATCTGCACCTTACTCTTTGTCACCGTATAAGGTGGTATAGTATGCAGGAAGGGGAACCTGAGTTTCATCATGGTCAGACTCTGGCTGTGTAGAGTGCAAGGGGAATGTAGTGGTCTGGGTCAATGTACCAGCAGAATCATCTAGCAGTGGCTGGGCATCAGTGCACTTGTGGCGCCCCCAGGAGTACGGTCGCCACATTGGCATTACCTTCCTCCTAGGCAGTGTGATGTCATGCTTGGGAGCAACGAAGGATCTCTCTAGCAGTTAAACCAACACACCACACAGTTCCCACTCCAGGCCAGCAGGGAGAGCTCTGAACCTGACTGCTGAGGAGCTGCTCTCTGTGGTCGGGAGGAGGGAAGTTAGGGCAGTCTGTGAAGGGAAGGGGAAGTGTGTGGATGTGAGAAGGGGAGCTGGAGGATGAGCAGAGTTAATGCTCACTCCTAGCTGGAGCGCATGGTCCGGATTCCGGTCTCAGAGTTTGTAGGGACATTGACGGTCCTGCAGCAGAAACCGGAGGAAGTAGCATCTGTAAATGCTCTGTTCCCTACTAAGGCTCGGAGGCCCCAGCAGCGACTTGTGTGAGCCAGAAGGAAAAGGCTACCACTGCCTGCCATATGAGTTAGTTTCAAAAGAGAGTCAACAGGGGGAACTTCAGTGAACTCAGTACTGCGAGTACCTCAGATAAGCACTAGAACGGAGGCCACACTATCTATCTGCATTGACAGAATTCATAATTTGCTTCCAGGCTGACCAACTCGTTCTCCATCTGTACTCTGGGTCCTGTATGGCACTTACCAAGTACAGGTAAAGGAACTGCATGACTGTGTCTGTCATCTTTCTCCTGCGCCTGGAGCATGGCTCTGCTACATCCTGCACTGCACACCATCTACCAACTCTTTCATCTGCCCTGTAACTACGGCCCTACCTGTGCAGGGCTTCTACATCTTAGCTGCACCACAACGTCTGTCCCAGAGAAGCGACACTGCAGCGCTGGTCAATCTGATCAGAAACCACAGGTGGCGTCATGTATCATTCACTTATAAACGTTATTCACCCCTTTGCATGGATGCCCATGCCCATGGACCGGATCACCACCACCGTGACACATCCCTCTGAGACACCGGCCCGGTACCGATTAACCCCACTGCCCTGGCTGGCCACCCACACTCGATGTCAGATTCATCTTGGACTGGGGAATTCACGATTTGACTTGATAACCCAGGCATGATATGTGGGAAAGAGCTACATGGACTAATGTGAAGTGTGGCCTGCTGTATCATTCACTTTGGGTGGAGGTGAAGGACACAAGGAAAGGGGTTCTTCCTGACCAGGAGCCAGCACTTGACAACTCAGTGCTTGCATTTTTTGAAACTTCAGAAGAGGAGGGAATATTTGCTAGAGTTTGTTTCGGCAATGTAAGCCAAAACCAGTTCCTGATGCTCCGGCTTTAAAAGCGATTAACCTACTCCTAGAAAAGGTAGCCTTCCAGGCTTTCCGAAGCCAGACCATGACGCAGGCTCAACACCTCCTGCCTTAGCTGCTATTGTGCTTTTGCCACTACCAGCAGATGCACCATCAGTACCAGCTGGCCCCCCCACGCTCACGTCCGCGGCCTCTTCCACCATACTTCCAAATTTTGGAGAAAATGTACCCAAAATAACATCAGATATATGGTACTGTATCAGAAGCGTTAAGCTCTATACAGTCAAAGGATAATTGTCAATCTGCCTATATATTTCATGAGTCACAAAGAGACGCTCACAGGCTCAGTATGGATTACAACACAATATAAAAAGCCATAAAACGGTAATGGATCTGAAGCGTTCAGCTGTACACAGTGTAGGGGTCATTGTCAATCTCAGTATTTATTTCCACAGTCAGAAACAGACTCTCACTTGGTCAGTTTGGATTAGACCAGAATATAAAATGCAGTAAATGAGTAATGTATCACAAGCGTAGAACTGTATACAGTGTTGGGGTAATTTTTAAATCTACATATAAATTGTAGGAGTAACCCACAGACTCTCACACGCTCAGGATGGTTCACACCACAATATAAAAAGAAGATCCACAAGAAATAATCACACATGTAGGCCAATGTTCCAGGTGTCAATGATACACTTAGAGTGGTGGGTGGAGGAGGACTTCCTGGCAGAAAGGGTACAGTATCACCAGATACCAGGTATATATAGCAAAGTTTAAACATTAAAAATGTACGTCTATATATCAGGAGTAGTGTTGAGCCACCCCGCTAGTGTTCGAGTTCGGTTTGGTTCGTCAAACGTTCGTCGAACGTTCGATGAACACCGTCGAACCCCATTGAAAACAATGGCAGGCAAGCACAAACACATACAAACACATAGAAAACAATTACAAAACACCTTAAAATATGTCCCAAAGCAGACAAAATGCTCAGAAGACAAAAATAACATGGAAAAGAGCAACTACATATAGAAAAGAGGTGGAGGAGTAAAAGGAGGAGGAGACACAGATATAGGCATGTCATGCCCTTATAAAGTCAAGAAAGGCTGGACTAAAACTCTAAAATAAAAAAAATCTAAAATTCTAAAATCGAGGACGACCATATACCGTTGGACTTCCCACCATAAATTATGCCAGCTGCCAATCGGGCGGCATTATTCCCATGACCCTCCGAACAGCGTCCAGGAAGGCAAAGTGTTTGGTTTCTGAGGGCAGTATGGTTGCAAAGCTGAACCTTAAAGTAATGTCCAGAAGGGCACCACCAGGAGTGGAGCCTGCGGCTTAATTGGACTCCACACGGGCAACCTCAACCCTGCCAGCTACGGAAAAGATGGACAGATTGCAAGCTTTGTCGGTTCTGTGGGTGGTGGTGCATGGCCGTTTTTAGTTGTGCTAGCGATTTGTCAGCTTAATTCCGTTAACGAACGAGACTCCGGCATGACCCCGCGGTCCGCGTCCAGCTTACTAGAGGGACACGCGAGGCTCTGGCACGCGAGATCGAGCAATAACACGTCTGTCATGCCCTTACATGTCCGGGGCTGCATGCGCACTGCACTGAAAGGACCAGTGTGTGTCGCTTACAGGTGCGGATAACCCGCAGAACCCCGTTAGTGATGGTGATCTGGGATTACAATTCTTCCCCGCGAACGAGGATTTCCCAATAAGTGCAGGTCAATCGGAATTCCGGAAATAGGCCTAACCGGCATTCCAGAAAGAATGTGAAAAAATTAATTGTCCAAACCACAGTTGCTGTAGCTTGCTTAACAGCTGGGCTCCTCTGCTGAGTAGCACGCAGTTCTTACATAAACAGGAGGCATAGCTTGGTTCACGGGTGGGCAACTCTGCTGAGCAGTAGACAGTGCTACAAGGCCCAAAAGGATTTTCTGGACAAGATGCGGTAAAAAATTATTAGAAACACACACGGTGTAGCTCCTTGACAGGTGCACTACACCGCTGGCTACCAGACAACGCTACTATGTCATGAAACTGTCTATTAACATTTAAAACCATTATTAATGTGAAAATGAAGTTACGCTTTTGGTGAACGAGCCGTTCTCGAACGGAACCTCTAACAGCCGAATTTTAAGCAAAATGTTCGAGTTTGAAGAACAGCTCGAACACCGCTCAAAACAGGTCGTATTTGAACTGGGCCAACAGGTCGACTCGAACACCACTCATCTCTAATCAGGAGGCAAACTCAGACGGTCTCAGGCCCAGTATGGATTCAACAAGATTGTAGAAAGTTGAGAAAGGGTACAGTATCACCGGATAACAGGTATATATGTAGCATAGTTTACACATTACAAATCTATGTCTATATATCAGGAGGCAGACTCAGACGGTCACAGGCCCAGTATGAATTCGACAAGATTGTAGAAAGTTCAGAAAGGGTACAGTATCACCGGACAACAGGTATATATGTAGCATAGTTTACACATTAAAAATCTCCTTGTATATTTCCGTAGTCCGACAAAGACACTCACAGCCTCAGTATGGTTTAGACAAGAATCTAAAAAGTAGAAAAAGGGTAATATATTCGAAGCATACACCAGTATTCACTGTTGGGGTATTTTTCAATCTTCATATATATTTCAGTCTCCGTAAGACAGTCCAGACTCTCCGCAAGAGGAAACGAGATGGATACAAGTACAGACGGAAAGTCGAGTGATTGCAGAAATTTGGGAATTACTAATTACGGGAAAAACTCCCCGGAGAATTCTCAGAGGTGATGCTGACCCTCAATTACTTTGTCTGTGGAGACAGCGAAAACAGTTCTTGTGAAGAAAGGTTTGCTGTATCGCAGTACCGTGGATATCATCACCGTTACTCATCTCCATCAATATTGTGATCACAGGGAGAGATGTAGACATTGTCCTCACTGCCTATCATCATCTGTCAGGTAACTTTGGAGTGCAAAAGACAGAAGCCACAGGCCGTAGGCGATTCTATTGGATTGGCATGAGAGGACACATTTAAAAATGTGGGCAAGAATGTCACACGTCTGTGAGTCGGAAAACTGTGAAAGCTGATGATAAACCACCACTGCATCTCATTGTGAGTCGACGTCCATAACAAATGTAAGCCATTGATCATCTGAAGATAGAGCCCAGCAGGACAGGGCATAGCTACGTCTTAACCATCATCTCTCAGTTCACCAAATTTGTATTGGCAGTCCCAGTGAAGGATTTAACAGTCCATACTACACAGCGGTGGAGCAGGGAGAGGTAAGTATTGCAAGTGCTGGGGCCCTGAGCAAGCAGGGGGGGCCCACTCGTGGGCGGCAGTACTGGCACGGGGTCCCTCATAGTACGCCGGTGTGTCTGATGGCAGGTGTGCACCCCCACTGTCAGAGACACTTGATTGTACTATGAGGGACCCTGTGCCAGTGCCGTCGCCCAAGAGTGGGCCCACCCACCTGTCCAGGGCAACGGCACTCGCACGGGTGCGTGCGCCAGGTGGTGACCCCGGCCCTGGGGGGGGAGGCAACCCAGTTAGGGAGGTTGAAAAAAAGTCCGAGGAAGAGGAGGACAAAAGCGATCCACTTTTGGGCAACCTACGTGTCAGCAGGGGAAGGTGGGACAAAATCCTTTGAAACCCATGCATGGTTCATTTTAATGAAGGTTAGATCATCAACATTTTGGCAATGCGGGGGTCCCTTTTTAGGATCTGCAAGGCATAATCACACATGTGGGCCAATGTTCCAGGTGTCAATGATGCACTGCGAGTGCTGGGTGGAGGAGCACTTTCTGGCAAATCAGCATCTCTCCAGTCACGCACAAACCCTGTACCTGACCTTGCCATGCCAACATTTTCTCTTGCCCCCTGAGAAGCATCTTCCTCCCCTAAATAATCATCCCCATCATCCTCCTCCTCCACCTCGTCCAGGAGAGTTCCCTGAGCAGACAATGGCTGACTGTCATCAAGGCTTCCCTCCTTCTCTTCCTCCTCGGCTGCAGACTCCTGCTCCTTAATGTGCGTCAAAGTTTGCATGAGCAGACGCATAAGTGGGATGCTCATGCTTATGATGGCGTCGTCTGCGCTTACCAGCCGTGTGCATTCCTCAAAACACTGAAGGACTTTACAGAGGTCTTTCAGCTTTGACCACTGCACACCAGACAACTCCATGTCTGCCTTAAAACTGCCTGCCCGTGTATCCTCCCACAAATGCATTACAGCCTGCCTCTGTTCGCACAGCCTCTGAACCATGTGCAGGGTGGAGATTCACCTTGTTGCAATGTCGATAAATAGGTGGTGCTTGGGAAAGTGGAGCAATCGCTGCAGCTTCTGCATACGACTGGAGTGTATGGGCGACCGGCGGATGTGCGAGCACAGTCTTCCCACCTTATGGAGCAGGGCTGTTAATTCCGGATAATTATTGAGGAAGCACTGCACCACCAGGTTCAAGGTGTGAGCCAGGCAAGGTATGTGTCTGAGTTTTGAAAGGGCTATGGCTGCCACAAAATTCCGACTGTTATCACTAACTACCTTGCCTGCCTCAAGATGTAGACTGCCCAGCCATGACTCAGTTTGTCGCTGCAAGTAGTCGGCCAGTACCTCCGCGGTGTGTCTGTTGTCGCCCAAACACATCATCTTCAACACAACCTGCTGACGCTTACCACTAGCTGTTCGATAGTGGGACACCTCACTTGCAACACTGGCAGCTGTGGATGGTGTGCTCGTGCGACTGCGCTCTGTGGACGAGCTTTTGCTTCTGGAGGAGGAGGAGGGTCGAACGCCTACAACCGTTTCCTATGCCGTGGGCTAGGCAGCACTGTCCCACCACCGCTGTCCCCTGTGGACCCTGCATCCACCACATTAACCCAGTGCGCAGTAATGGACACGTAACGGCCCTGGCCATGCCTACTGGACCATGCATTTGTTGAGAGGTGCACCTTTCCACTCACTGATTGCTTGAGTGCATGGACAATGCGGTCTTTCACATGCAGGTGGAGGGCTGGGATGGCTTTTTGAGAAAAGTGCCGACTGGGTAGATCATAGCATGGTACTGCGAAGGCCATGAGCTCGCGGAAAGCTTCGCTTTCAACCAACCAGTAGGGCATCATCTCTAACGAGATTAGTTTGGCAATGTAGGCGTTCAAACACTGTGTACACGGATGAGAGGTTGAGTACTTTCTTATCCTACTGAGAGTCTCTGGTAGGGTGAGCTGGACTTGAGAGCTGCATATGGTGGAACTAGCGGTGGACATGGCGGACTGAGAGAGGGTTGGTGATGGTGTTGGTGGTCTTGCTGATGGCCTAGATTCAGTCTTTCGTAGCAATAAAATTGTGATTCCCTGACTGCTTTGGCCTTGCAACGACACCTCAATATTTGCTGCTGGTGGTGTGCTTACCGGTGGGCTTACAATGGGGGAAGCGATGTAGCATTGCTGACTACCTTCATTCGGAGCAGGTGCACATGTGGTACGTGAGGTTTGGTAGTCCGTCCACGCTTGCAAGTGCATGGTGGTTAAATGTCTAAGCATGCAACTGGTATTCAAATTTCTCAGATTTTTCCCTCGGCTAAAGGTCTTTGCGCACTTCTAACAGATAACCTTTGCGTGATCATTAGGATTTTGTTCAAAAAAGTGCTACACTGCACTCTTCCTACTATGGAAGACATTTTGAGGCCTTACACGCTGTGCTAATTTGACCGTCTGGCCAAGCTGTCCTGCAACTCTTTGGGTTTTTGAAACCTGTTTTTGGACTGCTCCGGACTTGCCAGATAACAGCTGTTACGATGTCGATGCCTGCTGCGGATCCTCCTCCTCCTCTTCTGAGCTATTGGCAGCGGCACCCTCTTCCCCCAATGGATGCCAATCTGGGTCAACAATTGGGTCATCCATCACCTCCTCTTCAATTTCATGTGCACCTTCCTCTGTGTCACTGTGTAAGGTGGTATAGTATGCGGGAAGGGGTACCTGAGTTTCATCAGGGTCAGATTCTGGCTCAGTACACTGCGAGGACAATGTAATGCTCTGAGTGAATGTACCAGCAGAAAAATCTAGCAGTGGCTGTGCATCAGTGCACTCCATGTCCGATTCATCTTGGACTGGGGAATTCACGATTTGACTTGATAACCCAGGCATGGTATGTGAAAAGAGCTCCATGAAGTAATCTGCAGTGTGGCCTGCTGCATCCTTCACTTTTGGTAGGGGTGAAGGACACAAGGAAAGGTGTTGTTCCTGACCAGGAGCCTCCACTGACGACTCAGTGCTTTTATTTTTTGAAACATCAGAAGAGGAGGCGATAGAGCTGGAGGCTGTGTCCGCAATGTAAGCCAAAACTTGTTCCTGAAGCTCCGGCTTTAGAAGCGGTTTACCGACTCCCAGAAAAGGGAGCCTTCGAGGCCTTGTGGAGCCAGATGATGACGCAGGCTCAACACCTTCTGCCTTAGGTGCTATTGTGCTTTTACCACTACCAGCAGATGCACCACCTCCCCACCACCATCAGTACCAGCTGGCAATCCCTTCCCACTTCCACGGCCTCTTCCACCATACTTCCTCATTTTTGGAAAAATGAACCCAAAATACCACCAGCTATATGGTACTGTAAAACAAGGTACATGATGTATATAGTATTGGGGAGAATTTGAATCTCCCTAGAGTGTCTGCTGCAGAACCATAAGCGTCCATACAACCTCGGGGACCGGGCCCCAGCCTTGCACTGAGAACCTATAGGCAGGGTTCCTCTTCCAACCCACAACTCCTCTCTGTGCTCCTTCTCCTTCATTCCATGCTGTTCCTTCTCTCTCTTATGGAAGCTTAGGTTTCAGGTCTCCGTCTCTCCACCTTTATTACTTTTCCGTGCCAGCTGGCTCAGGTCACTGAGGTAGCTGTAGCACTCCTTCCTCCATCCCTTATTCCAGGGATACCCCATTCCTCACTGAGTGGCTTCCTACTCCACTGACCTTCTGTCAGACTGAACCTCTGGGACTCACCCCAGACTGACCTATAATTCTAAACTTTCCCACTCTTTTATATGAATCTCAACTCCACCCACCTCCCAGCACATCTCGTGTTATGAAGCAAGGAATCACCAGAGGTGCTCTGCTACCCTCTAAGCATGAGCCGCAATGTGATCAGTGCTGAACAATCCTGTGTGTGGGATGCAGGTGTTGAGTGCGGAAAGGAGCTCCCAACTTACAAGGAGGATGGGGCACTACACCTTAGGAGAAGGTGCAGTACCTCTGTGGCGACAGAGCCTCAGGGGCGCCACATACCCCCGTTAAACACAGCACGTCCGCGGGCTGCAAGATAACAAAGCAGACAGCAAAGAAACATACAAAATTTTCAATGCATAATAAACTTTTCTTATACTAATCTTCCTAGTATAGGAGGTACTCATCTTAAACATTTCATACAATTATATCTAAAATTTTTAATTCTAAGTGCAATTCTCAATTCAAAGTGCTATTCTCTGTAACACATTTTTCTTTATCATTTTGTTTTCTTTCTGTTCTTTTCTCTTTCTCTAGACGCAAGACGCTGACCGCAAATACCTGGTCCATCACCTGTCTCTTTAATTCTTTATTCAAGTTACTCATCTCTATATCAGACATTCCTAATTCTTCTATAAAAGCCATTTCTCAGTTACTAATACTCTTATAAAACACATTATCAAATACTTTACAGTAAAACATTCAACAGTCATTCTTGTAAGTGCTGGATACCACTCCCAGCCGGGATCTCTTGCAGTGTCCTTTGAGGTAGACTTCATCTTCGAAAAGAGTCCATGCAAAAACATTATCTTCGCAAAGTGTCTCTTATGTAAAACCAAGAAAGGGCACCTAAAGAGGTGCAACTACTTACTATTAAAATTTTTGGATCACTCCAAGTTCATGATCGCTAGTTCAATAGTGAAGAACGCTGCCAATCAACAGGGCAACAAAAAGTGCTACCAGACAAACAAAGACATGATGAACAAAAATAAAAAAATAGAAGAAAAAGGCACAACTGGTGCAAACTAACCGTCCTGGGTAACGAGAAAATTTGAAAAGGTTGCTAATTGTGGTCCCCTCCTGGGGTTCTGGAACTGTCTTCAGACTCAAAGTAGTTGTTGACAATCCTCAAATACTCTTCTTCCCAAGGTGTCAATCCAGGGATCTTTGGTTTTGGCTGCCAGACAGAAGGGGACTCAAGAGCAGCTTGGTTCCTAGGATCAGGTACCTGAGCAGTCGGAGTGGCAACGGTGGATGGAGGGGCAGCAACAGGTCGCTTTGGCTTGTACCTCTCAATAAACTCATCGGGAATACGGGGGATATTTAGGGCATACCACCCCCTGAGTCCCTCATGCCGGGTGAATGTCACATACTCCCCGGGTTGCAGGTTCCTGTCAGGATGCCCCCTCCTCAGTTGGGGCTCCACGTCCCGCCGGTTAAAGAACAGGTCGCTGATCCTTTTGGGGTCCGCAATGAATTCGAACCCCTTCTCTTGATTCACGTTCAGAACCTGCCCCCAGCCAAGTGCATCCCGGGGTCTGCAACGGCTAGCATGGGCCCTCTCCTTCCGAGCAAGATCCATGCCCAGCACAGCCATCTTTCTCTACTCTCTCTCCTGGTATTCCGCTGCCAGCTGTCGGATGGTGGCCTGACATCCTGCCCAACTCTCTTCTTCCTCCCGCTCTTCCTGGGACCTGCTCTCACCCACGGCACTAGCATCCCGGTCCCAGATCAGATCCAGGATGACCTGGCCAGCCGCTGCAACTGCGGTACACCCCAGGGCCTCCCCAGGTGGAGGAACATCCAATGTACCTGGGGCCTCCTGGCGGTGTGGCCTCTGATCCGGTGCAGGTGGTGATGGAGCGGATGGTGGCTCCGGGTCCGCAGGGGCCCGGGCGGGAGCTCCGCTTCTTCTCCCGGGTCCTCCGGTAACTCCTTCGGGCTGGTGGCACTCAGCCGTACGGTCAGGGTAGAAGTGTAGATCAGCGCTGCCCGGGGGCAGTCCGGTACGGTAGCAGCGGGTACCGATGGAAAGGGTACTGCTGGTGTAGGCCCCGCCGAGGTGCGCTGCCGTCTCAGCTTCTCTAAGGATTCTCTTCTCAGCTGCAGATGGGTGATCAATTCGGCAATTTCGTCCTCCAGTTGCTGACTTCATTCTGGAGCTCGGGTTGGAGCCATCAGCCATGGCGCCAGGGAGATCCGTTTCCCTGCGCTCCGCAGGCCTCCTTCCCTTACTCTCCAAAATGGCGTTCTGGCGTTCTCCTTCCTGCCTCGGCCCCTTTCCCGCCACTGGCTTCTTCTGCCCCTCCTTCCAGGGGCGGCATCTTCTTCCATCGCCTCCATACCAAGCCAGTATACGAATCCCTCGGGGGGTGGGCCATGTCGCTGTCACATAGTAATTCAGGCAGGGGAGGTCCAATACTCTTCGCGATCTTTTCCTAGGACCTCACATCTCTTCATGCCCTTCTTCTTCGCGCCAGCGGCCATTTCTAATGTCCATTTTACAGTCTATTAAATCAGGTCTTCAGCACATTTTCAAAAGTTCAAAGTCCAACAAATTTCAGGCACACAGAACCCGATGGCTTCGGGTCTCGTCATCCTGTTCGTGACGCCAAAATTGGGTCGCCCCGTCCCAGGGCTGTGGGGTACTCGGTACCGGGCCGGTGTCAGGGGGGATGTTGTGTCACAGCAGCGGCGACCCGGTCCGTGGCCCTGGGTGCCCAATATCAATGGCGGTGATGTTTGTAATGTAGTTTATATGGAAAGTTCGTGACGCCACCCGTGGTGTTTGGCAAGTAAGATGTTAAGCCAACGCTGCTTGCAGATCCACTGGGACTGATGGTGTGATGCAGCAAAGATGGTGTAGCTCCCACAGGTGGAGCTGTAGTCCCAGGGCAGTGTAGGCGCTATGCAAGAGGATAGGTGCAGGATGGTGTGGATGCTGGTACCCAGATGTAGCGGTGCTGAAGGTGTTAGCGACGGATGAATGGAGGACACCAGAGCTTGCAGTTTCAAAGCTTTACTCACAGTGTGTGGTACACACTGGTGCCTGCCTCCGTACCGTGTCCTCCGGGGTAGAGACTCAATCAACCTCCCGGGCAAGTCAGGGCTCTCCTCTCCAACACTCCGCCAACATGTACCTTTCCTGAACGACTCCTCTATTGCACCTTTTAGTGCGAAGAGCTCCCGTACTGTGGTTCTCTGAAGTTCCTCCTGTCAGATGTTCCTAACAACTCTACTTGTATGACAGACAGCTGTAGCCTGATCAGGGACCTCCTGGATCCCGGCTCTCTATCCGTGTTGCTGTTGTGTCCCAAGTCTTAGATGGGAGTAGTGCATTTACAGCCAACTACTCCACTGGTGTCTGCTGCCGAACCATAAGCGTCCATACAACCTCGGGCCCCGGCCTTGCGCTGAGAACCTATAGGCAGGGTTCCTCTTCCAACCCACAACTCCTCTCTGTTCTCCTACTCCTTCGTTCCGCGCTGTTGCTTCTCTCTCTTATGGAAGCTTAGGTTACAGGTCTCCGTCTCTCCACCTTTCTTACTTTCCCGTGCCAGCTGGCTCAGGTCACTGAGGCAGCTGCAGCACTCGTTCCTCCATCCCTTCCTCCAGGGATACCCCACTCCTCACTGAGTGGCTTCCTACTCCGCCGACCTTCTGTCAGACTGAACCTCTGGGACTCACCTCAGACTGACCTATAATTCTAAACTTTCCCACTCTTTTATATGAATCTCAACTCCACCCACCTCCCAGCACATCTCGTATTATGAAGCAAGGAATCACCAGAGGTGCTCTGCTACCCTCTAAGCATGAGCCGCAATGTGATCAGTGCTGAACTATCCTGTGTGTGGGATGCAGGTGTTGGAGTGCGGAAAGGAGCTCCCAACTTACCAGGAGGGTGGGGCACTACACCTTAGGAGAAGGTGCAGTACCTCTGTGGCGACTGAGCCTCAGGGGTGCCACAATTACACCTCAATGTAACAGGCTGAAATTGGATGGTGTATGACACAGTACAAGGTGTGTATATGGGTCACCCTCCCAGGGATGTGGGGTACTTGGTACCGGACCGGTCTCTCACAGGGGAATGTCACAGCAGGGGTGACCCGGTCTGTGGCCCTGGGCGCCCATGTAAAAGGGGTTAAGTGATGGAATAAAGTTTATGAGTGAATGATTCATGACGCCACCTGTTTTGTTCTGCCATGAAGATGTTAAGCCGACGCTGCAGACAGCTCCTCTGGGACAGATGGTGTGGTGCAGCAATGATGTTGTGGCCCTCCACAGGTAGGGCAGTAGTCCCAGGGCAGTGTAGATGTAGAGAAAGGTGTTGAGGAAGAGGGTGCAGTGTCTGGCACAGGGATGGAGCAGTGCTGACGGGGTTGCAGGAAGAAGGCAAGGAAACAACAGGGTGCAGTTTCTTTACCTTTACTTTGCTTGGCAGATGCAGTCCAGGGTCCAGATTACAGATGGCAGAGGAGCTGGCTAGCCTGGAAGCAACTTAGAAATCTCTCTATGCAGATGGGTTGTGTAGTCTCCTTCCTAGCACTTATTTTTAGGTACTTGCAGCACTGTGTTACTCTGAAGTTCCACTTGCTTATTCTCTTTAGAACTCTCTTGTATGGCAGACAGCTGTAGCCTTCCTCTTCTGGCTCACACGTCGCTGTTGTGCCTCTAAGTCTTATGTGGGAATAGAGCATTTACAGCTTCCTATTCCTCCGGTTTCTGTTGCAGGAACATCAGTGTCCGTACAGCATTGGAGACTGATAGTTCGGGACGCCACCTGTGGTGTTCGGCAAGTGAGATGTTAAGCCGACGCTGCATGCAGATCCTCTGGGACTGGTGGTGTGTTGCAGCCAAGATGGTGAAGCTCCCCACAGGTGGAGCTGTAGTCCCAGGGCAGTGTAGATGTAGGGGTAGAGGAGAGGCCCAGGCGGTGTAGAAGCTGGTACCCAGATGTAGTGGTACAGGGTATGTTGGCGCAGGAATAAATGGAGGACACCAGGGCTTGTAGTTCCAAAGCTTTACTCACAGCTTTGGAACTAATCCCACCAAGGACATCTGCAAGGAGTTTGTATGTTCTCCCCGTGTTTGCGTGGGTTTCCTCCCACATTCTAAAGACATACTAATATAGGGAATTTAGATTGTGAGCCCCATTGGGACAATGATGATAATGTGTGCAAACCTGTAAAGCGCTGCGGAATTTGTTAGCGCTAAATAAAGATTATTATTAATATTATTATTTGTATCGATACAACTTCGGGGACCGGGCCCCGGCCTTGCGCTTAGAACTTCTAGGCAGGGTTCTCTCCTAACCCACATCCTCTGTTCCCTTTTACTTCTACATTCCGTACTAGTCTTTCCTTCTTATGGAAGATCAGGTTTCTGTTCAATGTCTTTCTCCTTCTTTCCTTTCCCATGCCAGCAGACCCAGGTCACTGAGATCTTCTGCAGCACCTCCTTCCTCCATCCCTCTCCCAGGGATCTTCTCTCCCTCACTCACTCCTCTGAACTGAACTGACTGACTCACTCACTGAAATTCTAAACCTTCCCGCTCTTTTATGTATTCTAACTCCACCTGCCTCCCAGCACGTTTCGTGTTCCAAGCATGGAGCCACCAAAGGTGCTCTGCTACACTCCAAGCAGGGAGCCGCAATGTGGCTTTGCTAAACTACTGTGTTGTGTGGGATGCAAGTGTTGGAGCGTGGTCAGGAGCCTCCAACTTACCTGGATTTTGGGGCACCACACCTCAGGAGGAGGTGCAGTACCTCTGTAGCAACTGAACTCTCAGGGGCGCCACAGATCCTTTATTGCTTCCAAGCATGACATCACACTCCCTAGGAGGAAGGCAATGCCACTGTGGCGACCATACTCCTGGGGGCGCCACATATATAGTATTGGGGAGAATTGGAAGCTCCCTAGAGATTTTAGGAGGCTGAACTATTATCTCAGGCCCACTATAGATTACACCTCAATTTAACAGGCTGAAATTGGCTGGTGTATGACAAAGTACAAGGTGTGTATATAGAATTGGCGAGAATTGGAAGCTCCCTAGAGATTTTAGGAGGCTGAACTATTATCTCAGGCCCACTATAGATTACACCTCAATTTAACAGGCTGAAATTGGCTGGTGTAAGACAAAGTACAAGGTGTGTATATAGTATTGGGGAGAATTGGAAGCTCCCTAGAGATTTTAGGAGGCTGAACTATTATCTCAGGCCCACTATAGATTACACCTCAATGTAACAGGCTGAAATTGGCTGGTGTAAGACAAAGTACAAGGTGTGTATATAGTATTGGGGAGAATTGGAAGCTCCCTAGAGATTTTAGGAGGCTGAACTATTATCTCAGGCCCACTATAGATTACACCTCAATTTAACAGGCTGAAATTGGCTGGTGTATGACAAAGTACAAGGTGTGTATATAGTATTGGGGAGAATTGGAAGCTCCCTAGAGATTTTAGGAGGCTGACCTATTATCTCAGGCCCACTATAGATTACACCTCAATGTAACAGGCTGAAATTGGCTGGTGTAAGACAAAGTACAAGGTGTGTATATAGTATTGGGGAGAATTGGAAGCTCCCTAGAGATTTTAGGAGGCTGACAATGATACTCTCAGTCCAAGTATGGCAGCAGGCAGCCTAATAAGCAGGACTGCTGCACACAAAAGTGTGGAAAAATGAACGCTTAGTAACTGTGCAGAAAAGAGGATGAAAAGTATTTTTGCTTTTAAAAAAGCAGTTTGCTCAGCAGTGTGCAAACAGCAATGCAGCTATCAGGGAGCCTTATAAGGCAGCCTAATAACCAACAGAGCTGATGCACAAAAAATATAGCCTCCCCTGTCACTGCACACAAACTGTTGTGTTGTACAGTGAAAATCGCTACCAGCAGAAGCAGTTTTTTGGTTCTTCTTCCCTGCCTAACGCTCTCCCTACAGAATCAGAAGCAGCAGCAGCAGCTCTCCCTATGCTAAGATCGGCATAAGTAAGATGGCGGTTGGCATGCACGCTCTTTTATAGCCCCTGTGACGCCATACAAAGCAAGCCAATCATTTACATGCCCTTTTCAAAGAAGGTGGTGACCGCTGCCCATGTCATCGCGTTGCCCACAGTGTGCGTCCTCCATCATTGGCTGAAAAAGGGCGCTGGAAGCATCATTTGAAACGCCACTTTGGCGCTCTGGTCGCCAACCTCGTGGCCGATCTCACACTATGGTCGGGTTTCGTTTCATGAAACCCGACTTCAGCGAAAGTCGGCGACTTATGAATTTGACCGACCCGTTTCGCTCAACTCTAGTGTACAGCTAATACAGTGATCACCAGTGACATTATACACAGGAGATCTGTATATAGTGTCAGTGTACAGGTAATACAATGATTACCAGTGTCATTATACACAGAAGCTTTGTACACAGTGTATAGTGTGCATGTACATGTTATTACTGACTCACCAATGACGTCTGTAGTTAAAGTCCTTCATCTTCGCTTTTCTTCTTCAACCAGCACAGACCGCCATCACTTCTTCCAGCCAGGACTCGTCTCTGCAAAAAATAACACAGTCATCAATAGCTGATCGCTTCCAGAGCACGTTCCCCACTTTTTCCCTGACTTCTACACTACATCAGATGAAGAAGAAAAGCGACATAATACCGCCCTGCACAGCAACAGGACCTCCCTTTTCTTCCCTACAT
Organism: Dendrobates tinctorius; assembly: GCF_039654945.1. Classification (NCBI taxonomy): domain Eukaryota; kingdom Metazoa; phylum Chordata; class Amphibia; order Anura; family Dendrobatidae; genus Dendrobates; species Dendrobates tinctorius. Next base: position 31,132,294 of record NW_027361696.1, on the reverse strand, counting down.
GGAAAAGTTTCCTAAAAAGTAAATTATATTACAGTAGTAATAATGTCCCTAATTGGACCCTAAAGACATTATGTTCCCCCACTTGTCACCATAAACTAATATATCATATTCCTCATTCTGGCTCTCGAACAGTAATTAAGTCCCTCATCCTGGCCCCCTTTATTTAATAATCTCACCCAGCCTGATCCCCTATATTTTATAATATGCCTCAGCCTGGCCCCCTTTATTTTATAATATGCCCCAGCCTGGCCCCTTTTATTTTATAATATGCCCCAGCCTGGCCCCCTTTATTTTATAATATGCCCCAGCCTGGCCCCCTATGTCCCTTGTCCTGCCTGGCCTCCAGATATCAATCCCGATTCCCCAGCTATACAGACCGGTCCATATATGCCCCATGTCCTGACCCCCCCATATACATGCATCCTGCTCCCCCCATATATATGCTTTCTAGTCTCTTGTACTGCCCCCCATATATCCATCATGCCACCCCATATATATGCTTCCTGATCTCTTGTACTGCCCCCCAATATAACCATCCTGGCCCCAAATATATGCAACCTGGCCCCCCCATATACAGTATATCCACCCTGCCCCCCATATATATGCATCCTGGTCCCTTGTCCTGCCCCCCTCCCCCATTAATCCATCTTGGCCCCCCATATATATGCATCCTGGCTCCCCACATATCCATCCGGGTCCCTTGGCCTGCCCCTCACCCATATATCCATCCAGGACGCCCATATATGCATTCTGGCCCCCTCCATATATCCATCCTACCCCCCATATATCCATCTTGGCCCCCATATAAATGCATCCTGGTCCCTTGTCCTACCCCCCATAAATCCATCCTGCCCCCCGTATGTGTATCCATCCTGGCCCCTTGTCCTGCCCCTGGACCCCATGTGTATCCGTCCTGGCCACCCCCGCATGTGTATCCATCCTGGCCACCCCTGTATATATATCCATCCTGGCCCCCTTCTCCCATATATATCCATTTTGGGCCCCTTCCCCCGTATATATATATGCATCCTGGGCCCCTTCCCACATATATATATCCATCCTGGGGCCCTTCCCCCTGTCAATATATGCATCCTGGGCCCCTTCCCCTGTATACATATCCATCCTGGGCCCCTTCCCCCTATATATATCCAACCTGACCCCTTCGCCCTGTATATATATCCATCCAGGTCCCTTCCCCCTGTACAGTGTAAATATCCATCCTGGGCCCATTCCCCCTGTATATATACCCATCCTGGGCCCCTTCCCCCTGTAGATATATCCATCTTGGCCCCTTCCCCCCATATATATATCAATACTGGCCCCTTCCCCCCATATTTATATATATCCATCCTGGCCCCTTTCCCGTATGAGAGAGAGAGATAGAAGAAAAAAAGAACATTGCTCTTACCTGATTGCGCTCCCGGTGGCGGTGTCTTCCTCCTCCTCTGCATATCAGCGCGCTCATACTAAAATGGCCGCCGACATAGCAGAGGCCGGTGAATATGAGCGCCCGGCGCATGACACTGACGTCATACGCTGGGCGCTCACTTGCCAGTATCGATCGTGTAATGAATGCTGCGAGCGCACGTCCCTGCACATAGCAGACTTTGCTTTTAAAGGGCCCGTGCCCCTTAAAACCGCAGACTTTTTTTTCTTCTCTCCTTCCCCGTTTGTGTGATGTGTCTGATGTGTGCTCTGTGCTTGTGTGATGTGTCTGATGTGTGCTCTGTGCTTGTGTGATGTGTCTGATGTGTGTTCTGTGCTTGTGTGATGTGTCTGATGTGTGCTCTGGACTTGTGTGATTTGTCTGATGTGTGCTCTGTGCTAGGGTAATGTGTCTGATGTGTGTTCTGCGCTTGTGTGATGTGTCTGATGTGTGTTCTGTGCTTGTGTGATGTGTCTGATGTGTGTTCTGTGCTTGTGTAATGTGTCTGATGTGTGCTCTGCGCTTGTGTGTTGTGTCTGATGTGTGTTCTGTGCTTGTGTGATGTGTCTGATGTGTGCTCTGTGCTTGTGTGATGTGTCTGATGTGTGCTCTGCGCTTGTGTGATGTGTCTGATGTGTGCTCTGCGCTTGTGTGTTGTGTCTGATGTGTGGTCTGTGCTTGTGTGATGTGTCTGATGTGTGCTCTGTGTTTGTGTGATGTGTCTGATGTGTGCTCTGTGCTTGTGTAATGTGTCTGATGTGTGCTCTGTGCTTGTGTGATGTGTCTGATGTGTGCTCTATGCTTGTGTGATGTGTCTGATGTGTGCTTTGTGCTTGGTGATGTGTCTGATGTGTGCTCTGTGCTTGTCTGATGTGTCTGATGTGTGCTCTGTGCTTGTGTAATGTGTCTGATGTGTGCTCTGCGCTTGTGTGTTGTGTCTGATGTGTGTTCTGTGCTTGTGTGATGTGTCTGATGTGTGCTCTGTGCTTGTGTGATGTGTCTGATGTGTGCTCTGCGCTTGTGTGTTGTGTCTGATGTGTGTTCTGTGCTTGTGTGATGTGTCTGATGTGTGCTCTGTGTTTGTGTGATGTGTCTGATGTGTGCTCTGTGCTTGTGTGATGTGTCTGATGTGTGCTCTATGCTTGTGTGATGTGTCTGATGTGTGCTTTGTGCTTGGTGATGTGTCTGATGTGTGCTCTGTGCTTGTCTGATGTGTCTGATGTGTGCTCTGTGCTTGTGTGATGTGTCTTATGTGTGCTCTGTGCTTGTGTAATATGTCTGATGTGTGCTCTGCGCTTGTGTGTTGTGTCTGATGTGTGTTCTGTGCTTGTGTGATGTGTCTGATGTGTGCTCTGTGCTTGTGTGATGTGTCTGATGTGTGCTCTGCGCTTGTGTGTTGTGTCTGATGTGTGTTCTGTGCTTGTGTGATGTGTCTGATGTGTGCTCTGTGTTTGTGTGATGTGTCTGATGTGTGCTCTGTGCTTGTGTAATGTGTCTGATGTGTGCTCTGTGCTTGTGTGATGTGTCTGATGTGTGCTCTATGCTTGTGTGATGTGTCTGATGTGTGCTTTGTGCTTAGTGATGTGTCTGATGTGTGCTCTGTGTTTGTGTGATGTGTCTGATGTGTGCTCTGTGTTTGTGTGATGTGTCTGATGTGTGCTCTGTGCTTGTGTAATGTGTCTGATGTGTGCTCTGTGCTTGTGTGATGTGTCTGATGTGTGCTCTATGCTTGTGTGATGTGTCTGATGTGTTTTCTGTGCTTGTGTGATATGTCTGATGTGTGCTCTGTGCTTGTCTGATGTGTCTGATGTGTGCTCTGTGCTTGTGTGATGTGTCTGATGTGTGCTCTGTGCTTGTCTGATGTGTCTGATGTGTGCTCTGTGCTTGTGTGATGTGTCTTATGTGTGCTCTGTGTTTGTGTGATGTGTCTGATGTGTGCTTTGTGCTTGGTGACGTGTCTGATGTGTGCTCTGTGTTTGTGTGATGTGTCTGATGTGTACTCTGTGCTTGTGTGATGTGTCTGATGTGTGCTCTATGCTTGTGTGATGTGTCTGATGTGTGCTCTATGCTTGTGTGATGTGTCTGATGTGTGCTCTATGCTTGTGTGATGTGTCTGATGTGTGCTCTGTGTTTGTGTGATGTGTCTGATGTGTGCTCTGTGCTTGTGTAATGTGTCTGATGTGTGCTCTGTGCTTGTGTGATGTGTCTGATGTGTGCTCTATGCTTGTGTGATGTGTCTGATGTGTTTTCTGTGCTTGTGTGATATGTCTGATGTGTGCTCTGTGCTTGTGTGATGTGTCTTATGTGTGTTCTGTGCTTGTGTGATGTGTCTGATGTGTGCTCTGTGCTTGTCTGATGTGTCTGATGTGTGCTCTGTGCTTGTGTGATGTGTCTTATGTGTGCTCTGTGTTTGTGTGATGTGTCTGATGTGTGCTTTGTGCTTGGTGACGTGTCTGATGTGTGCTCTGTGTTTGTGTGATGTGTCTGATGTGTACTCTGTGCTCGTATGATGTGTCTGATGTGTGTTCTGTGCTTGTGTGAAGTGTCTGATGTGTGGGCTGTGCTCGTATGATGTGTCTGATGTGTGCTCTGTGTTTGTGTGATGTGTCTGATGTGTGCTCTGTCCTTGTGTGATGTGTCTGATGTGTGCTCTGTGCTTGTGTGATGTGTCTGATGTGTGGGCTGTGCTCGTATGATGTGTCTGATGTGTGCTCTGTCCTTGTGTGATGGTTCTGATGTGTGCTCTGTCCTTGTGTGATGTGTCTGATGTGTGCTCTGCACTTGTGTGATGTGTCTGATGTGTGCTCTGTGCTTGGGTAATGTGTCTGATGTGTGCACTGTGCTTGTGTGATGTGTCTGATGTGTGCACTGTGCTTGTGTGATGTGTCTGATGTGTGCTCTGTGCCTGTGTGATGTGTCTGATGTGTGCTCTGTCCTTGTGTGATGTGTCTCATGTGTGCACTGTGCTTGTGTGATGTGTCTGATGTGTGTTCTGTGCTTGTGTGATATGTCTGATGTGTGCTCTGTGCTTGTGTGATGTGTCTGATGTGTGTTCTGTGCTTGTGTGATGTGTCTGATGTGTGCTCTGTGCCTGTGTGATGTGTCTGATGTGTGTTCTGGGCTTGTGTGATGTATCTGATGTGTGTTCTGCGCTTGTGTGATGTGTCTGATGTGTGCTCTGTGCTTGGGTGATGTGTCTGATGTGTGCTCTGTTCTTGTGTGATGTGTCTGATGTGTGCTCTGTGCTTGTGTGATGTGTCTGACGTGCGCACTGTGCTTGTGTGATTTGTCTGATGTGTGCTCTGTGGTTGTGTGATGTGACTGATATGTGGCTTGTGCTTGTGTGATGTGTCTTATATGTTGGCTGTGCTTGTGTGATGTGTCTGATGTGTGCTCTGTGCTTGTGTGATATGTCTGATGTGTGCTCTGTGCTTGTGTGATATGTCTGATGTGTGCTCTGTGTTTGTGTGATGTGTCTGATGTGTGCTCTGTGCTTGTGTGATGTGTCTGATGTGTGTTCTGGGCTTGTGTGATGTGTCTGATGTGTGTTCTGCGCTTGTGTGATGTGTCTGATGTGTGCTCTATGCTTGTGTGATGTGTCTGATGTGTGCTCTGTTCTTGTGTGATGTGTCTGATGTGTGCTCGGTGCTTGTGTGATGTGTCTGATGTGCGCTCTGTGCTTGTGTGATGTGTCTGATGTGTGCTCTGTGCTTGTGTGATGTGTCTGATGTGTGCTCTATGCTTGTGTGATGTGTCTGATGTGTGCTCTGTGCTTGTGTGATGTGTCTGATGTGCGCTCTGTGCTTGTGTGATGTGTCTGATGTGCGCTCTGTGCTTGTGTGATGTGTCTGAAGTGCGCTGTGCTTGTGTGATGTGTCTGATGTGTGCTCTGTGCTTGTGTGATGTGTCTGATGTGTGCTCGGTGCTTGTGTGATGTGTCTGATGTGCGCCCTGTGCTTGTGTGATGTGTCTGATGTGCGCTCTGTGCTTGTGTGATGTGTCTGATGTGCGCTATGCTTGTGTGATGTGTCTGATGTGCGCTCTGTGCTTGTGTGATGTGTCTGATGTGCGCTGTGCTTGTGTGATGTGTCTGATGTGTGCTCTGTGCTTGTGTGATGTGTCTGATGTGTGCTCGGTGCTTGTGTGATGTGTCTGATGTGCACTCTGTGCTTGTGTGATGTGTCTGATGTGTGTTCTGTGCTTGTGTGATGTGTCTGATGTGTGCTCTGTGCTTGTGTGATGTGTCTGATGTGTGCTCTGTGCTTGTGTGATGTGTCTGATGTGTGCTCGGTGCTTGTGTGATGTGTCTGATGTGCACTCTGTGCTTGTGTGATGTGTTTGATGTGCGCTCTGTGCTTGTGTGATGTGTCTGATGTGTGCTCTGTGCTTGTGTGATGTGTCTGATGTGTGCTCTGTGCTTGTGTGATGTGTCTGATGTGTGCTCTGTGCTTGTGTGATGTGTCTGATGTGTGCTCTGTGCTTGTGTGATGTGTCTGATGTGCGCTCTGTGCTTGTGTGATGTGTCTGATGTGCGCTGTGCTTGTGTGATGTGTCTGATGTGTGCTCTGTGCTTGTGTGATGTGTCTGATGTGTGCTCGGTGCTTGTGTGATGTGTCTGATGTGCACTCTGTGCTTGTGTGATGTGTCTGATGTGTGTTCTGTGCTTGTGTGATGTGTCTGATGTGTGTTCTGTGCTTGTGTGATGTGTCTGATGTGTGCTCTGTGCTTGTGTGATGTGTCTGATGTGTGCTCTATGCTTGTGTGATGTGTCTGATGTGTGCTCTGTTCTTGTGTGATGTGTCTGATGTGTGCTCGGTGCTTGTGTGATGTGTCTGATGTGCGCTCTGTGCTTGTGTGATGTGTCTGATGTGTGCTCTGTGCTTGTGTGATGTGTCTGATGTGTGCTCTATGCTTGTGTGATGTGTCTGATGTGTGCTCTGTGCTTGTGTGATGTGTCTGATGTGCGCTCTGTGCTTGTGTGATGTGTCTGATGTGCGCTCTGTGCTTGTGTGATGTGTCTGATGTGCGCTGTGCTTGTGTGATGTGTCTGATGTGTGCTCTGTGCTTGTGTGATGTGTCTGATGTGTGCTCGGTGCTTGTGTGATGTGTCTGATGTGCGCCCTGTGCTTGTGTGATGTGTCTGATGTGTGTTCTGTGCTTGTGTGATGTGTCTGATGTGTGCTCTGTGCTTGTGTGATGTGTCTGATGTGTGCTCTGTGCTTGTGTGATGTGTCTGATGTGTGCTCTGTGCTTGTGTAATGTGTCTGATGTGTGCTATGTGCTTGGGTGAGATGTTTGATATGTACTCTGTCCTTGTGTGATGTGTCTGATGTGTGCACTGTGCTTGTGTAATGTGTCTGATGTGTGCTCTGTGCTTGTGTGATGTGTCTGATGTGTGCTATGTGCTTGTGTGATGTGTCTGATGTGTGCTCTGTGATTGTGTGATGTGTCTGATGTGTGTTCTGTGCTTGTGTGATGTGTCTGATGTGTTCTATGCTTGTGTGATGTGTCTGATGTGCGCCCTGTGCTTGTGTGATGTGTCTGATGTGTGTTCTGTGCTTGTGTGATGTGTCTGATGTGTGCTCTCTGCTTGTGTGATGTGTCTGATGTGTGCTATGTGCTTGTGTAATGTGTCTGATGTGCTCTCTTTGCTTGTGTAATGTGTCTGATGTGTGCTATGTGCTTGTGTAATGTGTCTGTTGTGTGCTCTGTGCTTGTGTAATGTGTCTGATGTGTGCTCTGTGCTTGTGTGATGTGTCTGATGTGTGCTCTGTGCTTGGGTAATGTGTCTGATGTGTACTCTGTCCTTGTGTGATGTGTCTGATGTGTCCTCTGTGCTTGTGTGATGTGTCTGATGTGTTCACTGTGCTTGTGTGATGTGTCTGATGTGTACTCTGTCCTTGTGTGATGTGTCTGATGTGTACTCTGTCCTTGTGTAATATGTCTGATGTGTGCTATGTGCTTCTGTGATGTGTCTGATGTGTGCTCAGTGCTTCTGTAATGTGTCTGATGTGTTCATTGTGCTTGTGTGATGTGTCTGATGTGTCTTCTGTGCTTGTGTGATGTGTCTGTTGTGTGCTCTGTGCTTGTGTGATGTGTCTGATGTGTGGGCTGTGCTCGTATGATGTGTCTGATGTGTGTTCTGTGCTTGTGTGATGTGTCTGATGTGTGCTCTGTCCTTGTGTGATGTGTCTGATGTGTGCTCTGTGCTTGGGTAATGTGTCTGATGTGTGCTCTGTGCTTGGGTAATGTGTCTGATGTGTGTTCTTTGCTTGTGTGATATGTCTGATGTGTTCACTGTGCTTGTGTGATGTGTCTGATGTGTGTTCTGTGCTTGTGTGATGTGTCTGATGTGTACTCTGTCCTTGTGTGATGTGTCTGATGTGCGCTCTGTGCTTGTGTAATGTGTCTGATGTGTGCTATGTGCTTCAGTGATGTGTCTGATGTGTACTCTGTCCTTGTGTAATTTGTCTGATGTGTGCTCTGTGCTTGTTTGATGTGTCTGATTTGTGCTCTGTACTTGTCTGATGTGTGTTCTGTGCTTGTGTGATGTGTCTGATGTGTGTTCTGTGTTTGTGTGATGTGTCTGATGTGTGCTCTGTTCTTGTGTGATGTGTCTGATGTGTGCTCTGTGTTTGTGTGATGTGTCTGATGTGTGCTCTGTGTTTGTGTGATGTGTCTGATGTGTGCTCTGTGTTTGTGTGATGTGTCTGATGTGTGCTCTATGCTTGTGTGATGTGTCTGATGTGTGCTCTGTGCTAGGGTGATGTGTCTGGTGTGTGCTATGTGCTTGTGTGATGTGTCTGATGTGTACTCTGTCCTTGTGTGATGTGTCTGATGTGTGTTCTGTACTTGTGTGATGTGTGCTCTGTACTTGTGTGATGTGTCGGATGTGTGCACTGTACTTGTGTGATGTGTTTGATGTGTGCTCTTTGCTTGTGTGATGTGTCTGATGTGTGTTCTGCGCTTGTGTGAAGTGTCTGATGTGTGCACTGTCCTTGTGTGATGTGTCTGATGTGTGCTAGGTGCTTGGGTGATGTGTCTGATGTGTGCTCTGTGATTGTGTGATGTGTCTGATGTGTGTTCTGTGCTTGTGTGATGTGTACTCTATGCTTGTGTGATGTGTCTGATGTGTGCTCTGTGCTTGTGGGATGTGTCTGATGTGCGCTGTGCTTGTGTGATGTGTCTGATGTGTGCTCTGTGCTTGTGTAATGTGTCTGATGTGTGCTCTGTGCTTGTGTGATGTGTCTGATGTGCGCTGTGCTTGTGTGATGTGTCTGATGTGTGCTATGTGCTTGTGTGATGTGTCTGATGTGTGCTCTGTGCTTGGGTAATGTGTCTGATGTGTGTTCTGTGCTTGTGTGATGTGTCTCATGTGTGCACTGTGCTTGTGTGATGTGTCTGATGTGTGCTCTGTGCTTGGGTAATGTGTCTGATGTGTACTCTGTGCTTGTGTGATGTGTCTGATGTGTGTTCTGCGCTTGTGTGATGTGTCTGATTTGTTCTATGTGCTTGTGTGATGTGTCTGATGTGTGCTCTGTGCTTCGGTAATGTGTCTGATGTGTGTTCTGTGCTTGTGTGATATGTCTGATGTGTGTTCTGTGCTTGTGTGATGTGTCTGATGTGTGTTCTGTGCTTGTGTGATGTGTCTGATGTGTACTCTGTCCTTGTGTGATGTGTCTGATGTGTGTTCTGCGCTTGTGTGATGTGTCTGATGTGTGCTCTGGAGTTGTGTGATGTGTCTGATGTGTGTTCTATGCTTGTGTGATGTGTCTGATGTGTGTTCTGTGCTTGTGTGATGTGTCTGATGTGTGCTCTGTGTTTGTGTGATGTGTCTGATGTGTGCTCTGTTCTTGTGTGATGTGTCTGATGTGTGCTCTGTTCTTCTGTGATGTGTCTGATGTGTGCTCTGCACTTGTGTGATGTGTCTGATGTGTGTTCTATGCTTGTGTGATGTGTCTGATGTGTGTTCTGTGCTTGTGTGATGTGTCTGATGTGTGCTCTGTGTTTGTGTGATGTGTCTGATGTGTGCTCTGTTCTTGTGTGATGTGTCTGATGTGTGCTCTGTGTTTGTGTGATGTGTCTGATGTGTGCTCTGTGTTTGTGTGATGTGTCTGATGTGTGCTCTGTGTTTGTGTGATGTGTCTGATGTGTGCTCTGTGCTAGGGTAATGTGTCTGGTGTGTGCTATGTGCTTGTGTGATGTGTCTGATGTGTGTTCTATGCTTGTGTGATGTGTCTGATGTGTGCTCTGTGCTTGTGTGATGTGTCTGATGTGTGCTCTGTGCTAGGGTAATGTGTCTGGTGTGTGCTATGTGCTTGTGTGATGTGTCTGATGTGTGTTCTATGCTTGTGTGATGTGTCTGATGTGTGCTCTGTGCTTGTGTGATGTGTCTGATGTGCGCTCTGTGCTTGTGTGATGTGTCTGATGTGCGCTCTGTGCTTGTGTGATGTGTCTGATGTGCGCTCTGTGCTTGTGTGATGTGTCTGATGTGTGCTCGGTGCTTGTGTGATGTGTCTGATGTGCACTGTGCTTGTGTGATGTGTCTGATGTGTGCTCTGTGCTTGTGTGATGTGTCTGATGTGTGCTCGGTGCTTGTGTGTTGTGTCTGATGTGCGCTCTGTGCTTGTGTGATGTGTCTGATGTGTGCTATGTGCTTGTGTAATGTGTCTGATGTGTGCTCTGTGCTTGTGTGATGTGTATGATGTGTGTTCTGTACTTGTGTGATGTGTGCTCTGTACTTGTGTGATGTGTCGGATGTGTGCACTGTACTTGTGTGAGGTGTCTGATGTGTGCTCTTTGCTTGTGTGATGTGTCTGATGTGTGTTCTGCGCTTGTGTGATGTGTCTGATGTGTGCACTGTCCTTGTGTGATGTGTCTGATGTGTGCACTGTGCTTGTGTAATGTGTCTGATGTGTGCTCTGTGATTGTGTGATGTGTCTGATGTGTGTTCTGTGCTTGTGTGATGTGTCTGGTGTGTGCTATGTGCTTGTGTAATGTGTCTGATGTGTGCACTGTGCTTGTGTAATGTGTCTGATGTGTGCTCTGTGATTGTGTGATGTGTCTGATGTGCGCTCTGTGCTTGTGTGATGTGTCTGATGTGTGCTCTGTGCTTGTGTGATGTGTCTGATGTGTGTTCTGTGCTTGTGTGATGTGTGCACTGTGCTTGTGTAATGTGTCTGATGTGTGCACTGTGATTGTGTGATGTGTCTGATGTGTGTTCTGTGCTTGTGTGATGTGTCTGGTGTGTGCTATGTGCTTGTGTAATGTGTCTGATGTGTGCTCTGTGATTGTGTGATGTGTCTGATGTGTGCTCTGTGCTTGTGTGATGTGTCTGATGTGTGCTATGTGCTTGTGTAATGTGTCTGATGTGTGCTCTGTGCTTGTGTGATGTGTCTGATGTGTGTTCTGTGCTTGTGTGATGTGTCTGGTGTGTGCTATGTGCTTGTGTAATGTGTCTGATGTGTGCTCTGTGATTGTGTGATGTGTCTGATGTGTGCTCTGTGCTTGTGTGATGTGTCTGATGTGTGCTATGTGCTTGTGTAATGTGTCTGATGTGTGCTCTGTGCTTGTGTGATGTGTATGATGTGTGTTCTGTACTTGTGTGATGTGTGCTCTGTACTTGTGTGATGTGTCGGATGTGTGCACTGTACTTGTGTGATGTGTCTGATGTGTGCTCTTTGCTTGTGTGATGTGTCTGATGTGTGTTCTGCGCTTGTGTGATGTGTCTGATGTGTGCACTGTCCTTGTGTGATGTGTCTGATGTGTGCACTGTGCTTGTGTAATGTGTCTGATGTGTGCTCTGTGATTGTGTGATGTGTCTGATGTGTGCTATGTGCTTGTGTGATGTGTCTGATGTGTGTTCTGCGCTTGTGTGATGTGTCTGATGTGTGTTCTGCGCTTGTGTGATGTGTCTGATGTGTGCACTGTCCTTGTGTGATGTGTCTGATGTGTGCACTGTGCTTGTGTAATGTGTCTGATGTGTGCTCTGTACTTGTGTGATGTGTCTGGTGTGTGCTATGTGCTTGTGTAATGTGTCTGATGTGTGCTCTGTGATTGTGTGATGTGTCTGATGTGTGCTCTGTGCTTGTGTGATGTGTCTGATGTGTGCTATGTGCTTGTGTAATGTGTCTGATGTGTGCACTGTGCTTGTGTGATGTGTATGATGTGTGTTCTGTACTTGTGTGATGTGTGCTCTGTACTTGTGTGATGTGTCGGATGTGTGCACTGTACTTGTGTGATGTGTCTGATGTGTGCTCTTTGCTTGTGTGATGTGTCTGATGTGTGTTCTGCGCTTGTGTGATGTGTCTGATGTGTGCACTGTCCTTGTGTGATGTGTCTGATGTGTGCACTGTGCTTGTGTAATGTGTCTGATGTGTGCTCTGTACTTGTGTGATGTGTCTGGTGTGTGCTATGTGCTTGTGTAATGTGTCTGATGTGTGCTCTGTGATTGTGTGATGTGTCTGATGTGTGCTCTGTGCTTGTGTGATGTGTCTGATGTGTGCTATGTGCTTGTGTAATGTGTCTGATGTGTGCACTGTGCTTGTGTGATGTGTATGATGTGTGTTCTGTACTTGTGTGATGTGTGCTCTGTACTTGTGTGATGTGTCGGATGTGTGCACTGTACTTGTGTGATGTGTCTGATGTGTGCTCTTTGCTTGTGTGATGTGTCTGATGTGTGTTCTGCGCTTGTGTGATGTGTCTGATGTGTGCACTGTCCTTGTGTGATGTGTCTGATGTGTGCACTGTGCTTGTGTAATGTGTCTGATGTGTGCTCTGTGATTGTGTGATGTGTCTGATGTGTGTTCTGTGCTTGTGTGATGTGTGCTCTAAGCTTGTGTGATGTGTCTGATGTGTGCTCTGTGCTTGTGGGATGTGTCTGATGTGCGCTGTGCTTGTGTGATGTGTCTGATGTGTGCTCTGTGCTTGTGTAATGTGTCTGATGTGTGCTATGTGCTTGTGTGATGTGTCTGATGTGTGCTCTGTGCTTGTGTGATGTGTCTGATGTGTGCTCTGTGCTAGGGTAATGTGTCTGATGTGTACTCTGTCCTTGTGTGATGTGTCTGATGTGCACTCCGTGCTTGTGTAATGTGTCTGATGTGTGTTCTGTGCTTGTGTGATGTGTCTCATGTGTGCACTGTGCTTGTGTGATGTGTCTGATGTGTGCTCTGTGCTTGGGTAATGTGTCTGATGTGTACTCTGTCCTTGTGTGATGTGTCTGATGTGCACTCTGTGCTTGTGTAATGTGTCTGATGTGTTCTATGTGCTTGTGTGATGTGTCTGATGTGTGCTCTGTGCTTGTGTGATGTGTGCTCTGTGCTTGTGTGATGTGTCTGATGTGTGTTCTGTGCTTGTGTGATATGTCTGATGTGTGTTCTGTGCTTGTGTGATGTGTCTGATGTGTGTTCTGTGCTTGTGTGATGTGTCTGATGTGTACTCTGTCCTTGTGTGATGTGTCTGATGTGTGTTCTGCGCTTGTGTGATGTGTCTGATGTGTGCTCTGGAGTTGTGTGATGTGTCTGATGTGTGCTCTGTTCTTGTGTGATGTGTCTGATGTGTGCTCTGCACTTGTGTGATGTGTCTGATGTGTGTTCTATGCTTGTGTGATGTGTCTGATGTGTGTTCTGTGCTTGTGTGATGTGTCTGATGTGTGCTCTGTGTTTGTGTGATGTGTCTGATGTGTGCTCTGTTCTTGTGTGATGTGTCTGATGTGTGCTCTGTGTTTGTGTGATGTGTCTGATGTGTGCTCTGTGCTTGTGTGATGTGTCTGACGTGCGCACTGTGCTTGTGTGATTTGTCTGATGTGTGCTCTGTGGTTGTGTGATGTGACTGATATGTGGCTTGTGCTTGTGTGATGTGTCTTATATGTTGGCTGTGCTTGTGTGATGTGTCTGATGTGTGCTCTGTGCTTGTGTGATATGTCTGATGTGTGCTCTGTGCTTGTGTGATATGTCTGATGTGTGCTCTGTGTTTGTGTGATGTGTCTGATGTGTGCTCTGTGCTTGTGTGATGTGTCTGATGTGTGTTCTGGGCTTGTGTGATGTGTCTGATGTGTGTTCTGCGCTTGTGTGATGTGTCTGATGTGTGCTCTATGCTTGTGTGATGTGTCTGATGTGTGCTCTGTTCTTGTGTGATGTGTCTGATGTGTGCTCGGTGCTTGTGTGATGTGTCTGATGTGCGCTCTGTGCTTGTGTGATGTGTCTGATGTGTGCTCTGTGCTTGTGTGATGTGTCTGATGTGTGCTCTATGCTTGTGTGATGTGTCTGATGTGTGCTCTGTGCTTGTGTGATGTGTCTGATGTGCGCTCTGTGCTTGTGTGATGTGTCTGATGTGCGCTCTGTGCTTGTGTGATGTGTCTGAAGTGCGCTGTGCTTGTGTGATGTGTCTGATGTGTGCTCTGTGCTTGTGTGATGTGTCTGATGTGTGCTCGGTGCTTGTGTGATGTGTCTGATGTGCGCCCTGTGCTTGTGTGATGTGTCTGATGTGCGCTCTGTGCTTGTGTGATGTGTCTGATGTGCGCTATGCTTGTGTGATGTGTCTGATGTGCGCTCTGTGCTTGTGTGATGTGTCTGATGTGCGCTGTGCTTGTGTGATGTGTCTGATGTGTGCTCTGTGCTTGTGTGATGTGTCTGATGTGTGCTCGGTGCTTGTGTGATGTGTCTGATGTGCACTCTGTGCTTGTGTGATGTGTCTGATGTGTGTTCTGTGCTTGTGTGATGTGTCTGATGTGTGCTCTGTGCTTGTGTGATGTGTCTGATGTGTGCTCTGTGCTTGTGTGATGTGTCTGATGTGTGCTCGGTGCTTGTGTGATGTGTCTGATGTGCACTCTGTGCTTGTGTGATGTGTTTGATGTGCGCTCTGTGCTTGTGTGATGTGTCTGATGTGTGCTCTGTGCTTGTGTGATGTGTCTGATGTGTGCTCTGTGCTTGTGTGATGTGTCTGATGTGTGCTCTGTGCTTGTGTGATGTGTCTGATGTGTGCTCTGTGCTTGTGTGATGTGTCTGATGTGCGCTCTGTGCTTGTGTGATGTGTCTGATGTGCGCTGTGCTTGTGTGATGTGTCTGATGTGTGCTCTGTGCTTGTGTGATGTGTCTGATGTGTGCTCGGTGCTTGTGTGATGTGTCTGATGTGCACTCTGTGCTTGTGTGATGTGTCTGATGTGTGTTCTGTGCTTGTGTGATGTGTCTGATGTGTGTTCTGTGCTTGTGTGATGTGTCTGATGTGTGCTCTGTGCTTGTGTGATGTGTCTGATGTGTGCTCTATGCTTGTGTGATGTGTCTGATGTGTGCTCTGTTCTTGTGTGATGTGTCTGATGTGTGCTCGGTGCTTGTGTGATGTGTCTGATGTGCGCTCTGTGCTTGTGTGATGTGTCTGATGTGTGCTCTGTGCTTGTGTGATGTGTCTGATGTGTGCTCTATGCTTGTGTGATGTGTCTGATGTGTGCTCTGTGCTTGTGTGATGTGTCTGATGTGCGCTCTGTGCTTGTGTGATGTGTCTGATGTGCGCTCTGTGCTTGTGTGATGTGTCTGATGTGCGCTGTGCTTGTGTGATGTGTCTGATGTGTGCTCTGTGCTTGTGTGATGTGTCTGATGTGTGCTCGGTGCTTGTGTGATGTGTCTGATGTGCGCCCTGTGCTTGTGTGATGTGTCTGATGTGTGTTCTGTGCTTGTGTGATGTGTCTGATGTGTGCTCTGTGCTTGTGTGATGTGTCTGATGTGTGCTCTGTGCTTGTGTGATGTGTCTGATGTGTGCTCTGTGCTTGTGTAATGTGTCTGATGTGTGCTATGTGCTTGGGTGAGATGTTTGATATGTACTCTGTCCTTGTGTGATGTGTCTGATGTGTGCACTGTGCTTGTGTAATGTGTCTGATGTGTGCTCTGTGCTTGTGTGATGTGTCTGATGTGTGCTATGTGCTTGTGTGATGTGTCTGATGTGTGCTCTGTGATTGTGTGATGTGTCTGATGTGTGTTCTGTGCTTGTGTGATGTGTCTGATGTGTTCTATGCTTGTGTGATGTGTCTGATGTGCGCCCTGTGCTTGTGTGATGTGTCTGATGTGTGTTCTGTGCTTGTGTGATGTGTCTGATGTGTGCTCTCTGCTTGTGTGATGTGTCTGATGTGTGCTATGTGCTTGTGTAATGTGTCTGATGTGCTCTCTTTGCTTGTGTAATGTGTCTGATGTGTGCTATGTGCTTGTGTAATGTGTCTGTTGTGTGCTCTGTGCTTGTGTAATGTGTCTGATGTGTGCTCTGTGCTTGTGTGATGTGTCTGATGTGTGCTCTGTGCTTGGGTAATGTGTCTGATGTGTACTCTGTCCTTGTGTGATGTGTCTGATGTGTCCTCTGTGCTTGTGTGATGTGTCTGATGTGTTCACTGTGCTTGTGTGATGTGTCTGATGTGTACTCTGTCCTTGTGTGATGTGTCTGATGTGTACTCTGTCCTTGTGTAATATGTCTGATGTGTGCTATGTGCTTCTGTGATGTGTCTGATGTGTG
Organism: Dendrobates tinctorius; assembly: GCF_039654945.1. NCBI lineage: Eukaryota > Metazoa > Chordata > Amphibia > Anura > Dendrobatidae > Dendrobates > Dendrobates tinctorius. The sequence continues at coordinate 31,116,375 of NW_027361696.1, read as the reverse complement.
CTCAGTGCTTCTGTAATGTGTCTGATGTGTTCATTGTGCTTGTGTGATGTGTCTGATGTGTCTTCTGTGCTTGTGTGATGTGTCTGTTGTGTGCTCTGTGCTTGTGTGATGTGTCTGATGTGTGGGCTGTGCTCGTATGATGTGTCTGATGTGTGTTCTGTGCTTGTGTGATGTGTCTGATGTGTGCTCTGTCCTTGTGTGATGTGTCTGATGTGTGCTCTGTGCTTGGGTAATGTGTCTGATGTGTGCTCTGTGCTTGGGTAATGTGTCTGATGTGTGTTCTTTGCTTGTGTGATATGTCTGATGTGTTCACTGTGCTTGTGTGATGTGTCTGATGTGTGTTCTGTGCTTGTGTGATGTGTCTGATGTGTACTCTGTCCTTGTGTGATGTGTCTGATGTGCGCTCTGTGCTTGTGTAATGTGTCTGATGTGTGCTATGTGCTTCAGTGATGTGTCTGATGTGTACTCTGTCCTTGTGTAATTTGTCTGATGTGTGCTCTGTGCTTGTTTGATGTGTCTGATTTGTGCTCTGTACTTGTCTGATGTGTGTTCTGTGCTTGTGTGATGTGTCTGATGTGTGTTCTGTGTTTGTGTGATGTGTCTGATGTGTGCTCTGTTCTTGTGTGATGTGTCTGATGTGTGCTCTGTGTTTGTGTGATGTGTCTGATGTGTGCTCTGTGTTTGTGTGATGTGTCTGATGTGTGCTCTGTGTTTGTGTGATGTGTCTGATGTGTGCTCTATGCTTGTGTGATGTGTCTGATGTGTGCTCTGTGCTAGGGTGATGTGTCTGGTGTGTGCTATGTGCTTGTGTGATGTGTCTGATGTGTACTCTGTCCTTGTGTGATGTGTCTGATGTGTGTTCTGTACTTGTGTGATGTGTGCTCTGTACTTGTGTGATGTGTCGGATGTGTGCACTGTACTTGTGTGATGTGTTTGATGTGTGCTCTTTGCTTGTGTGATGTGTCTGATGTGTGTTCTGCGCTTGTGTGAAGTGTCTGATGTGTGCACTGTCCTTGTGTGATGTGTCTGATGTGTGCTAGGTGCTTGGGTGATGTGTCTGATGTGTGCTCTGTGATTGTGTGATGTGTCTGATGTGTGTTCTGTGCTTGTGTGATGTGTACTCTATGCTTGTGTGATGTGTCTGATGTGTGCTCTGTGCTTGTGGGATGTGTCTGATGTGCGCTGTGCTTGTGTGATGTGTCTGATGTGTGCTCTGTGCTTGTGTAATGTGTCTGATGTGTGCTCTGTGCTTGTGTGATGTGTCTGATGTGCGCTGTGCTTGTGTGATGTGTCTGATGTGTGCTATGTGCTTGTGTGATGTGTCTGATGTGTGCTCTGTGCTTGGGTAATGTGTCTGATGTGTGTTCTGTGCTTGTGTGATGTGTCTCATGTGTGCACTGTGCTTGTGTGATGTGTCTGATGTGTGCTCTGTGCTTGGGTAATGTGTCTGATGTGTACTCTGTGCTTGTGTGATGTGTCTGATGTGTGTTCTGCGCTTGTGTGATGTGTCTGATTTGTTCTATGTGCTTGTGTGATGTGTCTGATGTGTGCTCTGTGCTTCGGTAATGTGTCTGATGTGTGTTCTGTGCTTGTGTGATATGTCTGATGTGTGTTCTGTGCTTGTGTGATGTGTCTGATGTGTGTTCTGTGCTTGTGTGATGTGTCTGATGTGTACTCTGTCCTTGTGTGATGTGTCTGATGTGTGTTCTGCGCTTGTGTGATGTGTCTGATGTGTGCTCTGGAGTTGTGTGATGTGTCTGATGTGTGTTCTATGCTTGTGTGATGTGTCTGATGTGTGTTCTGTGCTTGTGTGATGTGTCTGATGTGTGCTCTGTGTTTGTGTGATGTGTCTGATGTGTGCTCTGTTCTTGTGTGATGTGTCTGATGTGTGCTCTGTTCTTCTGTGATGTGTCTGATGTGTGCTCTGCACTTGTGTGATGTGTCTGATGTGTGTTCTATGCTTGTGTGATGTGTCTGATGTGTGTTCTGTGCTTGTGTGATGTGTCTGATGTGTGCTCTGTGTTTGTGTGATGTGTCTGATGTGTGCTCTGTTCTTGTGTGATGTGTCTGATGTGTGCTCTGTGTTTGTGTGATGTGTCTGATGTGTGCTCTGTGTTTGTGTGATGTGTCTGATGTGTGCTCTGTGTTTGTGTGATGTGTCTGATGTGTGCTCTGTGCTAGGGTAATGTGTCTGGTGTGTGCTATGTGCTTGTGTGATGTGTCTGATGTGTGTTCTATGCTTGTGTGATGTGTCTGATGTGTGCTCTGTGCTTGTGTGATGTGTCTGATGTGTGCTCTGTGCTAGGGTAATGTGTCTGGTGTGTGCTATGTGCTTGTGTGATGTGTCTGATGTGTGTTCTATGCTTGTGTGATGTGTCTGATGTGTGCTCTGTGCTTGTGTGATGTGTCTGATGTGCGCTCTGTGCTTGTGTGATGTGTCTGATGTGCGCTCTGTGCTTGTGTGATGTGTCTGATGTGCGCTCTGTGCTTGTGTGATGTGTCTGATGTGTGCTCGGTGCTTGTGTGATGTGTCTGATGTGCACTGTGCTTGTGTGATGTGTCTGATGTGTGCTCTGTGCTTGTGTGATGTGTCTGATGTGTGCTCGGTGCTTGTGTGTTGTGTCTGATGTGCGCTCTGTGCTTGTGTGATGTGTCTGATGTGTGCTATGTGCTTGTGTAATGTGTCTGATGTGTGCTCTGTGCTTGTGTGATGTGTATGATGTGTGTTCTGTACTTGTGTGATGTGTGCTCTGTACTTGTGTGATGTGTCGGATGTGTGCACTGTACTTGTGTGAGGTGTCTGATGTGTGCTCTTTGCTTGTGTGATGTGTCTGATGTGTGTTCTGCGCTTGTGTGATGTGTCTGATGTGTGCACTGTCCTTGTGTGATGTGTCTGATGTGTGCACTGTGCTTGTGTAATGTGTCTGATGTGTGCTCTGTGATTGTGTGATGTGTCTGATGTGTGTTCTGTGCTTGTGTGATGTGTCTGGTGTGTGCTATGTGCTTGTGTAATGTGTCTGATGTGTGCACTGTGCTTGTGTAATGTGTCTGATGTGTGCTCTGTGATTGTGTGATGTGTCTGATGTGCGCTCTGTGCTTGTGTGATGTGTCTGATGTGTGCTCTGTGCTTGTGTGATGTGTCTGATGTGTGTTCTGTGCTTGTGTGATGTGTGCACTGTGCTTGTGTAATGTGTCTGATGTGTGCACTGTGATTGTGTGATGTGTCTGATGTGTGTTCTGTGCTTGTGTGATGTGTCTGGTGTGTGCTATGTGCTTGTGTAATGTGTCTGATGTGTGCTCTGTGATTGTGTGATGTGTCTGATGTGTGCTCTGTGCTTGTGTGATGTGTCTGATGTGTGCTATGTGCTTGTGTAATGTGTCTGATGTGTGCTCTGTGCTTGTGTGATGTGTCTGATGTGTGTTCTGTGCTTGTGTGATGTGTCTGGTGTGTGCTATGTGCTTGTGTAATGTGTCTGATGTGTGCTCTGTGATTGTGTGATGTGTCTGATGTGTGCTCTGTGCTTGTGTGATGTGTCTGATGTGTGCTATGTGCTTGTGTAATGTGTCTGATGTGTGCTCTGTGCTTGTGTGATGTGTATGATGTGTGTTCTGTACTTGTGTGATGTGTGCTCTGTACTTGTGTGATGTGTCGGATGTGTGCACTGTACTTGTGTGATGTGTCTGATGTGTGCTCTTTGCTTGTGTGATGTGTCTGATGTGTGTTCTGCGCTTGTGTGATGTGTCTGATGTGTGCACTGTCCTTGTGTGATGTGTCTGATGTGTGCACTGTGCTTGTGTAATGTGTCTGATGTGTGCTCTGTGATTGTGTGATGTGTCTGATGTGTGCTATGTGCTTGTGTAATGTGTCTGATGTGTGCTCTGTGATTGTGTGATGTGTCTGATGTGTGCCCTGTGCTTGTGTGATGTGTCTGATGTGTGTTCTGCGCTTGTGTGATGTGTCTGATGTGTGCACTGTCCTTGTGTGATGTGTCTGATGTGTGCACTGTGCTTGTGTAATGTGTCTGATGTGTGCTCTGTACTTGTGTGATGTGTCTGGTGTGTGCTATGTGCTTGTGTAATGTGTCTGATGTGTGCTCTGTGATTGTGTGATGTGTCTGATGTGTGCTCTGTGCTTGTGTGATGTGTCTGATGTGTGCTATGTGCTTGTGTAATGTGTCTGATGTGTGCACTGTGCTTGTGTGATGTGTATGATGTGTGTTCTGTACTTGTGTGATGTGTGCTCTGTACTTGTGTGATGTGTCGGATGTGTGCACTGTACTTGTGTGATGTGTCTGATGTGTGCTCTTTGCTTGTGTGATGTGTCTGATGTGTGTTCTGCGCTTGTGTGATGTGTCTGATGTGTGCACTGTCCTTGTGTGATGTGTCTGATGTGTGCACTGTGCTTGTGTAATGTGTCTGATGTGTGCTCTGTGATTGTGTGATGTGTCTGATGTGTGTTCTGTGCTTGTGTGATGTGTGCTCTAAGCTTGTGTGATGTGTCTGATGTGTGCTCTGTGCTTGTGGGATGTGTCTGATGTGCGCTGTGCTTGTGTGATGTGTCTGATGTGTGCTCTGTGCTTGTGTAATGTGTCTGATGTGTGCTATGTGCTTGTGTGATGTGTCTGATGTGTGCTCTGTGCTTGTGTGATGTGTCTGATGTGTGCTCTGTGCTTGGGTAATGTGTCTGATGTGTACTCTGTCCTTGTGTGATGTGTCTGATGTGCACTCCGTGCTTGTGTAATGTGTCTGATGTGTGTTCTGTGCTTGTGTGATGTGTCTCATGTGTGCACTGTGCTTGTGTGATGTGTCTGATGTGTGCTCTGTGCTTGGGTAATGTGTCTGATGTGTACTCTGTCCTTGTGTGATGTGTCTGATGTGCACTCTGTGCTTGTGTAATGTGTCTGATGTGTTCTATGTGCTTGTGTGATGTGTCTGATGTGTGCTCTGTGCTTGTGTGATGTGTGCTCTGTGCTTGTGTGATGTGTCTGATGTGTGTTCTGTGCTTGTGTGATATGTCTGATGTGTGTTCTGTGCTTGTGTGATGTGTCTGATGTGTGTTCTGTGCTTGTGTGATGTGTCTGATGTGTACTCTGTCCTTGTGTGATGTGTCTGATGTGTGTTCTGCGCTTGTGTGATGTGTCTGATGTGTGCTCTGGAGTTGTGTGATGTGTCTGATGTGTGCTCTGTTCTTGTGTGATGTGTCTGATGTGTGCTCTGCACTTGTGTGATGTGTCTGATGTGTGTTCTATGCTTGTGTGATGTGTCTGATGTGTGTTCTGTGCTTGTGTGATGTGTCTGATGTGTGCTCTGTGTTTGTGTGATGTGTCTGATGTGTGCTCTGTTCTTGTGTGATGTGTCTGATGTGTGCTCTGTGTTTGTGTGATGTGTCTGATGTGTGCTCTGTGTTTGTGTGATGTGTCTGATGTGTGCTCTGTGTTTGTGTGATGTGTCTGATGTGTGCTCTATGCTTGTGTGATGTGTCTGATGTGTGCTCTGTGCTAGGGTAATGTGTCTGATGTGTGCTCTGCACTTGTGTCATGTGTCTGATGTGTGTTCTATGCTTGTGTGATGTGATTGATGTGTGCTCTGTGTTTGTGTGATGTGTCTGATGTGTGCTATGTGCTTGTGTGATGTGTCTGATGTGTGCTCTGCACTTGTGTCATGTGTCTGATGTGTGTTCTATGCTTGTGTGATGTGATTGATGTGTGCTCTGTGCTTGTGTGATGTGTCTGATGTGCGCTCTGTGCTTGTGTGATATGTCTGATGTGCACTGTGCTTGTGTGATGTGTCTGATGTGCGCTCTGTGCTTGTGTGATGTGTCTGATGTGTGCTCGGTGCTTGTGTGATGTGTCTGATGTGCGCTGTGCTTGTGTGATGTGTCTAATGTGTGCTCTGTGCTTGTGTGATGTGTCTGATGTGTGCTCGGTGCTTGTGTGTTGTGTCTGATGTGCGCTCTGTGCTTGTGTGATGTGTCTGATGTGTGCTCTGTGCTTGTGTGATGTGTCTGATGTGTGCTCGGTGCTTGTGTGATGTGTCTGATGTGCGCTCTGTGCTTGTGTGATGTGTCTGAAGTGTGCTCTGTGCTTGTGTGATGTGTCTGATGTGTGCTCTGTGCTTGTGTGATGTGTCTGATGTGTGCTCTATGCTTGTGTGATGTGTCTGATGTGTGCTCTGTTCTTCTGTGATGTGTCTGATGTGTGCTCGATGCTTGTGTGATGTGTCTGATGTGCGCTCTGTGCTTGTGTGATGTGTCTGATGTGTGCTCTGTGCTTGTGTGATGTGTCTGATGTGTGCTCTATGCTTGTGTGATGTGTCTGATGTGTGCTCTGTGTGACGAACAGCCCACCGCCGTTCGTCTACTTACGGGCGACACTAACGGGGGTCCCGCTGCCACCAAAACGCGACGGGCAGCGGACCCTGTGTCACCACTATGTCACGATCCCACCACTGACACCGGTGTATCAGCGGACGGAGGGACGTGACACAATGCCGGCACACGGCTATCACAGGCGCAGTGGGGCTTATCTTAGTTATCCCACCACTGGCACCATGTGACAAAAATATCCAGCAAGCTAATCTCGCTCTACAATTTGCCGCAGGGGGAGTTTAATTTGGATGCCCCACCACTGCTATCAATCTTCCAAGTTCTGCGGGGATTTGTGTATATCCCACTTTCCCAGTTCCACTTTGGAACTCGCAGCTCTCCGGCGCCCCCCTTACCCTCAGGTCAGTCAGGGAACTGCACCTAGGATAATTAGTCGCCGGACGGGCTGCCTGTTGTGAACCAGCAATTAGGCTTCTGCAGTAAGGGAATTATCAATGCTGTGGCTGAAGCCCCTTACTCAGCAATATAAGACCCTTCTAGACTGCCAGCAAGCCGTAATAGCCGTACACAACGCGCTGCCACCAGTCACGGTTACTTAATTCACAGTGTTAAATTAAGTGGGTCCGTGGCAAACCCCTTGAATTAGTAGCGATTATCTATCAAAGGCGTATAGTTCGATTCTTAGAGCATGGAGACAGATCTAAATAATTTCATTTATTTTCCGAAAGAGGACAGTGATTACAGATAAAAGTTGCTATAAAATTGAGACATAAAATATGTACAGTACAGGTATAAAATAAAAATGGAGAAAACAAAGAGATTACACTCACAGTTCCATATTGTTCCTTAGGCAGACCATGCGGCTTTAAGGGGGGAGGAGCCACACGTCTCCACTCATCTGGAGTTCTTGTCAGCACGGATTCTGCAGCTGTTCTGAGCTGGTTCTGCCAGGGAATGCCTTATAGACTTTCCTATGTGACATCACAGAGAGGTGCATTCTGGGTTGATCCCACCTCTCTTATCCAAGTTATGTTTTGGCTACAAAACTTAGATTAGCTATAACTTTATGGGAGAAGCTGGTATGGACTCATCAGTGGTATCATGTTTCCCAGCGTAATGAGCCCATCAAGAAAACATCAAACATCTATGCGATATGACCGTCCATTTGGGCGCAAATCATATCTCAGGTTCTGGACATCCGAGAGTTTTGCAACAGGCACCACAGCGAAGCTGGGTCTGCTCGGATCGCAGAAATATGATTTTTATATCTCTACTGGGTATGGTTTTCGTAATATGACTTTTATGTTTCCCATATACCGGCATACAGCCTGTGTTTTTCCGAACAAAGGGATCCCTTCCCCCTGCTCTTCGAGAGGAAGTTGGTTTAAGGTTTCAGAGCTAGCCCAGGCAGGGGGGCACTGGTCAGTGTGTGAGTGAGCCATGGGCGAAAAGAGGAGGGGGGAAGGTGCTGCATGAGCTGACAGCCTGCATTGGCATAGAGGGCTGGATTTTTCTGGAAAGTTACAACAGAAAACATCATATTTTGTAGACAAAACCCCATACCTCACAGACATTGTACATCACACCTCCCCCCTTAAGAGGGCGCTAAGGAGGCATTACCTCTCGGTAATCGGCCATGCGCACCTCAGCGGGTTCGCCCCGGCGGGACAACCCATCGGCATTGCCGTTTTCGCTGCCCTTCCTGTGTTTTACAGTGAAGTCGTACTGTTGAAGGGCAAGGCTCCAGCGGAGCAACCTTCCATTGGTTCCGGACACTGTGTGCAACCAGCTCAGAGGGTTGTGGTCGGTTACCACCGTGAAGGCGCGCCCATACAGGTAGGGCTGCAAACGCTGCAGTGCCCACACCATGGCCAGACACTCCTTCTCGATGGTCGAGTATGCCACTTCCCTCGGCAAAAGTTTCCGGCTCAGGTACAACACGGGGTGCTCTTGGTCCCCCGAGTCGACCTGGCTAAGCACAGCACCGAGGCCAAACTCGCTGGCGTCGGTCTGTACCAGAAACGGGCGACTGCTGTCGACTGCTCTCAACACTGGAGAGTTGCACAGGGCTGCTTTCAAAGCTTGGAAAGCCGCCTCACAGTCATCTGTCCAGTTGACTGTTTGGGGTAGCCTCTGCTTGGTGAGGTCAGTCAAGGGTTTGGCAAGGGCGCTATAGTCCTGTACGAACCGCCTATAGTACCCTGCAGTGCCCAAGAAGGACTTCACCTGTTTCTTGGTCCTGGGGGTGGGCCAGGACACGATTGCGTCCACTTTTTCTGGCTCCGGACTCATGGAACCCCCGCCTACCCGGTGCCCCAGGTAGTGGACCTTGTGCATGCCTATCTGGCACTTCCCCGGCTTGATGGTCAGGCCTGCCTGGTGAAGACGCTTGAGCACCTCCTGGAGGTGCTGAAGGTGTTCCTCCCAGGTGGAACTGAAGACGGCAATATCGTCTAAGTATGCCACGGCGTACTCCTCCAGTCCCCGAAGCAGGTGGTTGACCATCCGCTGGAAAGTGGCAGGGGCATTCTTCATGCCGAAGGGCATGACCGTGGACTCGTACAGTCCAAAGGGGGTGATAAAGGCGGATTTCTCCTGCGCCTCAGGGCTCAGGGGAATCTGCCAGTATCCCCGACTCAAATCCATGATGGATATGTAGTTGGCGTTTGTCAACCGCTCGAGCAGATCCTCGATGCGCGGCATCGGGTGGGCATCAGAGGTTGTGATGGCGTTGAGCCCCCTGTAGTCCACGCAGAACCGGGTGGTTCGATCCTTTTTAGGCACGAGGACTACAGGTGAAGCCCACGCACCTTTTGACCGTCGAATCACTCCCAGCCTTAACATCTCATCGACCTCTCGGCGCATGACTTGTTGCACCGTTTCAGAGATCCGATAAGGTGTTCGCCGTAATGGGGAGTGATTCCCGGTGTCCACCTCATGAACCGCTAACTCCGTCCTCCCAGGACGGTTGGTGAACACGGGCCGGAAGAGTTCCAGGGTGGCCATCAACTGCAACCGCTGGGACACGGTGAGCGAACCACTTATCTCCATGTCCTCAATGGACCCATTGGCCTTGGCCTGGGCCAGCATGTCCAGGAGGGAATCTTCCTCCCCATCCTCTGGCAGATTGCAGACCGGTAGGACGCAAGCTTCACGTTCGTAGTGCGCCTTCAGCATGTTGACGTGGAAGGCCTTGCGCCTACCCCGAGCATGGTCAAGCGTGACCACGTAGGTGACCGGGTTGAGCTGTTGGTGGACGACGTATGGGCCTTCCCAGGCTGCCTGAAGCTTATCCGTTGGTACAGGGACCAACACCCATACCTTTTGACCCACCTGGTAGGTCCGCTCCCGGGCGTTCTGGTCGTACCAGCGCTTCTGGTCAGCCTGAGCCTGCGTCATGTTGTCATGCACCAACTGCGTCAAGGTCTGCATCTTGTCACGGAAGCGCATGACATAATCCACGATGGACACTTCTGTGGGGTTTGGCTCATCTTCCCAGGATTCTCTTATCAACCCAAGGGGTCCCCGGACTCGCCTGCCATACAGGAGCTCGAAGGGGGAGAACCCGGTCGAAGCCTGCGGAACTTCTCTGTAAGCGAACAGCAGGTGTGGGAGGTACCGCTCCCAGTCGCGCCCTTGGGTCTCAACCAGTATGCGGAGCATCTGTTTGAGGGTACCGTTGAAACGTTCACACAAACCGTTAGTCTGTGGGTGATACGGACTCGATACCAGCTGCGTCACCTGCATTTTCTCACAGAGAGCCTCCATTAGGCGAGACATGAATTGGGGCCCTTGATCGGTAAGCATCTCCCTGGGAAATCCTACTCTCGAAAAGATGGTCACCAGTGCGTCAGCCACCTTATCTGCCCTGGTTGAAGACAGAGCTACTGCCTCTGGGTACCGGGTAGCGTAGTCTACCACGGTGAGAATGTATCGCTTTCCGGAGCTGCTGGGGACGGACAGCGGTCCTACAATGTCCACCGCGATTCTCTGGAAAGGCTCCTCTATCACCGGCAAAGGAATAAGGGGAGCCTTAAGAGCAGGCCCCGCCTTACCCACTTTTTGACAGGTGGCACAGGAGCGGCAGTAGTGTGTTACATCTGTCCCCATCTTGGGCCAATAGAAGTGTTGAGACAGCCGTGCCTTTGTTTTGCTGATCCCCAAGTGTCCAGCGAGTGGAATCTCATGGGCAATCCGCAACAACTCGGTTCTGAACTGATAGGGGACGACCAGCTGTCTTTCCCTCAACCACTCCTTTTTAGGATCTCCGGGTACTGTCTCCCGGTACAACCTTCCTCGTTCCCAGAACACCCTCTCCTTATCAGACTTGGAGGTGGGCGTCTCGGCGAGACCTCTCAATTTCTCCAGGCTGGCATCTGAGTGCAGAGCAGCCTGGAACTCCATGCTGGAGGCTGCCAGAAGTGACGTCAGGGTACCTCCTTTACTGGGACCCTCTGGAACCGGCTCTGGGTTCACCTCTGGTTCAGTCTCTCCTGTAGCAGCAGAGGGTCCAGAAGACAGTGCGTTACCTGCGATCTGGGCACTCTGACTGCGTGTGACAGCTGCTATGTATGCTGTCTCCCTGGGGATTTCTGCAGACCCACCAGCTGGTGCTGCCCTGGGCTCTACCTCCCCATCCACCCCCAACACTTTAGGAGCAGTGCTACTTATGGGCCAGTTACCTTCCTCGGTGGCACTGGTCAGCTGCATGGCATTACCTTCCTCATGGTCCCCATGCACCTCCCCATTCTCTTGAGCACCGTTGCTTGCTCCTGCCAGGGGTTCCTCAGCCGTCTCACTCCGCAGAGTGACGGGGCTGAGCACCTCGGTACCTGTGGACACATCTACCGTTTCAAAGAAAGGGTTAACGGGTTCAGTCGGCACAGATACATCAACATCATCATTCCTAGGAAAAGAATGGTTATCAGTTTGCTTTGGTACAATCACATCAGCATCATACCTTGGGAAAGAATGGTTGTTAGTTGCATCATTACTCATCAAGGCATTAGCAGGTAACACATTCAGTTTCCCATCATCAACATCATCAGGGTTAACGTTACCCTTATTATCAGTTTGGGGAAGGGTGTCAGGGACATAGTATGCAACCATCCTCCCCAAGTCAGTCCCCAATAAAACATCAGTGGGCAAATTTTCAGACACTCCCACCTCCCTCAACCCGCTCCCAGCACCCCAGTCAAGAAAAACTCGTGCCACTGGCAAGGGACAACGGGTGCCTCCAATCCCGGTGACAGTCAGGGTTTTCCCCTCAACAAACTCTTCAGGGGCCGCCAGTCCAGGACGGATGAGGGTTCGTTCAGCCCCGGTGTCCTTGAGGCCTGTAGCAAGATGGGCCCCCACCTGAACAGGTTGAACGTTGTCGTCAGCCCTCCCAACCACACCTCCCACCAAAAGAACAGAGGCGTTGGGCCCGGGGGCCTTGGCTGGGGGGTTCTTCGGCCTATTCGGACAGGTGTAAGAGAAGTGACCAGGCCGCTGGCAGTGGTGACACAGGCGACTGTCAGTAGCCGGCCTGTTGTTGGCAACAGGGACAGGGCCTCCGGAGGGACGGCCAGCTGGGGCATTGGGGTTGGTTGCTGGCTTACCCCCTTTCCAGCTGGTGGTGACTGGCCTCCGCGTCTCGGGCTTCCGGTTGGCCTCGTGGTTGTCGGCGATCTGCGCCGCTTTGTCCGCGTTCGTTGGTTCGCGGTCCAGGATGAACTGTCGGACCTCAGCTGGGCAGAGATGCAGGAACTGGTCTTTGATCATCAGGTCCCGTAGCTGCTCAAAGGTTTCAACGGACAGTCCATGGATCCACTGGTCAAAGTGGGTCCTGAGTCCTTGCACCACATCACTGTAGCTATCGTGTGGGCCACGTTGGAGGTGTCGGAACTTCTTTCGGTATACCTCAGGTGTCAGCCGGTATTTGGCGATCAGCGCCTGCTTTATGGCGTCATAGTCGTCATCGGCTTCTGGCGGAAGAGAAGCAAATGCCTCCAGGGCTTTGCCTTTTAGCCCTGGGGTCAAGTACCTTGCCCATTGGTCTCTAGGCAGCTGGTACTGTCTGCAGGCTTTCTCAAAGGCTCGCAGGAACGTGTCCAAGTCCCCATCCTTTTCCATCACGGGAAAATGCTCTGGCCGGGGTTTAGGAGTCTGGACGCTGCTGGGCTCACGGCTTCGGGCTGTGGGGGCATTCCACCCCCGCTGGAGCATCTCCAGCTCATGGGCCCTCTGAGCTTCTGCATGGCGCTCAGCTCTCTCAGCCTGGGCTTGACGCTCGACCCTCTCAGCCTCAGCTTGGCGCTCACGTTCGGCTTGGGCCTCCTGCCGATATTGCTGGATCAGCCTCACCCGCCCATCCCTGTCTTCGGCGGGGAGTTCGTCCAAGGCCATTTGCAGATAGGGGTCCACCCCGTTCTGGTTGAATGTGGGGCCAGCGCTCAGGAGTGGAGCCTCTGCTGCAGCCCCATGGCAACTTGGGCCAACTTCTGCGCTCGCTGGATTCTGGCCGTTGTCCAGCTGCACTAGAGCCGCGATCATTTGATCTTTGGTTCCTCCTGCGGCGTCAATGCCTCGGTACGTGCATAACCCAGCAAGGGTGTCCTTTTTCTGCTTCTGATACCACTCCACTGTCATCGCCGCCATGGTTGCCAAATAAAAGATAGAAAAAGAAAAACGAAGAAACGGGAGGGGGATACTTGCAAGTACACACTAATGTCTCAGGACTAGTAACCACTGAGTCTGTTCTCCAAAACCTATGATGCAGGATTCCCGCAGGAACCGTGCAGGTCTTTAGTGAGAGGAATGATTGCTCAAACCAAATCACTAATGCTCTAGGATTATCCCACCGCTCTGCCACCAATATGTGACGAACAGCCCACCGCCGTTCGTCTACTTACGGGCGACACTAACGGGGGTACCGCTGCCACCAAAACGCGACGGACAGCGGACCCTGTGTCACCACTATGTCACGATCCCACCACTGACACCGGTGTATCAGCGGACGGAGGGACGTGACACAATGCCGGCACACGGCTATCACAGGCGCAGTGGGGCTTATCTTAGTTATCCCACCACTGGCACCATGTGACAAAAATATCCAGCAAGCTAATCTCGCTCTACAATTTGCCGCAGGGGGAGTTTAATTTGGATGCCCCACCACTGCTATCAATCTTCCAAGTTCTGCGGGGATTTGTGTATATCCCACTTTCCCAGTTCCACTTTGGAACTCGCAGCTCTCCGGCGCCCCCCTTACCCTCAGGTCAGTCAGGGAACTGCACCTAGGATAATTAGTCGCCGGACGGGCTGCCTGTTGTGAACCAGCAATTAGGCTTCTGCAGTAAGGGAATTATCAATGCTGTGGCTGAAGCCCCTTACTCAGCAATATAAGACCCTTCTAGACTGCCAGCAAGCCGTAATAGCCGTACACAACGCGCTGCCACCAGTCACGGTTACTTAATTCACAGTGTTAAATTAAGTGGGTCCGTGGCAAACCCCTTGAATTAGTAGCGATTATCTATCAAAGGCGTATAGTTCGATTCTTAGAGCATGGAGACAGATCTAAATAATTTCATTTATTTTCCGAAAGAGGACAGTGATTACAGATAAAAGTTGCTATAAAATTGAGACATAAAATATGTACAGTACAGGTATAAAATAAAAATGGAGAAAACAAAGAGATTACACTCACAGTTCCATATTGTTCCTTAGGCAGACCATGCGGCTTTAAGGGGGGAGGAGCCACACGTCTCCACTCATCTGGAGTTCTTGTCAGCACGGATTCTGCAGCTGTTCTGAGCTGGTTCTGCCAGGGAATGCCTTATAGACTTTCCTATGTGACATCACAGAGAGGTGCATTCTGGGTTGATCCCACCTCTCTTATCCAAGTTATGTTTTGGCTACAAAACTTAGATTAGCTATAACTTTATGGGAGAAGCTGGTATGGACTCATCAGTGGTATCATGTTTCCCAGCGTAATGAGCCCATCAAGAAAACATCAAACATCTATGCGATATGACCGTCCATTTGGGCGCAAATCATATCTCAGGTTCTGGACATCCGAGAGTTTTGCAACAGGCACCACAGCGAAGCTGGGTCTGCTCGGATCGCAGAAATATGATTTTTATATCTCTACTGGGTATGGTTTTCGTAATATGACTTTTATGTTTCCCATATACCGGCATACAGCCTGTGTTTTTCCGAACAAAGGGATCCCTTCCCCCTGCTCTTCGAGAGGAAGTTGGTTTAAGGTTTCAGAGCTAGCCCAGGCAGGGGGGCACTGGTCAGTGTGTGAGTGAGCCATGGGCGAAAAGAGGAGGGGGGAAGGTGCTGCATGAGCTGACAGCCTGCATTGGCATAGAGGGCTGGATTTTTCTGGAAAGTTACAACAGAAAACATCATATTTTGTAGACAAAACCCCATACCTCACAGACATTGTACATCACACTCTGTTCTTCTGTGATGTGTCTGATGTGTGCTCGATGCTTGTGTGATGTGTCTGATGTGTGCTCTGTCCTTGTGTGATGTGTCTGATGTGTGTTCTGTACTTGTCTGATGTGTGCTCTGTGCTAGGGTAATGTGTCTGGTGTGTGCTATGTGCTTGTGTGATGTGTCTGATGTGTGCTCTGTGCTTGTGTAATGTGTCTGATGTGTGCTATATGCTTGTGTGATGTGTCTGATGTGTGCTCGGTGCTTGTGTGATGTGTCTGATGTGCGCTCTGTGCTTGAGTGATGTGTATGATGTGTGTTCTGTACTTGTGTGATGTGTGCTCTGTGCTAGGGTAATGTGTCTGGTGTGTGCTATGTGCTTGTGTGATGTGTCTGATGTGTGCTATATGCTTGTGTGATGTGTCTGATGTGTACTCTGTCCTTGTGTGATGTGTCTGATGTGTGCTCTGTGCTTGTGTGATGTGTCTGATGTGTGCTCTGTGATTGTGTGATGTGTCTGATGTGTGTTCTGTGCTTGTGTGATGTGTCTGATGTGTGCTCTATGCTTGTGTGATGTGTCTGATGTGTGCTCTGTGCTTGTGTGATGTGTCTGATGTGTGCTCTGTTCTTGTGTGATGTGTCTGATGTTTGCTCTGTACTTGTGTGATGTGTCTGATGTGTGCTCTGTGTTTGTGTGATGTGTGTGATGTGTGCTCTGTGCTTGTGTGATGTGTCTGATGTGTGCTCTGTGCTTGTGTGATGTGTCTGATGTGTGCTCTGTGCTTGTGTGATGTGTCTGATGTGTGCTTTGTGCTTGGTGACGTGTCTGATGTGTGCTCTGTGTTTGTGTGATGTGTCTGATGTGTACTCTGTGCTTGTGTGATGTGTCTGATGTGTGCTCTGTGCTTGGGTGATGTGTCTGATGTGTGTTCTGCGCTTGTATGATGTGTCTGATGTGTGCTCTGTGCTTGTGTAATGTGTCTGATGTGTGGGCTGTGCTCGTATGATGTGTCTGATGTGTGTTCTGTGCTTGTGTGATGTGTCTGATGTGTGCTCTGTTCTTGTGTGGTGTGTCTGATGTGTGCTCTGTGCTTGTGTGATGTGTCGGATGTGTGCTCTGTTCTTGTGTGATGTGTCTGATGTGTGCTCTGCACTTGTGTGATGTGTCTGATGTGTGCTCTGCACTTGTGTGATGTGTCTGATGTGTGTTCTGTGCTTGTGTGATGTGTCTGATGTGCGCTCTATGCTTTTGTGATGTGTATGATGTGTGCTCTGTGCTTGTGTGATGTGTCTGATGTGCGCTCTGTGCTTGTGTAATGTGTCTGATGTGTGCTCTGTTCTTGTGTGATGTGTCTGATGTGTGCTCTGTGTTTGTGTGATGTGTCTGATGTGTGCTCTGTGTTTGTGTGATGTGTCTGATGTGTGCTCTGTGTTTGTGTGATGTGTCTGATGTGTGCTCTATGCTTGTGTGATGTGTCTGATGTGTGCTCTGTGCTAGGGTAATGTGTCTGGTGTGTGCTATGTGCTTGTGTGATGTGTCTGATGTGTGCTCTGTGCTTGTGTAATGTGTCTGATGTGTGCTATATGCTTGTGTGATGTGTCTGATGTGTACTCTGTCCTTGTGTGATGTGACTGATGTGTGCTCTGTGCTTGTGTAATGTGTCTGATGTGTGCTCTGTGCTTGTGTGATGTGTCTGATGTGTACTCTGTCCTTGTGTGATGTGTCTGATGTGTGCTCTGTGCTTGTGTAATGTGTCTGATGTGTGTTCTGTGCTTGTGTGATGTGTCTGATGTGTGCTCTGTCCTTGTGTGATATGTCTGATGTGTGCTCTGTTCTTGTGTGATGTGTCTGATGTGTGCTCTGTGCTTGTGTGATGTGTCTGATGTGTGCTCTGTTCTTGTGTGATGTGTCTGATGTGTGCGCTGCACTTGTGTGATGTGTCTGATGTATGCTCTGCACTTGTGTGATGTGTCTGATGTGTGTTCTGTGCTTGTGTGATGTGTCTGATGTGTGCTCTATGCTTGTGTGATGTGTCTGATGTGTGCTCTGTGCTTGTGTGATGTGTCTGATGTGCGCTCTGTGCTTGTGTGATGTGTCTGATGTGCGCTCTGTGCTTGTGTGATGTGTCTGATGTGTGCTCGGTGCTTGTGTGATGTGTCTGATGTGCGCTGTGCTTGTGTGATGTGTCTGATGTGTGCTCTGTGCTTGTGTGATGTGTCTGATGTGTGCTCGGTGCTTGTGTGACGTGTCTGATGTGTGCTCTGTGCTTGTGTGATGTGTCTGATGTGTGCTCGGTGCTTGTGTGATGTGTCTGATGTGCGCTCTGTGCTTGTGTGATGTGTCTGATGTGTGCTCTGTGCTTGTGTGATGTGTCTGATGTGTGCTCTGTGCTTGTGTGATGTGTCTGATGTGTGCTCTATGCTTGTGTGATGTGTCTGATGTGTGCTCTGTTCTTGTGTGATGTGTCTGATGTGTGCTCGGTGCTTGTTTGATGTGTCTGATGTGCGCTCTGTGCTTGTGTGATGTGTCTGATGTGTGCTCTGTGCTTGTGTGATGTGTCTGATGTGTGCTCTATGCTTGTGTGATGTGTCTGATGTGTGTTCTGTATGTGACGAACAGCCCACCGCCGTTCGTCCACTTACGGGCGGCGACAAACAGGGGTCCCGCTGCCACCAAAACGCGACGGACAGCGGACCCAGTGTCACCACTATGTCACAATCCCACCACTGACACCGGTGTATCAGCGGACGGAGGGACGTGACACAATGCCGGCACACGGCTATCACAGGCGCAGTGGGGCTTATCTTAGTTATCCCACCACTGGCACCATGTGACAAAAATATCCAGCAAGCTAATCTCGCTCTACAATTTGCCGCAGGGGGAGTTTAATTTGGATGCCCCACCACTGCTATCAATCTTCCAAGTACTGCGGGGATTTGTGTATATCCCACTTTCTCAGTTCCACCTTGGAACTCGCAGCTCTCCGGCGCCCCCCTTACCCTCAGGTCAGTCAGGGAACTGCACCTAGGATAATTGGTCGCCGGACGGGCTGCCTGTTGTGAACCGGCAATTAGGCTTCTGCAGTAAGGGAATTATCAATGCTGTGGCCGCAGACCCTTATTCAGCAATATAAGACCCTTCTGTACTGCCAGCAAGCCGTAATAGCCGTACACAACGTGCTGCCACCAGTCACGGTTACTTAATTCACAGTGTTAAATTAAGAGGGTCCGTGGCAAACCCCTTGAATTAGTAGCGATTATCTAACAAAGGCGTATAGTTCGATTCTTAGAGCATGGAGACAGATCTAAATAATTTCATTTATTTTCCGAAAGAGGACAGTGATTACAGATAAAAGTTGCTATAAAATTGAGACATAAAATATGTACAGTACAGGTATAAAATAAAAGTGGAGAAAACAAAGAGATTGCACTCACAGTTCCATATTGTTCCTTAGGCGGACCATGCGGCTAAGGTGGGTGGAGGCGGAGCTGCACTTCTCCGCTCATCTGAGTTCTTGTCAGCACGGACTCTGCAGCTGTTCTGAGCTGGTTTGCCCAGGAAATGCCTTATAGACTTTCCTATGTGACATCACAGAGAGGTGCATTCTGGGTTGATCCCACCTCTCTTATCCAAGTTATGTTTTGGCTACAAAACTTAGATTAGCTATAACTTTATGGGAGAAGCTGGTATGGACTCATCAGTGGTATCATGTTTCCCAGCGTAATGAGCCCATCAAGAAAACATCAAACATCTATGCGATATGACCGTCCATTTGGGCGCAAATCCTATCTCATGTTCTGGACAGGGTAGAACTTCGAAACATACGCGGTCTCGAAGCTGGGACCGCTCAGGTTACAAAAATATGATTTTCATATCTCTAGGGTATTTGGTTCTTATGGTATAGTCTCTCATAGTTTTATTCGTTTCAAACAAAGAAGTTTAGTTCCCGCACTTTTTTCTCTTTCAGCTGAGAGAAGCCAAATGGTGTGAGGAAGATGGTCTAGCTAATTAACATTCCTGCTCTTCCAGAGGAAGTGGCAGGGTTGGTAAAACCTGGGGGGAAGGAATTCCTACTACTGACAGTTTACAATGTCCTAGGATGGAGGATTTGTTAGCACATTGCAACATAAAACATATCTTGCAGATATTATACATCACACCTCCCCCCTTAAGAGGGCGCTAAGGAGGCATTACCTCTCGGTAATCGGCCATGCGCACCTTTGCGGGTTCGCCCCGGCGGGACAACCCATCGGCATTGCCGTTTTCACTGCCCTTCCTGTGTTTTACAGTAAAATCGTACTGTTGAAGGGCAAGGCTCCAGCGGAGCAATCTTCCATTGGTTCCGGACACTGTGTGCAACCAGCTCAGAGGGTTGTGGTCGGTTACCACCGTGAAGGCGCGCCCATACAGGTAGGGCTGCAAACGCTGCAGTGCCCACACCATGGCCAGACACTCCTTCTCGATGGTCGAGTATGCCACTTCCCTCGGCAAAAGTTTCCGGCTCAGGTACAACACGGGGTGCTCTTGGTCCCCCGAGTCGACCTGGCTAAGCACAGCACCGAGGCCAAACTCGCTGGCGTCGGTCTGTACCAGAAACGGGCGACTGCTGTCGACTGCTCTCAACACTGGAGAGTTGCACAGGGCTGCTTTCAAAGCTTGGAAAGCCGCCTCACAGTCATCTGTCCAGTTGACTGTTTGGGGTAGCCTCTGCTTGGTGAGGTCAGTCAAGGGTTTGGCAAGGGCGCTATAGTCCTGTACGAACCGCCTATAGTACCCTGCAGTGCCCAAGAAGGACTTCACCTGTTTCTTGGTCCTGGGGGTGGGCCAGGACACGATTGCGTCCACTTTTCCTGGCTCCGGACTCATGGAACCCCCGCCTACCCGGTGCCCCAGGTAGTGGACCTTGCGCATGCCTATCTGGCACTTCCCCGGCTTGATGGTCAGGCCTGCCTGGTGAAGACGCTTGAGCACCTCCTGGAGGTGCTGAAGGTGTTCCTCCCAGGTGGAACTGAAGACGGCAATATCGTCTAAGTACGCCACGGCGTACTCCTCCAGTCCCCGAAGCAGGTGGTTGACCATCCGCTGGAAAGTGGCGGGGGCATTCTTCATGCCGAAGGGCATGACCGTGGACTCGTACAGTCCAAAGGGGGTGATAAAGGCGGATTTCTCCTGCGCCTCAGGGCTCAGGGGAATCTGCCAGTATCCCCGACTCAAATCCATGATGGATATGTAGTTGGCGTTTGTCAACCGCTCGAGCAGATCCTCGATGCGCGGCATTGGGTGGGCATCAGAGGTTGTGATGGCGTTGAGCCCCCTGTAGTCCACGCAGAACCGGGTGGTTCGATCCTTTTTAGGAACGAGGACTACAGGTGAAGCCCACGCACCTTTTGACCGTCGAATCACTCCCAGCCTTAACATCTCATCGACCTCTCGGCGCATGACTTGTTGCACCGTTTCAGAGATCCGATAAGGTGTTCGCCGTAATGGGGCATGATTCCCGGTGTCCACCTCATGAACCGCTAACTCCGTCCTCCCAGGACGGTTGGTGAACACGGGCCGGAAGAGTTCCAGGGTGGCCATCAACTGCAACCGCTGGGACACGGTGAGCGAACCACTTATCTCCATGTCCTCAATGGACCCATTGGCCTTGGCCTGGGCCAGCATGTCCAGGAGGGAATCTTCCTCCCCATCCTCTGGCAGATTGCAGACCGGTAGGATGCAAGCTTCACGTTCGTAGTGCGCCTTCAGCATGTTGACGTGAAAGGCCTTGCGCCTACCCCGAGCATGGTCAAGCGTGACCACGTAGGTGACCGGGTTGAGCTGTTGGTGGACGACGTACGGGCCTTCCCAGGCTGCCTGAAGCTTATCCGTTGGTACAGGGACCAGCGCCCACACCTTTTGACCCACCTGGTAGGTCCGCTCCCGGGCGTTCTGGTCGTACCAGTGCTTCTGGTCAGCCTGAGCCTGCGTCATGTTGTCATGCACCAACTGCGTCAAGGTCTGCATCTTGTCACGGAAGCGCATGACATAATCCACGATGGACACTTCTGTGGGGTTTGGCTCATCTTCCCAGGATTCTCTTATCAACCCAAGGGGTCCCCGGACTCGCCTGCCATACAGGAGCTCGAAGGGGGAGAACCCGGTCGAGGCCTGCGGAACTTCTCTGTAAGCGAACAGCAGGTGTGGGAGGTACCGCTCCCAGTCGCGCCCTTGGGTCTCAACCAGTATGCGGAGCATCTGTTTGAGGGTACCGTTGAAGCGTTCACACAAACCATTAGTCTGTGGGTGATACGGACTCGATACCAGGTGCGTCACCTGCATTTTCTCACAGAGAGCCTCCATTAGGCGAGACATGAATTGGGGCCCTTGATCGGTAAGCATCTCCCTGGGAAATCCTACCCTTGAAAAGATGGTCACCAGTGCGTCAGCCACCTTATCTGCCCTGGTTGAAGACAGAGCTACTGCCTCTGGGTACCGGGTAGCGTAGTCTACCACGGTGAGAATGTATCGCTTTCCGGAGCTGCTGGGGACGGACAGCGGTCCTACAATGTCCACCGCGATTCTCTGGAAAGGCTCCTCTATCACCGGCAAAGGAATAAGGGGAGCCTTAAGAGCAGGCCCCGCCTTACCCACTTTTTGACAGGTGGCACAGGAGCGGCAGTAGTGTGTTACATCTGTCCCCATCTTGGGCCAATAGAAGTGTTGAGACAGCCGTGCCTTTGTTTTGCTGATCCCCAAGTGTCCAGCGAGTGGAATCTCATGGGCAATCCGCAACAACTCAGTTCTGAACTGATAGGGGACGACCAGCTGTCTTTCCCTCAACCACTCCTTTTTAGGATCTCCGGGTACTGTCTCCCGGTACAACCTTCCTCGTTCCCAGAACACCCTCTCCTTATCAGACTTGGAGGTGGGCGTCTCGGCGAGACCTCTCAATTTCTCCAGGCTGGCATCTGAGTGCAGAGCAGCCTGGAACTCCATGCTGGAGGCTGCCAGAAGTGACGTCAGGGTCCCCTCTTTACTGGGACCCTCTGGAACCGGCTCTGGGTTCACCTCTGGTTCAGTCTCTCTTGTAGCAGCAGAGGGTCCAGAAGACAGTGCGTTACCTGCGATCTGGGCACTCTGACTGCGTGTGACAGCTGCTATGTATGCTGTCTCCCTGGGGATTTCTTCAGACCCACCAGCTGGTGCTGCCCTGGGCTCTACCTCCCCATCCACCCCCAACACTTCAGGAGCAGTGCTACTTATGGGCCAGTTACCTTCCTCGGTGGCACTGGTCAGCTGCATGGCATTACCTTCCTCATGGTCCCCATGCACCTCCCCATTTCCTTGAGCACCGTTGCTTACTCCTGCCAGGGGTTCCTCAGCCGTCTCACTCCGCAGAGTGATGGGGCTGAGCACTTCGGTACCTGTGGACACATCTACCGCTTCAAAGAAAGGGTTAACGGGTTCAGTCGGCACAGATACATCAACATCATTGTGATGTACAATATCTGCAAGATATGTTTTCTGTTGCAATGTGCTAACAAATCCTCCATCCTAGGACATTGTAAACTGTCAGTAGTAGGAATTCCTTCCCCCCAGGTTTTACCAACCCTGCCACTTCCTCTGGAAGAGCAGGAATGTTAATTAGCTAGACCATCTTCCTCACACCATTTGGCTTCTCTCAGCTGAAAGAGAAAAAAGTGCGGGAACTAAACTTCTTTGTTTGAAACGAATAAAACTATGAGAGACTATACCATAAGAACCAAATACCCTAGAGATATGAAAATCATATTTTTGTAACCTGAGCGGTCCCAGCTTCGAGACCGCGTATGTTTCGAAGTTCTACCCTGTCCAGAACATGAGATAGGATTTGCGCCCAAATGGACGGTCATATCGCATAGATGTTTGATGTTTTCTTGATGGGCTCATTACGCTGGGAAACATGATACCACTGATGAGTCCATACCAGCTTCTCCCATAAAGTTATAGCTAATCTAAGTTTTGTAGCCAAAACATAACTTGGATAAGAGAGGTGGGATCAACCCAGAATGCACCTCTCTGTGATGTCACATAGGAAAGTCTATAAGGCATTTCCTGGGCAAACCAGCACAGAACAGCTGCAGAGTCCGTGCTGACAAGAACTCAGATGAGCGGAGAAGTGCAGCTCCGCCTCCACCCACCTTAGCCGCATGGTCCGCCTAAGGAACAATATGGAACTGTGAGTGCAATCTCTTTGTTTTCTCCACTTTTATTTTATACCTGTACTGTACATATTTTATGTCTCAATTTTATAGCAACTTTTATCTGTAACCACTGTCCTCTTTCGGAAAATAAATGAAATAATTATTTAGATCTGTCTCCATGCTCTAAGAATCGAACTATACGCCTTTGTTAGATAATCGCTACTAATTCAAGGGGTTTGCCACGGACCCTCTTAATTTAACACTGTGAATTAAGTAACCGTGACTGGTGGCAGCACGTTGTGTACGGCTATTACGGCTTGCTGGCAGTACAGAAGGGTCTTATATTGCTGAATAAGGGTCTGCGGCCACAGCATTGATAATTCCCTTACGGCAGAAGCCTAATTGCCGGTTCACAACAGGCAGCCCGTCCGGCGACCAATTATCCTAGGTGCAGTTCCCTGACTGACCTGAGGGTAAGGGGGGCGCCGGAGAGCTGCGAGTTCCAAGGTGGAACTGAGAAAGTGGGATATACACAAATCCCCGCAGTACTTGGAAGATTGATAGCAGTGGTGGGGCATCCAAATTAAACTCCCCCTGCGGCAAATTGTAGAGCGAGATTAGCTTGCTGGATATTTTTGTCACATGGTGCCAGTGGTGGGATAACTAAGATAAGCCCCACTGCGCCTGTGATAGCCGTGTGCCGGCATTGTGTCACGTCCCTCCGTCCGCTGATACACCGGTGTCAGTGGTGGGATTGTGACATAGTGGTGACACAGGGTCCGCTGTCCGTCGCGTTTTGGTGGCAGCGGGACCCCCGTTGGTGTCGCCCGTAAGTAGACGAACGGCGGTGGGCTGTTCGTCACAATCATCATCATCCTTCCTAGGAGAAGAATGGTTATCAGTTTGCTTTGGTACATTCACATCAGCATCAGCATCGTACCTGGGGAAAGAATGGTTGTTAGTTGCATCATTACTCATCAAGGCATTAGCAGGTAACACATTCAGTTTCCCGTCATCATCATCATCATCATCAGGGTTAACGTTACCCTTATTATCAGTTTGGGGAAGGGTGTCAGGGACGTAGTATGCAACCATCCGCCCCAAGTCAGTCCCCAATAAAACATCAGTGGGCAGGTTTTCAGACACTCCCACCTCCCTCAACCCGCTCCCGGCACCCCAATCAAGAAAAACTCGTGCCACTGGCAAGGGACAACGGGTGCCTCCAATCCCGGTGACAGTCAAGGTTTTCCCCTCAACAAACTCTTCAGGGGCCGCCAGTCCAGGACGGATGAGGGTTCGTTCAGCCCCGGTGTCCTTGAGGCCTGTAGCAAGATGGGCCCCCACCTGAACAGGTTGAACGTTGTCGTCAGCCCTCCCAACCACACCTCCCACCAAAATAACAGAGGCGTTGGGCCTGGGGGCCTTGGCTGGGGGGTTCTTCGGCCTATTCGGACAGGTGTAAAAGAAGTGACCAGGCCGCTGGCAGTGGTGACACAGGCGACTGTCAGTAGCCGGCCTGCTGTTGGCAACAGGGACAGGGCCTCCGGAGGGACGGCTAGCTGGGGCATTGGGGTTGGTTGCTGGCTTACCCCCTTTCCAGCTGGTGGCGACTGGCCTCCGCGTCTCGGGCTTCCGGTTGGCCTCGTGGTTGTCGGCGATCTGCGCCGCTTTGTCCGCGTTCGTTGGTTCGCGGTCCAGGATGAACTGTCGGACCTCAGCTGGGCAGAGATGCAGGAACTGGTCTTTGATCATCAGGTCCCGTAGCTGCTCAAAGGTTTCAACGGACAGTCCATGGATCCACTGGTCAAAGTGGGTCCTGAGTCCTTGCACCACATCACTGTAGCTATCATGTGGGCCACGTTGGAGGTGCCGGAACTTCTTTCGGTATACCTCAGGTGTCAGCCGGTATTTGGCGATCAGCGCCTGCTTTATGGCGTCATAGTCGTCATCGGCTTCTGGCGGAAGAGAAGCAAATGCCTCCAGGGCTTTGCCTTTTAGCCCTGGGGTCAAGTACCTTGCCCATTGGTCTCTAGGCAGCTGGTACTGTCTGCAGGCTTTCTCAAAGGCTCGCAGAAATGTGTCCAAGTCCCCATCCTTTTCCATCACGGGAAAATGCTCTGGCCGGGGTTTAGGAGTCTGGACGCTGCTGGGCTCACTGCTTCGGGCTGTGGGGGCATTCCCACCCCGCTGGAGTACCTCCAGTTCATGGGCCCTCTGCGCCTGGCGCTCGGCTCTCTCAGCCTCAGCTTGGCGCTCACGTTCGGCTTGGGCCTCCTGCCGATATTGCTGGATCAGCCTCACCCGCCCATCCCTGTCTTCGGCGGGGAGTTCGTCCAAGGCCATTTGCAGATAGGGGTCCACCCCGTTCTGGTTGAATGTGGGGCCAGCGCTCAGGAGTGGAGCCTCTGCTGCAGCCCCATGGCAACTTGGGCCAACTTCTGCGCTCGCTGGATTCTGGTCGTTGTCCAGCTGCACTAGAGCCGCGATCATTTGATCTTTGGTTCCGCCTGCGGCGTCTATGCCTCGGTACGTGCATAACCCAGCAAGGGTGTCCTTTTTCTGCTTCTGATACCACTCCACTGTCATCGCCAAATAAAAGATAGAAAAAGAAAAACGAAGAAACGGGAGGGGGATACTTGCAAGTACACACTAATGTCTCAGAACTAGTAACCACTGAGTCTGTTCTCCAAAACCTATGATGCAGGATTCCCGCAGGAACCGTGCAGGTCTTTAGTGAGAGGAATGATTGCTCAAACCAAATCACTAATGCTCTAGGATTATCCCACCGCTCTGCCACCAATATGTGACGAACAGCCCACCGCCGTTCGTCCACTTACGGGCGACGACTAACGGGGGTCCCGCTGCCACCAAAACGCGACGGACAGCGGACCCTGTGTCACCACTATGTCACAATCCCACCACTGACACCGGTGTATCAGCGGACGGAGGGACGTGACACAATGCCGGCACACGGCTGTCACAGGCGCAGTGGGGCTTATCTTAGTTATCCCACCACTGGCACCATGTGACAAAAATATCCAGCAAGCTAATCTCGCTCTACAATTTGCCGCAGGGGGAGTTTAATTTGGATGCCCCACCACTGCTATCAATCTTCCAAGTACTGCGGGGATTTGTGTATATCCCACTTTCTCAGTTCCACCTTGGAACTCACAGCTCTCCGGCGCCCCCCTTACCCTCAGGTCAGTCAGGGAACTGCACCTAGGAAAATTGGTCGCCGGACGGGCTGCCTGTTGTGAACCGGCAATTAGGCTTCTGCAGTAAGGGAATTATCAATGCTGTGGCCGCAGACCCTTATTCAGCAATATAAGACCCTTCTGTACTGCCAGCAAGCCGTAATAGCCGTACACAACGTGCTGCCACCAGTCACGGTTACTTAATTCACAGTGTTAAATTAAGAGGGTCCGTGGCAAACCCCTTGAATTAGTAGCGATTATCTAACAAAGGCGTATAGTTCGATTCTTAGAGCATGGAGACAGATCTAAATAATTTCATTTATTTTCCGAAAGAGGACAGTGATTACAGATAAAAGTTGCTATAAAATTGAGACATAAAATATGTACAGTACAGGTATAAAATAAAAGTGGAGAAAACAAAGAGATTGCACTCACAGTTCCATATTGTTCCTTAGGCGGACCATGCGGCTAAGGTGGGTGGAGGCGGAGCTGCACTTCTCCGCTCATCTGAGTTCTTGTCAGCACGGACTCTGCAGCTGTTCTGAGCTGGTTTGCCCAGGAAATGCCTTATAGACTTTCCTATGTGACATCACAGAGAGGTGCATTCTGGGTTGATCCCACCTCTCTTATCCAAGTTATGTTTTGGCTACAAAACTTAGATTAGCTATAACTTTATGGGAGAAGCTGGTATGGACTCATCAGTGGTATCATGTTTCCCAGCGTAATGAGCCCATCAAGAAAACATCAAACATCTATGCGATACGACCATCCATTTGGGCGCAAATCCTATCTCATGTTCTGGACAGGGTAGAACTTCGAAACATACGCGGTCTCGAAGCTGGGACCGCTCAGGTTACAAAAATATGATTTTCATATCTCTAGGGTATTTGGTTCATATGGTATAGTCTCTCATAGTTTTATTCGTTTCAAACAAAGAAGTTTAGTTCCCGCACTTTTTTCTCTTTCAGCTGAGAGAAGCCAAATGGTGTGAGGAAGATGGTCTAGCTAATTAACATTCCTGCTCTTCCAGAGGAAGTGGCAGGGTTGGTAAAACCTGGGGGGAAGGAATTCCTACTACTGACAGTTTACAATGTCCTAGGATGGAGGATTTGTTAGCACATTGCAACAGAAAACATATCTTGCAGATATTATACATCACACTGTACTTGTCTGATGTGTGCTCTGTTCTTGTGTGATGTGTCTGATGTGTGCTCGGTGCTTGTGTGATGTGTCTGATGTGCGCTCTGTGCTTGTGTGATGTGTCTGATGTGTGCTCTGTGCTTGTGTGATGTGTCTGATGTGTGCTATATGCTTGTGTGATGTGTCTGATGTGTACTCTGTCCTTGTGTGATGTGTCTGATGTGTGCTCTGTGCTTGTGTAATGTGTCTGATGTGTGCTCTGTGCTTGAGTGATGTGTGCTCTGTGCTAGGGTAATGTGTCTGGTGTGTGCTATGTGCTTGTGTGATGTGTCTGATGTGTGCTCTGTGCTTGTGTAATGTGTCTGATGTGTGCTCTATGCTTGTGTGATGTGTCTGATGTGTGCTATGTACTTGTGTGATGTGTCTGATGTGCGCTCTGTGCTTGTGTGATATGTCTGATGTGCGCTGTGCTTGTGTGATGTGTCTGATGTGCGCTCTGTGCTTGTGTGATATGTCTGATGTGCGCTGTGCTTGTGTGATGAGTCTGATGTGCGCTCTGTGCTTGTGTGATGTGTCTGATGTGTGCTCGGTGCTTGTGTGATGTGTCTGATGTGCGCTGTGCTTGTGTGATGTGTCTGATGTGTGCTCTGTGCTTGTGTGATGTGTCTGATGTGTGCTCTGTGCTTGTGTGATGTGTCTGATGTGCGCTCTGTGCTTGTGTGATGTGTCTGATGTGTGCTCTGTGCTTGTTTGATGTGTCTGATGTGTGCTAGGTGCTTGTGTGATGTGTCTGATGTGCGCTCTGTGCTTGTGTGATGTGTCTGATGTGTGCTCTGTTCTTGTGTGATGTGTCTGATGTGTGCTCGGTGCTTGTGTGATGTGTCTGATGTGCGCTCTGTGCTTGTGTGATGTGTCTGATGTGTTCTCTGTGCTTGTGTGATGTGTCTGATGTGTGCTCTATGCTTGTGTGATGTGTCTGATTCTGATGTGTGTTCTGTACTTGTCTGATGTGTGCTCTGTTCTTGTGTGATGTGTCTGATGTGTGCTCGGTGCTTGTGTGATGTGTCTGATGTGCGCTCTGTGCTTGTGTGATGTGTCTGATGTGTGCTATATGCTTGTGTGATGTGTCTGATGTGTACTCTGTCCTTGTGTGATGTGTCTGATGTGTGCTCTGTGCTTGTGTAATGTGTCTGATGTGTGTTCTGTACTTGTGTGATGTGTGCTCTGTGCTAGGGTAATGTGTCTGGTGTGTGCTATGTGCTTGTGTGATGTGTCTGATGTGTGGTCTGTGCTTGTGTGATGTGTCTGATGTGTACTCTGTCCTTGTGTGATGTGTCTGATGTGTGCTCTGTGCTTTTGTAATGTGTCTGATGTGTGCTCTGTGATTGTGTGATGTGTCTGATGTGTGCTCTGTGATTGTGTGATGTGTCTGATGTGTGCTCTATGCTTGTGTGATGTGTCTGATGTGTGCTCTGTGCTTGTGTGATGTGTCTGATGTGTGCTCTGTTCTTGTGTGATGTGTCTGATGTTTGCTCTGTACTTGTGTGATGTGTCTGATGTGTGCTCTGTGTTTGTGTGATGTGTGTGATATGTGCTCTGTGCTTGTGTGATGTGTCTGATGTGTGCTCTGTGCTTGTGTGATGTGTCTGATGTGTGCTCTGTGCTTGTGTAATGTGTCTGATGTGTGCTTTGTACTTATGTGATGTGTCTGATGTGTGCTTTGTGCTTGGTGACGTGTCTGATGTGTGCTCTGTGCTTGTGTGATGTGTCTGATGTGTGCTCTGTGCTTGGGTGATGTGTCTGATGTGTGTTCTGCGCTTGTATGATGTGTCTGATGTGTGCTCTGTGCTTGTGTGATGTGTCTGATGTGTGGGCTGGGTTCGTATGATGTGTCTGATGTGTGCTCTGTGCTTGTATGATGTGTCTGATGTGTGCTCTGTGATTGTGTGATGTGTCTGATGTGTGCTCTGTGCTTGTGTGATGTGTCTGATGTGTGCTCTGTGCTTGGGTGATGTGTCTGATGTGTGCTCTGTGCTTGTGTGATGTGTCTGATGTGTGTTCTGTGCTTGTGTGATGTGTCTGATGTGTGCTCTGTCCTTGTGTGATGTGTCTGATGTGTGCTCTGTGCTTGTGTGATGTGTCTGATGTGTGGGCTGTGCTCGTATGATGTGTCTGATGTGTGTTCTGTGCTTGTGTGATGTGTCTGATGTGTGCTCTGTCCTTGTGTGATGTGTCTGATATGTGCTCTGTTCTTGTGGGATGTGTCTGATGTGTGCTCTGTGCTTGTGTGATATGTCTGATGTGTGCTCTGTTCTTGTGTGATGTGTCTGATGTGTGCTCTGCACTTGTGTGATGTGTCTGATGTGTGCTCTGCACTTGTGTGATGTGTCTGAGGTGTGTTCTGTGCTTGTGTGATGTGTCTGATGTGTGCTCTGTGCTTGTGTGATATGTCTGATGTGCGCTCTGTGCTTGTGTGATGTGTCTGATGTGCGCTATGCTAGTGTGATGTGTCTGATGTGCGCTCTGTGCTTGTGTGATGTGTCTGATGTGCGCTGTGCTTGTGTGATGTGTCTGATGTGTGCTCTGTGCTTGTGTGATGTGTCTGATGTGTGCTTGGTGCTTGTGTGATGTGTCTGATGTGCACTCTGTGCTTGTGTGATGTGTCTGATGTGTGTTCTGTGCTTGTGTGATGTGTCTGATGTGTGCTCGGTGCTTGTGTGATGTGTCTGATGTGCGCTCTGTGCTTGTGTGATGTGTCTGATGTGTGCTCTGTGCTTGTGTGATGTGTCTGATGTGTGCTCTGTGCTTGTGTGATGTGTCTGATGTGTGCTCTATGCTTGTGTGATGTGTCTGATGTGTGCTCTGTTCTTGTGTGATGTGTCTGAAGTGTGCTTGTGTGATGTGTCTGATGTGCGCTCTATGCTTGTGTGATGTGTCTGATGTGCGCTCTGTGCTTGTGTGATGTGTCTGATGTGCGCTCTGTGCTTGTGTGATGTGTCTGATGTGCGCTGTGCTTGTGTGATGTGTCTGATGTGTGCTCTGTGCTTGTGTGATGTGTCTGATGTGTGCTCGGTGCTTGTGTGATGTGTCTGATGTGCGCCCTGTGCTTGTGTGATGTGTCTGATGTGTGTTCTGTGCTTGTGTGATGTGTCTGATGTGTGCTCTGTCCTTGTGTGATGTGTCTGATGTGTGCTCTGTTCTTGTGTGGTGTGTCTGATGTGTGCTCTGTGCTTGTGTGATGTGTCTGATGTGTGCTCTGCACTTGTGTGATATGTCTGATGTGTGTTCTGTGCTTGTGTGATGTGTCTGATGTGTGCTCTATGCTTGTGTGATGTGTCTGATGTGTGCTCTGTGCTTGTGTGATGTGTCTGATGTGCGCTCTGTGCTTGTGTGATGTGTCTGATGTGCGCTGTGCTTGTGTGATGTGTCTGATGTGCGCTCTGTGCTTGTGTGATGTGTCTGATATGCGCTGTGCTTGTGTGATGTGTCTGATATGTGCTCTGTGCTTGAGTGATGTGTATGATGTGTGCTCTGTACTTGTGTGATGTGTCTGATGTGCGCTGTGCTTGTGTGATGTGTCTGATGTGCGCTCTGTGCTTGTGTAATGTGTCTGATGTGTGCTATGTGCTTCTGTGATGTGTCTGATGTGTGTTCTGTGCTTGTGTTATATGTCTGATGTGTTCATTGTGCTTGTGTGATGTGTCTGATGTGTGCTCTGTGCTTGTGTGATGTGTCCCATGTATGCTCTGTACTTGTGTGATGTGTCTGATGTGTCTTCTGTGCTTGTGTGATGTGTCTGATGTGTTCTCTGTGCTTGTGTGATGTGTCTGATGTGTCTTCTGTGTTTGTGTGATGTGTCTGATGTGTGCTCTGTGCTTGTGTGATGTGTCTGATGTGTGCTCTGTGCTTGTGTGATATGTCTTATATGTGGGCTGTGCTTGTGTGATGTGTCTGATGTGTGCTCTGTGCTTGTGTGATGTGTCTGATGTGTGCTCTGTGCTTGTGTGATGTGTCTTATATGTGGGCTGTGCTTGTGTGATGTGTCTGATGTGTTCTCTGTGCTTGTGTGATGTGTCTGATGTGTCTTCTGTGCTTGTGTGATGTGTCTGATGTGTGCTCTATTCTTGTCTAATGTGTCTGATGTGTGCTCTGGAGTTGTGTGATGTGTCTGATGTGTGCTCTGTTCTTGTGTGATGTGTCTGATGTGTGCTCTGCACTTGTGTGATGTGTCTGATGTGTGTTCTGTGCTTGTGTGATGTGTCTGATGTGTGTTCTGTGCTTGTGTGATGTGTCTGATGTGTGCTCTGTGTTTGTGTGATATGTCTGATGTGTGCTCTGTTCTTGTGTGATGTGTCTGATGTGTGCTCTGTGTTTGTGTGATGTGTCTGATGTGTGCTCTGTGTTTGTGTGATGTGTCTGATGTGTGCTCTGTGTTTGTGTGATGTGTCTGATGTGTGCTCTATGCTTGTGTGATGTGTCTGATGTGTGCTCTGTGCTAGGGTAATGTGTCTCGTGTGTGCTATGTGCTTGTGTGATGTGTCTGATGTGTGCTCTGTGCTTGTGTAATGTGTCTGATGTGTGCTATATGCTTGTGTGATGTGTCTGATGTGTACTCTGTCCTTGTGTGATGTGTCTGATGTGTGCTCTGTGCTTGTGTAATGTGTCTGATGTGTGCTCTGTGCTTGAGTGATGTGTATGATGTGTGTTCTGTACTTGTGTGATGTGTGCTCTGTACTTGTGTGATGTGTCGGATGTGGGCTCTGTACTTGTGTGATGTGTCTGATGTGTGCTCTTTGCTTGTGTGATGTGTCTGATGTGTGTTCTGTGCTTGTGTGATGTGTCTGATATGTGCTCTGTGCTTGTGTGATGTGTCTGATGTGTGCTATGTGCTTGGGTGATGTGTCTGATGTGTACTCTGTCCTTGTGTGATGTGTCTGATGTGTGCACTGTGCTTGTGTAATGTGTCTGATATGTGCTCTGTGATTGTGTGATGTGTCTGATGTGTGCTCTGTGCTTGTGTGATGTGTCTGATGTGTGCTCTGTGATTGTGTGATGTGTCTGATGTGTGCTCTGTTCTTGTGTGATGTGTCTGATGTTTGCTCTGTACTTGTGTGATGTGTCTGATGTGTGCTCTGTGCTTGTGTGATGTGTCTGATGTGTGCTCTGTGCTTGTGTGATGTGTCTGATGTGTGCTCTGTGCTTGTGCAATGTGTCTGATGTGTGCTCTGTGTTTGTGTGATGTGTCTGATGTGTACTCTGTGCTTGTGTGATGTGTCTGATGTGTGCTCTGTGTTTGGGTGATGTGTCTGATGTGTGTTCTGCGCTTGTATGATGTGTCTGATGTGTGCTCTGTGCTTGTGTGATGTGTCTGATGTGTGGGCTGTGCTCGTATGATGTGTCTGATGTGTGTTCTGTGCTTGTGTGATGTGTCTGATGTGTGCTCTGTCCTTGTGTGATGTGTCTGATGTGTGCTCTGTGCTTGTGTGATGTGTCTGATGTGTGGGCTGTGCTCGTATGATGTGTCTGATGTGTGTTCTGTGCTTGTGTGATGTGTCTGATGTGTGCTCTGTCCTTGTGTGATGTGTCTGATGTGTGCTCTGTTCTTGTGTGATGTGTCTGATGTGTGCTCTGTGCTTGTGTGATGTGTCTGATGTGTGCTCTGTTCTTGTGTGATGTGTCTGATGTGTGCTCTGCACTTGTGTGATGTGTCTGATGTGTGCTCTGCACTTGTGTGATGTGTCTGATGTGTGTTCTGTGCTTGTGTGATGTGTCTGATGTGTGCTCTATGCTTGTGTGATGTGTCTGATGTGCGCTCTGTGCTTGTGTGATTTGTCTGATGTGCGCTCTGTGCTTGTGTGATTTGTCTGATGTGTGCTCTGCACTTGTGTGATGTGTCTGATGTGTGCTCTATGCTTGTGTGATGTGTCTGATATGTGCTCTATGCTTGTGTGATGTGTCTGATATGTGCTCTATGCTTGTGTGATGTGTCTGATATGTGCTCTATGCTTGTGTGATTTGTCTGATGTGTGCTCTGCACTTGTGTGATGTGTCTGATGTGTGCTCTATGCTTGTGTGATGTGTCTGATATGTGCTCTATGCTTGTGTGATTTGTCTGATGTGTGCTCTGTGCTTGTGTGATGTGTCTGATGTGTGCTCTGTTCTTGTGTTATGTGTCTGATGTGTGCTCTGCACTTGTGTGATGTATCTGATGTGTACTCTGCACTTGTGTGATGTGTCTGATGTGTGTTCTGTGCTTGTGTGATGTGTCTGATGTGCGCTCTGTGCTTGTGTGATTTGTCTGATGTGCGCTGTGCTTGTGTGATGTGTCTGATGTGCGCTCTGTGCTTGTGTGATGTGTCTGATGTGTGCTCGGTGCTTGTGTGATGTGTCTGATGTGCGCTGTGCTTGTTTGATGTGTCTGATGTGCGCTCTGTGCTTGTGTGATGTGTCTGATGTGCGCTCTGTGCTTGTGTGATGTGTATGATGTGCGCTGTGCTTGTGTGATGTGTCTGATGTGTGCTCTGTGCTTGTGTGATGTGTCTGATGTGTGCTCGGTGCTTGTGTGATGTGTCTGATGTGTGCTCTGTGCTTGTGTGATGTGTCTGATGTGTGCTCTGTGCTTGTGTGATGTGTCTGATGTGCGCTCTGTGCTTGTGTGATGTGTCTGATGTGTGCTCTATGCTTGTGTGATGTGTCTGATGTGCGCTCTGTGCTTGTGTGATGTGTCTGATGTGCGCTCTGTGCTTGTGTGATGTGTCTGATGTGTGCTCTGTGCTTGTGTGATGTGTCTGATGTGTGCTCTATGCTTGTGTGATGTGTCTGATGTGTGTTCTGTACTTGTCTGATGTGTGCTCTGTTCTTGTGTGATGTGTCTGATGTGTGCTCGGTGCTTGTGTGATGTGTCTGATGTGCGCTCTGTGCTTGTGTGATGTGTCTGATGTGTGCTCTGTGCTTGTGTGATGTGTCTGATGTGTGCTATATGCTTGTGTGATGTGTCTGATGTGTACTCTGTCCTTGTGTGATGTGTCTGATGTGTGCTCTGTGCTTGTGTAATGTGTCTGATGTGTGCTCTGTGCTTGAGTGATGTGTGCTCTGTGCTAGGGTAATGTGTCTGGTGTGTGCTCTGTGCTTGTGTGATGTGTCTGATGTGTGCTCTATGCTTGTGTGATGTGTCTGATGTGTGCTATGTACTTGTGTGATGTGTCTGATGTGCGCTCTGTGCTTGTGTGATATGTCTGATGTGCGCTCTGTGCTTGTGTGATGTGTCTGATGTGCGCTCTGTGCTTGTGTGATATGTCTGATGTGCGCTGTGCTTGTGTGATGTGTCTGATGTGCGCTCTGTGCTTGTGTGATGTGTCTGATGTGTGCTCGGTGCTTGTGTGATGTGTCTGATGTGCGCTGTGCTTGTGTGATGTGTCTGATGTGTGCTCTGTGCTTGTGTGATGTGTCTGATGTGTACTCGGTGCTTGTGTGATGTGTCTGATGTGCGCTCTGTGCTTGTGTGATGTGTCTGATGTGTGCTCTGTGCTTGTTTGATGTGTCTGATGTGTGCTCGGTGCTTGTGTGATGTGTCTGATGTGCGCTCTGTGCTTGTGTGATGTGTCTGATGTGTGCTCTGTGCTTGTGTGATGTGTCTGATGTGTGCTCTGTGCTTGTGTGATGTGTCTGATGTGTGCTCTATGCTTGTGTGATGTGTCTGATGTGTGCTCTGTTCTTGTGTGATGTGTCTGATGTGTGCTCGGTGCTTGTGTGATGTGTCTGATGTGCGCTCTGTGCTTGTGTGATATGTCTGATGTGTTCTCTGTGCTTGTGTGATGTGTCTGATGTGCGCTCTGTGCTTGTGTGATGTGTCTGATGTGTGCTCTGTGCTTGTGTGATATGTCTGATGTGTGCTCTGTGCTTGGGTAATGTGTCTGATGTGTGTTCTGTGCTTGTGTGATGTGTCTGATGTGTACTCTGTCCTTGTGTGATGTGTCTGATTCTGATGTGTGTTCTGTACTTGTCTGATGTGTGCTCTGTTCTTGTGTGATGTGTCTGATGTGTGCTCGGTGCTTGTGTGATGTGTCTGATGTGCGCTCTGTGCTTGTGTGATGTGTCTGATGTGTGCTATATACTTGTGTGATGTGTCTGATGTGTACTCTGTCCTTGTGTGATGTGTCTGATGTGTGCTCTGTGCTTGTGTAATGTGTCTGATGTGTGTTCTGTACTTGTGTGATGTGTGCTCTGTGCTAGGGTAATGTGTCTGGTGTGTGCTATGTGCTTGTGTGATGTGTCTGATGTGTGCTCTGTGCTTGTGTAATGTGTCTGATGTGTGCTATATGCTTGTGTGATGTGTCTGATGTGTACTCTGTCCTTGTGTGATGTGTCTGATGTGTGCTCTGTGCTTGTGTAATGTGTCTGATGTGTGCTCTGTGATTCTGTGATGTGTCTGATATGTGCTCTGTGATTGTGTGATGTGTCTGATGTGTGCTCTGTGCTTGTGTAATGTGTCTGATGTGTGCTCTGTTCTTGTGTGATGTGTCTGATGTGTGCTCTGTGCTTGTGTGATGTGTCTGATGTGTGCTCTGTTCTTGTGTGATGTGTCTGATGTGTGCTCTGTGCTTGTGTGATCTGTCTGATGTGTGCTCTGTGCTTGTGTGATGTGTCTGATGTGTGCTCTGTGTTTGTGTGATGTGTGTGATGTGTGCTCTGTGCTTGTGTGATGTGTCTGATGTGTGCTCTGTGCTTGTGTGATGTGTCTGATGTGTGCTCTGTGCTTGTGTGATGTGTCTGATGTGTGCTCTGTGCTTGTGTAATGTGTCTGATGTGTGCTTTGTACTTGTGTGATGTGTCTGATGTGTGCTTTGTGCTTGGTGACGTGTCTGATGTGTGCTCTGTGCTTGTGTGATGTGTCTGATGTGTGCTCTGTGCTTGGGTGATGTGTCTGATGTGTGTTCTGCGCTTGTATGATGTGTCTGATGTGTGCTCTGTGCTTGTGTGATGTGTCTGATGTGTGGGCTGGGCTCGTATGATGTGTCTGATGTGTGTTCTGTGCTTGTGTGATGTGTCTGATGTGTGCTCTGTCCTTGTGTGATGTGTCTGATATGTGCTCTGTTCTTGTGGGATGTGTCTGATGTGTGCTCTGTGCTTGTGTGATATGTCTGATGTGTGCTCTGTTCTTGTGTGATGTGTCTGATGTGTGGGCTGTGCTCGTGTGATGTGTGTTCTGTGCTTGTGTGATGTGTCTGATGTGTGCTCTGTGCTTGTGTGATGTGTCTGATGTGTGGGCTGTGCTCGTATGATGTGTCTGATGTGTGCTCTGTCCTTGTGTGATGTGTCTGATATGTTCTCTGTTCTTGTGGGATGTGTCTGATGTGTGCTCTGTGCTTGTGTGATATGTCTGATGTGTGCTCTGTTCTTGTGTGATGTGTCTGATGTGTGCTCTGCACTTGTGTGATGTGTCTGATGTGTGCTCTGCACTTGTGTGATGTGTCTGATGTGTGTTCTGTGCTTGTGTGATGTGTCTGATGTGTGCTCTGTGCTTGTGTGATGTGTCTGATGTGCGCTCTGTGCTTGTGTGATGTGTCTGATGTGCGCTATGCTTGTGTGATGTGTCTGATGTGCGCTCTGTGCTTGTGTGATGTGTCTGATGTGCGCTGTGCTTGTGTGATGTGTCTGATGTGTGCTCTGTGCTTGTGTGATGTGTCTGATGTGTGCTCGGTGCTTGTGTGATGTGTCTGATGTTCACTCTGTGCTTGTGTGATGTGTCTGATGTGCGTTCTGTGCTTGTGTGATGTGTCTGATGTGTGCTCGGTGCTTGTGTGATGTGTCTGATGTGCGCTCTGTGCTTGTGTGATGTGTCTGATGTGTGCTCTGTGCTTGTGTGATGTGTCTGATGTGTGCTCTGTGCTTGTGTGATGTGTCTGATGTGTGCTCTATGCTTGTGTGATGTGTCTGATGTGTGCTCTGTTCTTGTGTGATGTGTCTGATGTGTGCTCGGTGCTTGTGTGATGTGTCTGATGTGCGCTCTGTGCTTGTGTGATGTGTCTGATGTGCGCTCTGTGCTTGTGTGATGTGTCTGATGTGTGCTCTGTGCTTGTGTGATGTGTCTGATGTGCGCTCTGTGCTTGTGTGATGTGTCTGATGTGCGCTCTGTGCTTGTGTGATGTGTCTGATGTGCGCTGTGCTTGTGTGATGTGTCTGATGTGTGCTCTGTGCTTGTGTGATGTGTCTGATGTGCGCCCTGTGCTTGTGTGATGTGTCTGATGTGCGCCCTGTGCTTGTGTGATGTGTCTGATGTGTGTTCTGTGCTTGTGTGATGTGTCTGATGTGTGCTCTGTGCTTGTGTGATGTGTCTGATGTGTGCTCTGTGCTTGTGTGATGTGTCTGATGTGTGCTCTGTGCTTGTGTAATGTGTCTGATGTGTGCTATGTGCTTGGGTGAGATGTTTGATATGTACTCTGTCCTTGTGTGATGTGTCTGATGTGTGCACTGTGCTTGTGTAATGTGTCTGATGTGTGCTCTGTGCTTGTGTGATGTGTCTGATGTGTGCTCTGTGATTGTGTGATGTGTCTGATGTGTGTTCTGTGCTTGTGTGATGTGTCATATGTGTTCTAAGCTTGTGTGATGTGCCTGATGTGTGTTCTGTGCTTGTGTGATGTGTCTGATGTGTGCTCTCTGCTTGTGTGATGTGTCTGATGTGTGCTATGTGCTTGTGTAATGTGTCTGATGTGTGCTATGTGCTTGTGTAATGTGTCTGATGTGTGCTCTGTGCTTGTGTAATGTGTCTGATGTGTGCTCTGTGCTTCTGTGATGTGTCTGATGTGTGCTCTGTGCTTGGGTAATGTGTCTGATGTGTACTCTGTCCATGTGTGATGTGTCTGATGTGCGCTCTGTGCTTGTGTAATGTGTCTGATGTGTGCTATGTGCTTGTGTAATGTGTCTGATGTGTGCTATGTGCTTGTGTAATGTGTCTGATGTGTGCTCTGTGCTTGTGTGATGTGTCTGATGTGTACTCTGTCCTTGTGTGAAGTGTCTGTTGTGCGATCTGTGCTTGTGTAATATGTCTGATGTGCGCTCTGTGCTTGTGTGATGTGTATGATGTGTGCTCTATGCTTGTGTGATGTGTCTGATGTGTGCTCTATGCTTGTGTGATGTGTCTGATGTGTACTCTGTCCTTGTGTGATGTGTCTGATGTGTGCTCTGTGCTTGTGTGATGTGTATGATGTGTGTTCTGTACTTGTGTGATGTGTGCTCTGTACTTGTGTGATGTGTCGGATGTGGGCTCTGTACTTGTGTGATGTGTCTGATGTGTGCTCTGTGTTTGTGTGATGTGTCTGATGTGTGCTCTGTGCTTGTGTAATGGGTCTGATGTGTGC
This sequence comes from Dendrobates tinctorius, assembly GCF_039654945.1. Lineage (NCBI taxonomy): Eukaryota > Metazoa > Chordata > Amphibia > Anura > Dendrobatidae > Dendrobates > Dendrobates tinctorius. Next base: position 31,077,769 of record NW_027361696.1, on the reverse strand, counting down.
TCTGTTCTTGTGTGATGTGTATGATGTGTGCTCTGGACTTGTGTGATGTGTCTGATGTGTGCTCTGTGCTAGGGTAATGTGTCTGATGTGTGCTATGTGCTTGGGTGATGTGTCTGATGTGTGCTCTATGCTTGTGTGATGTGTCTGATGTGTGCTCTGTGCTTGTGTGATGTGTCTGATGTGTGCTCTGTACTTGTGTGATGTGTCTGATGTGTGCTCTGTGCTAGGTTAATGTGTCTGATGTGTGCTATGTGCTTGGGTGATGTGTCTGATGTGTGCTCTATGCTTGTGTGATGTGTCTGATGTGTGCTCTGTGCTTGTGTGATGTGTCTGATGTGTGTTCTGTGCTTGTGTGATGTGTCTGATGTGTGCTATGTGCTTGGGTGATGTGTCTGATGTGTGCTCTATGCTTGTGTGATGTGTCTGATGTGTGCTCTGCACTTGTGTGATGTGTCTGATGTGTGTTCTGTGCTTGTGTGATGTGTCTGATGTGTGCTCTGTACTTGTGTGATGTGTCTGATGTGTGCTCTATGCTTGTGTGATGTGTCTGATGTGTGCTCTGTGCTTGTGTGATGTGTCTGATGTGTGCTCTGTTCTTGTGTGATGTGTCTGATGTGTGCTCTGGACTTGTGTGATGTGTCTGATGTGTGCTCTGTGCTAGGGTAATGTGTCTGATGTGTGCTATGTGCTTGGGTGATGTGTCTGATGTGTGTTCTGTTCTTGTGTGATGTGTCTGATGTGTGCTCTGTGTTTGTGTGATGTGTCTGATGTGTGCTCTGTGCTTGTGTGATGTTTCTGATGTGTGCTCTGTGCTTGTGTGATGTGTCTGATGTGTGCTCTGTGCTTGCGTAATGTGTCTGATATGTGCTTTCTACTTGTGTGATGTGTCTGATGTGTGCTTTGTGGTTGGTGACGTGTCTGATGTGTGCTCTGTGTTTGTGTGATGTGTCTGATGTGTGCTCTGTCCTTGTGTGATGTGTCTGATGTGTGTTCTGTGCTTGTGTGATGTGTCTGATTTGTGCTCTGTGCTTGTGTGATGTGTCTGATGTGTGTTCTGTGCTTGTGTGATGTGTCTGATGTGTGTTCTGGGTTTGTGTGATGTGTCTGATATGTGCTCTGTGCTTGTGTGATGTGTCTGATGTGTGCACTGTGCTTGTGTGATGTGTCTGATGTGTGCTATGTGCTTGTGTAATGTGTCTGATGTGTGCTCTGTGCTTGTGTGATGTGTCTGATATGTGCTATGTGCTTGGGTGAGATGTCTGATGTGTACTCTGTCCTTGTGTGATGTGTCTGATGTGTGCTCTGTGCTTGTGTGATGTGTCTGATGTGTGCTATGTGCTTGTGTAATGTGTCTGATGTGTGCTCTGTGCTTGTGTGATGTGTCTGATGGGAGTTCTGTGCTTGTGTGATGTGTCTGATGTGTGGTCTGTGCTTGTGTGATGTGTGCTATGTGCTTGTGTGATGTGTCTGATGTGTGCTCTCTGCTTGTGTGATGTGTCTGATGTGTGCTCTGTGCTTGTGTAATGTGTCTGATGTGTGCTCTGTGCTTGTGTAATGTGTCTGATGTGTGCTCTGTGCTTGGGTAATGTGTCTGATGTGTACTCTGTCCTTGTGTGATGTGTCTGATGTGCACTCTGTGCTTGTATAATGTGTCTGATGTGTGCTCTGTGCTTGGGTAATGTGTCTGATGTGTACTCTGTCCTTGTGTGATATGTCTCATGTGTGCACTGTGCTTGTGTGATGTGTCTGATGTGTACTCTGTCCTTGTGTGATGTGTCTGATGTGTGCTCTGTGCTTGTGTAATGTGTCTGATGTGTGCTATGTGCTTCTGTGATGTGTCTGATGTGTGCTCAGTGCTTGTGTGATATGTCTGATGTGTGCACTGTGCTTGTGTGATGTGTCTGATGTGTGTTCTGTGCTTGGGTGATGTGTCTGATATGCGCTCTGTGCTTGTGTAATGTGTCTGATGTGTGCTATGTGCTTCTGTGATGTGTCTGATGTGTGCTCAGTGCTTGTGTGATGTGTCTGATGTGTGTTCTGTGCTTGTGTTATATGTCTGATGTGTTCATTGTGCTTGTGTGATGTGTCTGATGTGTGCTCTGTGCTTGTGTGATGTGTCTGATGTGTGCTCTGTGCTTGTGTGATATGTCTGATGTGTGTTCTGTGCTTGGGGATATATCTGATGTGTTCACTGTGCATGTGTGATGTGTCTGATGTGTCTTCTGTGCTTGTGTGATGTGTCTGATGTGTGATCTGTGCTAGGGTAATGTGTCTGATGTGTGCTAGGTGCTTGCGTGATGTGTCTGATGTGTGCTCTGGAGTTGTGTGATGTGTCTGATGTGTGCTCTGCACTTGTGTGATGTGTCTGATGTGTGTTCTGTGCTTGTGTGATGTGTCTGATGTGTGCTCTGTTCTTGTGTGATGTGTCTGATGTGTGCTCTGTGTTTGTGTGATGTGTCTGATGTGTGTTCTGTGTTTGTGTGATGTGTCTGATGTGTGCTCTGTTCTTGTGTGATGTGTCTGATGTGTGCTCTGTGTTTGTGTGATGTGTCTGATGTGTGCTCTGTGTTTGTGTGATGTGTCTGATGTGTGCTCTGTGTTTGTGTGATGTGTCTGATGTGTGCTCTATGCTTGTGTGATGTGTCTGATGTGTGCTCTGTGCTTGTGTAATGTGTCTGATGTGTGCTATATGCTTGTGTAATGTGTCTGATGTGTACTCTGTCCTTGTGTGATGTGTCTGTTGTGTGCTCTGTGCTTGTGTAATGTGTCTGATGTGTGCTCTGTCCTTGTGTGATGTGTCTGTTGTGTGCACTGTGCTTGTGTAATGTGTCTGATGTGTGCTCTGTGCTTGTGTGATGTGTCTGATGTGTGTTCTGTGCTTGTGTGAAGTGTCTGATGGGTGCTCTATGCATGCGTGATGTGTCTGATGTGTGCTCTGTCCTTGTGTGATGTGTATGATGTGTGTTCTGTACTTGTGTGATCTTTGCTCTGTACTTGTGTGATGTGTCGGATGTGTGCTCTGCACTTGTGTGATGTGTCTGATGTGTACTCTGTCCTTGTGTGATGTGTCTGATGTGTGCACTGTGCTTGTGTAATGTGTCTGATGTGTGCTCTGTGCTTGTGTGATGTGTCTGATGTGTGTTCTGTGCTTGTGTGAAGTGTCTGATGGGTGCTCTGTGCTTGTGTGATGTGTCTGATGTGCGCTGTGCTTGTGTAATGTGTCTGATGTGTTCTATGTGCTTGTGTGATGTGTCTGATTTGTGATCTGTGCTTGTGTGATGTGTCTGATGTGTGCTCTGTGCTTGGGTAATGTGTCTGATGTGTGTTCTTTGCTTGTGTGATATGTCTGATGTGTGTTCTGTGCTTGTGTGATGTGTCTGATGTGCGCTCTGTGCTTGTGTAATGTGTCTGATGTGTGTTCTGTGCTTGTGTGATGTGTCTGATGTGTGCTCTGTGCTTGGGTAATGTGTCTGATGTGTGTTCTTTGCTTGTGTGATGTGTCTGATGTGTGTTCTGTGCTTGTGTGATGTGTCTGATGTGCGCTCTGTGCTTGTGTAATGTGTCTGATGTGTGCTATGTACTTCTGTGATGTGTCTGATGTGTGCTCAGTGCTTGTGTGATGTGTCTGATGTGTGTTCTGTGCTTGTGTGATATGTCTGATGTGTGCACTGTGCTTGTGTGATGTGTCTGATGTGTGTTCTGTGCTTGTGTTATATGTCTGATGTGTTCATTGTGCTTGTGTGATATGTCTGATGTGTGCTCTGTGCTTGTGTGATGTGTCTGATGTGTGCTCTTTGCTTGTGTGATATGTCTGATGTGTGCTCTGTACTTGTGTGATGTGTCTGATGTGTCTTCTGTGCTTGTGTGATGTGTCTGATGTGTGCTCTGTGCTTGTGTGATGTGTCTGATGTGTGCTCTGTGCTTGTGTGATGTGTCTTATATGTGGGCTGTGCTTGTGTGATGTGTCTGATGTGTTCTCTGTGCTTGTGTGATGAGTCTGATGTGTCTTCTGTGCTTGTGTGATGTGTCTGATGTGTGCTCTGTGCTTGTGTGATGTGTCTGATGTGTGCTCTGTGCTTGTGTGATGTGTCTCATGTGTGCTCTGTGCTTGTGTTATGTGTCTGATGTGTGTTCTGTGCTTGTGTGATGTGTCTGATGTGTGCTCTGTCCTTGTGTGATGTGTCTGATGTGTGTTCTGTGCTTGTGTGATGTGTCTGATTTGTGCTCTGTGCTTGTGTGATGTGTCTGATGTGTGTTCTGTGCTTGTGTGATGTGTCTGATGTGTGCTCAGTGCCTGTGTGATGTGTCTGATGTGTGTTCTGGGTTTGTGTGATGTGTCTGATATGTGCTCTGTGCATGTGTGATGTGTCTGATGTGTGCTCTGTGCTTGTGTGATGTGTCTGATGTGTGCTATGTGCTTGGGTGAGATGTCTGATGTGTACTCTGTCCTTGTGTGATGTGTCTGATGTGTGCACTGTGCTTGTGTAATGTGTCTGATGTGTGCTCTGTGCTTGTGTGATGTGTCTGATGTGTGCTATGTGCTTGTGTAATGTGTCTGATGTGTGCTCTGTGCTTGTGTGATGTGTCTGATGTGTGTTCTGTGCTTGTGTGATGTGTCTGATGTGTGGTCTGTGCTTGTGTGATGTGTGCTATGTGCTTGTGTGATTTGTCTGATGTGTGCTCTCTGCTTGTGTGATGTGTCTGATGTGTGCTCTGTGCTTGTGTAATGTGTCTGATGTGTGCTCTGTGCTTGTGTAATGTGTCTGATGTGTGCTATGTGCTTGGGTAATGTGTCTGATGTGTGCTCTGTCCTTGTGTGATGTGTCTGATGTGCACTCTGTGCTTGTATAATGTGTCTGATGTGTGCTATGTGCTTGGGTAATGTGTCTGATGTGTACTCTGTCCTTGTGTGATATGTCTCATGTGTGCACTGTGCTTGTGTGATGTGTCTGATGTGTACTCTGTCCTTGTGTGATGTGTCTGATGTGTGCTCTGTGCTTGGGTAATGTGTCTGATGTGTGTTCTTTGCTTGTGTGATATGTCTGATCTGTGTTCTGTGCTTGGGTGATGTGTCTGATATGCGCTCTGTGCTTGTGTAATGTGTCTGATGTGTGCTATGTGCTTCTGTGATGTGTCTGATGTGTGCTCAGTGCTTGTGTGATGTGTCTGATGTGTGTTCTGTGCTTGTGTGATATGTCTGATGTGTGCACTGTGCTTGTGTGATGTGTCTGATGTGTGTTCTGTGCTTGTGTTATATGTCTGATGTGTTCATTGTGCTTGTGTGATGTGTCTGATGTGTGCTCTGTGCTTGTGTGATGTGTCTGATGTGTGCTCTGTGCTTGTGTGATATGTCTGATGTGTGTTCTGTGCTTGGGGATATATCTGATGTGTTCACTGTGCTTGTGTGATGTGTCTGATGTGTCTTCTGTGCTTCTGTGATGTGTCTGATGTGTGTTCTGTGCTTGTGTGATGTGTCTGATGTGTGCTCTGTCCTTGTGTGAAGTGTCTGATGTGTGATCTGTGCTAGGGTAATGTGTCTGATGTGTGCTAGGTGCTTGCGTGATGTGTCTGATGTGTGCTCTGGAGTTGTGTGATGTGTCTGATGTGTGCTCTGCACTTGTGTGATGTGTCTGATGTGTGTTCTGTGCTTGTGTGATGTGTCTGATGTGTGTTCTGTGTTTGTGTGATGTGTCTGATGTGTGCTCTGTTCTTGTGTGATGTGTCTGATGTGTGCTCTGTGTTTGTGTGATGTGTCTGATGTGTGCTCTGTGTTTGTGTGATGTGTCTGATGTGTGCTCTGTGTTTGTGTGATGTGTCTGATGTGTGCTCTATGCTTGTGTGATGTGTCTGATGTGTGCTCTGTGCTTGTGTAATGTGTCTGATGTGTGCTATATGCTTGTGTAATGTGTCTGATGTGTACTCTGTCCTTGTGTGATGTGTCTGTTGTGTGCTCTGTGCTTGTGTAATGTGTCTGATGTGTGTTCTGTACTTGTGTGATGTGTGCTCTGTACTTGTGTGATGTGTCGGATGTGTGCTCTGCACTTGTGTGATGTGTCTGATGTGTACTCTGTCCTTGTGTGATGTGTCTGATGTGAGCACTGTGCTTGTGTAATGTGTCTGATGTGTGCTCTGTGCTTGTGTGATGTGTCTGATGTGTGTTCTGTGCTTGTGTGATGTGTCTGATGTGTGCTCTGTGCTTGTGTGATGTGTCTGATGTGTGTTCTGTGCTTGTGTGATGTGTCTGATGTGTGCTCTGTGCTTGTGTGATGTGTCTGATGTGTGTTCTGTGCTTGTGTGAAGTGTCTGATGTGTGCTCTATGCATGTGTGATGTGTCTGATGTGTGCTCTGTCCTTGTGTGATGTGTATGATGTGTGTTCTGTACTTGTGTGATGTGTGCTCTGTACTTGTGTGATGTGTCGGATGTGTGCTCTGCACTTGTGTGATGTGTCTGATGTGTACTCTGTCCTTGTGTGATGTGTCTGATGTGTGCACTGTGCTTGTGTAATGTGTCTGATGTGTGCTCTGTGCTTGTGTGATGTGTCTGATGTGTGTTCTGTGCTTGTGTGAAGTGTCTGATGGGTGCTCTGTGCTTGTGTAATGTGTCTGATGTGTTCTATGTGCTTGTGTGATGTGTCTGATGTGCGCTGTGCTTGTGTGATGTGTCTGATGTGTGCTCTGTGCTTGTGTAATGTGTCTGATGTGTTCTATGTGCTTGTGTGATGTGTCTGATTTGTGATCTGTGCTTGTGTGATGTGTCTGATGTGTGCTCTGTGCTTGGGTAATGTGTCTGATGTGTGTTCTTTGCTTGTGTGATATGTCTGATGTGTGTTCTGTGCTTGTGTGATGTGTCTGATGTGCGCTCTGTGCTTGTGTAATGTGTCTGATGTGTGTTCTGTGCTTGTGTGATGTGTCTGATGTGTGCTCTGTGCTTGGGTAATGTGTCTGATGTGTGTTCTTTGCTTGTGTGATGTGTCTGATGTGTGTTCTGTGCTTGTGTGATGTGTCTGATTTGCGCTCTGTGCTTGTGTAATGTGTCTGATGTGTGCTATGTGCTTCTGTGATGTGTCTGATGTGTGCTCAGTGCTTGTGTGATGTGTCTGATGTGTGTTCTGTGTTTGTGTGATATGTCTGATGTGTGTTCTGTGCTTGTGTTATATGTCTGATGTGTTCATTGTGCTTGTGTGATGTGTCTGATGTGTGCTCTGTGCTTGTGTGATGTGTCTGATGTGTGCTCTGTGCTTGTGTGATATGTCTGATGTGTGTTCTGTGCTTGGGGATATATCTGATGTGTTCACTGTGCTTGTGTGATGTGTCTGATGTGTCTTCTGTGCTTCTGTGATGTGTCTGATGTGTGTTCTGTGCTTGTGTGATGTGTCTGATGTGTGCTCTGTCCTTGTGTGATGTGTCTGATGTGTGATCTGTGCTAGGGTAATGTGTCTGATGTGTGCTAGGTGCTTGCGTGATGTGTCTGATGTGTGCTCTGGAGTTGTGTGATGTGTCTGATGTGTGCTCTGCACTTGTGTGATGTGTCTGATGTGTGTTCTGTGCTTGTGTGATGTGTCTGATGTGTGTTCTGTGTTTGTGTGATGTGTCTGATGTGTGCTCTGTTCTTGTGTGATGTGTCTGATGTGTGCTCTGTGTTTGTGTGATGTGTCTGATGTGTGCTCTGTGTTTGTGTGATGTGTCTGATGTGTGCTCTGTGTTTGTGTGATGTGTCTGATGTGTGCTCTGTGCTTGTGTAATGTGTCTGATGTGTGCTATATGCTTGTGTAATGTGTCTGATGTGTACTCTGTCCTTGTGTGATGTGTCTGTTGTGTGCTCTGTGCTTGTGTAATGTGTCTGATGTGTGTTCTGTACTTGTGTGATGTGTGCTCTGTACTTGTGTGATGTGTCGGATGTGTGCTCTGCACTTGTGTGATGTGTCTGATGTGTACTCTGTCCTTGTGTGATGTGTCTGATGTGTGCACTGTGCTTGTGTAATGTGTCTGATGTGTGCTCTGTGCTTGTGTGATGTGTCTGATGTGTGTTCTGTGCTTGTGTGAAGTGTCTGATGGGTGCTCTGTGCTTGTGTGATGTGTCTGATGTGCGCTGTGCTTGTGTGATGTGTCTGATGTGTGCTCTGTGCTTGTGTAATGTGTCTGATGTGTTCTATGTGCTTGTGTGATGTGTCTGATTTGTGATCTGTGCTTGTGTGATGTGTCTGATGTGTGCTCTGTGCTTGGGTAATGTGTCTGATGTGTGTTCTTTGCTTGTGTGATGTGTCTGATGTGTGCTCTGTGCTTGGGTAATGTGTCTGATGTGCGCTCTGTGCTTGTGTAATGTGTCTGATGTGTGTTCTGTGCTTGTGTGATGTGTCTGATGTGCGCTCTGTGCTTGTGTAATGTGTCTGATGTGTGTTCTGTGCTTGTGTGATGTGTCTGATGTGTGCTCTGTGCTTGGGTAATGTGTCTGATGTGTGTTCTTTGCTTGTGTGATGTGTCTGATGTGTGTTCTGTGCTTGTGTGATGTGTCTGATTTGCGCTCTGTGCTTGTGTAATGTGTCTGATGTGTGCTCAGTGCTTGTGTGATGTGTCTGATGTGTGTTCTGTGCTTGTGTGATATGTCTGATGTGTGCACTGTGCTTGTGTGATGTGTCTGATGTGTGTTCTGTGCTTGTGTTATATGTCTGATGTGTTCATTGTGCTTGTGTGATATGTCTGATGTGTGCTCTGTGCTTGTGTGATGTGTCTGATGTGTGCTCTTTGCTTGTGTGATATGTCTGATGTGTGCTCTGTACTTGTGTGATGTGTCTGATGTGTCTTCTGTGCTTGTGTGATGTGTCTGATGTGTGCTCTGTGCTTGTGTGATGTGTCTGATGTGTGCTCTGTGCTTGTGTGATGTGTCTTATATGTGGGCTGTGCTTGTGTGATGTGTCTGATGTGTTCTCTGTGCTTGTGTGATGTGTCTGATGTGTCTTCTGTGCTTGTGTGATGTGTCTGATGTGTGTTCTGCGCTTGTGTGATATGTCTGATGTGTGCTCTGTGCTTGTGTGATGTGTCTCATGTGTGCTCTGTGCTTGTGTGATGTGTCTGATGTGTGGGCTGTGCTCGTATGATGTGTCTGATGTGTGTTCTGTGCTTGTGTGATGTGTCTGATGTGTGCTCTGTCCTTGTGTGATGTGTCTGATGTGTGCTCTGTGCTAGGGTAATGTGTCTGATGTGTGCTAGGTGCTTGAGTGATGTGTCTGATGTGTGCTCTATTCTTGTGTAATGTGTCTGATGTGTCTTCTGTGCTTGTGTGATGTGTCTGATGTGTGTTCTGCGCTTGTGTGATGTGTCTGATGTGTGCTCTGCACTTGTGTGATGTGTCTGATGTGTGTTCTGTGCTTGTGTGATGTGTCTGATGTGTGCTCTGTTCTTGTGTGATGTGTCTGATGTGTGCTCTGTGTTTGTGTGATGTGTCTGATGTGTGCTCTATGCTTGTGTGATGTGTCTGGTGTGTGCTCTGTGCTTGTGTAATGTGTCTGATGTGTGCTCTGCACTTGTGTGATGTGTCTGATGTGTACTCTGTCCTTGTATGATGTGTCTGATGTGTGCTCTGTGCTTGTGTAATGTGTCTGATGTGTGCTCTGTGCTTGTGTGATGTGTATGATGTGTGTTCTGTACTTGTGTGATGTGTCTGATGTGTGCTCTGTGTTTGTGTGATGTGTCTGATGTGTGCTCTGTGCTTGTGTGATGTGTCTGATGTGTGCTCTATGCTTGTGTGATGTGTCTGATGTGTGCTTTGTGCTTGGTGATGTGTCTGATGTGTGCTATGTGCTTGGGTGATGTGTCTGATGTGTGCTCTGTTCTTGTGTGATGTGTCTGATGTGTGCTCTGTGTTTGTGTGATGTGTCTGATGTGTGCTCTGTGCTTGTGTGATGTGTCTGATGTGTGCTCTGTGCTTGTGTGATGTGTCTGATGTGTGCTCTGTGCTTGCGTAATGTGTCTGATGTGTGCTTTGAACTTGTGTGATGTGTCTGATGTGTGCTTTGTGCTTGGTGACGTGTCTGATGTGTGCTCTGTTTTTGTGTGATGTGTCTGATGTGTACTCTGTGCTTGTGTGATGTGTCTGATGTGTGCTCTGTGCTTGGGTGATGTGTCTGATGTGTGTTCTGCGCTTGTGTGATGTGTCTGATGTGTGTTCTGTGCTTGTGTGATGTGTCTGATGTGTGCTCTGTGCTTGTGTGATGTGTCTGATGTGTGCTCTGTGCTTGCGTAATGTGTCTGATGTGTGCTTTGAACTTGTGTGATGTGTCTGATGTGTGCTTTGTGCTTGGTGACGTGTCTGATGTGTGCTCTGTGCTTGTGTGATGTGTCTGATGTGTGTTCTGTGCTTGTGTGATGTATCTGTTGTGTGCTCTGTCCTTGTGTGATGTGTCTGATGTGTGCTCTGTCCTTGTGTGATGTGTCTGATGTGTGCTCTGTGCTTGTGTGATGTGTCTGATGTGTGCTTTGTGCTTGGTGACGTTTCTGATGTGTGCTCTGTGTTTGTGTGATGTGTCTGATGTGTGCTCTGTGCATGTTTGATGTGTCTGATGTGTGCTCTGTGCTTGTGTGATGTGTCTGATGTGTGCTCTATGCTTGTGTGATGTGTCTGATGTGGGCTATATGCTTGTGTGATGTGTCTGATGTGTACTCTGTCCTTGTGTGATGTGTCTGATGTGTGCTCTGTGCTTGTGTAATGTGTCTGATGTGTGCTCTATGCTTGTGTGATGTGTCTGATGTGGGCTATATGCTTGTGTGATGTGTCTGATGTGTACTCTATCCTTGTGTGATGTGTCTGATGTGTGCTCTGTGCTTGTGTAATGTGCCTGATGTGTGCTCTGTGCTTCTGTAATGTGTCTGATGTGGGCTATATGCTTGTGTGATGTGTCTGATGTGTACTCTGTCCTTGTGTGATGTGTCTGATGTGTGCTCTGTGCTTGTGTAATGTGTCTGATGTGTGCTCTGTGCTTGTGTGATGTGGATGATGTGTGTTCTGTACTTGTGTGATGTGTGCTCTGTACTTGTGTGATGTGTCGGATGTGGGCTCTGTACTTGTGTGATGTGTCTGATGTGTGCTCTGTGTTTGTGTGATGTGTCTGATGTGTGCTCTGTGCTTGTGTAATGGGTCTGATGTGTGCTCTGTGCTTGTGTGATGTGTCTGATGTGTGCTCTATGCTTGTGTGATGTGTCTGATGTGTGCTTTGTGCTTGGTGATGTGTCTGATGTGTGCTCTGTGCTTGGTGATGTGTCTGATGTGTGCTCTTTTCTTGTGTGATGTGTCTGATGTGCGCTCTGGACTTGTGTGATGTGTCTGATGTGTGCTATGTGCTTGTGTGATGTTTCTGATGTGTGCTCTGTGTTTGTGTGATGTGTCTGATGTGTGCTCTCTGCTTGTGTGATGTGTCTGATGTGTGCTCTGTGCTTGTGAGATGTGTCTGATGTGTGCTCTGTGCTTGCGTAATGTGTCTAATGTGTGCTTTCTACTTGTGTGATGTGTCTGATGTGTGCTTTGTGCTTGGTGACGTGTCTGATGTGTGCTCTGTGTTTGTGTGATGTGTCTGATGTGTACTCTGTGCTTGTGTGATGTGTCTGATGTGTGCTCTGTGCTTGGGTGATGTGTCTGATGTGTGTTCTGCGCTTGTGTGATGTGTCTGATGTGTGCTCTGTGCTTGTGTGATGTGTCTGATGTGTGCTCTGTGCTCGTGTGATGTGTCTGATGTGTGGGCTGTGCTCATATGATGTGTCTGATGTGTGCTCTGTCCTTGTGTGATGTGTCTGATGTGTGCTCTGTGCTTGTGTGATGTGTCTGATGTGTGGGCTGTGCTCGTATGATGTGTCTGATGTGTGTTCTGTGCTTGTGTGATGTGTATGATGTGTGCTCTGTCCTTGTGTGATGAGTCTGATGTGTGCTCTGTGCTTGTGTGATGTGTCTGATGTGTGCTAGGTGCTTGGGTGATGTGTCTGATGTGTGCTCTGTTCTTGTGTGATATGTCTGATGTGTGCTCTGCACTTGTGTGATGTGTCTGATGTGTGTTCTGTGCTTGTGTGATGTGTCTGATGTGTGCTCTGTGCTTGCGTAATGTGTCTGATGTGTGCTCTGTGCTTGCGTAATGTGTCTGATGTGTGCTTTGAACTTGTGTGATGTGTCTGATGTGTGCTTTGTGCTTGGTGACGTGTCTGATGTGTGCTCTGTGTTTGTGTGATGTGTCTGATGTGTGCTCTGTGCGTGTTTGATGTGTCTGATGTGTGCTCTGTGCTTGTGTGATGTGTCTGATGTGTGTTCTGTGCTTGTGTGATGTATCTGTTGTGTGCTCTGTCCTTGTGTGATGTGTCTGATGTGTGCTCTGTCCTTGTGTGATGTGTCTGATGTGTGCTCTGTGCTTGTGTGATGTGTCTGATGTGTGCTTTGTGCTTGGTGACGTATCTGATGTGTGCTCTGTGTTTGTGTGATGTGTCTGATGTGTGCTCTGTGCTTGTTTGATGTGTCTGATGTGTGCTCTGTGCTTGTGTGATGTGTCTGATGTGTGCTCTATGCTTGTGTGATGTGTCTGATGTGGGCTATATGCTTGTGTGATGTGTCTGATGTGTACTCTGTCCTTGTGTGATGTGTCTGATGTGTGCTCTGTGCTTGTGTAATGTGTCTGATGTGTGCTCTATGCTTGTGTGATGTGTCTGATGTGGGCTATATGCTTGTGTGATGTGTCTGATGTGTACTCTATCCTTGTGTGATGTGTCTGATGTGTGCTCTGTGCTTGTGTAATGTGCCTGATGTGTGCTCTGTGCTTCTGTAATGTGTCTGATGTGGGCTATATGCTTGTGTGATGTGTCTGATGTGTACTCTGTCCTTGTGTGATGTGTCTGATGTGTGCTCTGTGCTTGTGTAATGTGTCTGATGTGTGCTCTGTGCTTGTGTGATGTGGATGATGTGTGTTCTGTACTTGTGTGATGTGTGCTCTGTACTTGTGTGATGTGTCGGATGTGGGCTCTGTACTTGTGTGATGTGTCTGATGTGTGCTCTGTGTTTGTGTGATGTGTCTGATGTGTGCTCTGTGCTTGTGTAATGGGTCTGATGTGTGCTCTGTGCTTGTGTGATGTGTCTGATGTGTGCTCTATGCTTGTGTGATGTGTCTGATGTGTGCTTTGTGCTTGGTGATGTGTCTGATGTGTGCTCTGTGCTTGGTGATGTGTCTGATGTGTGCTCTTTTCTTGTGTGATGTGTCTGATGTGCGCTCTGGACTTGTGTGATGTGTCTGATGTGTGCTATGTGCTTGTGTGATGTTTCTGATGTGTGCTCTGTGTTTGTGTGATGTGTCTGATGTGTGCTCTCTGCTTGTGTGATGTGTCTGATGTGTGCTCTGTGCTTGTGAGATGTGTCTGATGTGTGCTCTGTGCTTGCGTAATGTGTCTAATGTGTGCTTTCTACTTGTGTGATGTGTCTGATGTGTGCTTTGTGCTTGGTGACGTGTCTGATGTGTGCTCTGTGTTTGTGTGATGTGTCTGATGTGTACTCTGTGCTTGTGTGATGTGTCTGATGTGTGCTCTGTGCTTGGGTGATGTGTCTGATGTGTGTTCTGCGCTTGTGTGATGTGTCTGATGTGTGCTCTGTGCTTGTGTGATGTGTCTGATGTGTGCTCTGTGCTCGTGTGATGTGTCTGATGTGTGGGCTGTGCTCGTATGATGTGTCTGATGTGTGCTCTGTCCTTGTGTGATGTGTCTGATGTGTGCTCTGTGCTTGTGTGATGTGTCTGATGTGTGGGCTGTGCTCGTATGATGTGTCTGATGTGTGTTCTGTGCTTGTGTGATGTGTATGATGTGTGCTCTGTCCTTGTGTGATGAGTCTGATGTGTGCTCTGTGCTTGTGTGATGTGTCTGATGTGTGCTAGGTGCTTGGGTGATGTGTCTGATGTGTGCTCTGTTCTTGTGTGATATGTCTGATGTGTGCTCTGCACTTGTGTGATGTGTCTGATGTGTGTTCTGTGCTTGTGTGATGTGTCTGATGTGTGCTCTGTTCTTGTGTGATGTGTCTGATGTGCGCTCTGTGCTTGTGTGATGTGTCTGATTTGTGCTCTGTGCTTGTGTGATGTGTCTGATGTGTGCTCTGTGCTTGTGTGATGTGTCTGATGTGCGCTCTGTGATTGTGTGATGTGTCTGATGTGTGTTCTGTGCTTGTGTGATGTGTCATATGTGTTCTATGCTTGTGTGATGTGCCTGATGTGTGTTCTGTGCTTGTGTGATGTGTCTGATGTGTGCACTGTGCTTATGTGATGTGCCTGATGTGTGCTCTGTGCTTGTGTGATGTGTATGATGTGTGCTCTGTGCTTGTGTGATGTGTCTGATGCGTGCTATGTGCTTGTGTGATGTGTCTGATGTGTGCTCTCTGCTTGTGTGATGTGTCTGATGTGTGCTCTGTGCTTGTGTGATGTGTCTGATGTGCGCTCTGTGCTTGTGTGATGTGTCTGATGTGTGCTCTGTACTTGTGTGATGTGTCTGATGTGTGCACTGTGCTTGTGTGATGTGTCTGATGTGTGCACTGTGCTTGTGTGATGTGTCTGATGTGTGCTCTGTGCTTGTGTGATGTGTCTGATGTGTGCTCTGTCCTTGTGTGATGTGTCTGATGTGTGCACTGTGCTTGTGTGATGTGTCTGATGTGTGTTCTGTGCTTGTGTGATATGTCTGATGTGTGCTCTGTGCTTGTGTGATGTGTCTGATTTGTGCTCTGTGCTTGTGTGATGTGTCTGATGTGTGTTCTGTGCTTGTGTGATGTGTCTGATGTGTGTTCTGGGTTTGTGTGATGTGTCTGATTTGTGCTCTGTGCTTGTGTGATGTGTCTGATGTGTGCTCTGTGCTTGTGTGATGTGTCTGATGTGTGCTATGTGCTTGGGTGAGATGTCTGATGTGTTCTCTATCCTTGTGTGTTGTGTCTGATGTGTGCACTGTGCTTGTGTAATGTGTCTGATGTGTGCTCTGTGCTTGTGTGATGTGTCTGATGTGTGCTATGTGCTTGTGTAATGTGTCTGATGTGTGCTCTGTGCTTGTGTGATGTGTCTGATGTGTGTTCTGTGCTTGTGTGATGTGTCTGATGTGTGCTCTCTGCTTGTGTGATGTGCCTGATGTGTGCTCTGTGCTTGTGTGATGTGTCTGGTGTGTGCTCTGTGCTTGTGTGATGTGTCTGATGTGTGCTCTCTGCTTGTGTGATGTGTCTTACGTGCGCACTGTGCTTTTGTGATGTGTCTGATGTGCGTTCTGCGCTTGTGTGATGTGTCTGATGTGTGCTCTGTGCTTGTGAGATGTGTCTGATGTGTGTTCTGTGCTTGTGTGATGTGTCTGATGTGTGCACTGTGCTTGTGTGATGTGTCTGATGTTTGTTCTGCGCTTGTGTGATGTGTCTGATGTGTGCTCTGTGCTTGTGAGATGTGTCTGATGTGTGTTATGTGCTTGTGTGATGTGTCTGATGTGTGATCTGTGCTTGTGTGATGTGTCTGATGTGTGGTCTGTGCTTGTGTGATGTGTCTGATGTGTGCTCTGTGCTTGTGTAATGTGTCTGATGTGTGCTCTGTGCTTGTGTGATGTGTCTGATGTGTGGGCTGTGCTTGTGTGATGTGTCTGATGTGTGGGCTGTGCTCGTATGATGTGTCTGATGTGTGTTCTGTGCTTGTGTGATGTGTCTGATGTCTGCTCTGTGCTTGTGTAATTTGTCTGATGTGTGCTCTGTTCTTGTGTAATGTGTCTGATGTGTGATCTGTTCTTGTGTGATGTGTCTGATGTGTGCTCTGTGCTAGGGTAATGTGTCTGATGTGTGTTCTGTGCTTGTGTGATGTGCCTGATGTGTGTTCTGTGCTTTTGTGATGTGTCTGATGTGTGCTATGTGCTTGTGTGATGTGTCTGATGTGTGCTCTGTGTTTGTGTGATTTGTCTGATGTGTGCTCTGTTCTTGTGTGATGTGTCTGATGTGTGCTCTGTGTTTGTGTGATGTGTCTGATGTGTGCTCTGTGCTTGTGTGATGTGTCTGATGTGTGCTCTGTGCTTGTGTGATGTGTCTGATGTGTGCTCTGTGCTTGTGTAATGTGTCTGATGTGTGCTTTGTACTTGTGTGATGTGTCTGATGTGTGCTCTGTGTTTGTGTGATTTGTCTGATGTTTGCTCTATGCTTGTGTGATGTGTCTGATGTGTGCTCTGTGCTAGGTAATGTGTCTGATGTGTGCTCTGTGTTTGTGTGATGTGTCTGATGTGTGCTCTGTGTTTGTGTGATGTGTCTGATGTGTGCTCTGTGTTTGTGTGATGTGTCTGATGTGTGCTCTATGCTTGTGTGATGTGTCTGATGTGTGCTCTGTGCTTGTGTAATGTGTCTGATGTGTGCTATATGCTTGTGTAATGTGTCTGATGTGTACTCTGTCCTTGTGTGATGTGTCTGTTGTGTGCTCTGTGCTTGTGTAATGTGTCTGATGTGTGCTCTGTCCTTGTGTGATGTGTCTGTTGTGTGCACTGTGCTTGTGTAATGTGTCTGATGTGTGCTCTGTGCTTGTGTGATGTGTCTGATGTGTGTTCTGTGCTTGTGTGAAGTGTCTGATGGGTGCTCTGTCCTTGTGTGATGTGTATGATGTGTGTTCTGTACTTGTGTGATCTTTGCTCTGTACTTGTGTGATGTGTCGGATGTGTGCTCTGCACTTGTGTGATGTGTCTGATGTGTACTCTGTCCTTGTGTGATGTGTCTGATGTGTGCTCTGTGCTTGTGTGATGTGTCTGATGTGTGTTCTGTGCTTTTGTGAAGTGTCTGATGGGTGCTCTGTGCTTGTGTGATGTGTCTGATGTGCGCTGTGCTTGTGTGATGTGTCTGATGTGTGCTCTGTGCTTGTGTAATGTGTCTGATGTGTTCTATGTGCTTGTGTGATGTGTCTGATTTGTGATCTGTGCTTGTGTGATGTGTCTGATGTGTGCTCTGTGCTTGGGTAATGTGTCTGATGTGTGTTCTTTGCTTGTGTGATATGTCTGATGTGTGTTCTGTGCTTGTGTGATGTGTCTGATGTGCGCTCTGTGCTTGTGTAATGTGTCTGATGTGTGTTCTGTGCTTGTGTGATGTGTCTGATGTGTGCTCTGTGCTTGGGTAATGTGTCTGATGTGTGTTCTTTGCTTGTGTGATGTGTCTGATGTGTGTTCTGTGCTTGTGTGATGTGTCTGATGTGCGCTCTGTGCTTGTGTAATGTGTCTGATGTGTGCTATGTACTTCTGTGATGTGTCTGATGTGTGCTCAGTGCTTGTGTGATGTGTCTGATGTGTGTTCTGTGCTTGTGTGATATGTCTGATGTGTGCACTGTGCTTGTGTGATGTGTCTGATGTGTGTTCTGTGCTTGTGTTATATGTCTGATGTGTTCATTGTGCTTGTGTGATATGTCTGATGTGTGCTCTGTGCTTGTGTGATGTGTCTGATGTGTGCTCTTTGCTTGTGTGATATGTCTGATGTGTGCTCTGTACTTGTGTGATGTGTCTGATGTGTCTTCTGTGCTTGTGTGATGTGTCTGATGTGTGCTCTGTGCTTGTGTGATGTGTCTGATGTGTGCTCTGTGCTTGTGTGATGTGTCTTATATGTGGGCTGTGCTTGTGTGATGTGTCTGATGTGTTCTCTGTGCTTGTGTGATGAGTCTGATGTGTCTTCTGTGTTTGTGTGATGTGTCTGATGTGTGTTCTGCGCTTGTGTGATGTGTCTGATGTGTGCTCTGTGCTTGTGTGATGTGTCTCATGTGTGCTCTGTGCTTGTGTGATGTGTCTGATGTGTGTTCTGTGCTTGTGTGATGTGTCTGATGTGTGCTCTGTCCTTGTGTGATGTGTCTGATGTGTGTTCTGTGCTTGTGTGATGTGTCTGATTTGTGCTCTGTGCTTGTGTGATGTGTCTGATGTGTGTTCTGTGCTTGTGTGATGTGTCTGATGTGTGCTCAGTGCCTGTGTGATGTGTCTGATGTGTGTTCTGGGTTTGTGTGATGTGTCTGATATGTGCTCTGTGCATGTGTGATGTGTCTGATGTGTGCTCTGTGCTTGTGTGATGTGTCTGATGTGTGCTATGTGCTTGGGTGAGATGTCTGATGTGTACTCTGTCCTTGTGTGATGTGTCTGATGTGTGCACTGTGCTTGTGTAATGTGTCTGATGTGTGCTCTGTGCTTGTGTGATGTGTCTGATGTGTGCTATGTGCTTGTGTAATGTGTCTGATGTGTGCTCTGTGCTTGTGTGATGTGTCTGATGTGTGTTCTGTGCTTGTGTGATGTGTCTGATGTGTGGTCTGTGCTTGTGTGATGTGTGCTATGTGCTTGTGTGATTTGTCTGATGTGTGCTCTCTGCTTGTGTGATGTGTCTGATGTGTGCTCTGTGCTTGTGTAATGTGTCTGATGTGTGCTCTGTGCTTGTGTAATGTGTCTGATGTGTGCTATGTGCTTGGGTAATGTGTCTGATGTGTGCTCTGTCCTTGTGTGATGTGTCTGATGTGCACTCTGTGCTTGTATAATGTGTCTGATGTGTGCTATGTGCTTGGGTAATGTGTCTGATGTGTACTCTGTCCTTGTGTGATATGTCTCATGTGTGCACTGTGCTTGTGTGATGTGTCTGATGTGTACTCTGTCCTTGTGTGATGTGTCTGATGTGTGCTCTGTGCTTGGGTAATGTGTCTGATGTGTGTTCTTTGCTTGTGTGATATGTCTGATCTGTGTTCTGTGCTTGGGTGATGTGTCTGATATGCGCTCTGTGCTTGTGTAATGTGTCTGATGTGTGCTATGTGCTTCTGTGATGTGTCTGATGTGTGCTCAGTGCTTGTGTGATGTGTCTGATGTGTGTTCTGTGCTTGTGTGATATGTCTGATGTGTGCACTGTGCTTGTGTGATGTGTCTGATGTGTGTTCTGTGCTTGTGTTATATGTCTGACGTGTTCATTGTGCTTGTGTGATGTGTCTGATGTGTGCTCTGTGCTTGTGTGATGTGTCTGATGTGTGCTCTGTGCTTGTGTGATATGTCTGATGTGTGTTCTGTGCTTGGGGATATATCTGATGTGTTCACTGTGCTTGTGTGATGTGTCTGATGTGTCTTCTGTGCTTCTGTGATGTGTCTGATGTGTGTTCTGTGCTTGTGTGATGTGTCTGATGTGTGCTCTGTCCTTGTGTGATGTGTCTGATGTGTGATCTGTGCTAGGGTAATGTGTCTGATGTGTGCTAGGTGCTTGCGTGATGTGTCTGATGTGTGCTCTGGAGTTGTGTGATGTGTCTGATGTGTGCTCTGCACTTGTGTGATGTGTCTGATGTGTGTTCTGTGCTTGTGTGATGTGTCTGATGTGTGTTCTGTGTTTGTGTGATGTGTCTGATGTGTGCTCTGTTCTTGTGTGATGTGTCTGATGTGTGCTCTGTGTTTGTGTGATGTGTCTGATGTGTGCTCTGTGTTTGTGTGATGTGTCTGATGTGTGCTCTGTGTTTGTGTGATGTGTCTGATGTGTGCTCTATGCTTGTGTGATGTGTCTGATGTGTGCTCTGTGCTTGTGTAATGTGTCTGATGTGTGCTATATGCTTGTGTAATGTGTCTGATGTGTACTCTGTCCTTGTGTGATGTGTCTGTTGTGTGCTCTGTGCTTGTGTAATGTGTCTGATGTGTGTTCTGTACTTGTGTGATGTGTGCTCTGTACTTGTGTGATGTGTCGGATGTGTGCTCTGCACTTGTGTGATGTGTCTGATGTGTACTCTGTCCTTGTGTGATGTGTCTGATGTGTGCACTGTGCTTGTGTAATGTGTCTGATGTGTGCTCTGTGCTTGTGTGATGTGTCTGATGTGTGTTCTGTGCTTGTGTGATGTGTCTGATGTGTGCTCTGTGCTTGTGTGATGTGTCTGATGTGTGTTCTGTGCTTGTGTGATGTGTCTGATGTGTGCTCTGTGCTTGTGTGATGTGTCTGATGTGTGTTCTGTGCTTGTGTGAAGTGTCTGATGTGTGCTCTATGCATGTGTGATGTGTCTGATGTGTGCTCTGTCCTTGTGTGATGTGTATGATGTGTGTTCTGTACTTGTGTGATGTGTGCTCTGTACTTGTGTGATGTGTCGGATGTGTGCTCTGCACTTGTGTGATGTGTCTGATGTGTACTCTGTCCTTGTGTGATGTGTCTGATGTGTGCACTGTGCTTGTGTAATGTGTCTGATGTGTGCTCTGTGCTTGTGTGATGTGTCTGATGTGTGTTCTGTGCTTGTGTGAAGTGTCTGATGGGTGCTCTGTGCTTGTGTGCTGTGTCTGATGTGCGCTGTGCTTGTGTGATGTGTCTGATGTGTGCTCTGTGCTTGTGTAATGTGTCTGATGTGTTCTATGTGCTTGTGTGATGTGTCTGATTTGTGATCTGTGCTTGTGTGATGTGTCTGATGTGTGCTCTGTGCTTGGGTAATGTGTCTGATGTGTGTTCTTTGCTTGTGTGATATGTCTGATGTGTGTTCTGTGCTTGTGTGATGTGTCTGATGTGCGCTCTGTGCTTGTGTAATGTGTCTGATGTGTGTTCTGTGCTTGTGTGATGTGTCTGATGTGTGCTCTGTGCTTGGGTAATGTGTCTGATGTGTGTTCTTTGCTTGTGTGATGTGTCTGATGTGTGTTCTGTGCTTGTGTGATGTGTCTGATTTGCGCTCTGTGCTTGTGTAATGTGTCTGATGTGTGCTATGTGCTTCTGTGATGTGTCTGATGTGTGCTCAGTGCTTGTGTGATGTGTCTGATGTGTGTTCTGTGCTTGTGTGATATGTCTGATGTGTGTTCTGTGCTTGTGTTATATGTCTGATGTGTTCATTGTGCTTGTGTGATGTGTCTGATGTGTGCTCTGTGCTTGTGTGATGTGTCTGATGTGTGCTCTGTGCTTGTGTGATATGTCTGATGTGTGTTCTGTGCTTGGGGATATATCTGATGTGTTCACTGTGCTTGTGTGATGTGTCTGATGTGTCTTCTGTGCTTCTGTGATGTGTCTGATGTGTGTTCTGTGCTTGTGTGATGTGTCTGATGTGTGCTCTGTCCTTGTTTGATGTGTCTGATGTGTGATCTGTGCTAGGGTAATGTGTCTGATGTGTGCTAGGTGCTTGCGTGATGTGTCTGATGTGTGCTCTGGAGTTGTGTGATGTGTCTGATGTGTGCTCTGCACTTGTGTGATGTGTCTGATGTGTGTTCTGTGCTTGTGTGATGTGTCTGATGTGTGTTCTGTGTTTGTGTGATGTGTCTGATGTGTGCTCTGTTCTTGTGTGATGTGTCTGATGTGTGCTCTGTGTTTGTGTGATGTGTCTGTTGTGTGCTCTGTGTTTGTGTGATGTGTCTGATGTGTGCTCTGTGTTTGTGTGATGTGTCTGATGTGTGCTCTATGCTTGTGTGATGTGTCTGATGTGTGCTCTGTGCTTGTGTAATGTGTCTGATGTGTGCTATATGCTTGTGTAATGTGTCTGATGTGTACTCTGTCCTTGTGTGATGTGTCTGTTGTGTGCTCTGTGCTTGTGTAATGTGTCTGATGTGTGTTCTGTACTTGTGTGATGTGTGCTCTGTACTTGTGTGATGTGTCGGATGTGTGCTCTGCACTTGTGTGATGTGTCTGATGTGTACTCTGTCCTTGTGTGATGTGTCTGATGTGTGCACTGTGCTTGTGTAATGTGTCTGATGTGTGCTCTGTGCTTGTGTGATGTGTCTGATGTGTGTTCTGTGCTTGTGTGATGTGTCTGATGTGTGCTCTGTGCTTGTGTGATGTGTCTGATGTGTGTTCTGTGCTTGTGTGATGTGTCTGATGTGTGCTCTGTGCTTGTGTGATGTGTCTGATGTGTGTTCTGTGCTTGTGTGAAGTGTCTGATGTGTGCTCTATGCATGTGTGATGTGTCTGATGTGTGCTCTGTCCTTGTGTGATGTGTATGATGTGTGTTCTGTACTTGTGTGATGTGTGCTCTGTACTTGTGTGATGTGTCGGATGTGTGCTCTGCACTTGTGTGATGTGTCTGATGTGTACTCTGTCCTTGTGTGATGTGTCTGATGTGTGCACTGTGCTTGTGTAATGTGTCTGATGTGTGCTCTGTGCTTGTGTGATGTGTCTGATGTGTGTTCTGTGCTTGTGTGAAGTGTCTGATGGGTGCTCTGTGCTTGTGTGATGTGTCTGATGTGCGCTGTGCTTGTGTGATGTGTCTGATGTGTGCTCTGTGCTTGTGTAATGTGTCTGATGTGTTCTATGTGCTTGTGTGATGTGTCTGATTTGTGATCTGTGCTTGTGTGATGTGTCTGATGTGTGCTCTGTGCTTGGGTAATGTGTCTGATGTGTGTTCTTTGCTTGTGTGATGTGTCTGATGTGTGCTCTGTGCTTGGGTAATGTGTCTGATGTGCGCTCTGTGCTTGTGTAATGTGTCTGATGTGTGTTCTGTGCTTGTGTGATGTGTCTGATGTGCGCTCTGTGCTTGTGTAATGTGTCTGATGTGTGTTCTGTGCTTGTGTGATGTGTCTGATGTGTGCTCTGTGCTTGGGTAATGTGTCTGATGTGTGTTCTTTGCTTGTGTGATGTGTCTGATGTGTGTTCTGTGCTTGTGTGATGTGTCTGATTTGCGCTCTGTGCTTGTGTAATGTGTCTGATGTGTGCTCAGTGCTTGTGTGATGTGTCTGATGTGTGTTCTGTGCTTGTGTGATATGTCTGATGTGTGCACTGTGCTTGTGTGATGTGTCTGATGTGTGTTCTGTGCTTGTGTTATATGTCTGATGTGTTCATTGTGCTTGTGTGATATGTCTGATGTGTGCTCTGTGCTTGTGTGATGTGTCTGATGTGTGCTCTTTGCTTGTGTGATATGTCTGATGTGTGCTCTGTACTTGTGTGATGTGTCTGATGTGTGCTCTGTGCTTGTGTGATGTGTCTGATGTGTGCTCTGTGCTTGTGTGATGTGTCTTATATGTGGGCTGTGCTTGTGTGATGTGTCTGATGTGTTCTCTGTGCTTGTGTGATGTGTCTGATGTGTCTTCTGTGCTTGTGTGATGTGTCTGATGTGTGTTCTGCGCTTGTGTGATATGTCTGATGTGTGGACTGTGCTCGTATGATGTGTCTGATGTGTGTTCTGTGCTTGTGTGATGTGTCTGATGTGTGCTCTGTCCTTGTGTGATGTGTCTGATGTGTGCTCTGTGCTAGGGTAATGTGTCTGATGTGTGCTAGGTGCTTGAGTGATGTGTCTGATGTGTGCTCTATTCTTGTGTAATGTGTCTGATGTGTCTTCTGTGCTTGTGTGATGTGTCTGATGTGTGTTCTGCGCTTGTGTGATGTGTCTGATGTGTGCTCTGCACTTGTGTGATGTGTCTGATGTGTGTTCTGTGCTTGTGTGATGTGTCTGATGTGTGCTCTGTTCTTGTGTGATGTGTCTGATGTGTGCTCTGTGTTTGTGTGATGTGTCTGATGTGTGCTCTATGCTTGTGTGATGTGTCTGGTGTGTGCTCTGTGCTTGTGTAATGTGTCTGATGTGTGCTATATGCTTGTGTGATGTGTCTGATGTGTACTCTGTCCTTGTGTGATGTGTCTGATGTGTGCTCTGTGCTTGTGTAATGTGTCTGATGTGTGCTCTGTGCTTGTGTGATGTGTATGATGTGTGTTCTGTACTTGTGTGATGTGTCTGATGTGTGCTCTGTGTTTGTGTGATGTGTCTGATGTGTGCTCTGTGCTTGTGTGATGTGTCTGATGTGTGCTCTATGCTTGTGTGATGTGTCTGATGTGTGCTTTGTGCTTGGTGATGTGTCTGATGTGTGCTATGTGCTTGGGTGATGTGTCTGATGTGTGCTCTGTTCTTGTGTGATGTGTCTGATGTGTGCTCTGTGTTTGTGTGATGTGTCTGATGTGTGCTCTGTGCTTGTGTGATGTGTCTGATGTGTGCTCTGTGCTTGTGTGATGTGTCTGATGTGTGCTCTGTGCTTGCGTAATGTGTCTGATGTGTGCTTTGAACTTGTGTGATGTGTCTGATGTGTGCTTTGTGCTTGGTGACGTGTCTGATGTGTGCTCTGTGTTTGTGTGATGTGTCTGATGTGTACTCTGTGCTTGTGTGATGTGTCTGATGTGTGCTCTGTGCTTGGGTGATGTGTCTGATGTGTGTTCTGCGCTTGTGTGATGTGTCTGATGTGTGTTCTGTGCTTGTGTGATGTGTCTGATGTGTGCTCTGTGCTTGTGTGATGTGTCTGATGTGTGCTCTGTGCTTGCGTAATGTGTCTGATGTGTGCTTTGAACTTGTGTGATGTGTCTGATGTGTGCTTTGTGCTTGGTGACGTGTCTGATGTGTGCTCTGTGTTTGTGTGATGTGTCTGATGTGTGCTCTGTGCGTGTTTTATGTGTCTGATGTGTGCTCTGTGCTTGTGTGATGTGTCTGATGTGTGTTCTGTGCTTGTGTGATGTATCTGTTGTGTGCTCTGTCCTTGTGTGATGTGTCTGATGTGTGCTCTGTGCTTGTGTGATGTGTCTGATGTGTGCTTTGTGCTTGGTGACGTGTCTGATGTGTGCTCTGTGTTTGTGTGATGTGTCTGATGTGTTCTCTGTGCTTGTTTGATGTGTCTGATGTGTGCTCTGTGCTTGTGTGATGTGTCTGATGTGTGCTCTATGCTTGTGTGATGTGTCTGATGTGGGCTATATGCTTGTGTGATGTGTCTGATGTGTACTCTGTCCTTGTGTGATGTGTCTGATGTGTGCTCTGTGCTTGTGTAATGTGTCTGATGTGTGCTCTATGCTTGTGTGATGTGTCTGATGTGGGCTATATGCTTGTGTGATGTGTCTGATGTGTACTCTATCCTTGTGTGATGTGTCTGATGTGTGCTCTGTGCTTGTGTAATGTGCCTGATGTGTGCTCTGTGCTTCTGTAATGTGTCTGATGTGGGCTATATGCTTGTGTGATGTGTCTGATGTGTACTCTGTCCTTGTGTGATGTGTCTGATGTGTGCTCTGTGCTTGTGTAATGTGTCTGATGTGTGCTCTGTGCTTGTGTGATGTGGATGATGTGTGTTCTGTACTTGTGTGATGTGTGCTCTGTACTTGTGTGATTTGTCGGATGTGGGCTCTGTACTTGTGTGATGTGTCTGATGTGTGCTCTGTGTTTGTGTGATGTGTCTGATGTGTGCTCTGTGCTTGTGTAATGGGTCTGATGTGTGCTCTGTGCTTGTGTGATGTGTCTGATGTGTGCTCTATGCTTGTGTGATGTGTCTGATGTGTGCTTTGTGCTTGGTGATGTGTCTGATGTGTGCTCTGTGCTTGGTGATGTGTCTGATGTGTGCTCTTTTCTTGTGTGATGTGTCTGATGTGCGCTCTGGACTTGTGTGATGTGTCTGATGTGTGCTATGTGCTTGTGTGATGTTTCTGATGTGTGCTCTGTGTTTGTGTGATGTGTCTGATGTGTGCTCTGTGCTTGTGTGATGTGTCTGATGTGTGCTCTGTGCTTGTGAGATGTGTCTGATGTGTGCTCTGTGCTTGCGTAATGTGTCTAATGTGTGCTTTCTACTTGTGTGATGTGTCTGATGTGTGCTTTGTGCTTGGTGACGTGTCTGATGTGTGCTCTGTGTTTGTGTGATGTGTCTGATGTGTACTCTGTGCTTGTGTGATGTGTCTGATGTGTGCTCTGTGCTTGGGTGATGTGTCTGATGTGTGTTCTGCGCTTGTGTGATGTGTCTGATGTGTGCTCTGTGCTTGTGTGATGTGTCTGATGTGTGCTCTGTGCTCGTGTGATGTGTCTGATGTGTGGGCTGTGCTCGTATGATGTGTCTGATGTGTGCTCTGTCCTTGTGTGATGTGTCTGATGTGTGCTCTGTGCTTGTGTGATGTGTCTGATGTGTGGGCTGTGCTCGTATGATGTGTCTGATGTGTGTTCTGTCCTTGTGTGATGAGTCTGATGTGTGCTCTGTGCTTGTGTGATGTGTCTGATGTGTGCTAGGTGCTTGGGTGATGTGTCTGATGTGTGCTCTGTTCTTGTGTGATATGTCTGATGTGTGCTCTGCACTTGTGTGATGTGTCTGATGTGTGTTCTGTGCTTGTGTGATGTGTCTGATGTGTGCTCTGTTCTTGTGTGATGTGTCTGATGTGCGCTCTGTGCTTGTGTGATGTGTCTGATTTGTGCTCTGTGCTTGTGTGATGTGTCTGATGTGTGCTCTGTGCTTGTGTGATGTGTCTGATGTGCGCTCTGTGATTGTGTGATGTGTCTGATGTGTGTTCTGTGCTTGTGTGATGTGTCATATGTGTTCTATGCTTGTGTGATGTGCCTGATGTGTGTTCTGTGCTTGTGTGATGTGTCTGATGTGTGCACTGTGCTTATGTGATGTGCCTGATGTGTGCTCTGTGCTTGTGTGATGTGTATGATGTGTGCTCTGTGCTTGTGTGATGTGTCTGATGCGTGCTATGTGCTTGTGTGATGTGTCTGATGTGTGCTCTCTGCTTGTGTGATGTGTCTGATGTGTGCTCTGTGCTTGTGTGATGTGTCTGATGTGTGCTCTGTGCTTGTGTGATGTATCTGATGTGTGCTCTGTGCTTGTGTAATGTGTCTGATATGTGCTATGTGCTTTTGTGATGTGTCTGATGTGCGCTCTGTGCTTGTGTGATGTGTCTGATGTGTGCTCTGTACTTGTGTGATGTGTCTGATGTGTGCACTGTGCTTGTGTGATGTGTCTGATGTGTGCTCTGTGCTTGTGTGATGTGTCTGATGTGTGCTCTGTCCTTGTGTGATGTGTCTGATGTGTGCACTGTGCTTGTGTGATGTGTCTGATGTGTGTTCTGTGCTTGTGTGATATGTCTGATGTGTGCTCTGTGCTTGTGTGATGTGTCTGATTTGTGCTCTGTGCTTGTGTGATGTGTCTGATGTGTGTTCTGTGCTTGTGTGATGTGTCTGATGTGTGTTCTGGGTTTGTGTGATGTGTCTGATTTGTGCTCTGTGCTTGTGTGATGTGTCTGATGTGTGCTCTGTGCTTGTGTGATGTGTCTGATGTGTGCTATGTGCTTGGGTGAGATGTCTGATGTGTTCTCTATCCTTGTGTGTTGTGTCTGATGTGTGCACTGTGCTTGTGTAATGTGTCTGATGTGTGCTCTGTGCTTGTGTGATGTGTCTGATGTGTGCTATGTGCTTGTGTAATGTGTCTGATGTGTGCTCTGTGCTTGTGTGATGTGTCTGATGTGTGTTCTGTGCTTGTGTGATGTGTCTGATGTGTGCTCTCTGCTTGTTTGATGTGCCTGATGTGTGCTCTGTGCTTGTGTGATGTGTCTGGTGTGTGCTCTGTGCTTGTGTGATGTGTCTGATGTGTGCTCTCTGCTTGTGTGATGTGTCTTACGTGCGCACTGTGCTTTTGTGATGTGTCTGATGTGCGTTCTGCGCTTGTGTGATGTGTCTGATGTGTGCTCTGTGCTTGTGAGATGTGTCTGATGTGTGTTCTGTGCTTGTGTGATGTGTCTGATGTGTGCACTGTGCTTGTGTGATGTGTCTGATGTTTGTTCTGCGCTTGTGTGATGTGTCTGATGTGTGCTCTGTGCTTGTGAGATGTGTCTGATGTGTGTTATGTGCTTGTGTGATGTGTCTGATGTGTGATCTGTGCTTGTGTGATGTGTCTGATGTGTGGTCTGTGCTTGTGTGATGTGTCTGATGTGTGCTCTGTGCTTGTGTAATGTGTCTGATGTGTGCTCTGTGCTTGTGTGATGTGTCTGATGTGTGGGCTGTGCTTGTGTGATGTGTCTGATGTGTGGGCTGTGCTCGTATGATGTGTCTGATGTGTGTTCTGTGCTTGTGTGATGTGTCTGATGTCTGCTCTGTGCTTGTGTAATTTGTCTGATGTGTGATCTGTTCTTGTGTGATGTGTCTGATGTGTGCTCTGTGCTAGGGTAATGTGTCTGATGTGTGTTCTGTGCTTGTGTGATGTGTCTGATGTGTGTTCTGTGCTTGTGTGATGTGTCTGATGTGTGCTCTGTGTTTGTGTGATTTGTCTGATGTGTGCTCTGTTCTTGTGTGATGTGTCTGATGTGTGCTCTGTGTTTGTGTGATGTGTCTGATGTGTGCTCTGTGCTTGTGTGATGTGTCTGATGTGTGCTCTGTGCTTGTGTGATGTGTCTGATGTGTGCTCTGTGCTTGTGTAATGTGTCTGATGTGTGCTCTGTGCTAGGTAATGTGTCTGGTGTGTGCTATGTGCTTGTGTGATGTGTCTGATGTGTGCTCTGTGCTTGTGTAATGTTTCTGATGTGTGTTCTGTACTTGTGTAATGTGTCTGATGTGTGCTCTGTCCTTGTGTGATGTGTCTGATGTGTGCACTGTGCTTGTGTAATTTGTCTGATGTGTGCTCTGTGCTTGTGGGATGTGTCTGATGTGTGATCTGTGATTGTGTGTGATGTGTCTGATGTGTGGTCTGTGCTTGTGTGATGTGTGCTATGTGCTTGTGTGATGTGTCTGATGTGTGCTCTGTGCTTGTGTAATGTGTCTGATGTGTGCTCTGTGCTTGTGTGATGTGTCTGATGTGTGCTCTGTGCTTGTGTAATGTGTCTGATGTGTGCTCTGTGCTTGTGTAATGTGTCTGATGTGTGCTCTGTGCTTGTGTGATGTGTCTGATGTGTGCTCTGTGCTTGGGTAATGTGTCTGATGTGTACTCTGTCCTTGAGTGATGTGTCTGATGTGCGCTCTGTGCTTGGGTATTGTGTCTAATGTGTACTCTGTCCTTGTGTGATGTGTCTGATGTGCGCTTTGTGCTTGTGTAATGTGTCTGATGTGTGCTATGTGCTTGTGTAATGTGTCTGATGTGTGCTCTGTGCTTGTGTGATGTGTCTGATGTGTGCTCTGTGCTTGTGTGATATGGCTGATGTGTTCACTGTGCTTGTGTGATGTGTCTGATGTGTGCTCTGTGCTTGAGTAATGTGTCTGATGTGTTCTCTGTCCTTGTGTGATGTGTCTGATGTGCGCTTTGTGCTTGTGTAATGTGTCTGATGTGTGCTATGTGCTTGTGTAATGTGTCTGATGTGTGCTCTGTGCTTGTGTGATGTGTCTGATGTGTGTTCTGTGCTTGTGTGATATGGCTGATGTGTTCAATGTGCTTGTGTGATGTGTCTGATGTGTGCTCTGTGCTTGGGTAATGTGTCTGATGTGTACTCTGTCCTTGTGTGATGTGTCTGATGTGTGCACTGTGCTTGTGTAATGTCTCTGATGTGTGCTCTGTGCTTGTGTGATGTGTCTGATGTGTGCTCTGTGATTGTGTGATGTGTCTGATGTGCGCTGTGCTTGTGTGATGTATCTGATGTGTGCTCTGTGCTTGTGTAATGTGTCTGATGTGTGCTCTGTGCTTGGGTAATGTGTCTGATGTGTGTTGTTTGCTTGTGTGATATGTCTGATGTGTTCACTGTGCTTGTGTGATGTGTCTGATGAGTGTTCTGTGCTTGTGTGATGTGTCTGATGTGCGCTCTGTCCTTGTGTAATGTGTCTGATGTGTGCTATGTGCTTCTGTGATGTGTCTAATGTGTGCTCAGTGCTTGTGTGATGTGTCTGATGTGTGCTCTGTGCTTGTGTGATGTGTCTGATGTGTGCTCTGTGCTTGTGTGATGTGTCTTATATGTGGGCTGTGCTTGTGTGATGTGTCTGATGTGTTCTCTGTGCTTGTGTGATATGTCTGATGTGTCTTCTGTGCTTGTGTGATGTGTCTGATGTGTGTTCTGCGCTTGCGTGATGTGTCTGATGTGTGCTCTGTGCTTGTTTGATGTGTCTGATGTGTGCTCTGTGCTTGTGTGATGTGTCTGATTTGTGGGCCGTGCTCGTATGATGTGTCTGATGTGTGTTCTGTGCTTGTGTGATGTGTCTGATGTGTGCTCTGTCCTTGTGTGATGTGTCTGATGTGTGCTCTGTGCTAGGGTAATGTGTCTGATGTGTGCTCTGCACTTGTGTGATGTGTCTGATGTGTCTTCTGTGCTTGTGTGATGTGTCTGATGTGTGTTCTGTGCTTGTGTGATGTGTCTGATGTGTGCTCTGTGTTTGTGTGATGTGTCTGATGTGTGCTCTGTTCTTGTGTGATGTGTCTGATGTGTGCTCTGTGTTTGTGTGATGTGTCTGATGTGTGCTCTGTGTTTGTGTGATGTGTCTGATGTGTGCTATATGCTTGTGTGATGTGTGTTCTCTGTGCTAGGGTAATGTGTCTGGTGTGTGCTATGTGCTTGTGTGATGTGTCTGATGTGTGCTCTGTGCTTGTGTAATGTGTCTGATGTGTGCTCTGTGTTTGTGTAATGTGTCTGGTGTGTGCTATGTGCTTGTGTGATGTGTCTGATGTGTGCTCTGTGCTTGTGTAATGTGTCTGATGTGTGCTCTGTGCTTGTGTGATGTGTATGATGTGTGTTCTGTACTTGTGTGATGTGTGCTCTGTACTTGTGTGATGTGTCTGATGTGTGCTCTGTGTTTTTGTGATGTGTCTGATGTGTGCTCTGTGCTTGTGTAATGGGTCTGATGTGTGCTCTGTGCTTGTTTGATGTGTCTGATGTGTGCTCTATGCTTGTGTGATGTGTCTGATGTGTGCTTTGTGCTTGGTGATGTGTCTGATGTGTGCTCTGTTCTTGTGTGATGTGTCTGATGTGTGCTCTGGACTTGTGTGATTTGTCTGATGTGTGCTCTGTGCTAGGGTAATGTGTCTGATGTGTGCTATGTGCTTGGGTGATGTGTCTGATGTGTGCTCTGTTCTTGTGTGATGTGTCTGATGTGTGCTCTGTGTTTGTGTGATGTGTCTGATGTGTGCTCTGTGCTTGTGTGATGTGTGGTATTTGCTTGTGTGATGTGTCTGATGTGTGCTCTCTGCTTGTGTGATGTGTCTAATATGTGCTCTGTGCTTGTGTGATGTGTCTGATGTGTGCTCTGTGCTTGTGTAATGTGTCTGATGTGTGCTATGTGCTTGTGTAATGTGTCTGATGTGCTCTCTTTGCTTGTGTAATGTGTCTGATGTGTGCACTGTGCTTGTGTGATGTGTCTGATGTGTGCTCTGTGCTTGTGTGATGTGTCTGATGTGTGTTCTGTGCTTGTGTGATGTGTCTGATGTGTGCTCTGTCCTTGTGTGATGTGTCTGATGTCTGCTCTGTGCTAGGGTAATGTGTCTGATGTGTGCTCTGTGCTAGGGTAATGTGTCTGATGTGTGCTAGGTGCTTGGGTGATGTGTCTGATGTGTGCTCTGTTCTTGTGTGATGTGTCTGATGTGTGCTCTGCACTTGTGTGATGTGTCTGATGTGTGTTCTCTGCTTGTGTGATGTGTCTGATGTGTGTTCTGTGCTTGTGTGATGTGTCTTATGTGTGCTATGTGCTTGTGTAATGTGTCTGATGTGTGCTCTGTGCTTGTGTGATGTGTCTGATGTGTGCTCTGTGCTTGTGTAATGTGTCTGATGTGTGCTTTGTACTTGTGTAATGTGTGCTTTGTGCTTGGTGATGTGTCTAATGTGTGCTATGTGTTTGTGTGATGTGCCTGATGTGTGCTCTGTGCTAGGTAATGTGTCTGATGTGTGCTTTGTGCTTGGTGATGTGTCTGATGTGTGCTATGTGTTTGTGTGATGTGTCTGATGTGTGCTCTGTGCTTGTGTAATGTGTCTGATGTGTGCTTTGTGCTTGGTGATGTGTCTGATGTGTGCTCTGTGCTTGTGTGATGTGTCTGATGTGTGCTATGTGCTTGGGTGATGTGTCTGATATGTGCTCGGTGCTTGTGTGATGTGTCTGATGTGTGCTCTGTCCTTGTGTGATGTGTCTGATGTGTGCACTGTGCTTGTGTAATGTGTCTGATGTGTGCTCTGTGCTTGTGTGATGTGTCTGATGTGTGCTCTGTGCTTGTGTGATGTGTCTGATGTGTGTTCTGTGCTTGTGTGATGTGTCTGATATGTGCTCTGTGCTTGTGTGATGTGTCTGATATGTACTCTGTCCTTGTGTAATGTGTCTGATGTGTGCTCTGTGCTTGTGTGGTGTGTCTGATGTGTGCTCTGTGCTTGTGTGGTGTGTCTGATGTGTGCTCTGTGCTTGTGTGATGTGTCTGATGTGCATTCTGCGCTTGTGTGATGTGTCTGATGTGTGCTATGTGCTTGTGTGATGTGTCTGATGTGTGCTCTGTGCTTGTGAGATGTGTCTGATATGTGGTCTGTGCTTGTGTGATGTGTCTGATGTGTGCTCTGTGCTTGTGTGATGTGTCTGATATGTGGTCTGTGCTTGTGTGATGTGTCTGATGTGTGGTCTGTGCTTGTGTGATGTGTCTGATGTGTGCTCTCTGCTTGTGTGATGTGTCTGATGTGTGCTCTGTGCTTGTGTAATGTGTCTGATGTGTGCTATGTGCTTGTGTGATGTGTCTGATGTGTGCACTGTGCTTGTGTGATGTGTCTGATGTGTGCTCTGTGCTTGTGTAATGTGTCTGATGTGTGCTATGTGCTTGTGTGATGTGTCTGATGTGTACTCTGTCCTTTTGTGATGTGTCTGATGTGTGCTCTGTACTTGTGTAATGTGTATGATGTGTGCTCTTTGCTTGTGTGATGTGTCTGATGTGTGCTCTGTGCTTGTGTGATGTGTCTGATATGTGCTCTGTGCTTGTGTGATGTGTCTGATGTGTGCTATGTGCTTGGGTGATGTGTCTGATGTGTACTCTGTCCTTGTGTGATGTGTCTGATGTGTGCACTGTGCTTGTGTAATGTGTCTGATGTGTGCTCTGTGCTTGTGTGATGTGTCTGATGTGTGTTCTGTGCTTGTGTGATGTGTCTGATGTGTGCTATGTGCTTGTGTGATGTGTCTGATGTGTACTCTGTGCTTGTGAGATGTGTCTGATGTGTGTTCTGTGCTTGTGTGATGTGTCTGATGTGTGCTCTGTGCTTGTGTGATGTGTCTGATGTGCGCTCTGTGCCTGTGTGATGTGTCTGATATGTGCACTGTGCTTGTGTGATGTGTCTGATGTGTCTTCTGTGCTTCTGTGATGTGTCTGATGTGTGTTCTGTGCTTGTGTGATGTGTCTGATGTGTGCTCTGTCCTTGTGTGATGTGTCTGATGTGTGATCTGTGCTAGGGTAATGTGTCTGATGTGTGCTAGGTGCTTGCGTGATGTGTCTGATGTGTGCTCTGGAGTTGTGTGATGTGTCTGATGTGTGCTCTGCACTTGTGTGATGTGTCTGATGTGTGTTCTGTGCTTGTGTGATGTGTCTGATGTGTGTTCTGTGTTTGTGTGATGTGTCTGATGTGTGCTCTGTGTTTGTGTGATGTGTCTGATGTGTGCTCTGTGTTTGTGTGATGTGTCTGATGTGTGCTCTGTGTTTGTGTGATGTGTCTGATGTGTGCTCTATGCTTGTGTGATGTGTCTGATGTGTGCTCTGTGCTTGTGTAATGTGTCTGATGTGTGCTATATGCTTGTGTAATGTGTCTGATGTGTACTCTGTCCTTGTGTGATGTGTCTGTTGTGTGCTCTGTGCTTGTGTAATGTGTCTGATGTGTGCTCTGTCCTTGTGTGATGTGTGCTCTGTACTTGTGTGATGTGTCTGTTGTGTGCTCTGTGCTTGTGTAATGTGTCTGATGTATGCTCTGTCCTTGTATGATGTGTGTTCTGTACTTGTGTGATGTGTGCTCTGTACTTGTGTGATGTGTCGGATGTGTACTCTGTCCTTGTGTGATGTGTCTGATGTGTACTCTGTCCTTGTGTGATGTGTCTGATGTGTGCACTGTGCTTGTGTAATGTGTCTGATGTGTGCTCTGTGCTTGTGTGATGTGTCTGATGTGTGTTCTGTGCTTGTGTGATGTG
The DNA here is from genome assembly GCF_039654945.1 of Dendrobates tinctorius. Lineage (NCBI taxonomy): Eukaryota > Metazoa > Chordata > Amphibia > Anura > Dendrobatidae > Dendrobates > Dendrobates tinctorius. Next base: position 31,044,058 of record NW_027361696.1, on the reverse strand, counting down.
TCTGATGTGTGCTCTGTGCTTGTGTGATGTGTCTGATGTGTTTTCTGTGCTTGTGTGATGTGTCTGATGTGTGCTCTGTGCTTGTGTGATGTGTCTGATGTGTGTTCTGTGCTTGTGTGAAGTGTCTGATGTGTGCTCTGTCCTTGTGTGATGTGTATGATGTGTGTTCTGTACTTGTGTGATGTGTGCTCTGTACTTGTGTGATGTGTCGGATGTGTGCTCTGCACTTGTGTGATGTGTCTGATGTGTACTCTGTCCTTGTGTGATGTGTCTGATGTGTGCACTGTGCTTGTGTAATGTGTCTGATGTGTGCTCTGTGCTTGTGTGATGTGTCTGATGTGTGTTCTGTGCTTGTGTGAAGTGTCTGATGGGTGCTCTGTGCTTGTGTGATGTGTCTGATGTGCGCTGTGCTTGTGTGATGTGTCTGATGTGTGCTCTGTGCTTGTGTAATGTGTCTGATGTGTTCTATGTGCTTGTGTGATGTGTCTGATTTGTGATCTGTGCTTGTGTGAAGTGTCTGATGTGTGCTCTGTGCTTGGGTAATGTGTCTGATGTGTGTTCTTTGCTTGTGTGATATGTCTGATGTGTGTTCTGTGCTTGTGTGATGTGTCTGATGTGCGCTCTGTGCTTGTGTAATGTGTCTGATGTGTGTTCTGTGCTTGTGTGATGTGTCTGATGTGTGCTCTGTGCTTGGGTAATGTGTCTGATGTGTGTTCTTTGCTTGTGTGATGTGTCTGATGTGTGTTCTGTGCTTGTGTGATGTGTCTGATTTGCGCTCTGTGCTTGTGTAATGTGTCTGATGTGTGCTCAGTGCTTGTGTGATGTGTCGGATGTGTGCTCTGCACTTGTGTGATGTGTCTGATGTGTACTTTGTCCTTGTGTGATGTGTCTGATGTGTGCACTGTGCTTGTGTAATGTGTCTGATGTGTGCTCTGTGCTTGTGTGATGTGTCTGATGTGTGTTCTGTGCTTGTGTGATGTGTCTGATGTGTGCTCTGTGCTTGTGTGATGTGTCTGATGTGTGTTCTGTGCTTGTGTGATGTGTCTGATGTGTGCTCTGTGCTTGTGTGATGTGTCTGATGTGTGTTCTGTGCTTGTGTGAAGTGTCTGATGTGTGCTCTATGCATGTGTGATGTGTCTGATGTGTGCTCTGTCCTTGTGTGATGTGTATGATGTGTGTTCTGTACTTGTGTGATGTGTGCTCTGTACTTGTGTGATGTGTCGGATGTGTGCTCTGCACTTGTGTGATGTGTCTGATGTGTACTCTGTCCTTGTGTGATGTGTCTGATGTGTGCACTGTGCTTGTGTAATGTGTCTGATGTGTGCTCTGTGCTTGTGTGATGTGTCTGATGTGTGTTCTGTGCTTGTGTGAAGTGTCTGATGGGTGCTCTGTGCTTGTGTGATGTGTCTGATGTGCGCTGTGCTTGTGTGATGTGTCTGATGTGTGCTCTGTGCTTGTGTAATGTGTCTGATGTGTTCTATGTGCTTGTGTGATGTGTCTGATTTGTGATCTGTGCTTGTGTGATGTGTCTGATGTGTGCTCTGTGCTTGGGTAATGTGTCTGATGTGTGTTCTTTGCTTGTGTGATATGTCTGATGTGTGTTCTGTGCTTGTGTGATGTGTCTGATGTGCGCTCTGTGCTTGTGTAATGTGTCTGATGTGTGTTCTGTGCTTGTGTGATGTGTCTGATGTGTGCTCTGTGCTTGGGTAATGTGTCTGATGTGTGTTCTTTGCTTGTGTGATGTGTCTGATGTGTGTTCTGTGCTTGTGTGATGTGTCTGATTTGCGCTCTGTGCTTGTGTGATGTGTCTGATGTGTGTTCTGTGCTTGTGTGATATGTCTGAAGTGTGCACTGTGCTTGTGTGATGTGTCTGATGTGTGTTCTGTGCTTGTGTTATATGTCTGATGTGTTCATTGTGCTTGTGTGATATGTCTGATGTGTGCTCTGTGCTTGTGTGACGTGTCTGATGTGTGCTCTTTGCTTGTGTGATATGTCTGATGTGTGCTCTGTACTTGTGTGATGTGTCTGATGTGTCTTCTGTGCTTGTGTGATGTGTCTGATGTGTGCTCTGTGCTTGTGTGATGTGTCTGATGTGTGCTCTGTGCTTGTGTGATGTGTCTTATATGTGGGCTGTGCTTGTGTGATGTGTCTGATGTGTTCTCTGTGCTTGTGTGATGTGTCTGATGTGTCTTCTGTGCTTGTGTGATGTGTCTGATGTGTGTTCTGCGCTTGTGTGATATGTCTGATGTGTGCTCTGTGCTTGTGTGATGTGTCTCATGTGTGCTCTGTGCTTGTGTGATGTGTCTGATGTGTGGGCTGTGCTCGTATGATGTGTCTGATGTGTGTTCTGTGCTTGTGTGATGTGTCTAATGTGTGCTCTGTCCTTGTGTGATGTGTCTGATGTGTGCTCTGTGCTAGGGTAATGTGTCTGATGTGTGCTAGGTGCTTGAGTGATGTGTCTGATGTGTGCTCTATTCTTGTGTAATGTGTCTGATGTGTCTTCTGTGCTTGTGTGATGTGTCTGATGTGTGTTCTGCGCTTGTGTGATGTGTCTGATGTGTGTTCTGCGCTTGTGTGATATGTCTGATGTGTGCTCTGTGCTTGTGTGATGTGTCTCATGTGTGCTCTGTGCTTGTGTGATGTGTCTGATGTGTGGGCTGTGCTCGTATGATTTGTCTGATGTGTGTTCTGTGCTTGTGTGATGTGTCTAATGTGTGCTCTGTCCTTGTGTGATGTGTCTGATGTGTGCTCTGTGCTAGGGTAATGTGTCTGATGTGTGCTAGGTGCTTGAGTGATGTGTCTGATGTGTGCTCTATTCTTGTGTAATGTGTCTGATGTGTCTTCTGTGCTTGTGTGATGTGTCTGATGTGTGTTCTGCGCTTGTGTGATGTGTCTGATGTGTGCTCTGCACTTGTGTGATGTGTCTGATGTGTGTTCTGTGCTTGTGTGATGTGTCTGATGTGTGCTCTGTTCTTGTGTGATGTGTCTGATGTGTGCTCTGTGTTTGTGTGATGTGTCTGATGTGTGCTCTATGCTTGTGTGATGTGTCTGGTGTGTGCTCTGTGCTTGTGTAATGTGTCTGATGTGTGCTATATGCTTGTGTGATGTGTCTGATGTGTACTCTGTCCTTGTGTGATGTGTCTGATGTGTGCTCTGTGCTTGTGTAATGTGTCTGATGTGTGCTCTGTGCTTGTGTGATGTGTATGATGTGTGTTCTGTACTTGTGTGATGTGTGCTCTGTACTTGTGTGATGTGTCTGATGTGTGCTCTGTGTTTGTGTGATGTGTCTGATGTGTGCTCTGTGCATGTGTAATGGGTCTGATGTGTGCTCTGTGCTTGTGTGATGTGTCTGATGTGTGCTCTATGCTTGTGTGATGTGTCTGATGTGTGCTTTGTGCTTGGTGATGTGTCTGATGTGTGCTATGTGCTTGTGTGATGTGTCTGATGTGTGCTCTGTGTTTGTGTGATGTGTCTGATGTGTGCTCTGTGCTTGTGTGATGTGTCTGATGTGTGCTCTGTGCTTGTGTGATGTGTCTGATGTGTGCTCTGTGCTTGCGTAATGTGTCTGATGTGTGCTTTGAACTTGTGTGATGTGTCTGATGTGTGCTTTGTGCTTGGTGACGTGTCTGATGTGTGCTCTGTGTTTGTGTGATGTGTCTGATGTGTGCTCTGTGCGTGTTTGATGTGTCTGATGTGTGCTCTGTGCTTGTGTGATGTGTCTGATGTGTGTTCTGTGCTTGTGTGATGTATCTGTTGTGTGCTCTGTCCTTGTGTGATGTGTCTGATGTGTGCTCTGTCCTTGTGTGATGTGTCTGATGTGTGTTCTGTGCTTGTGTGATGTGTCTGATGTGTGCTTTGTGCTTGGTGACGTGTCTGATGTGTGCTCTGTGTTTGTGTGATGTGTCTGATGTGTGCTCTGTGCTTGTTTGATGTGTCTGATGTGTGCTCTGTGCTTGTGTGATGTGTCTGATGTGGGCTATATGCTTGTGTGATGTGTCTGATGTGTACTCTGTACTTGTGTGATGTGTCTGATGTGTGCTCTGTGCTTGTGTAATGTGTCTGATGTGTTCTCTGTGCTTGTGTGATGTGTCTGATGTGTGCTCTATGCTTGTGTGATGTGTCTGATGTGGGCTATATGCTTGTGTGATGTGTCTGATGTGTACTCTGTCCTTGTGTGATGTGTCTGATGTGTGCTCTGTGCTTGTGTAATGTGCCTGATGTGTGCTCTGTGCTTCTGTAATGTGTCTGATGTGTGCTCTGTGTTTGTGTGATGTGTCTGATGTGTACTCTGTGCTTGTGTGATGTGTCTGATGTGTGCTCTGTGCTTGGGTGATGTGTCTGATGTGTGTTCTGCGCTTGTGTGATGTGTCTGATGTGTGCTCTGTGCTTGTGTGATGTGTCTGATGTGTGCTCTGTGCTCGTGTGATGTGTCTGATGTGTGGGCTGTGCTCGTATGATGTGTCTGATGTGTGCTCTGTCCTTGTGTGATGTGTCTGATGTGTGCTCTGTGCTTGTGTGATGTGTCTGATGTGTGGGCTGTGCTCGTATGATGTGTCTGATGTGTGTTCTGTGCTTGTGTGATGTGTATGATGTGTGCTCTGTCCTTGTGTGATGTGTCTGATGTGTGCTCTGTGCTTGTGTGATGTGTCTGATGTGTGCTAGGTGCTTGGGTGATGTGTCTGATGTGTGCTCTGTTCTTGTGTGATATGTCTGATGTGTGCTCTGCACTTGTGTGATGTGTCTGATGTGTGTTCTGTGCTTGTGTGATGTGTCTGATGTGTGCTCTGTTCTTGTGTGATGTGTCTGATGTGCGCTCTGTGCTTGTGTGATGTGTCTGATGTGTGCTCTGTGCTTGTGTGATGTGTCTGATGTGTGCTCTGTGCTTGTGTGATGTGTCTGATGTGTGCTCTGTGCTTGTGTGATGTGTCTGATGTGCGCTCTGTGATTGTGTGATGTGTCTGATGTGTGTTCTGTGCTTGTGTGATGTGTCATATGTGTTCTATGCTTGTGTGATGTGCCTGATGTGTGTTCTGTGCTTGTGTGATGTGTCTGATGTGTGCACTGTGCTTATGTGATGTGCCTGATGTGTGCTCTGTGCTTGTGTGATGTGTATGATGTGTGCTCTGTGCTTGTGTGATGTGTCTGATGCGTGCTATGTGCTTGTGTGATGTGTCTGATGTGTGCTCTCTGCTTGTGTGATGTGTCTGATGTGTGCTCTGTGCTTGTGTGATGTATCTGATGTGTGCTCTGTGCTTGTGTAATGTGTCTGATATGTGCTATGTGCTTTTGTGATGTGTCTGATGTGCGCTCTGTGCTTGTGTGATGTGTCTGATGTGTGCTCTGTACTTGTGTGATGTGTCTGATGTGTGCACTGTGCTTGTGTGATGTGTCTGATGTGTGCACTGTGCTTGTGTGATGTGTCTGATGTGTGCTCTGTGCTTGTGTGATGTGTCTGATGTGTGCTCTGTCCTTGTGTGATGTGTCTGATGTGTGCACTGTGCTTGTGTGATGTGTCTGATGTGTGTTCTGTGCTTGTGTGATATGTCTGATGTGTGCTCTGTGCTTGTGTGATGTGTCTGATTTGTGCTCTGTGCTTGTGTGATGTGTCTGATGTGTGTTCTGTGCTTGTGTGATGTGTCTGATGTGTGCTCTGTGCCTGTGTGATGTGTCTGATGTGTGTTCTGTGTTTGTGTGATGTGTCTGATTTGTGCTCTGTGCTTGTGTGATGTGTCTGATGTGTGCTCTGTGCTTGTGTGATGTGTCTGATGTGTGCTATGTGCTTGGGTGAGATGTCTGATGTGTTCTCTATCCTTGTGTGTTGTGTCTGATGTGTGCACTGTGCTTGTGTAATGTGTCTGATGTGTGCTCTGTGCTTGTGTGATGTGTCTGATGTGTGCTATGTGCTTGTGTAATGTGTCTGATGTGTGCTCTGTGCTTGTGTGATGTGTCTGATGTGTGTTCTGTGCTTGTGTGATGTGTCTGATGTGTGCTCTCTGCTTGTGTGATGTGCCTGATGTGTGCTCTGTGCTTGTGTGATGTGTCTGGTGTGTGCTCTGTGCTTGTGTGATGTGTCTGATGTGTGCTCTCTGCTTGTGTGATGTGTCTTACGTGCGCACTGTGCTTTTGTGATGTGTCTGATGTGCGTTCTGCGCTTGTGTGATGTGTCTGATGTGTGCTCTGTGCTTGTGAGATGTGTCTGATGTGTGTTCTGTGCTTGTGTGATGTGTCTGATGTTTGTTCTGCGCTTGTGTGATGTGTCTGATGTGTGCTCTGTGCTTGTGAGATGTGTCTGATGTGTGTTATGTGCTTGTGTGATGTGTCTGATGTGTGATCTGTGCTTGTGTGATGTGTCTGATGTGTGGTCTGTGCTTGTGTGATGTGTCTGATGTGTGCTCTGTGCTTGTGTAATGTGTCTGATGTGTGCTCTGTGCTTGTGTGATGTGTCTGATGTGTGGGCTGTGCTTGTGTGATGTGTCTGATGTGTGGGCTGTGCTCGTATGATGTGTCTGATGTGTGTTCTGTGCTTGTGTGATGTGTCTGATGTCTGCTCTGTGCTTGTGTAATTTGTCTGATGTGTGCTCTGTTCTTGTGTAATGTGTCTGATGTGTGATCTGTTCTTGTGTGATGTGTCTGATGTGTGCTCTGTGCTAGGGTAATGTGTCTGATGTGTGTTCTGTGCTTGTGTGATGTGTCTGATGTGTGTTCTGTGCTTTTGTGATGTGTCTGATGTGTGCTATGTGCTTGTGTGATGTGTCTGATGTGTGCTCTGTGTTTGTGTGATTTGTCTGATGTGTGCTCTGTTCTTCTGTGATGTGTCTGATGTGTGCTCTGTGTTTGTGTGATGTGTCTGATGTGTGCTCTGTGCTTGTGTGATGTGTCTGATGTGTGCTCTGTGCTTGTGTGATGTGTCTGATGTGTGCTCTGTGCTTGTGTAATGTGTCTGATGTGTGCTCTGTGTTTGTGTGATGTGTCTGATGTTTGCTCTATGCTTGTGTGATGTGTCTGATGTGTGCTCTGTGCTTGTGTGATGTGTCTGATGTGTGCTCTGTGCTTGTGTGATGTGTCTGATGTGTGCTCTGTACTTGTGTGATGTGTCTGATGTGTGCTCTGTGTTTGTGTGATGTGTCTGATGTTTGCTCTATGCTTGTGTGATGTGTCTGATGTGTGCTCTGTGCTAGGTAATGTGTCTGGTGTTTGCTATGTGCTTGTGTGATGTGTCTGATGTGTGCTCTGTGCTTGTGTAATGTTTCTGATGTGTGCTATGTGCTTGTGTGATGTGTCTGATATGTACTCTGTCCTTTTGTGATGTGTCTGATGTGTGCTCTGTGCTTGTGTAATGTGTCTGATGTGTGTTCTGTACTTGTGTAATGTGTCTGATGTGTGCTCTGTCCTTGTGTGATGTGTCTGATGTGTGCACTGTGCTTGTTTAATTTGTCTGATGTGTGCTCTGTGCTTGTGGGATGTGTCTGATGTGTGCTCTGTGCTTGTGTGATGTGTCTGATGTGTGCTCTGTGCTTGTGTGATGTGTCTGATGTATGCTATGTGCTTGGGTGATGTGTCTGATGTGTGCTCTGTGCTTATGTGATGTGTCTGATGTGTGCTCTGTGCTTATGTGATGTGTCTGATGTGTGCTCTGTGCTTATGTGATGTGTCTGATGTGCATTCTGAGTTTGTGTGATGTGTCTGATGTGTGCTATGTGCTTGTGTGATGTGTCTGATGTGTGCTCTGTGCTTGTGTGATGTGTCTGATGTGTGGGCTGTGCTCGTATGATGTGTCTGATGTGTGTTCTGTGCTTGTGTGATGTGTCTGATGTGTGCTCTCTGCTTGTGTGATGTGTCTAATATGTGCTCTGTGCTTGTGTGATGTGTCTGATGTGTGCTCTGTGCTTGTGTAATGTGTCTGATGTGTGCTATGTGCTTGTGTAATGTGTCTGATGTGCTCTCTTTGCTTGTGTAATGTGTCTGATGTGTGCACTGTGCTTGTGTGATGTGTCTGATGTGTGCTCTGTGCTTGTGTGATGTGTCTGATGTGTGTTCTGTGCTTGTGTGATGTGTCTGATGTGTGTTCTGTCCTTGTGTGATGTGTCTGATGTGTGTTCTGGGTTTGTGTGATGTGTCTGATGTGTGCTCTGTGCCTGTGTGATGTGTCTGATGTGTGTTCTGGGTTTGTGTGATGTGTCTGATTTGTGCTCTGTGCTTGTGTGATGTGTCTGATGTGTGCTCTGTGCTTGTGTGATGTGTCTGATGTGTGCTATGTGCTTGGGTGAGATGTCTGATGTGTTCTCTATCCTTGTGTGTTGTGTCTGATGTGTGCACTGTGCTTGTGTAATGTGTCTGATGTGTGCTCTGTGCTTGTGTGATGTGTCTGATGTGTGCTATGTGCTTTTGTAATGTGTCTGATGTGTGCTCTGTGCTTGTGTGATGTGTCTGATGTGTGTTCTGTGCTTGTGTGATGTGTCTGATGTGTGCTCTCTGCTTGTGTGATGTGCCTGATGTGTGCTCTGTGCTTGTGTGATGTGTCTGGTGTGTGCTCTGTGCTTGTGTGATGTGTCTGATGTGTGCTCTCTGCTTGTGTGATGTGTCTTACGTGCGCACTGTGCTTTTGTGATGTGTCTGATGTGCGTTCTGCGCTTGTGTGATGTGTCTGATGTGTGCTCTGTGCTTGTGAGATGTGTCTGATGTGTGTTCTGTGCTTGTGTGATGTGTCTGATGTTTGTTCTGCGCTTGTGTGATGTGTCTGATGTGTGCTCTGTGCTTGTGAGATGTGTCTGATGTGTGTTATGTGCTTGTGTGATGTGTCTGATGTGTGATCTGTGCTTGTGTGATGTGTCTGATGTGTGGTCTGTGCTTGTGTGATGTGTCTGATGTGTGCTCTGTGCTTGTGTAATGTGTCTGATGTGTGCTCTGTGCTTGTGTGATGTGTCTGATGTGTGGGCTGTGCTTGTGTGATGTGTCTGATGTGTGGGCTGTGCTCGTATGATGTGTCTGATGTGTGTTCTGTGCTTGTGTGATGTGTCTGATGTCTGCTCTGTGCTTGTGTAATTTGTCTGATGTGTGCTCTGTTCTTGTGTAATGTGTCTGATGTGTGATCTGTTCTTGTGTGATGTGTCTGATGTGTGCTCTGTGCTAGGGTAATGTGTCTGATGTGTGTTCTGTGCTTGTGTGATGTGTCTGATGTGTGTTCTGTGCTTTTGTGATGTGTCTGATGTGTGCTATGTGCTTGTGTGATGTGTCTGATGTGTGCTCTGTGTTTGTGTGATTTGTCTGATGTGTGCTCTGTTCTTGTGTGATGTGTCTGATGTGTGCTCTGTGTTTGTGTGATGTGTCTGATGTGTGCTCTGTGCTTGTGTGATGTGTCTGATGTGTGCTCTGTGCTTGTGTGATGTGTCTGATGTGTGCTCTGTGCTTGTGTAACGTGTCTGATGTGTGCTTTGTACTTGTGTGATGTGTCTGATGTGTGCTCTGTGTTTGTGTGATGTGTCTGATGTTTGCTCTATGCTTGTGTGATGTGTCTGATGTGTGCTCTGTGCTAGGTAATGTGTCTGGTGTTTGCTATGTGCTTGTGTGATGTGTCTGATGTGTGCTCTGTGCTTGTGTAATGTTTCTGATGTGTGCTATGTGCTTGTGTGATGTGTCTGATATGTACTCTGTCCTTTTGTGATGTGTCTGATGTGTGCTCTGTGCTTGTGTAATGTGTCTGATGTGTGTTCTGTACTTGTGTAATGTGTCTGATGTGTGCTCTGTCCTTGTGTGATGTGTCTGATGTGTGCACTGTGCTTGTTTAATTTGTCTGATGTGTGCTCTGTGCTTGTGGGATGTGTCTGATGTGTGCTCTGTGCTTGTGTGATGTGTCTGATGTGTGTTCTGTGCTTGTGTGATGTGTCTGATATGTGCTCTGTGCTTGTGTGATATGTCTGATGTATGCTATGTGCTTGGGTGATGTGTCTGATGTGTGCTCTGTGCTTATGTGATGTGTCTGATGTGTGCTCTGTGCTTATGTGATGTGTCTGATGTGTGCTCTGTGCTTATGTGATGTGTCTGATGTGCATTCTGAGCTTGTATGATGTGTCTGATGTGTGCTATGTGCTTGTGTGATGTGTCTGATGTGTGCTCTGTGCTTGTGAGATGTGTCTGATGTGTGTTCTGTGCTTGTGTGATGTGTCTGATGTGTGCTCTGTGCTTGTGTGATGTGTCTGATGTGTGTTCTTTGCTTGTGTGATGTGTCTGATGTGTGCTCTGTGCTTGTGTGATGTGTCTGATGTGTGCTCTGTGCTTGTGTGATGTGTCTGATGTGTGCTATGTGCTTGTGTGATGTGTCTGATGTGTGCTCTGTGATTGTGTGATGTGTCTGATGTGTGTTCTGTGCTTGTGTGATGTGTCATATGTGTTCTATGCTTGTGTGATGTGCCTGATGTGTGCTCTGTGCTTGTGTGATGTGTGCTCTCTGCTTGTGTGATGTGTCTGATGTGTGCTCTGTGCTTGTGTGATGTGTCTGATGTGTGCTATGTGCTTGGGTGATGTGCCTGATATGTACTCTGTCCTTGTGTGATGTGTCTGATGTGTGCTCTGTGCTTGTGTGATGTGTCTGATGTGTGCTCTGTGCTTATGTGATGTGTCTGATGTGCATTCTGAGCTTGTGTGATGTGTCTGATGTGTGCTATGTGCTTGTGTGATGTGTCTGATGTGTGCTCTGTGCTTGTGAGATGTGTCTGATGTGTGTTCTGTGCTTGTGTGATGTGTCTGATGTGTGCTCTGTGCTTGTGTGATGTGTCTGATGTGTGTTCTTTGCTTGTGTGATGTGTCTGATGTGTGCTCTGTGCTTGTGTGATGTGTCTGATGTGTGCTCTGTGCTTGTGTGATGTGTCTGATGTGTGCTATGTGCTTGTGTGATGTGTCTGATGTGTGCTCTGTGATTGTGTGATGTGTCTGATGTGTGTTCTGTGCTTGTGTGATGTGTCATATGTGTTCTATGCTTGTGTGATGTGTCTGATGTGTGCTATGTGCTTGTGTGATGTGTCTGATGTGTGCTATGTGCTTGTGTGATGTGTCTGATGTGTGCTCTGTGCTTGTGTGATGTGTCTGATGTGTGATCTGTGCTTGTGTGATGTGTCTGATGTGTGCTATGTGCTTGTGTGATGTGTCTGATGTGTGCTCTGTGATTGTGTGATGTGTCTGATGTGTGCTCTGTGCTTGTGTGATGTGTGCTCTCTGCTTGTGTGATGTGTCTGATGTGTGCTCTGTGCTTGTGTGATGTGTCTGATGTGTGCTATGTGCTTGTGTAATGTGTCTGATGTGTGCTCTGTGCTTGTGTAATGTGTCTGATGTGTGCTCTGTGCTTGTGTGATGTGTCTGATGTGTGCTCTGTGCTTGGGTAATGTGTCTGATGTGTACTCTGTCCTTGTGTGATGTGTCTGATGTGTGCTATGTGCTTGTGTAATGTGTCTGATGTGTGCTATGTGCTTGTGTAATGTGTCTGATGTGTGCTCTGTGCTTGTGTGATGTGTCTGATGTGTACTCTGTCCTTGTGTGATGTGTCTGATGTGTGCTCTGTGCTTGGGTAATGTGTCTGATGTGTACTCTGTCCTTGTGTGATGTGTCTGATGTGTGCTCTGTGCTTGGGTAATGTGTCTGATGTGTACTCTGTCCTTGTGTGATGTGTCTGATGTGTGCTATGTGCTTGTGTAATGTGTCTGATGTGTGCTATGTGCTTGTGTAATGTGTCTGATGTGTGCTCTGTGCTAGTGTGATGTGTCTGATGTGTGTTCTGTGCTTGTGTAATGTGTCTGATGTGTGCTCTGTGCTTGTGTGATATGTCTGATGTGTGCAATGTGCTTGTGTGATGTGTCTGATGTGTGCACTGTGCTTGTGTAATGTGTCTGAAGTGTGTTCTGTGCTTGTGTGATGTGCCTGATGTGTGCTCTGTGATTGTGTGATGTGTCTGATGTGTGTTCTGTGCTTGTGTGATGTGTCTGATGTGTGCTCTGTGATTGTGTGATGTGTCTGATGTGTGCTATGTGCTTGTGTGATGTGTCTGATGTGTGCTCTGTGATTGTGTGATGTGTCTGATGTGTGTTCTGTGCTTGTGTGATGTGCCTGATGTGTGCTCTGTGATTGTGTGATGTGTCTGATGTGTGTTCTGTGCTTGTGTGATGTGTCTGATGTGTGCTCTGTGATTGTGTGATGTGTCTGATGTGTGTTCTGTGCTTGTGCGATGTGTCTGGTGTGTGCTCTGTGCTTGTGTGATGTGTCTGATGTGTGCTCTCTGCTTGTGTGATGTGTCTGATGTGCGCTCTGTGCTTGTGTGATGTGTCTGATGTGTGGTCTGTGCTTGTGTGATGTGTCTGATGTGTGCTCTGTGCTTGTGAGATGTGTCTGATGTGTGTTCTGTGCTTGTGAGATGTGTCTGATGTGTGCACTGTGCTTGTGTGATGTGTCTGATGTGCGTTCTGTGCTTGTGTGATGTGCCTGATGTGTGATCTGTGATTGCGTGTGATGTGTCTGATGTGTGGTCTGTGCTTGTGTGATGTGTCTGATGTGTGCTCTGTGCTTATGTGATGTGTCTGATGTGCATTCTGAGCTTGTGTGATGTGTCTGATGTGTGCTATGTGCTTGTGTGATGTGTCTGATGTGTGCTCTGTGCTTGTGAGATGTGTCTGATGTGTGTTCTGTGCTTGTGTGATGTGTCTGATGTGTGCTCTGTGCTTGTGTGATGTGTCTGATGTGTGTTCTTTGCTTGTGTGATGTGTCTGATGTGTGCTCTGTGCTTGTGTGATGTGTCTGATGTGTGCTCTGTGCTTGTGTGATGTGTCTGATGTGTGCTATGTGCTTGTGTGATGTGTCTGATGTGTGCTCTGTGATTGTGTGATTTGTCTGATGTGTGTTCTGTGCTTGTGTGATGTGTCATATGTGTTCTATGCTTGTGTGATGTGTCTGATGTGTGCTATGTGCTTGTGTGATGTGTCTGATGTGTGCTATGTGCTTGTGTGATGTGTCTGATGTGTGCTCTGTGCTTGTGTGATGTGTCTGATGTGTGATCTGTGCTTGTGTGATGTGTCTGATGTGTGCTATGTGCTTGTGTGATGTGTCTGATGTGTGCTCTGTGATTGTGTGATGTGTCTGATGTGTGCTCTGTGCTTGTGTGATGTATGCTCTCTGCTTGTGTGATGTGTCTGATGTGTGCTCTGTGCTTGTGTGATGTGTCTGATGTGTGCTATGTGCTTGTGTAATGTGTCTGATGTGTGCTCTGTGCTTGTGTAATGTGTCTGATGTGTGCTCTGTGCTTGTGTGATGTGTCTGATGTGTGCTCTGTGCTTGGGTAATGTGTCTGATGTGTACTCTGTCCTTGTGTGATGTGTCTGATGTGTGCTATGTGCTTGTGTAATGTGTCTGATGTGTGCTATGTGCTTGTGTAATGTGTCTGATGTGTGCTCTGTGCTTGTGTGATGTGTCTGATGTGTACTCTGTCCTTGTGTGATGTGTCTGATGTGTGCTCTGTGCTTGGGTAATGTGTCTGATGTGTACTCTGTCCTTGTGTGATGTGTCTGATGTGTGCTCTGTGCTTGGGTAATGTGTCTGATGTGTACTCTGTCCTTGTGTGATGTGTCTGATGTGTGCTATGTGCTTGTGTAATGTGTCTGATGTGTGCTATGTGCTTGTGTAATGTGTCTGATGTGTGCTCTGTGCTAGTGTGATGTGTCTGATGTGTGTTCTGTGCTTGTGTAATGTGTCTGATGTGTGCTCTGTGCTTGTGTGATATGTCTGATGTGTGCAATGTGCTTGTGTGATGTGTCTGATGTGTGCACTGTGCTTGTGTAATGTGTCTGAAGTGTGTTCTGTGCTTGTGTGATGTGCCTGATGTGTGCTCTGTGATTGTGTGATGTGTCTGATGTGTGTTCTGTGCTTGTGTGATGTGTCTGATGTGTGCTCTGTGATTGTGTGATGTGTCTGATGTGTGCTATGTGCTTGTGTGATGTGTCTGATGTGTGCTCTGTGATTGTGTGATGTGTCTGATGTGTGTTCTGTGCTTGTGTGATGTGCCTGATGTGTGCTCTGTGATTGTGTGATGTGTCTGATGTGTGTTCTGTGCTTGTGTGTTGTGTCTGATGTGTGCTCTGTGATTGTGTGATGTGTCTGATGTGTGTTCTGTGCTTGTGCGATGTGTCTGGTGTGTGCTCTGTGCTTGTGTGATGTGTCTGATGTGTGCTCTCTGCTTGTGTGATGTGTCTGATGTGCGCTCTGTGCTTGTGTGATGTGTCTGATGTGTGCTCTGTGCTTGTGTGATGTGTCTGATGTGTGCTCTGTGCTTGTGAGATGTGTCTGATGTGTGTTCTGTGCTTGTGAGATGTGTCTGATGTGTGCACTGTGCTTGTGTGATGTGTCTGATGTGCGTTCTGTGCTTGTGTGATGTGCCTGATGTGTGATCTGTGATTGCGTGTGATGTGTCTGATGTGTGGTCTGTGCTTGTGTGATGTGTGCTCTCTGCTTGTGTGATGTGTCTGATGTGTGCTCTGTGCTTGTGTAATGTGTCTGATGTGTGCTCTGTGCTTGTGTGATGTGTCTGATGTGTGCTCTGTGCTTGTGTAATGTGTCTGATGAGTGCTCTGTGCTTGTGTAATGTGTCTGATGTGTGCTCTGTGCTTGTGTGATGTGTCTGATGTGTGCTCTGTGCTCGGGTAATGTGTCTGATGTGTACTCTGTCCTTGAGTGATGTGTCTGATGTGCGCTCTGTGCTTGGGTATTGTGTCTGATGTGTACTCTGTCCTTGTGTGATGTGTCTGATGTGCGCTTTGTGCTTGTGTAATGTGTCTGATGTGTGCTATGTGCTTGTGTAATGTGTCTGATGTGTGCTCTGTGCTTGTGTGATGTGTCTGATGTGTGCTCTGTGCTTGTGTGATGTGTCTGATGTGTGTTCTGTGCTTGTGTGATATGGCTGATGTGTTCACTGTGCTTGTGTGATGTGTCTGATGTGTGCTCTGTGCTTGGGTGATGTGTCTGATGTGTACTCTGTCCTTGTGTGATGTGTCTGATGTGTGCACTGTGCTTGTGTAATGTCTCTGATGTGTGCTCTGTGCTTGTGTGATGTGTCTGATGTGTGCTCTGTGATTGTGTGATGTGTCTGATGTGTGTTCTGTGCTTGTGTGAAGTGTCTGATGGATGCTCTATGCATGTGTGATGTGTCTGATGTGTGCTCTGTGCTTGTGTGATGTGTCTGATGTGCGCTGTGCTTGTGTGATGTATCTGATGTGTGCTCTGTGCTTGTGTAATGTGTCTGATGTGTTCTATGTGCTTGTGTGATGTGTCTGATTTGTGCTCTGTGCTTGTGTGATGTGTCTGATGTGTGCTCTGTGCTTGGGTAATGTGTCTGATGTGTGTTCTTTGCTTGTGTGATATGTCTGATGTGTTCACTGTGCTTCTGTGATGTGTCTGATGAGTGTTCTGTGCTTGTGTGATGTGTCTGATGTGCGCTCTGTCCTTGTGTAATGTGTCTGATGTGTGCTATGTGCTTCTGTGATGTGTCTAATGTGTGCTATGTGCTTCTGTGATGTGTCTAATGTGTGCTCAGTGCTTGTGTGATGTGTCTGATGTGTGTTCTGTGCTTGTGTGATGTGTCTGATGTGTACTCTGTACTTGTGTGATGTGTCTGATGTGTCTTCTGTGCTTGTGTGATGTGTCTGATGTGTGCTCTGTGCTTGTGTGATGTGTCTGATGTGTGCACTGTGCTTGTGTGATGTGTCTGATGTGTACTCTGTACTTGTGTGATGTGTCTGATGTGTCTTCTGTGCTTGTGTGATGTGTCTGATGTGTGCTCTGTGCTTGTGTGATGTGTCTGATGTGTGCTCTGTGCTTGTGTGATGTGTCTTATATGTGGGCTGTGCTTGTGTGATGTGTCTGATGTGTGCTCTGTGCTTGTGTGATGTGTCTGATGTGTGCTCTGTGCTTGTGTGATGTGTCTTATATGTGGGCTGTGCTTGTGTGATGTGTCTGATGTGTTCTCTGTGCTTGTGTGATGTGTCTGATGTGTCTTCTGTGCTTGTGTGATGTGTCTGATGTGTGTTCTGCGCTTGCGTGATGTGTCTGATGTGTGCTCTGTGCTTGTTTGATGTGTCTGATGTGTGCTCTGTGCTTGTGTGATGTGTCTGATTTGTGGGCTGTGCTCGTATGATGTGTCTGATGTGTGTTCTGTGCTTGTGTGATGTGTCTGATGTGTGCTCTGTCCTTGTGTGATGTGTCTGATGTGTGCTCTGTGCTAGGGTAATGTGTCTGATGTGTGCTCTGCACTTGTGTGATGTGTCTGATGTGTATTCTGTGCTTGTGTGATGTGTCTGATGTGTGTTCTGTGCTTGTGTGATGTGTCTGATGTGTGCTCTGTGTTTGTGTGATGTGTCTGATGTGTGCTCTGTTCTTGTGTGATGTGTCTGATGTGTGCTCTGTGTTTGTGTGATGTGTCTGATGTGTGCTCTGTGTTTGTGTGATGTGTCTGATGTGTGCTCTATGCTTGTGTGATGTGTGTGCTCTGTGCTAGGGTAATGTGTCTGGTGTGTGCTATGTGCTTGTGTGATGTGTCTGATGTGTGCTCTGTGCTTGTGTAATGTGTCTGATGTGTGCTATATGCTTGTGTGATGTGTCTGATGTGTGCTCTGTGTTTGTGTAATGTGTCTGGTGTGTGCTATGTGCTTGTGTGATGTGTCTGATGTGTGCTCTGTGCTTGTGTAATGTGTCTGATGTGTGCTCTGTGCTTGTGTGATGTGTATGATGTGTGTTCTGTACTTGTGTGATGTGTGCTCTGTACTTGTGTGATGTGTCTGATGTGTGCTCTGTGTTTTTGTGATGTGTCTGATGTGTGCTCTGTGCTTGTGTAATGGGTCTGATGTGTGCTCTGTGCTTGTGTGATGTGTCTGATGTGTGCTCTATGCTTGTGTGATGTGTCTGATGTGTGCTTTGTGCTTGGTGATGTGTCTGATGTGTGCTCTGTGCTTGTGTGATGTGTCTGATGTGTGCTCTGTTCTTGTGTGATGTGTCTGATGTGTGCTCTGGACTTGTGTGATTTGTCTGATGTGTGCTCTGTGCTAGGGTAATGTGTCTGATGTGTGCTATGTGCTTGGGTGATGTGTCTGATGTGTGCTCTGTTCTTGTGTGATGTGTCTGATGTGTGCTCTGTGTTTGTGTGATGTGTCTGATGTGTGCTCTGTGCTTGTGTGATGTGTGGTATTTGCTTGTGTGATGTGTCTGATGTGTGCTCTCTGCTTGTGTGATGTGTCTAATATGTGCTCTGTGCTTGTGTGATGTGTCTGATGTGTGCTCTGTGCTTGTGTAATGTGTCTGATGTGTGCTATGTGCTTGTGTAATGTGTCTGATGTGCTCTCTTTGCTTGTGTAATGTGTCTGATGTGTGCACTGTGCTTGTGTGATGTGTCTGATGTGTGCTCTGTGCTTGTGTGATGTGTCTGATGTGAATTCTGTGCTTGTGTGATGTGTCTGATGTGTGCTCTGTCCTTGTGTGATGTGTCTGATGTGTGCTCTGTGCTAGGGTAATGTGTCTGATGTGTGCTAGGTGCTTGGGTGATGTGTCTGATGTGTGCTCTGTTCTTGTGTGATGTGTCTGATGTGTGTTCTCTGCTTGTGTGATGTGTCTGATGTGTGTTCTGTGCTTGTGTGATGTGTCTTATGTGTGCTATGTGCTTGTGTGATGTGTCTGATGTGTGCTCTGCACTTGTGTGATGTGTCTGATGTGTGTTCTCTGCTTGTGTGATGTGTCTGATGTGTGTTCTGTGCTTGTGTGATGTGTCTTATGTGTGCTATGTGCTTGTGTGATGTGTCTGATGTGTGCTCTGTGCTTGTGTGATGTGTCTGATGTGTGCTCTGTGCTTGTGTAATGTGTCTGATGTGTGCTTTGTACTTGTGTGATGTGTGCTTTGTGCTTGGTGATGTGTCTGATGTGTGCTATGTGTTTGTGTGATGTGCCGGATGTGTGCTCTGTGCTAGGTAATGTGTCTGATGTGTGCTTTGTGCTTGGTGATGTGTCTGATGTGTGCTATGTGTTTGTGTGATGTGTCTGATGTGTGCTCTGTGCTTGTGTAATGTGTCTGATGTGTGCTTTGTGCTTGGTGATGTGTCTGATGTGTGCTCTGTGCTTGTGTGATGTGTCTGATGTGTGCTATGTGCTTGGTTGATGTGTCTGATATGTACTCTGTCCTTGTGTGATGTGTCTGATGTGTGCACTGTGCTTGTGTAATGTGTCTGATGTGTGCTCTGTGCTTGTGTGATGTGTCTGATGTGTGCTCTGTGCTTGTGTGATGTGTCTGATGTGTGTTCTGTGCTTGTGTGATGTGTCTGATATGTGCTCTGTGCTTGTGTGATGTGTCTGATATGTACTCTGTCCTTGTGTGATGTGTCTGATGTGTGCACTGTGCTTGTGTAATGTGTCTGATGTGTGCTCTGTGCTTGTGTGGTGTGTCTGATGTGTGCTCTGTGCTTGTGTGATGTGTCTGATGTGCATTCTGCGCTTGTGTGATGTGTCTGATGTGTGCTCTGTGCTTGTGAGATGTGTCTGATGTGTGTTCTGTGTTTGTGTGATGTGTCTGATGTGTGCTCTGTGCTTGTGTGATGTGTCTGATATGTGGTCTGTGCTTGTGTGATGTGTCTGATGTGTGGTCTGTGCTTGTGTGATGTGTCTGATGTGTGCTCTCTGCTTGTGTGATGTGTCTGATGTGTGCTCTGTGCTTGTGTGATGTGTCTGATGTGTGCTCTGTGCTTGTGTAATGTGTCTGATGTGTGCTATGTGCTTGTGTGATGTGTCTGATGTGTGCACTGTGCTTGTGTGATGTGTCTGATGTGTGCTCTGTGCTTGTGTAATGTGTCTGATGTGTGCTATGTGCTTGTGTGATGTGTCTGATGTGTACTCTGTCCTTTTGTGATGTGTCTGATGTGTGCTCTGTACTTGTGTAATGTGTATGATGTGTGCTCTTTGCTTGTGTGATGTGTCTGATGTGTGTTCTGTGCTTGTGTGATGTGTCTGATATGTGCTCTGTGCTTGTGTGATGTGTCTGATGTGTGCTATGTGCTTGGGTGATGTGTCTGATGTGTACTCTGTCCTTGTGTGATGTGTCTGATGTGTGCTCTGTGCTTGTGTGATGTGTCTGATGTGTGTTCTGTGCTTGTGTGATGTGTCTGATGTGTGCTATGTGCTTGTGTGATGTGTCTGATGTGCATTCTGCGCTTGTGTGATGTGTCTGATGTGTGCTCTGTGCTTGTGAGATGTGTCTGATGTGTGCTCTGTGCTTGTGAGATGTGTCTGATGTGTGCTCTGTGCTTGTGAGATGTGTCTGATGTGTGTTCTGTGCTTGTGTGATGTGTCTGATGTGTGCTCTGTGCTTGTGTGATGTGTCTGATGTGCGCTCTGTGCTTGTGTGATGTGTCTGATATGTGCACTGTGCTTGTGTGATGTGTCTGATGTGTGCTCTGTGCTTGTGTGATGTTTCTGATGTGTGCACTGTGCTTGTATAATGTGTCTGATGTGTGCTCTGTGCTTGTGTGATGTGTCTGATGTGCGCTCTGTGCTTGTGTGATGTGTCTGATATGTGCACTGTGCTTGTGTGATGTGTCTGATGTGTGCTCTGTGCTTGTGTGATGTGTCTGATGTGTGCACTGTGCTTGTGTAATGTGTCTGATGTGTGCTATGTGCTTGTGTGATGTGTCTGATGTGTGCTCTGTGCTTGTGAGATGTGTCTGATGTGTGTTCTGTGCTTGTGTGATGTGTCTGATGTGTGCTCTGTGCTTGTGTGCTGTGTCTGATGTGCGCTCTGTGCTTGTGTGATGTGTCTGATATGTGCACTTTGCTTGTGTGATGTGTCTGATGTGTGCTCTGTGCTTGTGTGATGTGTCTGATGTGTGCACTGTGCTTGTGTAATGTGTCTGATGTGTGCTCTGTGCTTGTGTGATGTGTCTGATGTGTGCTCTGTGCTTGTGTGATGTGTCTGATGTGTGTTCTGTGCTTGTGTGATGTGTCAGACGTGCGAACTGTGCTTGTGTGATGTGTCTGATGTGTGCTCTGTGCTTGTGAGATGTGTCTGATGTGTGCTCTGTGCTTGTGAGATGTGTCTGATGTGTGCTCTGTGCTTGTGAGATGTGTCTGATGTGTGTTCTGTGCTTGTGTGATGTGTCTGATGTGTGCTCTGTGCTTGTGTGATGTGTCTGATGTGCGCTCTGTGCTTGTGTGATGTGTCTGATATGTGCACTGTGCTTGTGTGATGTGTCTGATGTGTGCTCTGTGCTTGTGTGATGTGTCTGATGTGTGCACTGTGCTTGTGTAATGTGTCTGATGTGTGTTCTGTGCTTGTGTGATGTGTCTGATGTGCATTCTGTGCTTGTGTGATGTGTCAGACGTGCGCACTGTGCTTGGGTGATGTGTCTGATGTGTACTCTGTCCTTGTGTGATGTGTCTGATGTGTGCACTGTGCTTGTGTAATGTGTCTGATGTGTGCTCTGTGCTTGTGTGATGTGTCTGATGTGTGCTCTGTGCTTGTGTGATGTGTCTGATGTGTGTTCTGTGCTTGTGTGATGTGTCTGATGTGTGTTCTGTGCTTGTGTGATGTGTCTGATGTGTGCTCTGTGCTTGTGAGATGTGTCTGATGTGTGTTCTGTGCTTGTGTGATGTGTCTGATGTGTGCTCTGTGCTTGTGTGATGTGTCTGATGTGCGCTCTGTGCTTGTGTGATGTGTCTGATATGTGCACTGTGCTTGTGTGATGTGTCTGATGTGTGCTCTGTGCTTGTGTGATGTGTCTGATGTGTGCACTGTGCTTGTATAATGTGTCTGATGTGTGCTCTGTGCTTGTGTGATGTGTCTGATGTGCGCTCTGTGCTTGTGTGATGTGTCTGATATGTGCACTGTGCTTGTGTGATGTGTCTGATGTGTGCTCTGTGCTTGTGTGATGTGTCTGATGTGTGCACTGTGCTTGTGTAATGTGTCTGATGTGTGCTATGTGCTTGTGTGATGTGTCTGATGTGTGCTCTGTGCTTGTGAGATGTGTCTGATGTGTGTTCTGTGCTTGTGTGATGTGTCTGATGTGTGCTCTGTGCTTGTGTGATGTGTCTGATGTGCGCTCTGTGCTTGTGTGATGTGTCTGATATGTGCACTTTGCTTGTGTGATGTGTCTGATGTGTGCTCTGTGCTTGTGTGATGTGTCTGATGTGTGCACTGTGCTTGTGTAATGTGTCTGATGTGTGCTCTGTGCTTGTGTGATGTGTCTGATGTGTGCTCTGTGCTTGTGTGATGTGTCTGATGTGTGTTCTGTGCTTGTGTGATGTGTCAGACGTGCGAACTGTGCTTGTGTGATGTGTCTGATGTGTGCTCTGTGCTTGTGAGATGTGTCTGATGTGTGCTCTGTGCTTGTGAGATGTGTCTGATGTGTGCTCTGTGCTTGTGAGATGTGTCTGATGTGTGTTCTGTGCTTGTGTGATGTGTCTGATGTGTGCTCTGTGCTTGTGTGATGTGTCTGATGTGCGCTCTGTGCTTGTGTGATGTGTCTGATATGTGCACTGTGCTTGTGTGATGTGTCTGATGTGTGCTCTGTGCTTGTGTGATGTGTCTGATGTGTGCACTGTGCTTGTGTGATGTGTCTGATGTGTGTTCTGTGCTTGTGTGATGTGTCTGATGTGCATTATGTGCTTGTGTGATGTGTCAGACGTGCGCACTGTGCTTGGGTGATGTGTCTGATGTGTACTCTGTCCTTGTGTGATGTGTCTGATGTGTGCACTGTGCTTGTGTAATGTGTCTGATGTGTGCTCTGTGCTTGTGTGATGTGTCTGATGTGTGCTCTGTGCTTGTGTGATGTGTCTGATGTGTGTTCTGTGCTTGTGTGATGTGTCTGATGTGTGTTCTGTGCTTGTGTGATGTGTCTGATGTGTGATCTGTGCTTGTGTGATGTGTCTGATGTGCGCTCTGTGCTTGTGTGATGTGTCTGATGTGTGCTCTGTGCTTGTGTGATGTGTCTGATGTGTGCTCTATGCTTGTGTGATGTGTCTGATGTGCGCTCTGTGCTTGTGTGATGTGTCTGATGTGCGCTCTGTGCTTGTGTGATGTGTCTGATGTGTGCTCTGTGCTTGTGTGATGTGTCTGATGTGTGTTCTGTGCTTGTGTGATGTGTCTGATGTGTGCTCTGTGTTTGTGTGATGTGTCTGATGTGTGCTCTGTGTTTGTGTGATGTGTCTGATGTGTGCTCTGTTCTTGTGTGATGTGTCTGATGTGTGCTCTGTGTTTGTGTGATGTGTCTGATGTGTGCTCTGTGCTTGTGTTATGTGTCTGATGTGTGCTCTGTGTTTGTGTGATGTGTCTGATGTGTGCTCTGCACTTGTGTGATGTGTCTGATGTGTGCTTTGTACTTGTGTGATGTGTCTGATGTGTGCTTTGTGCTTGGTGATGTGTCTGATGTGTGCTATGTGTTTGTGTGATGTGTCTGATGTGTGCTCTGTGTTTGTGTGATGTGTCTGATGTGTGCTCTGTGCTTGTGTGATGTGTCTGGTGTGTGCTATGTGCTTCTGTGATGTGTCTGATGTGTGCTCTGTGCTTGTGTTATGTGTCTGATGTGTGCTCTGTGCTTGTGTGATGTGTCTGATGTGTGCTCTATGCTTGTGTAATGTGTCTGATGTGTGCTTTGTACTTGTGTGATGTGTCTGATGTGTGCTTTGTGCTTGGTGATGTGTCTGATGTGTGCTATGTGTTTGTGTGATGTGTCTGATGTGTACTCTGTGTTTGTGTGATGTGTCTGATGTGTGCTCTGCACTTGTGTGATGTGTCTGATGTGTGCTTTGTACTTGTGTGATGTGTCTGATGTGTGCTTTGTGCTTGGTGATGTGTCTGATGTGTGCTATGTGTTTGTGTGATGTGTCTGATGTGTGCTCTGTGTTTGTGTGATGTGTCTGATGTGTGCTCTGTGTTTGTGTGATGTGTCTGATGTGTGATCTGTGTTTGTGTGATGTGTCTGGTGTGTGCTATGTGCTTCTGTGATGTGTCTGATGTGTGCTCTGTGCTTGTGTTATGTGTCTGATGTGTGCTCTGTGCTTGTGTGATGTGTCTGATGTGTGCTCTATGCTTGTGTAATGTGTCTGATGTGTGCTTTGTACTTGTGTGATGTGTCTGATGTGTGCTCTGTGTTTGTGTGATGTGTCTGATGTTTGCTCTATGCTTGTGTGATGTGTCTGATGTGTGCTCTGTGCTCGGTAATGTGTCTGGTGTGTGCTATGTGCTTCTGTGATGTGTCTGATGTGTGCTATGTGCTTGTGTGATGTGTCTGATGTGTACTCTGTCCTTTAGTGATGTGTCTGATGTGTGCTCTGTGCTTGTGTAATGTGTCTGATGTGTGCTCTGTGCTTGTGTGATGTGTATGATGTGTGTTCTGTACTTGTGTAATGTGTCTGATGTGTGCTCTGTGCTTGTGTGATGTGTATGATGTGTATTCTGTGCTTGTGTGATGTGTCTGATGTGTGCTCTCTGCTTGTATGATGTGTCTGATGTGTGCTCTGTGTTTGTGTGATGTGTCTGATGTGTGCTCTGTGTTTGTGTGATGTGTCTGATGTGTGCTCTGTGTTTGTGTGATGTGTCTGGTGTGTGCTATGTGCTTCTGTGATGTGTCTGATGTGTGCTCTTTGCTTGTGTTATGTGTCTAATGTGTGCTCTGTGCTTGTGTGATGTGTCTGATGTGTGCTCTATGCTTGTGTAATGTGTCTGATGTGTGCTTTGTGCTTGGTGATGTGTCTGATGTGTGCTCTGTGTTTGTGTGATGTGTCTGATGTGTGCTCTATGCTTGCGTGATGTGTCTGATGTGCGCTCTGTGCTTGTGTGATGTGTCTGATGTGCGCTCTGTGCTTGTGTGATGTGTCTGATGTGTGCTCTGTGCTTGTGTGATGTGTCTGATGTGTGTTCTGTGCTTGTGTGATGTGTCTGATGTGTGCTCTGTGTTTGTGTGATGTGTCTGATGTGTGCTCTGTTCTTGTGTGATGTGTCTGATGTGTGCTCTGTGTTTGTGTGATGTGTCTGATGTGTGCTCTGTTCTTGTGTGATGTGTCTGATGTGTGCTCTGTGCTTGTGTTATGTGTCTGATGTGTGCTCTGTGTTTGTGTGATGTGTCTGATGTGTGCTCTGCACTTGTGTGATGTGTCTGATGTGTGCTTTGTACTTGTGTGATGTGTCTGATGTGTGCTTTGTGCTTGGTGATGTGTCTGATGTGTGCTATGTGTTTGTGTGATGTGTCTGATGTGTGCTCTGTGCTTGTGTGATGTGTCTGATATGTGCTCTGTGCTTGTGTGATGTGTCTGATATGTACTCTGTCCTTGTGTGATGTGTCTGATGTGTGCACTATGCTTGTGTAATGTGTCTGATGTGTGCTCTGTGCTTGTGTGGTGTGTCTGATGTGTGCTCTGTGCTTGTGTGGTGTGTCTGATGTGTGCTCTGTGCTTGTGTGATGTGTCTGATGTGCATTCTGCGCTTGTGTGATGTGTCTGATGTGTGCTATGTGCTTTTGTGATGTGTCTGATGTGTGCTCTGTGCTTGTGAGATGTGTCTGATGTGTGTTCTGTGCTTGTGTGATGTGTCTGATGTGTGCTCTGTGCTTGTGTGATGTGTCTGATATGTGGTCTGTGCTTGTGTGATGTGTCTGATGTGTGGTCTGTGCTTGTGTGATGTGTCTGATGTGTGCTCTCTGCTTGTGTGATGTGTCTGATATGTACTCTGTCCTTGTGTGATGTGTCTGATGTGTGCACTATGCTTGTGTAATGTGTCTGATGTGTGCTCTGTGCTTGTGTGGTGTGTCTGATGTGTGCTCTGTGCTTGTGTGATGTGTCTGATGTGTGCTCTGTGCTTGTGTAATGTGTCTGATGTGTGCTCTGTGCTTGTGTAATGTTTCTGATGTGTGCACTGTGCTTGTGTGATGTTTCTGATTTGTGCTCTGTGCTTGTGTGATGTGTCTGATGTGTACTCTGTCCTTTTGTGATGTGTCTGATGTGTGCTCTGTACTTGTGTAATGTGTATGATGTGTGCTCTTTGCTTGTGTGATGTGTCTGATGTGTGTTCTGTGCTTGTGTGATGTGTCTGATATGTGCTCTGTGCTTGTGTGATGTGTCTGATGTGTGCTATGTGCTTGGGTGATGTGTCTGATGTGTACTCTGTCCTTGTGTGATGTGTCTGATGTGTGCACTGTGCTTGTGTAATGTGTCTGATGTGTGCTATGTGCTTGTGTGATGTGTCTGATGTGCATTCTGCGCTTGTATGATGTGTCTGATGTGTGTTCTGTGCTTGTGTGATGTGTCTGATGTGTGTTCTGTGCTTGTGTGATGTGTCTGATGTGTGCTATGTGCTTGTGTGATGTGTCTGATGTGCATTCTGCGCTTGTATGATGTGTCTGATGTGTGCTATGTGCTTGTGTGATGTGTCTGATGTGTGCTCTGTGCTTGTGAGATGTGTCTGATGTGTGTTCTGTGCTTGTGTGATGTGTCTGATGTGTGCTCTGTGCTTGTGTGATGTGTCTGATGTGCGCTCTGTGCTTGTGTGATGTGTCTGATATGTGCACTGTGCTTGTGTGATGTGTCTGATGTGTGCTCTGTGCTTGTGTGATGTGTCTGATGTGTGCACTGTGCTTGTGTAATGTGTCTGATGTGTGCTCTGTGCTTGTGTGATGTGTCTGATGTGTGCTCTGTGCTTGTGTGATGTGTCTGATGTGTGTTCTGTGCTTGTGTGATGTGTCAGACGTGCGAACTGTGCTTGTGTGATGTGTCTGATGTGCATTCTGTGCTTGTGTGATGTGTCAGACGTGCGCACTGTGCTTGTGTAATGTGTCTGATGTGTGCTCTGTGCTTGTGTGATGTGTCTGATGTGTGCTCTGTGCTTGTGTGATGTGTCTGATGTGTGTTCTGTGCTTGTGTGATGTGTCTGATGTGCATTCTGCGCTTGTGTGATGTGTCTGATGTGTGCTCTGTGCTTGTGAGATGTGTCTGATGTGTGTTCTGTGCTTGTGTGATGTGTCTGATGTGTGATCTGTGCTTGTGTGATGTGTCTTATGTGCGCTCTGTGCTTGTGTGATGTGTCTGATGTGTGCTCTGTGCTTGTGTGATGTGTCTGATGTGTGCTCTATGCTTGTGTGATGTGTCTGATGTGCGCTCTGTGCTTGTGTGATGTGTCTGATGTGCGCTCTGTGCTTGTGTGATGTGTCTGATGTGTGCTCTGTGCTTGTGTGATGTGTCTGATGTGTGTTCTGTGCTTGTGTGTTGTGTCTGATGTGTGCTCTGTGTTTGTGTGATGTGTCTGATGTGTGCTCTGTGTTTGTGTGATGTGTCTGATGTGTGCTCTGTTCTTGTGTGATGTGTCTGATGTGTGCTCTGTGTTTGTGTGATGTGTCTGATGTGTGCTTTGTGCTTGTGTTATGTGTCTGATGTGTGCTCTGTGTTTGTGTGATGTGTCTGATGTGTGCTCTGCACTTGTGTGATGTGTCTGATGTGTGCTTTGTACTTGTGTGATGTGTCTGATGTGTGCTTTGTGCTTGGTGATGTGTCTGATGTGTGCTATGTGTTTGTGTGATGTGTCTGATGTGTGCTCTGTGTTTGTGTGATGTGTCTGATGTGTGCTCTGTGCTTGTGTGATGTGTCTGGTGTGTGCTATGTGCTTCTGTGATGTGTCTGATGTGTGCTCTGTGCTTGTGTTATGTGTCTGATGTGTGCTCTGTGCTTGTGTGATGTGTCTGATGTGTGCTCTATGCTTGTGTAATGTGTCTGATGTGTGCTTTGTACTTGTGTGATGTGTCTGATGTGTGCTTTGTGCTTGGTGATGTGTCTGATGTGTGCTATGTGTTTGTGTGATGTGTCTGATGTGTACTCTGTGTTTGTGTGATGTGTCTGATGTGTGCTCTGCACTTGTGTGATGTGTCTGATGTGTGCTTTGTACTTGTGTGATGTGTCTGATGTGTGCTTTGTGCTTGGTAATGTGTCTGATGTGTGCTATGTGTTTGTGTGATGTGTCTGATGTGTGCTCTGTGTTTGTGTGATGTGTCTGATGTGTGCTCTGTGTTTGTGTGATGTGTCTGATGTGTGCTCTGTGTTTGTGTGATGTGTCTGGTGTGTGCTATGTGCTTCTGTGATGTGTCTGATGTGTGCTCTGTGCTTGTGTTATGTGTCTGATGTGTGCTCTGTGCTTGTGTGATGTGTCTGATGTGTGCTCTATGCTTGTGTAATGTGTCTGATGTGTGCTTTGTACTTGTGTGATGTGTCTGATGTGTGCTATGTGTTTGTGTGATGTGTCTGATGTGTGCTCTGTGTTTGTGTGATGTGTCTGATGTTTGCTCTATGCTTGTGTGATGTGTCTGATGTGTGCTCTGTGCTAGGAAATGTGTCTGGTGTGTGCTATGTGCTTCTGTGATGTGTCTGATGTGTGCTATGTGCTTGTGTGATGTGTCTGATGTGTACTCTGTCCTTTAGTGATGTGTCTGATGTGTGCTCTGTGCTTGTGTGATGTGTATGATGTGTGTTCTGTACTTGTGTAATGTGTCTGATGTGTGCTCTGTGCTTGTGTGATGTGTATGATGTGTATTCTGTGCTTGTGTGATGTGTCTGATGTGTGCTCTCTGCTTGTATGATGTGTCTGATGTGTGCTATGTGTTTGTGTGATGTGTCTGATGTGTGCTCTGTGTTTGTGTGATGTGTCTGATGTGTGCTCTGTGTTTGTGTGATGTGTCTGGTGTGTGCTATGTGCTTCTGTGATGTGTCTGATGTGTGCTCTGTGCTTGTGTTATGTGTCTGATGTGTGCTCTGTGCTTGTGTGATGTGTCTGATGTGTGCTCTATGCTTGTGTAATGTGTCTGATGTGTGCTTTGTGCTTGTTGATGTGTCTGATGTGTGCTCTGTGTTTGTGTGATGTGTCTGATGTGTGCTCTATGCTTGCGTGATGTGTCTGATGTGCGCTCTGTGCTTGTGTGATGTGTCTGATGTGCGCTCTGTGCTTGTGTGATGTGTCTGATGTGTGCTCTGTGCTTGTGTGATGTGTCTGATGTGTGTTCTGTGCTTGTGTGATGTGTCTGATGTGTGTTCTGTGCTTGTGTGATGTGTCTGATGTGTGCTCTGTGTTTGTGTGATGTGTCTGATGTGTGCTCTGTTCTTGTGTGATGTGTCTGATGTGTGCTCTGTGTTTGTGTGATGTGTCTGATGTGTGCTCTGTTCTTGTGTGATGTGTCTGATGTGTGCTCTGTGTTTGTGTGATGTGTCTGATGTGTGCTCTGCACTTGTGTGATGTGTCTGATGTGTGCTTTGTACTTGTGTGATGTGTCTGATGTGTGCTTTGTGCTTGGTGATGTGTCTGATGTGTGCTATGTGTTTGTGTGATGTGTCTGATGTGTGCTCTGTGTTTGTGTGATGTGTCTGAAGTTTGCTCTATGCTTGTGTGATGTGTCTGATGTGTGCTCTGTGCTAGGTAATGTGTCTGGTGTGTGCTATGTGCTTCTGTGATGTGTCTGATGTGTGCTCTGTGCTTGTGTTATGTGTCTGATGTGTGCTCTGTGCTTGTGTGATGTGTCTGATGTGTGCTCTGTGTTTGTGTGATGTGTCTGATGTGTGCTCTGTTCTTGTGTGATGTGTCTGATGTGTGCTCTGTGTTTGTGTGATGTGTCTGATGTGTGCTCTGTTCTTGTGTGATGTGTCTGATGTGTGCTCTGTGCTTGTGTTATGTGTCTGATGTGTGCTCTGTGTTTGTGTGATGTGTCTGATGTGTGCTCTGCACTTGTGTGATGTGTCTGATGTGTGCTTTGTACTTGTGTGATGTGTCTGATGTGTGCTTTGTGCTTGGTGATGTGTCTGATGTGTGCTATGTGTTTGTGTGATGTGTCTGATGTGTGCTCTGTGTTTGTGTGATGTGTCTGATGTTTGCTCTATGCTTGTGTGATGTGTCTGATGTGTGCTCTGTGCTAGGTAATGTGTCTGGTGTGTGCTATGTGCTTCTGTGATGTGTCTGATGTGTGCTATGTGCTTGTGTGATGTGTCTGATGTGTGCTCTGTGCTTGTGTAATGTGTCTGATGTGTGCTCTGTGCTTGTGTGATGTGTATGATGTGTGTTCTGTACTTGTGTAATGTGTCTGATGTGTGCTATGTGCTTGTGTGATGTGTCTGATGTGTGCTCTCTGCTTGTATGATGTGTCTGATGTGTGGTCTGTGCTTGTGTGATGTGTCTGATATGTGGTCTGTGCTTGTGTGATGTGTCTGATGTGTGTTCTGTGCTTGTGTAATGTGTCTGATGTGTGCTATGTGTGATGTACAATGTCTGTGAGGTATGGGGTTTTGTCTACAAAATATGATGTTTTCTGTTGTAACTTTCCAGAAAAATCCAGCCCTCTATGCCAATGCAGGCTGTCAGCTCATGCAGCACCTTCCCCCCTCCTCTTTTCGCCCATGGCTCACTCACACACTGACCAGTGCCCCCCTGCCTGGGCTAGCTCTGAAACCTTAAACCAACTTCCTCTCGAAGAGCAGGGGGAAGGGATCCCTTTGTTCGGAAAAACACAGGCTGTATGCCGGTATATGGGAAACATAAAAGTCATATTACGAAAACCATACCCAGTAGAGATATGAAAATCATATTTTTGTAACCTGAGCGGTCCCAGCTTCGATACCGTGTCTCTTTCGAAGTTCCACCCTGCCCAGAACATGAGATATGATTTGCGCCCAAATGGACGGTCATATCGCATAGATGTTTGATGTTTTCTTGATGGGCTCATTACGCTGGGAAACATGATACCACTGATGAGTCCATACCAGCTTCTCCCATAAAGTTATAGCTAATCTAAGTTTTGTAGCCAAAACATAACTTGGATAAGAGAGGTGGGATCAACCCAGAATGCACCTCTCCGTGATGTCACATAGGAAAGTCTATAAGGCATTCCCTGGGCAAACCAGCTCAGAACAGCTGCAGAGTCCGTGCTGACAAGAACTCCAGATGAATGGAGACGTGTGGCTCCTCCTCCCTTAAAGCCGCATGGTCTGCCTAAGGAACAATATGGAACTGTGAGTGTAATCTCTTTGTTTTCTCCACTTTTATTTTATACCTGTACTGTACATATTTTATGTCTCAATTTTATAGCAACTTTTATCTGTAATCACTGTCCTCTTTCGGAAAATAAATGAAATTATTTAGATCTGTCTCCATGCTCTAAGAATCGAACTATACGCCTTTGATAGATAATCGCTACTAATTCAAAGGGTTTGCCACGGACCCTCTTAATTTAACACTGTGAATTAAGTAACCGTGACTGGTGGCAGCGCGTTGTGCACGGCTATTACGGCTTGCTGGCAGTACAGAAGGGTCTTATATTGCTGAATAAGGGTCTGCAGCCACAGCATTGATAATTCCCTTACGGCAGAAGCCTAATTGCCGGTTCACAACAGGCAGCCCGTCCGGCGACTAATTATCCTAGGTGCAGTTCCCTGACTGACCTGAGGGTAAGGGGGGGCGCCGGAGAGCTGCGAGTTCCAAAGTGGAACTGAGAAAGTGGGATATACATAAATCCCCGCAGTACTTGGAAGATTGATAGCAGTGGTGGGGCATCCAAATTAAACTCCCCCTGCGGCAAATTGTAGAGCGAGATTAGCTTGCTGGATATTTTTGGTCACATGGTGCCAGTGTTGGGATAGCTAAGATAAGCCCCACTGCGCCTGTGATAGCCGTGTGCCGGCATTGTGTCACGCCCCTCCGTCCGCTGATACACCCGTGTCAGTGGTGGGACTGTGACATAGTGGTGACACAGGGTCCGCTGTCCGTCGCGTTTTGGTGGCAGCGGGACCCCCGTTAGTCGTCGCCCGTAAGTGGACGAACGGCCGTGGGCTGTTCGTCACATATTGGTGGCAGAGCGGTGGGATAATCCTAGAGCATTAGTGATTTGGTTTGAGCAATCATTCCTCTCACTAAAGACCTGCACGGTTCCTGCGGGAATCCTGCATCATAGGTTTTGGAGAACAGACTCAGTGGTTACTAGTCCTGAGACATTAGTGTGTACTTGCAAGTATCCCCCTCCCGTTTCTTCGTTTTTCTTTTTCTATCTTTTATTTGGCAACCATGGCGGCAAAAGGAGAACCTTGGTACAACCGGCAGACAAAGGAAGTTCTTGCTGCGTTATGCACGTACCAAGGCCTTGACGCCACGAACAAAAACAGAGCTCAAATGATCGCGGCTCTAGTGCAGCTGGACAACGACCAGAATCCAGCGAGCGCAGAAGTTGGCCCAAGTTGCAATGGGGCTGCAGCAGAGGCTCCACTCCTGAGCGCTGGCCCCACATTCAACCAGAACGGGGTGGACCCCTATCTGCAAATGGCCTTGGACGAACTCCCCGCCGAAGACAGGGATGGGCGGGTGAGGCTGATCCAGCAATATCGGCAGGAGGCCCAAGCCGAACGTGAGCGCCAAGCTGAAGCTCAGAGGGCCCATGAGCTGGAGATGCTCCAGCGGGGGTGGAATGCCCCCACAGCCCGAAGCCGTGAGCCCAGCAGCGTCCAGACTCCTAAACCCCGGCCAGAGCATTTTCCCGTAATGGAAAAGGATGGGGACTTGGACACGTTTCTGCGAGCCTTTGAGAAAGCCTGCAGACAGTACCGACTGCCCGAAGACCAATGGGCCAGGTACTTGACCCCAGGGCTAAAGGGCAAAGCTCTGGAGGCGTTTGCTTCTCTTCCGCAAGCGCATGATGATGACTATGACGCCATAAAGCAGGCGCTGATCGCCAAATACCGTCTGACACCTGAGGTATACCGAAAGAAGTTCCGACACCTCCAACGTGGCCCACACGATAGCTACAGTGATGTGGTGCAAGGACTCAGGACCCACTTTGACCAGTGGATCCATGGACTGTCCGTTGAAACCTTTGAGCAGCTACGGGACCTGATGATCAAAGACCAGTTCCTGCATCTCTGCCCAGCTGAGGTCCGACAGTTCATCCTGGACCGCGAACCAACGAACGCGGACAAAGCGGCGCAGATCGCCGACAACCACGAGGCCAACCGGAAGCCCGAGACGCGGAGGCCAGTCGCCACCAGCTGGAAAGGGGGTAAGCCAGCAACCAACCCCAATGCCCCAGCTAGCCGTCCCTCCGGAGGCCCTGTCCCTGTTGCCAACAACAGGCCGGCTACTGACAGTCGCCTGTGTCACCACTGCAAGCGGCCTGGTCACTTCTCTTACACCTGTCCGGATAGGCCGAAGAACCCCCCAGCCAAGGCCCCCGGGCCCAATGCCTCTGTTCTTTTGGTGGGAGGTGTGGTTGGGAGGGCTGACGACAACGTTCAACCTGTTCAGGTGGGGGCCCGTCTTGCTACAGGCCTCAAGGACACCGGGGCTGAACGAACCCTCATCCGTCCTGGACTGGCGGCCCCTGAAGAGTTTGTTGAGGGGAAAACCCTGACTGTCACCGGGATTGGAGGCACCCGTTGTCCCTTGCCAGTGGCACGAGTTTTTCTTGACTGGGGTGCCGGGAGCGGGTTGAGGGAGGTGGGAGTGTCTGAAAATTTGCCCACTGATGTTTTATTGGGGACGGACTTGGGGAGGATGGTTGCATACTATGTCCCTGACACCCTTCCCCAAACTGATAATAAGGGTAACGTTAACCCTGATGATGTTGATGATGGGAAACTGAATGTGTTACCTGCTAATGCCTTGATGAGTAATGATGCAACTAACAACCATTCTTTCCCCAGGTACGATGCTGATGCTGATGTGAATGTACCAAAGCAAACTGATAACCATTCTTTTCCTAGGAATGATGATGTATCTGTGCCGACTGAACCCGTTAACCCTTTCTTTGAAACGGTAGATGTGTCCACAGGTACCGAGGTGCTCAGCCCCGTCACTCTGCGGAGTGAGACGGCTGAGGAACCCCTGGCAGGAGCAAGCAACGGTGCTCAAGAGGATGGGGAGGTGCATGGGGACCATGAGGAAGGTAATGCCATGCAGCTGACCAGTGCCACCGAGGAAGGTAACTGGCCCATAAGTAGCACTGCTCCTGAAGTGTTGGGGGTGGATGGGGAGGTAGAGCCCAGGGCAGCACCAGCTGGTGGGTCTGTAGAAATCCCCAGGGAGACAGCATACATAGCAGCTGTCACACGCAGTCAGAGTGCCCAGATCGCAGGTAACGCACTGTCTTCTGGACCCTCTGCTGCTACAGGAGAGACTGAACCAGAGGTGAACCCAGAGCCGGTTCCAGAGGGTCCCAGTAAAGAGGGGACCCTGACGTCACTTCTGGCAGCCTCCAGCATGGAGTTCCAGGCTGCTCTGCACTCAGATGCCAGCCTGGAGACATTGAGAGGTCTCGCCGAGACGCCCACCTCCAAGTCTGATAAGGAGAGGGTGTTCTGGGAACGAGGAAGGTTGTACCGGGAGACAGTACCCGGAGATCCTAAAAAGGAGTGGTTGAGGGAAAGACAGCTGGTCGTCCCCTATCAGGTCAGAACTGAGTTGTTGCGGATTGCCCATGAGATTCCACTCGCTGGACACTTGGGGATCAGCAAAACAAAGGCACGGCTGTCTCAACACTTCTATTGGCCCAAGATGGGGACAGATGTAACACACTACTGCCGCTCCTGTGCCACCTGTCAAAAAGTGGGTAAGGCGGGGCCTGCTCTTAAGGCTCCCCTTATTCCTTTGCCGGTGATAGAGGAGCCTTTCCAGAGAATCGCGGTGGACATTGTAGGACCGCTGTCCGTCCCCAGCAGCTCCGGAAAGCGATACATTCTCACCGTGGTAGACTACACTACCCGGTACCCAGAAGCAGTAGCTCTGTCTTCAACCAGGGCAGATAAGGTGGCTGACGCACTGGTGACCATCTTTTCAAGGGTAGGATTTCCCAGGGAGATGCTTACCGATCAAGGGCCCCAATTCATGTCTCGCCTAATGGAGGCTCTCTGTGAGAAAATGCAGGTGACGCACCTGGTATCGAGTCCGTATCACCCACAGACTAATGGTTTGTGTGAACGCTTCAACGGTACCCTCAAACAGATGCTCCGCATACTGGTTGAGACCCAAGGGCGCGACTGGGAGCGGTACCTCCCACACCTGCTGTTCGCTTACAGAGAAGTTCCGCAGGCCTCGACCGGGTTCTCCCCCTTCGAGCTCCTGTATGGCAGGCGAGTCCGGGGACCCCTTGGGTTGATAAGAGAATCCTGGGAAGATGAGCCAAACCCCACAGAAGTGTCCATCGTGGATTATGTCATGCGCTTCCGTGACAAGATGCAGACCTTGACGCAGTTGGTGCATGACAACATGACGCAGGCTCAGGCTGACCAGAAGCGCTGGTACGACCAGAACGCCCGGGAGCGGACCTACCAGGTGGGTCAAAAGGTGTGGGTGTTGGTCCCGGTACCAACGGATAAGCTTCAGGCAGCCTGGGAAGGCCCGTACGTCGTCCACCAACAGCTCAACCCGGTCACCTACGTGGTCACGCTTGACCATGCTCGGGGTAGGCGCAAGGCCTTTCACGTCAACATGCTGAAGGCGCACTATGAACGTGAAGCTTGCGTCCTACCGGTCTGCAATCTGCCAGAGGATGGGGAGGAAGATTCCCTCCTGGACATGCTGGCCCAGGCCAAGGCCAATGGGTCCATTGAGGACATGGAGATAAGTGGTTCGCTCACCGTGTCCCAGCGGTTGCAGTTGATGGCCACCCTGGAACTCTTCCGGCCCGTGTTCACCAACCGTCCTGGGAGGACGGAGTTAGCGGTTCATGAGGTGGACACCGGGAATCATGCCCCATTACGGCGAACACCTTATCGGATCTCTGAAACGGTGCAACAAGTCATGCGCCAAGAGGTCGATGAGATGTTAAGGCTGGGAGTGATTCGACGGTCAAAAGGTGCGTGGGCTTCACCTGTAGTCCTCGTGCCTAAAAAGGATCGAACCACCCGGTTCTGCGTGGACTACAGGGGGCTCAACGCCATCACAACCTCTGATGCCCACCCGATGCCGCGCATCGAGGATCTGCTCGAGCGGTTGACAAACGCCAACTACATATCCATCATGGATTTGAGTCGGGGATACTGGCAGATTCCCCTGAGCCCTGAGGCGCAGGAGAAATCCGCCTTTATCACCCCCTTTGGACTGTACGAGTCCACGGTCATGCCCTTCGGCATGAAGAATGCCCCTGCCACTTTCCAGCGGATGGTCAACCACCTGCTTCGGGGACTGGAGGAGTACGCCGTGGCGTACTTAGACGATATTGCCGTCTTCAGTTCCACCTGGGAGGAACACCTTCAGCACCTCCAGGAGGTGCTCAAGCGTCTTCACCAGGCAGGCCTGACCATCAAGCCGGGGAAGTGCCAGATAGGCATGCGCAAGGTCCACTACCTGGGGCACCGGGTAGGCGGGGGTTCCATGAGTCCGGAGCCAGAAAAAGTGGACGCAATCGTGTCCTGGCCCACCCCCAGGACCAAGAAACAGGTGAAGTCCTTCTTGGGCACTGCAGGGTACTATAGGCGGTTCGTACAGGACTATAGCGCCCTTGCCAAACCCTTGACTGACCTCACCAAGCAGAGGCTACCCCAAACAGTCAACTGGACAGATGACTGTGAGGCGGCTTTCCAAGCTTTGAAAGCAGCCCTGTGCAACTCTCCAGTGTTGAGAGCAGTCGACAGCAGTCGCCCGTTTCTGGTACAGACCGACGCCAGCGAGTTTGGCCTCGGTGCTGTGCTTAGCCAGGTCGACTCGGGGAACCAAGAGCACCCCGTGTTGTACCTGAGCCGGAAACTTCTGCCGAGGGAAGTGGCATACTCGACCATCGAGAAGGAGTGTCTGGCCATGGTGTGGGCACTGCAACGTTTGCAGCCCTACCTGTACGGGCGCGCCTTCACGGTGGTAACCGACCACAACCCTCTGAGCTGGTTGCACACAGTGTCCGGAACCAATGGAAGATTGCTCCGCTGGAGCCTTGCCCTTCAACAGTACGATTTTACTGTAAAACACAGGAAGGGCAGCGAAAACGGCAATGCCGATGGGTTGTCCCGCCGGGGCGAACCCGCTGAGGTGCGCATGGCCGATTACCGAGAGGTAATGCCTCCTTAGCGCCCTCTTAAGGGGGGAGGTGTGATGTACAATGTCTGTGAGGTATGGGGTTTTGTCTACAAAATATGATGTTTTCTGTTGTAACTTTCCAGAAAAATCCAGCCCTCTATGCCAATGCAGGCTGTCAGCTCATGCAGCACCTTCCCCCCTCCTCTTTTCGCCCATGGCTCACTCACACACTGACCAGTGCCCCCCTGCCTGGGCTAGCTCTGAAACCTTAAACCAACTTCCTCTCGAAGAGCAGGGGGAAGGGATCCCTTTGTTCGGAAAAACACAGGCTGTATGCCGGTATATGGGAAACATAAAAGTCATATTACGAAAACCATACCCAGTAGAGATATGAAAATCATATTTTTGTAACCTGAGCGGTCCCAGCTTCGATACCGTGTCTCTTTCGAAGTTCCACCCTGCCCAGAACATGAGATATGATTTGCGCCCAAATGAACGGTCATATCGCATAGATGTTTGATGTTTTCTTGATGGGCTCATTACGCTGGGAAACATGATACCACTGATGAGTCCATACCAGCTTCTCCCATAAAGTTATAGCTAATCTAAGTTTTGTAGCCAAAACATAACTTGGATAAGAGAGGTGGGATCAACCCAGAATGCACCTCTCCGTGATGTCACATAGGAAAGTCTATAAGGCATTCCCTGGGCAAACCAGCTCAGAACAGCTGCAGAGTCCGTGCTGACAAGAACTCCAGATGAATGGAGACGTGTGGCTCCTCCTCCCTTAAAGCCGCATGGTCTGCCTAAGGAACAATATGGAACTGTGAGTGTAATCTCTTTGTTTTCTCCACTTTTATTTTATACCTGTACTGTACATATTTTATGTCTCAATTTTATAGCAACTTTTATCTGTAATCACTGTCCTCTTTCGGAAAATAAATGAAATTATTTAGATCTGTCTCCATGCTCTAAGAATCGAACTATACGCCTTTGATAGATAATCGCTACTAATTCAAAGGGTTTGCCACGGACCCTCTTAATTTAACACTGTGAATTAAGTAACCGTGACTGGTGGCAGCGCGTTGTGCACGGCTATTACGGCTTGCTGGCAGTACAGAAGGGTCTTATATTGCTGAATAAGGGTCTGCAGCCACAGCATTGATAATTCCCTTACGGCAGAAGCCTAATTGCCGGTTCACAACAGGCAGCCCGTCCGGCGACTAATTATCCTAGGTGCAGTTCCCTGACTGACCTGAGGGTAAGGGGGGGCGCCGGAGAGCTGCGAGTTCCAAAGTGGAACTGAGAAAGTGGGATATACATAAATCCCCGCAGTACTTGGAAGATTGATAGCAGTGGTGGGGCATCCAAATTAAACTCCCCCTGCGGCAAATTGTAGAGCGAGATTAGCTTGCTGGATATTTTTGGTCACATGGTGCCAGTGTTGGGATAGCTAAGATAAGCCCCACTGCGCCTGTGATAGCCGTGTGCCGGCATTGTGTCACGCCCCTCCGTCCGCTGATACACCCGTGTCAGTGGTGGGACTGTGACATAGTGGTGACACAGGGTCCGCTGTCCGTCGCGTTTTGGTGGCAGCGGGACCCCCGTTAGTCGTCGCCCGTAAGTGGACGAACGGCCGTGGGCTGTTCGTCACACTATGTGCTTGTGTAATGTGTCTGATGTGTGCTTTGTGCTTGTGTGATGTGTCTGATGTGTGCTCTGTGCTTGTGTGATGTGTCTGATGTGCGCTCTGTGCTTGTGTAATGTGTCTGATGTGTGCTATGTGCTTGTGTAATGTGTCTGATGTGTGCTCTGTGCTTGGGTAATGTGTCTGATGTGTGTTCTGTGCTTGTGTGATGTGTCTGATGTGTGCACTGTGCTTGTGTGATGTGTCTGATGTGTGCTCTGTGCTTGTGTGATGTGTCTGATGTGCGCTCTGTGCTTGTGTAATGTGTCTGATGTGTGCTATGTGCTTGTGTAATGTGTCTGATGTGTGCTCTGTGATTGGGTAATGTGTCTGATGTGTGTTCTGTGCTTGTGTGATATGTCTGATGTGTTCACTGTGCTTGTGTGATGTGTCTGATGTGTGCTCTGTGCTTGTGTGATGTGTCTGATGTGTGCTCTGTGCTTGGGTAATGTGTCTGATGTGTACTCTGTCCTTGTGTGATGTGTCTGATGTGCGCTCTGTGCTTGTGTATTGTGTCTGATGTGTGCTATGTGCTTGTGTAATGTGTCTGATGTGTGCTTTGTGATTGTGTGATGTGTCTGATGTGCGCTCTGTGCTTGTGTAATGTGTCTGATGTGTGCTATGTGCTTGTGTAATGTGTCTGATGTGTGCTCTGTGCTTGGGTAATGTGTCTGATGTGTGTTCTGTGCTTGTGTGATATGTCTGATGTGTTCACTGTGCTTGTGTGATGTGTCTGATGTGTGCTCTGTCCTTGTGTGATGTGTCTGATGTGCGCTCTGTGCTTGTGTAATGTGTCTGATGTGTGCTCTGTGCTTGTGTGATGTGTCTGATGTGTGCTCTGTGCTTGTGTGATGTGTCTGATGTGTGTTCTGTGCTTGTTTTATATGTCTCATGTGTTCACTGTGCTTGTGTGATGTGTCTGATGTGTGCTCTGTGCTTGTGTGATGTGTCTGATGTGTGCTCTGTGCTTGTGTGATGTGTCTGATATGTGCTCTGTGCTTGTGTGATGTGTCTGATGTGTGGGCTGTGCTCGTATGATGTGTCTGATGTGTGTTCTGTGCTTGTGTGATGTGTCTGATGTGTGCTCTGTCCTTGTGTGATGTGTCTGATGTGTGCTCTGTCCTTGTGTGATGTGTCTGATGTGTGCTCTGTGTTTGTGTGATGTGTCTGATGTGTACTATGTCCTTGTGTGATGTGTCTGATGTGTGCTCTGTGCTTGTGTGATGTGTCTGATGTGTACTATGTCCTTGTGTGATGTGTCTGATGTGTGCTCTGTACTTGTGTGATGTGTCTGATGTGTGCTCTGTCCTTGTGTGATGTGTCTGATGTGCGCACTGTACTTGTGTGATGTGTCTGATGTGTGCTCTGTGCTTGTGTGATGTGTCTGATGTATGTTCTGTGCTTGTGTGATGTGTCTGATGTGTGCTCTGTCCTTGTGTGATGTGTCTGATGTGTGCTCTGTCCTTGTGTGATGTGTCTGATGTGTGCTCTGTGTTTGTGTGATGTGTCTGATGTGTGCTCTATGCTTGTGTGATGTGTCTGGTGTGTGCTATGTGCTTGTGTGATGTGTCTGATGTGTGCTCTGTGTTTGTGTGATGTGTCTGATGTGTACTCTGTGCTTGTGTGATGTGTCTGATGTGTGCTCTGTGCTTGGGTGATGTGTCTGATGTGTTTTCTGCGCTTGTGTGATGTGTCTGATGTGTGCTCTGTGCTTGTGTGATGTGTCTGATGTGTGCTCTGTGCATGTGTGATGTGTCTGATGTGTGGGCTGTGCTCATATGATGTGTCTGATGTGTGTTCTGTGCTTGTGTGATGTGTCTGATGTGTGCTCTGTCCTTGTGTGATGTGTCTGATGTGTGCTCTGTCCTTGTGTGATGTGTCTGATGTGTGCTCTGTGTTTGTGTGATGTGTCTGATGTGTGCTCTATGCTTGTGTGATGTGTCTGATGTGTGCTCTGTGCTAGGGTAATGTGTCTGGTGTGTGCTATGTGCTTGTGTGATGTGTCTGATGTGTGCTCTGTGCTTCTGTAATGTGTCTGATGTGTGCTATATGCTTGTGTAATGTGTCTGATGTGTGCTCTGTGGTTGTGTGATGTGTATGATGTGTGTTCTGTACTTGTGTAATGTGTGCTCTGTACTTGTGTGATGTGTCGGATGTGGGCTCTGTACTTGTGTGATGTGTCTGATGTGTGCTCTGTGTTTGTGTGATGTGTCTGATGTGTGCTCTGTGCTTGTGTAATGGGTCTGATGTGTGCTCTGTGCTTGTGTGATGTGTCTGATGTGTGCTCTGTGCTTGTGTGATGTGTCTGATGTGTGCTCTGTGCTTGTGTGATGTGTCTGATGTGTGCTCTGTGCTTGTGTGATGTGTCTGATGTGTGCTCTGTGTTTGTGTGATGTGTCTGATGTGTGCTGTGTGCTTGTGTGATGTGTCTGATGTGTGCTCTGTGCTTGTGTGATGTGTCTGATGTGTGCTCTGTGCTTGCGTAATGTGTCTGATGTGTGCTTTCTACTTGTGTGATGTGTCTGATGTGTGCTTTGTGCTTGATGACGTGTCTGATGTGTGCTCTGTGCTTGTGTGATGTGTCTGATGTGTGCTCTGTGCTTGTGTGATGTGTGCTATGTGCTTGTGTGATGTGTCTGGTGTGTGCTCTCTGCTTGTGTGATGTGTCTGATGTGTGCTCTGTGCTTGTGTGATGTGTCTGATGTGTGCTCTGTGCTTGTGTAATGTGTATGATGTGTGCTCTGTGCTTGTGTAATGTGTCTGATGTGTGCTCTGGCCTTGTGTGATGTGTCTGATGTGCGCTCTGTGCTTGTGTAATGTGTCTGATGTGTGCTATGTGCTTGTGTAATGTGTCTGATGTGTGCTTTGTGCTTGTGTGATGTGTCTTATGTGTGCTCTGTGCTTGTGTGATGTGTCTGATGTGTGCTCTGTGCTTGTGTAATGTGTCTGATGTGTGCTCTGTGCTTGTGTAATGTGTCTGATATGTGCTATGTGCTTGTGTAATGTGTCTGATGTGCGCTCTGTGCTTGTGTAATGTGTCTGATATGTGCTCTGTGCTTGTGTAATGTGTCTGATGTGTGCTCTGTCCTTGTGTGATGTGTCTGATATGCGCTCTGTGCTTGTGTAATGTGTCTGATGTGTGCTATGTGCTTGTGTAATGTGTCTGATGTGTGCTTTGTGCTTGTGTGATGTGTCTTATGTGTGCTCTGTGCTTGTGTGATGTGTCTGATGTGTGCTCTGTGCTTGTGTAATGTGTCTGATGTGTGCTCTGTGCTTGTGTAATGTGTCTGATATGTGCTCTGTGCTTGTGTAATGTGTCTGATGTGTGCTCTGTCCTTGTGTGATGTGTCTGATGTGCGCTCTGTGCTTGTGTAATGTGTCTGATGTGTGCTATGTGCTTGTGTAATGTGTCTGATGTGTGCTTTGTGCTTGTGTGATGTGTCTTATGTGTGCTCTGTGCTTGTGTGATGTGTCTGATGTGTGCTCTGTGCTTGTGTAATGTGTCTGATGTGTGCTCTGTGCTTGTGTAATGTGTCTGATATGTGCTCTGTCCTTGTGTGATGTGTCTGATGTGCGCTCTGTGCTTGTGTAATGTGTCTGATATGTGCTATGTGCTTGTGTGATGTGTCTGATGTGTGCTCTGTGCTTGGGTAATGTGTCTGATGTGTGTTCTGTGCTTGTGTGATATGTCTGATGTGTGCTCTGTGCTTGTGTGATGTGTCTGATGTGTGCTCTGTGCTTGGGTAATGTGTCTGATGTGTACTCTGTCCTTGTGTGATGTGTCTGATGTGTGCTTTGTGCTTGGTGATGTGTCTGATGTGTGCTCTGTTCTTGTGTGATGTGTCTGATGTGTGCTCTGGACGTGTGTGATGTGTCTGATGTGTGCTCTGTGCTTGTGTGATGTGTCTGATGTGTGCTCTGTGCTTGTGTGATGTGTCTGATGTGTGCTCTGTGCTTGTGTGATGTGTC
This sequence comes from Dendrobates tinctorius, assembly GCF_039654945.1. Lineage (NCBI taxonomy): Eukaryota > Metazoa > Chordata > Amphibia > Anura > Dendrobatidae > Dendrobates > Dendrobates tinctorius. The sequence goes on along the minus strand of NW_027361696.1, from coordinate 31,002,395 downwards.
TGATGTGTGCTCTGTGTTTGTGTGATGTGTCTGATGTGTGCTCTGTGCTTGTGTGATGTGTCTGATGTGTGCTCTGTGCTTGTGTGATGTGTCTGATGTGTGCTCTGTGCTTGCGTAATGTGTCTGATGTGTGCTATGTGCTTGTGTAATGTGTCTGATGTGTGCTTTGTGCTTGTGTGATGTGTCTTATGTGTGCTCTGTGCTTGTGTGATGTGTCTGATGTGTGCTCTGTGCTTGTGTAATGTGTCTGATGTGTGCTCTGTGCTTGTGTAATGTGTCTGATATGTGCTATGTGCTTGTGTAATGTGTCTGATGTGCGCTCTGTGCTTGTGTAATGTGTCTGATATGTGCTCTGTGCTTGTGTAATGTGTCTGATGTGTGCTCTGTCCTTGTGTGATGTGTCTGATGTGCGCTCTGTGCTTGTGTAATGTGTCTGATGTGTGCTATGTGCTTGTGTAATGTGTCTGATGTGTGCTTTGTGCTTGTGTGATGTGTCTTATGTGTGCTCTGTGCTTGTGTGATGTGTCTGATGTGTGCTCTGTGCTTGTGTAATGTGTCTGATGTGTGCTCTGTGCTTGTGTAATGTGTCTGATATGTGCTCTGTGCTTGTGTAATGTGTCTGATGTGTGCTCTGTCCTTGTGTGATGTGTCTGATGTGCGCTCTGTGCTTGTGTAATGTGTCTGATGTGTGCTTTGTGCTTGTGTGATGTGTCTTATGTGTGCTCTGTGCTTGTGTGATGTGTCTGATGTGTGCTCTGTGCTTGTGTAATGTGTCTGATGTGTGCTCTGTGCTTGTGTAATGTGTCTGATATGTGCTCTGTCCTTGTGTGATGTGTCTGATGTGCGCTCTGTGCTTGTGTAATGTGTCTGATATGTGCTATGTGCTTGTGTGATGTGTCTGATGTGTGCTCTGTGCTTGGGTAATGTGTCTGATGTGTGTTCTGTGCTTGTGTGATATGTCTGATGTGTGCTCTGTGCTTGTGTGATGTGTCTGATGTGTGCTCTGTGCTTGGGTAATGTGTCTGATATGTACTCTGTCCTTGTGTGATGTGTCTGATGTGTGCTTTGTGCTTGGTGATGTGTCTGATGTGTGCTCTGTTCTTGTGTGATGTGTCTGATGTGTGCTCTGGACTTGTGTGATGTGTCTGATGTGTGCTCTGTGCTTGTGTGATGTGTCTGATGTGTGCTCTGTGCTTGTGTGATGTGTCTGATGTGTGCTCTGTGCTTGTGTGATGTGTCTGATGTGTGCTCTGTGTTTGTGTGATGTGTCTGATGTGTGCTCTGTGCTTGTGTGATGTGTCTGATGTGTGCTCTGTGCTTGTGTGATGTGTCTGATGTGTGCTCTGTGCTTGCGTAATGTGTCTGATGTGTGCTTTCTACTTGTGTGATGTGTCTGATGTGTGCTTTGTGCTTGATGACGTGTCTGATGTGTGCTCTGTGTTTGTGTGATGTGTCTGATGTGTGCTCTGTGCTTGTGTGATGTGTCTGATGTGTGGTCTGTGCTTGTGTGATGTGTGCTATGTGCTTGTGTGATGTGTCTGGTGTGTGCTCTCTGCTTGTGTGATGTGTCTGATGTGTGCTCTGTGCTTGTGTGATGTGTCTGATGTGTGCTCTGTGCTTGTGTAATGTGTATGATGTGTGCTCTGTGCTTGTGTAATGTGTCTGATGTGTGCTCTGTCCTTGTGTGATGTGTCTGATGTGCGCTCTGTGCTTGTGTAATGTGTCTGATGTGTGCTATGTGCTTGTGTAATGTGTCTGATGTGTGCTTTGTGCTTGTGTGATGTGTCTGATGTGTGCTCTGTGCTTGTGTGATGTGTCTGATGTGTGCTCTGTGCTTGTGTAATGTGTCTGATGTGTGTTCTGTCCTTGTGTGATGTGTCTGATGTGTGCTCTGTGCTTGTGTAATGTGTCTGATGTGTGCTCTGTGCTTGTGTAATGTGTCTGATGTGTGCTCTGTCCTTGTGTAATGTGTCTGATGTGTGCTCTGTGCTTGTGTAATGTGTCTGATGTGTGCTCTGTGCTTGTGTGATGTGTCTGATGTGTGCTCTGTGCTTGGGTAATGTGTCTGATGTGTGTTCTTTGCTTGTGTGATATGTCTGATGTGTTCACTGTGCTTGTGTGATGTGTCTGATGTGTGCTCTGTGCTTGTGTGATGTGTCTGATGTGTGCTCTGTGCTTGGGTAATGTGTCTGATGTGTACTCTGTCCTTGTGTGATGTGTCTGATGTGCGCTCTGTGCTTGTGTAATGTGTCTAATGTGTGCTCTGTGCTTGTGTGATGTGTCTGATGTGTGCTCTGTGCTTGGGTAATGTGTCTGATGTGTGTTCTGTGCTTGTGTGATGTGTCTGATGTGTGCACTGTGCTTGTGTGATGTGTCTGATGTGTGTTCTGTGCTTGTTTTATATGTCTCATGTGTTCACTGTGCTTGTGTGATGTGTCTGATGTGTGCTCTGTGCTTGTGTGATGTGTCAGATGTCTCTTCTGTGCTTGTGTGATGTGTCTTATGTGTGCTCTGTGCTTGTGTGATGTGTCTGATGTGTGGGCTGTGCTCGTATGATGTGTCTGATGTGTGTTCTGTGCTTGTGTGATGTGTCTGATGTGTGCTCTGTCCTTGTGTGATGTGTCTGATGTGTGCTCTGTCCTTGTGTGATGTGTCTGATGTGCGCTCTGTGTTTGTGTGATGTGTCTGATGTGTGCTCTGTGTTTGTGTGATGTGTCTGATGTGTACTATGTCCTTGTGTGATGTGTCTGATGTGTGCTCTGTGCTTGTGTGATGTGTCTGATGTGTACTATGTCCTTGTGTGATGTGTCTGATGTGTGCTCTGTACTTGTGTGATGTGTCTGATGTGTGCTCTGTCCTTGTGTGATGTGTCTGATGTGCGCTCTGTACTTGTGTGATGTGTCTGATGTGTGCTCTGTGCTTGTGTGATGTGTCTGATGTGTGTTCTGTGCTTGTGTGATGTGTCTGATGTGTGCTCTGTCCTTGTGTGATGTGTCTGATGTGTGCTCTGTCCTTGTGTGATGTGTCTGATGTGTGCTCTGTGTTTGTGTGATGTGTCTGATGTGTGCTCTATGCTTGTGTGATGTGTCTGGTGTGTGCTATGTGCTTGTGTGATGTGTCTGATGTGTGCTCTGTGTTTGTGTGATGTGTCTGATGTGTACTCTGTGCTTGTGTGATGTGTCTGATGTGTGCTCTGTGCTTGGGTGATGTGTCTGATGTGTTTTCTGCGCTTGTGTGATGTGTCTGATGTGTGCTCTGTGCTTGTGTGATGTGTCTGATGTGTGCTCTGTGCATGTGTGATGTGTCTGATGTGTGGGCTGTGCTCATATGATGTGTCTGATGTGTGTTCTGTGCTTGTGTGATGTGTCTGATGTGTGCTCTGTCCTTGTGTGATGTTTCTGATGTGTGCTCTGTCCTTGTGTGATGTGTCTGATGTGTGCTCTGTGTTTGTGTGATGTGTCTGATGTGTGCTCTATGCTTGTGTGATGTGTCTAATGTGTGCTCTGTGCTAGGGTAATGTGTCTGGTGTGTGCTATGTGCTTGTGTGATGTGTCTGATGTGTGCTCTGTGCTTCTGTAATGTGTCTGATGTGTGCTATATGCTTGTGTAATGTGTCTGATGTGTGCTCTGTGTTTGTGTGATGTGTCTGATGTGTGCTCTGTGCTTGTGTAATGGGTCTGATGTGTGCTCTGTGCTTGTGTGATGTGTCTGATGTGTGCTCTATGCTTGTGTGATGTGTCTGATGTGTGCTTTGTGCTTGGTGATGTGTCTGATGTGTGCTCTGTTCTTGTGTGATGTGTCTGATGTGTGCTCTGGACTTGTGTGATGTGTCTGATGTGTGCTCTGTGCTTGTGTGATGTGTCTGATGTGTGCTCTGTGCTTGTGTGATGTGTCTGATGTGTGCTCTGTGTTTGTGTGATGTGTCTGATGTGTGCTCTGTGCTTGTGTGATGTGTCTGATGTGTGCTCTGTGCTTGCGTAATGTGTCTGATGTGTGCTTTCTACTTGTGTGATGTGTCTGATGTGTGCTTTGTGCTTGATGACGTGTCTGATGTGTGCTCTGTGTTTGTGTGATGTGTCTGATGTGTACTTTGTGCTTGTGTGATGTGTCTGATGTGTGCTCTGTGCTTGGGTGATGTGTCTGATGTGTGTTCTGCGCTTGTGTGATGTGTCTGATGTGTGCTCTGTGCTTGTGTGATGTGTCTGATGTGCGTTCTGCGCTTGTGTGATGTGTCTGATGTGTGCTCTGTGCTTGTGAGATGTGTCTGATGTGTGTTCTGTGCTTGTGTGATGTGTCTGATGTGTGCACTGTGCTTGTGTGATGTGCCTGATGTGTGATCTGTGCTTGTGTGATGTGTCTGATGTATGGTCTGTGCTTGTGTGATGTGTCTGATGTGTGCTCTCTTCTTGTGTGATGTGTCTGATGTGTGCTCTGTGCTTGTTTGATGTGTCTGATGTGTGCTCTGTGCTTGTGTGATGTGTCTGATGTGTGCTCTGTGCTTGCGTAATGTGTCTGATGTGTGCTTTCTACTTGTGTGATGTGTCTGATGTGTGCTTTGTGCTTGATGACGTGTCTGATGTGTGCTCTGTGTTTGTGTGATGTGTCTGATGTGTACTTTGTGCTTGTGTGATGTGTCTGATGTGTGCTCTGTGCTTGGGTGATGTGTCTGATGTGTGTTCTGCGCTTGTGTGATGTGTCTGATGTGTGCTCTGTGCTTGTGTGATGTGTCTGATGTGCGTTCTGCGCTTGTGTGATGTGTCTGATGTGTGCTCTGTGCTTGTGAGATGTGTCTGATGTGTGTTCTGTGCTTGTGTGATGTGTCTGATGTGTGCACTGTGCTTGTGTGATGTGCCTGATGTGTGATCTGTGCTTGTGTGATGTGTCTGATGTATGGTCTGTGCTTGTGTGATGTGTCTGATGTGTGCTCTCTTCTTGTGTGATGTGTCTGATGTGTGCTCTGTGCTTGTTTGATGTGTCTGATGTGTGCTCTGTGCTTGTGTGATGTGTCTGATGTGTGCTATGTGCTTGTGTAATGTGTCTGATGTGTGCTCTGTGCTTGGGTGATGTGTCTGATGTGTGTTCTGCGCTTGTGTGATGTGTCTGATGTGTGCTCTCTGCTTGTGTGATGTGTCTGATGTGTGGGCTGTGCTCGTATGATGTGTCTGATGTGTGTTCTGTGCTTGTGTGATGTGTCTGATGTGTGCTCTGTCCTTGTGTGATGTGTCTGATGTGTGCTCTGTGCTAGGGTAATGTGTCTGATGTGTGCTAGGTGCTTGGGTGATGTGTCTGATGTGTGCTCTGTTCTTGTGTAATGTGTCTGATGTGTGTTCTGTGCTTGTGTGATGTGTCTGATGTGTGCTCTGTGCTTGTGTGATGTGTCTGATGTGTGTTCTGTGCTTGTGTGATGTGTCTGATGTGTGTTCTGTGCTTGTGTGATGTGTCTGATGTGTGCTCTGTGCTTGTGTGATGTGTCTGATGTATGGTCTGTGCTTGTGTGATGTGTCTGATGTGTGCTCTCTTCTTGTGTGATGTGTCTGATGTGTGCTCTGTGCTTGTGTGATGTGTCTGATGTGTGCTCTGTGCTTGTTTAATGTGTCTGATGTGTGCTATGTGCTTGTGTAATGTGTCTGATGTGTGCTCTGTGCTTGGGTGATGTGTCTGATGTGTGTTCTGCGCTTGTGTGATGTGTCTGATGTGTGCTCTGTGCTTGTGTGATGTGTCTGTTGTGTGCTCTGTGCTTGTGTGATGTGTCTGATGTGTGGGCTGTGCTCGTATGATGTGTCTGATGTGTGTTCTGTGCTTGTGTGATGTGTCTGATGTGTGCTCTGTCCTTGTGTGATGTGTCTGATGTGTGCTCTGTGCTAGGGTAATGTGTCTGATGTGTGCTAGGTGCTTGGGTGATGTGTCTGATGTGTGCTCTGTTCTTGTGTAATGTGTCTGATGTGTGTTCTGTGCTTGTGTGATGTGTCTGATGTGTGCTCTGTGCTTGTGTGATGTGTCTGATGTGTGTTCTGTGCTTGTGTGATGTGTCTGATGTGTGTTCTGTGCTTGTGTGATGTGTCTGATGTGTGCTCTGTGCTTGTGTGATGTGTCTGATGTGTGCTCTGTGCTTGCGTAATGTGTCTGATGTGTGCTTTCTACTTGTGTGATGTGTCTGATGTGTGCTTTGTGCTTGATGACGTGTCTGATGTGTGCTCTGTGTTTGTGTGATGTGTCTGATGTGTGCTCTGTGCTTGTGTGATGTGTCTGATGTGTGGTCTGTGCTTGTGTGATGTGTGCTATGTGCTTGTGTGATGTGTCTGATGTGTGCTCTGTGCTTGTGTGATGTGTCTGATGTGTGCTCTGTGCTTGTGTAATGTGTATGATGTGTGCTCTGTGCTTGTGTAATGTGTCTGATGTGTGCTCTGTCCTTGTGTGATGTGTCTGATGTGCGCTCTGTGCTTGTGTAATGTGTCTGATGTGTGCTATGTGCTTGTGTAATGTGTCTGATGTGTGCTTTGTGCTTGTGTGATGTGTCTGATGTGTGCTCTGTGCTTGTGTGATGTGTCTGATGTGTGCTCTGTGCTTGTGTAATGTGTCTGATGTGTGCTCTGTCCTTGTGTGATGTGTCTGATGTGCGCTCTGTGCTTGTGTAATGTGTCTGATGTGTGCTATGTGCTTGTGTAATGTGTCTGATGTGTGCTCTGTGCTTGTGTGATGTGTCTGATGTGTGCTCTGTGCTTGGGTAATGTGTCTGATGTGTGTTCTGTGCTTGTGTGATATGTCTGATGTGTTCACTGTGCTTGTGTGATGTGTCTGATGTGTGCTCTGTGCTTGTGTAATGTGTCTGATATGTGCTATGTGCTTGTGTGATGTGTCTGATGTGTGCTCTGTGCTTGGGTAATGTGTCTGATGTGTGTTCTGTGCTTGTGTGATATGTCTGATGTGTGCTCTGTGCTTGTGTGATGTGTCTGATGTGTGCTCTGTGCTTGGGTAATGTGTCTGATGTGTACTCTGTCCTTGTGTGATGTGTCTGATGTGTGCTTTGTGCTTGGTGATGTGTCTGATGTGTGCTCTGTTCTTGTGTGATGTGTCTGATGTGTGCTCTGGACTTGTGTGATGTGTCTGATGTGTGCTCTGTGCTTGTGTGATGTGTCTGATGTGTGCTCTGTGCTTGTGTGATGTGTCTGATGTGTGCTCTGTGCTTGTGTGATGTGTCTGATGTGTGCTCTGTGTTTGTGTGATGTGTCTGATGTGTGCTCTGTGCTTGTGTGATGTGTCTGATGTGTGCTCTGTGCTTGTGTGATGTGTCTGATGTGTGCTCTGTGCTTGCGTAATGTGTCTGATGTGTGCTTTCTACTTGTGTGATGTGTCTGATGTGTGCTTTGTGCTTGATGACGTGTCTGATGTGTGCTCTGTGTTTGTGTGATGTGTCTGATGTGTGCTCTGTGCTTGTGTGATGTGTCTGATGTGTGGTCTGTGCTTGTGTGATGTGTGCTATGTGCTTGTGTGATGTGTCTGGTGTGTGCTCTCTGCTTGTGTGATGTGTCTGATGTGTGCTCTGTGCTTGTGTGATGTGTCTGATGTGTGCTCTGTGCTTGTGTAATGTGTATGATGTGTGCTCTGTGCTTGTGTAATGTGTCTGATGTGTGCTCTGTCCTTGTGTGATGTGTCTGATGTGCGCTCTGTGCTTGTGTAATGTGTCTGATGTGTGCTATGTGCTTGTGTAATGTGTCTGATGTGTGCTTTGTGCTTGTGTGATGTGTCTGATGTGTGCTCTGTGCTTGTGTGATGTGTCTGATGTGTGCTCTGTGCTTGTGTAATGTGTCTGATGTGTGCTCTGTCCTTGTGTGATGTGTCTGATGTGTGCTCTGTGCTTGTGTAATGTGTCTGATGTGTGCTCTGTCCTTGTGTAATGTGTCTGATGTGTGCTCTGTGCTTGTGTAATGTGTCTGATGTGTGCTCTGTGCTTGTGTGATGTGTCTGATGTGTGCTCTGTGCTTGGGTAATGTGTCTGATGTGTGTTCTTTGCTTGTGTGATATGTCTGATATGTTCACTGTGCTTGTGTGATGTGTCTGATGTGTGCTCTGTGCTTGTGTGATGTGTCTGATGTGTGCTCTGTGCTTGGGTAATGTGTCTGATGTGTACTCTGTCCTTGTGTGATGTGTCTGATGTGCGCTCTGTGCTTGTGTAATGTGTCTAATGTGTGCTCTGTGCTTGTGTGATGTGTCTGATGTGTGCTCTGTGCTTGGGTAATGTGTCTGATGTGTGTTCTGTGCTTGTGTGATGTGTCTGATGTGTGCACTGTGCTTGTGTGATGTGTCTGATGTGTGTTCTGTGCTTGTGTTATATGTCTCATGTGTTCACTGTGCTTGTGTGATGTGTCTGATGTGTGCTCTGTGCTTGTGTGATGTGTCAGATGTCTCTTCTGTGCTTGTGTGATGTGTCTTATGTGTGCTCTGTGCTTGTGTGATGTGTCTGATGTGTGGGCTGTGCTCGTATGATGTGTCTGATGTGTGTTCTGTGCTTGTGTGATGTGTCTGATGTGTGCTCTGTCCTTGTGTGATGTGTCTGATGTGTGCTCTGTCCTTGTGTGATGTGTCTGATGTGTGCTCTGTGTTTGTGTGATGTGTCTGATGTGTACTATGTCCTTGTGTGATGTGTCTGATGTGTGCTCTGTGCTTGTGTGATGTGTCTGATGTGTACTATGTCCTTGTGTGATGTGTCTGATGTGTGCTCTGTACTTGTGTGATGTGTCTGATGTGTGCTCTGTCCTTGTGTGATGTGTCTGATGTGCGCTCTGTACTTGTGTGATGTGTCTGATGTGTGCTCTGTGCTTGTGTGATGTGTCTGATGTGTGTTCTGTGCTTGTGTGATGTGTCTGATGTGTGCTCTGTCCTTGTGTGATGTGTCTGATGTGTGCTCTGTCCTTGTGTGATGTGTCTGATGTGTGCTCTGTGTTTGTGTGATGTGTCTGATGTGTGCTCTATGCTTGTGTGATGTGTCTGGTGTGTGCTATGTGCTTGTGTGATGTGTCTGATGTGTGCTCTGTGTTTGTGTGATGTGTCTGATGTGTACTCTGTGCTTGTGTGATGTGTCTGATGTGTGCTCTGTGCTTGGGTGATGTGTCTGATGTGTTTTCTGCGCTTGTGTGATGTGTCTGATGTGTGCTCTGTGCTTGTGTGATGTGTCTGATGTGTGCTCTGTGCATGTGTGATGTGTCTGATGTGTGGGCTGTGCTCATATGATGTGTCTGATGTGTGTTCTGTGCTTGTGTGATGTGTCTGATGTGTGCTCTGTCCTTGTGTGATGTTTCTGATGTGTGCTCTGTCCTTGTGTGATGTGTCTGATGTGTGCTCTGTGTTTGTGTGATGTGTCTGATGTGTGCTCTATGCTTGTGTGATGTGTCTAATGTGTGCTCTGTGCTAGGGTAATGTGTCTGGTGTGTGCTATGTGCTTGTGTGATGTGTCTGATGTGTGCTCTGTGCTTCTGTAATGTGTCTGATGTGTGCTATATGCTTGTGTAATGTGTCTGATGTGTGCTCTGTGTTTGTGTGATGTGTCTGATGTGTGCTATGTGCTTGTGTAATGGGTCTGATGTGTGCTCTGTGCTTGTGTGATGTGTCTGATGTGTGCTCTATGCTTGTGTGATGTGTCTGATGTGTGCTTTGTGCTTGGTGATGTGTCTGATGTGTGCTCTGTTCTTGTGTGATGTGTCTGATGTGTGCTCTGGACTTGTGTGATGTGTCTGATGTGTGCTCTGTGCTTGTGTGATGTGTCTGATGTGTGCTCTGTGCTTGTGTGATGTGTCTGATGTGTGCTCTGTGTTTGTGTGATGTGTCTGATGTGTGCTCTGTGCTTGTGTGATGTGTCTGATGTGTGCTCTGTGCTTGCGTAATGTGTCTGATGTGTGCTTTCTACTTGTGTGATGTGTCTGATGTGTGCTTTGTGCTTGATGACGTGTCTGATGTGTGCTCTGTGTTTGTGTGATGTGTCTGATGTGTACTTTGTGCTTGTGTGATGTGTCTGATGTGTGCTCTGTGCTTGGGTGATGTGTCTGATGTGTGTTCTGCGCTTGTGTGATGTGTCTGATGTGTGCTCTGTGCTTGTGTGATGTGTCTGATGTGCGTTCTGCGCTTGTGTGATGTGTCTGATGTGTGCTCTGTGCTTGTGAGATGTGTCTGATGTGTGTTCTGTGCTTGTGTGATGTGTCTGATGTGTGCACTGTGCTTGTGTGATGTGCCTGATGTGTGATCTGTGCTTGTGTGATGTGTCTGATGTATGGTCTGTGCTTGTGTGATGTGTCTGATGTGTGCTCTCTTCTTGTGTGATGTGTCTGATGTGTGCTCTGTGCTTGTTTGATGTGTCTGATGTGTGCTCTGTGCTTGTGTGATGTGTCTGATGTGTGCTATGTGCTTGTGTAATGTGTCTGATGTGTGCTCTGTGCTTGGGTGATGTGTCTGATGTGTGTTCTGCGCTTGTGTGATGTGTCTGATGTGTGCTCTCTGCTTGTGTGATGTGTCTGATGTGTGGGCTGTGCTCGTATGATGTGTCTGATGTGTGTTCTGTGCTTGTGTGATGTGTCTGATGTGTGCTCTGTCCTTGTGTGATGTGTCTGATGTGTGCTCTGTGCTAGGGTAATGTGTCTGATGTGTGCTAGGTGCTTGGGTGATGTGTCTGATGTGTGCTCTGTTCTTGTGTAATGTGTCTGATGTGTGTTCTGTGCTTGTGTGATGTGTCTGATGTGTGCTCTGTGCTTGTGTGATGTGTCTGATGTGTGTTCTGTGCTTGTGTGATGTGTCTGATGTGTGTTCTGTGCTTGTGTGATGTGTCTGATGTGTGCTCTGTGCTTGTGTGATGTGTCTGATGTATGGTCTGTGCTTGTGTGATGTGTCTGATGTGTGCTCTCTTCTTGTGTGATGTGTCTGATGTGTGCTCTGTGCTTGTGTGATGTGTCTGATGTGTGCTCTGTGCTTGTTTAATGTGTCTGATGTGTGCTATGTGCTTGTGTAATGTGTCTGATGTGTGCTCTGTGCTTGGGTGATGTGTCTGATGTGTGTTCTGCGCTTGTGTGATGTGTCTGATGTGTGCTCTGTGCTTGTGTGATGTGTCTGTTGTGTGCTCTGTGCTTGTGTGATGTGTCTGATGTGTGGGCTGTGCTCGTATGATGTGTCTGATGTGTGTTCTGTGCTTGTGTGATGTGTCTGATGTGTGCTCTGTCCTTGTGTGATGTGTCTGATGTGTGCTCTGTGCTAGGGTAATGTGTCTGATGTGTGCTAGGTGCTTGGGTGATGTGTCTGATGTGTGCTCTGTTCTTGTGTAATGTGTCTGATGTGTGTTCTGTGCTTGTGTGATGTGTCTGATGTGTGCTCTGTGCTTGTGTGATGTGTCTGATGTGTGTTCTGTGCTTGTGTGATGTGTCTGATGTGTGTTCTGTGCTTGTGTGATGTGTCTGATGTGTGCTCTGTGCTTGTGTGATGTGTCTGATGTGTGCTCTGTGCTTGCGTAATGTGTCTGATGTGTGCTTTCTACTTGTGTGATGTGTCTGATGTGTGCTTTGTGCTTGATGACGTGTCTGATGTGTGCTCTGTGTTTGTGTGATGTGTCTGATGTGTGCTCTGTGCTTGTGTGATGTGTCTGATGTGTGGTCTGTGCTTGTGTGATGTGTGCTATGTGCTTGTGTGATGTGTCTGATGTGTGCTCTGTGCTTGTGTGATGTGTCTGATGTGTGCTCTGTGCTTGTGTAATGTGTATGATGTGTGCTCTGTGCTTGTGTAATGTGTCTGATGTGTGCTCTGTCCTTGTGTGATGTGTCTGATGTGCGCTCTGTGCTTGTGTAATGTGTCTGATGTGTGCTATGTGCTTGTGTAATGTGTCTGATGTGTGCTTTGTGCTTGTGTGATGTGTCTGATGTGTGCTCTGTGCTTGTGTGATGTGTCTGATGTGTGCTCTGTGCTTGTGTAATGTGTCTGATGTGTGCTCTGTCCTTGTGTGATGTGTCTGATGTGCGCTCTGTGCTTGTGTAATGTGTCTGATGTGTGCTATGTGCTTGTGTAATGTGTCTGATGTGTGCTCTGTGCTTGTGTGATGTGTCTGATGTGTGCTCTGTGCTTGGGTAATGTGTCTGATGTGTGTTCTGTGCTTGTGTGATATGTCTGATGTGTTCACTGTGCTTGTGTGATGTGTCTGATGTGTGCTCTGTGCTTGTGTGATGTGTCTGATGTGTGCTCTGTGCTTGGGTAATGTGCCTGATGTGTACTCTGTCCTTGTGTGATGTGTCTGATGTGCGCTCTGTGCTTGTGTAATGTGTCTAATGTGTGCTCTGTGCTTGTGTGATGTGTCTGATGTGTGCTCTGTGCTTGGGTAATGTGTCTGATGTGTGTTTTGTGCTTGTGTGATGTGTCTGATGTGTGCACTGTGCTTGTGTGATGTGTCTGATGTGTGTTCTGTGCTTGTTTTATATGTCTCATGTGTTCACTGTGCTTGTGTGATGTGTCTGATGTGTGCTCTGTGCTTGTGTGATGTGTCAGATGTCTCTTCTGTGCTTGTGTGATGTGTCTGATGTGTGCTCTGTGCTTGTGTGATGTGTCTGATGTGTGCTCTGTGCTTGTGTGATGTGTCTGATGTGTGGGCTGTGCTCGTATGATGTGTCTGATGTGTGTTCTGTGCTTGTGTGATGTGTCTGATGTGTGCACTGTGCTTGTGTGATGTGCCTGATGTGTGATCTGTGCTTGTGTGATGTGTCTGATGTATGGTCTGTGCTTGTGTGATGTGTCTGATGTGTGCTCTCTTCTTGTGTGATGTGTCTGATGTGTGCTCTGAGCTTGTTTGATGTGTCTGATGTGTGCTCTGTGCTTGTGTGATGTGTCTGATGTGTGCTATGTGCTTGTGTAATGTGTCTGATGTGTGCTCTGTGCTTGGGTGATGTGTCTGATGTGTGTTCTGCGCTTGTGTGATGTGTCTGATGTGTGCTCTCTGCTTGTGTGATGTGTCTGATGTGTGGGCTGTGCTCGTATGATGTGTCTGATGTGTGTTCTGTGCTTGTGTGATGTGTCTGATGTGTGCTCTTTCCTTGTGTGATGTGTCTGATGTGTGCTCTGTGCTAGGGTAATGTGTCTGATGTGTGCTAGGTGCTTGGGTGATGTGTCTGATGTGTGCTCTGTTCTTGTGTAATGTGTCTGATGTGTGTTCTGTGCTTGTGTGATGTGTCTGATGTGTGCTCTGTGCTTGTGTGATGTGTCTGATGTGTGTTCTGTGCTTGTGTGATGTGTCTGATGTGTGTTCTGTGCTTGTGTGATGTGTCTGATGTGTGCTCTGTGCTTGTGTGATGTGTCTGATGTATGGTCTGTGCTTGTGTGATGTGTCTGATGTGTGCTCTCTTCTTGTGTGATGTGTCTGATGTGTGCTCTGTGCTTGTGTGATGTGTCTGATGTGTGCTCTGTGCTTGTTTAATGTGTCTGATGTGTGCTATGTGCTTGTGTAATGTGTCTGATGTGTGCTCTGTGCTTGGGTGATGTGTCTGATGTGTGTTCTGCGCTTGTGTGATGTGTCTGATGTGTGCTCTGTGCTTGTGTGATGTGTCTGTTGTGTGCTCTGTGCTTGTGTGATGTGTCTGATGTGTGGGCTGTGCTCGTATGATGTGTCTGATGTGTGTTCTGTGCTTGTGTGATGTGTCTGATGTGTGCTCTGTCCTTGTGTGATGTGTCTGATGTGTGCTCTGTGCTAGGGTAATGTGTCTGATGTGTGCTAGGTGCTTGGGTGATGTGTCTGATGTGTGCTCTGTTCTTGTGTAATGTGTCTGATGTGTGTTCTATGCTTGTGTGATGTGTCTGATGTGTGCTCTGTGCTTGTGTGATGTGTCTGATGTGTGTTCTGTGCTTGTGTGATGTGTCTGATGTGTGTTCTGTGCTTGTGTGATGTGTCTGATGTGTGCTCTGTGCTTGTGTGATGTGTCTGATGTGTGCTCTGTGCTTGCGTAATGTGTCTGATGTGTGCTTTCTACTTGTGTGATGTGTCTGATGTGTGCTTTGTGCTTGATGACGTGTCTGATGTGTGCTCTGTGTTTGTGTGATGTGTCTGATGTGTGCTCTGTGCTTGTGTGATGTGTCTGATGTGTGGTCTGTGCTTGTGTGATGTGTGCTATGTGCTTGTGTGATGTGTCTGATGTGTGCTCTGTGCTTGTGTGATGTGTCTGATGTGTGCTCTGTGCTTGTGTAATGTGTATGATGTGTGCTCTGTGCTTGTGTAATGTGTCTGATGTGTGCTCTGTCCTTGTGTGATGTGTCTGATGTGCGCTCTGTGCTTGTGTAATGTGTCTGATGTGTGCTATGTGCTTGTGTAATGTGTCTGATGTGTGCTTTGTGCTTGTGTGATGTGTCTGATGTGTGCTCTGTGCTTGTGTGATGTGTCTGATGTGTGCTCTGTGCTTGTGTAATGTGTCTGATGTGTGCTCTGTCCTTGTGTGATGTGTCTGATGTGCACTCTGTGCTTGTGTAATGTGTCTGATGTGTGCTATGTGCTTGTGTAATGTGTCTGATGTGTGCTCTGTGCTTGTGTGATGTGTCTGATGTGTGCTCTGTGCTTGGGTAATGTGTCTGATGTGTGTTCTGTGCTTGTGTGATATGTCTGATGTGTTCACTGTGCTTGTGTGATGTGTCTGATGTGTGCTCTGTGCTTGTGTAATGTGTCTGATATGTGCTATGTGCTTGTGTGATGTATCTGATGTGTGCTCTGTGCTTGGGTAATGTGTCTGATGTGTGTTCTGTGCTTGTGTGATATGTCTGATGTGTGCTCTGTGCTTGTGTGATGTGTCTGATGTGTGCTCTGTGCTTGGGTAATGTGTCTGATGTGTACTCTGTCCTTGTGTGATGTGTCTGATGTGTGCTTTGTGCTTGGTGATGTGTCTGATGTGTGCTCTGTTCTTGTGTGATGTGTCTGATGTGTGCTCTGGACTTGTGTGATGTGTCTGATGTGTGCTCTGTGCTTGTGTGATGTGTCTGATGTGTGCTCTGTGCTTGTGTGATGTGTCTGATGTGTGCTCTGTGCTTGTGTGATGTGTCTGATGTGTGCTCTGTGTTTGTGTGATGTGTCTGATGTGTGCTCTGTGCTTGTGTGATGTGTCTGATGTGTGCTCTGTGCTTGTGTGATGTGTCTGATGTGTGCTCTGTGCTTGCGTAATGTGTCTGATGTGTGCTTTCTACTTGTGTGATGTGTCTGATGTGTGCTTTGTGCTTGATGACGTGTCTGATGTGTGCTCTGTGTTTGTGTGATGTGTCTGATGTGTGCTCTGTGCTTGTGTGATGTGTCTGATGTGTGGTCTGTGCTTGTGTGATGTGTGCTATGTGCTTGTGTGATGTGTCTGGTGTGTGCTCTCTGCTTGTGTGATGTGTCTGATGTGTGCTCTGTGCTTGTGTGATGTGTCTGATGTGTGCTCTGTGCTTGTGTAATGTGTATGATGTGTGCTCTGTGCTTGTGTAATGTGTCTGATGTGTGCTCTGTCCTTGTGTGATGTGTCTGATGTGCGCTCTGTGCTTGTGTAATGTGTCTGATGTGTGCTATGTGCTTGTGTAATGTGTCTGATGTGTGCTTTGTGCTTGTGTGATGTGTCTGATGTGTGCTCTGTGCTTGTGTGATGTGTCTGATGTGTGCTCTGTGCTTGTGTAATGTGTCTGATGTGTGCTCTGTCCTTGTGTGATGTGTCTGATGTGTGCTCTGTGCTTGTGTAATGTGTCTGATGTGTGCTCTGTCCTTGTGTAATGTGTCTGATGTGTGCTCTGTGCTTGTGTAATGTGTCTGATGTGTGCTCTGTGCTTGTGTGATGTGTCTGATGTGTGCTCTGTGCTTGGGTAATGTGTCTGATGTGTGTTCTTTGCTTGTGTGATATGTCTGATATGTTCACTGTGCTTGTGTGATGTGTCTGATGTGTGCTCTGTGCTTGTGTGATGTGTCTGATGTGTGCTCTGTGCTTGGGTAATGTGTCTGATGTGTACTCTGTCCTTGTGTGATGTGTCTGATGTGCGCTCTGTGCTTGTGTAATGTGTCTAATGTGTGCTCTGTGCTTGTGTGATGTGTCTGATGTGTGCTCTGTGCTTGGGTAATGTGTCTGATGTGTGTTCTGTGCTTGTGTGATGTGTCTGATGTGTGCACTGTGCTTGTGTGATGTGTCTGATGTGTGTTCTGTGCTTGTGTTATATGTCTCATGTGTTCACTGTGCTTGTGTGATGTGTCTGATGTGTGCTCTGTGCTTGTGTGATGTGTCAGATGTCTCTTCTGTGCTTGTGTGATGTGTCTTATGTGTGCTCTGTGCTTGTGTGATGTGTCTGATGTGTGGGCTGTGCTCGTATGATGTGTCTGATGTGTGTTCTGTGCTTGTGTGATGTGTCTGATGTGTGCTCTGTCCTTGTGTGATGTGTCTGATGTGTGCTCTGTCCTTGTGTGATGTGTCTGATGTGTGCTCTGTGTTTGTGTGATGTGTCTGATGTGTACTATGTCCTTGTGTGATGTGTCTGATGTGTGCTCTGTGCTTGTGTGATGTGTCTGATGTGTACTATGTCCTTGTGTGATGTGTCTGATGTGTGCTCTGTACTTGTGTGATGTGTCTGATGTGTGCTCTGTCCTTGTGTGATGTGTCTGATGTGCGCTCTGTACTTGTGTGATGTGTCTGATGTGTGCTCTGTGCTTGTGTGATGTGTCTGATGTGTGTTCTGTGCTTGTGTGATGTGTCTGATGTGTGCTCTGTCCTTGTGTGATGTGTCTGATGTGTGCTCTGTCCTTGTGTGATGTGTCTGATGTGTGCTCTGTGTTTGTGTGATGTGTCTGATGTGTGCTCTATGCTTGTGTGATGTGTCTGGTGTGTGCTATGTGCTTGTGTGATGTGTCTGATGTGTGCTCTGTGTTTGTGTGATGTGTCTGATGTGTACTCTGTGCTTGTGTGATGTGTCTGATGTGTGCTCTGTGCTTGGGTGATGTGTCTGATGTGTTTTCTGCGCTTGTGTGATGTGTCTGATGTGTGCTCTGTGCTTGTGTGATGTGTCTGATGTGTGCTCTGTGCATGTGTGATGTGTCTGATGTGTGGGCTGTGCTCATATGATGTGTCTGATGTGTGTTCTGTGCTTGTGTGATGTGTCTGATGTGTGCTCTGTCCTTGTGTGATGTTTCTGATGTGTGCTCTGTCCTTGTGTGATGTGTCTGATGTGTGCTCTGTGTTTGTGTGATGTGTCTGATGTGTGCTCTATGCTTGTGTGATGTGTCTAATGTGTGCTCTGTGCTAGGGTAATGTGTCTGGTGTGTGCTATGTGCTTGTGTGATGTGTCTGATGTGTGCTCTGTGCTTCTGTAATGTGTCTGATGTGTGCTATATGCTTGTGTAATGTGTCTCATGTGTGCTCTGTGTTTGTGTGATGTGTCTGATGTGTGCTATGTGCTTGTGTAATGGGTCTGATGTGTGCTCTGTGCTTGTGTGATGTGTCTGATGTGTGCTCTATGCTTGTGTGATGTGTCTGATGTGTGCTTTGTGCTTGGTGATGTGTCTGATGTGTGCTCTGTTCTTGTGTGATGTGTCTGATGTGTGCTCTGGACTTGTGTGATGTGTCTGATGTGTGCTCTGTGCTTGTGTGATGTGTCTGATGTGTGCTCTGTGCTTGTGTGATGTGTCTGATGTGTGCTCTGTGTTTGTGTGATGTGTCTGATGTGTGCTCTGTGCTTGTGTGATGTGTCTGATGTGTGCTCTGTGCTTGCGTAATGTGTCTGATGTGTGCTTTCTACTTGTGTGATGTGTCTGATGTGTGCTTTGTGCTTGATGACGTGTCTGATGTGTGCTCTGTGTTTGTGTGATGTGTCTGATGTGTACTTTGTGCTTGTGTGATGTGTCTGATGTGTGCTCTGTGCTTGGGTGATGTGTCTGATGTGTGTTCTGCGCTTGTGTGATGTGTCTGATGTGTGCTCTGTGCTTGTGTGATGTGTCTGATGTGCGTTCTGCGCTTGTGTGATGTGTCTGATGTGTGCTCTGTGCTTGTGAGATGTGTCTGATGTGTGTTCTGTGCTTGTGTGATGTGTCTGATGTGTGCACTGTGCTTGTGTGATGTGCCTGATGTGTGATCTGTGCTTGTGTGATGTGTCTGATGTATGGTCTGTGCTTGTGTGATGTGTCTGATGTGTGCTCTCTTCTTGTGTGATGTGTCTGATGTGTGCTCTGTGCTCGTTTGATGTGTCTGATGTGTGCTCTGTGCTTGTGTGATGTGTCTGATGTGTGCTATGTGCTTGTGTAATGTGTCTGATGTGTGCTCTGTGCTTGGGTGATGTGTCTGATGTGTGTTCTGCGCTTGTGTGATGTGTCTGATGTGTGCTCTCTGCTTGTGTGATGTGTCTGATGTGTGGGCTGTGCTCGTATGATGTGTCTGATGTGTGTTCTGTGCTTGTGTGATGTGTCTGATGTGTGCTCTGTCCTTGTGTGATGTGTCTGATGTGTGCTCTGTGCTAGGGTAATGTGTCTGATGTGTGCTAGGTGCTTGGGTGATGTGTCTGATGTGTGCTCTGTTCTTGTGTAATGTGTCTGATGTGTGTTCTGTGCTTGTGTGATGTGTCTGATGTGTGCTCTGTGCTTGTGTGATGTGTCTGATGTGTGTTCTGTGCTTGTGTGATGTGTCTGATGTGTGTTCTGTGCTTGTGTGATGTGTCTGATGTGTGCTCTGTGCTTGTGTGATGTGTCTGATGTATGGTCTGTGCTTGTGTGATGTGTCTGATGTGTGCTCTCTTCTTGTGTGATGTGTCTGATGTGTGCTCTGTGCTTGTGTGATGTGTCTGATGTGTGCTCTGTGCTTGTTTAATGTGTCTGATGTGTGCTATGTGCTTGTGTAATGTGTCTGATGTGTGCTCTGTGCTTGGGTGATGTGTCTGATGTGTGTTCTGCGCTTGTGTGATGTGTCTGATGTGTGCTCTGTGCTTGTGTGATGTGTCTGTTGTGTGCTCTGTGCTTGTGTGATGTGTCTGATGTGTGGGCTGTGCTCGTATGATGTGTCTGATGTGTGTTCTGTGCTTGTGTGATGTGTCTGATGTGTGCTCTGTCCTTGTGTGATGTGTCTGATGTGTGCTCTGTGCTAGGGTAATGTGTCTGATGTGTGCTAGGTGCTTGGGTGATGTGTCTGATGTGTGCTCTGTTCTTGTGTAATGTGTCTGATGTGTGTTCTGTGCTTGTGTGATGTGTCTGATGTGTGCTCTGTGCTTGTGTGATGTGTCTGATGTGTGTTCTGTGCTTGTGTGATGTGTCTGATGTGTGTTCTGTGCTTGTGTGATGTGTCTGATGTGTGCTCTGTGCTTGTGTGATGTGTCTGATGTGTGCTCTGTGCTTGCGTAATGTGTCTGATGTGTGCTTTCTACTTGTGTGATGTGTCTGATGTGTGCTTTGTGCTTGATGACGTGTCTGATGTGTGCTCTGTGTTTGTGTGATGTGTCTGATGTGTGCTCTGTGCTTGTGTGATGTGTCTGATGTGTGGTCTGTGCTTGTGTGATGTGTGCTATGTGCTTGTGTGATGTGTCTGATGTGTGCTCTGTGCTTGTGTGATGTGTCTGATGTGTGCTCTGTGCTTGTGTAATGTGTATGATGTGTGCTCTGTGCTTGTGTAATGTGTCTGATGTGTGCTCTGTCCTTGTGTGATGTGTCTGATGTGCGCTCTGTGCTTGTGTAATGTGTCTGATGTGTGCTATGTGCTTGTGTAATGTGTCTGATGTGTGCTTTGTGCTTGTGTGATGTGTCTGATGTGTGCTCTGTGCTTGTGTGATGTGTCTGATGTGTGCTCTGTGCTTGTGTAATGTGTCTGATGTGTGCTCTGTCCTTGTGTGATGTGTCTGATGTGCGCTCTGTGCTTGTGTAATGTGTCTGATGTGTGCTATGTGCTTGTGTAATGTGTCTGATGTGTGCTCTGTGCTTGTGTGATGTGTCTGATGTGTGCTCTGTGCTTGGGTAATGTGTCTGATGTGTGTTCTGTGCTTGTGTGATATGTCTGATGTGTTCACTGTGCTTGTGTGATGTGTCTGATGTGTGCTCTGTGCTTGTGTGATGTGTCTGATGTGTGCTCTGTGCTTGGGTAATGTGCCTGATGTGTACTTTGTCCTTGTGTGATGTGTCTGATGTGCGCTCTGTGCTTGTGTAATGTGTCTAATGTGTGCTCTGTGCTTGTGTGATGTGTCTGATGTGTGCTCTGTGCTTGGGTAATGTGTCTGATGTGTGTTTTGTGCTTGTGTGATGTGTCTGATGTGTGCACTGTGCTTGTGTGATGTGTCTGATGTGTGTTCTGTGCTTGTTTTATATGTCTCATGTGTTCACTGTGCTTGTGTGATGTGTCTGATGTGTGCTCTGTGCTTGTGTGATGTGTCAGATGTCTCTTCTGTGCTTGTGTGATGTGTCTGATGTGTGCTCTGTGCTTGTGTGATGTGTCTGATGTGTGCTCTGTGCTTGTGTGATGTGTCTGATGTGTGGGCTGTGCTCGTATGATGTGTCTGATGTGTGTTCTGTGCTTGTGTGATGTGTCTGATGTGTGCACTGTGCTTGTGTGATGTGCCTGATGTGTGATCTGTGCTTGTGTGATGTGTCTGATGTATGGTCTGTGCTTGTGTGATGTGTCTGATGTGTGCTCTCTTCTTGTGTGATGTGTCTGATGTGTGCTCTGAGCTTGTTTGATGTGTCTGATGTGTGCTCTGTGCTTGTGTGATGTGTCTGATGTGTGCTATGTGCTTGTGTAATGTGTCTGATGTGTGCTCTGTGCTTGGGTGATGTGTCTGATGTGTGTTCTGCGCTTGTGTGATGTGTCTGATGTGTGCTCTCTGCTTGTGTGATGTGTCTGATGTGTGGGCTGTGCTCGTATGATGTGTCTGATGTGTGTTCTGTGCTTGTGTGATGTGTCTGATGTGTGCTCTTTCCTTGTGTGATGTGTCTGATGTGTGCTCTGTGCTAGGGTAATGTGTCTGATGTGTGCTAGGTGCTTGGGTGATGTGTCTGATGTGTGCTCTGTTCTTGTGTAATGTGTCTGATGTGTGTTCTGTGCTTGTGTGATGTGTCTGATGTGTGCTCTGTGCTTGTGTGATGTGTCTGATGTGTGTTCTGTGCTTGTGTGATGTGTCTGATGTGTGTTCTGTGCTTGTGTGATGTGTCTGATGTGTGCTCTGTGCTTGTGTGATGTGTCTGATGTATGGTCTGTGCTTGTGTGATGTGTCTGATGTGTGCTCTCTTCTTGTGTGATGTGTCTGATGTGTGCTCTGTGCTTGTGTGATGTGTCTGATGTGTGCTCTGTGCTTGTTTAATGTGTCTGATGTGTGCTATGTGCTTGTGTAATGTGTCTGATGTGTGCTCTGTGCTTGGGTGATGTGTCTGATGTGTGTTCTGCGCTTGTGTGATGTGTCTGATGTGTGCTCTGTGCTTGTGTGATGTGTCTGTTGTGTGCTCTGTGCTTGTGTGATGTGTCTGATGTGTGGGCTGTGCTCGTATGATGTGTCTGATGTGTGTTCTGTGCTTGTGTGATGTGTCTGATGTGTGCTCTGTCCTTGTGTGATGTGTCTGATGTGTGCTCTGTGCTAGGGTAATGTGTCTGATGTGTGCTAGGTGCTTGGGTGATGTGTCTGATGTGTGCTCTGTTCTTGTGTAATGTGTCTGATGTGTGTTCTGTGCTTGTGTGATGTGTCTGATGTGTGCTCTGTGCTTGTGTGATGTGTCTGATGTGTGTTCTGTGCTTGTGTGATGTGTCTGATGTGTGTTCTGTGCTTGTGTGATGTGTCTGATGTGTGTTCTGTGCTTGTGTGATGTGTCTGATGTGTGCTCTGCACTTGTGTGATGTGTCTGATGTGTGTTCTGTGCTTGTGTGATGTGTCTGATGTGTGTTCTGTGCTTGTGTGATGTGTCTGATGTGTGCTCTGTGCTTGTGTGATGTGTCTGATGTGTGCTCTGTGTTTGTGTGATGTGTCTGATGTGTGCTCTGTGCTAGGGTAATGTGTCTGATGTGTGCTAGGTGCTTGGGTAATGTGTCTGATGTGTGCTCTGTTCTTGTGTAATGTGTCTGATGTGTGCTCTCTTCTTGTGTGATGTGTCTGATGTGTGCTCTGCTCTTGTGTGATGTGTCTGATGTGTGCTCTGTGCTTGTGTGATGTGTCTGATGTGTGCTATGTGCTTGTGTGATGTGTCTGATGTGTGCTCTGTGTTTGTGTGATGTGTCTGATGTGTGCTCTGTTCTTGTGTGATGTGTCTGTTGTGTGCTCTGTGCTTGAGTGATGTGTCTGATGTGTGCTCTGTGCTTGTGTAATGTGTCTGATGTGTACTCTGTCCTTTTGTGATGTGTCTGATGTGTGCTCTGTGCTTGTGTAATGTGTATGATGTGTGCTCTTTGCTTGTGTGATGTGTCTGATGTGTGCTCTGTGCTTGTGTAATGTGTCTGATTTGTGCTTTGTACTTGTGTGATGTGTCTGATGTGTGCTTTGTGCTTGGTGATGTGTCTGATGTGTGCTCTGTTCTTGTGTGATGTGTCTGTTGTGTGCTCTGTGTTTGTGTGATGTGTCTGATGTGTGCTCTGTGTTTGTGTGATGTGTCTGATGTTTGCTCTATGCTTGTGTGATGTGTCTGATGTGTGCTCTGTGCTTGTGTAATGTGTCTGATGTGTACTCTGTCCTTTTGTGATGTGTCTGATGTGTGCTCTGTGCTTGTGTGATGTGTATGATGTGTGCTCTTTGCATGTGTGATGTGTCTGATGTGTGTTCTATGCTTGTGTAATGTGTCTGATGTGTACTCTGTCCTTTTGTGATGTGTCTGATGTGTGCTCTGTGCTTGTGTGATGTGTATGATGTGTGCTCTTTGCTTGTGTGATGTGTCTGATGTGTGTTCTGTGCTTGTGTGATGTGTCTGATATGTGCTCTGTGCTTGTGTGATGTGTCTGATGTATGCTATGTGCTTGGGTGATGTGTCTGATATGTACTCTGTCCTTGTGTGATGTGTCCGATGTGTGCACTGTGCTTGTGTAATGTGTCTGATGTGTGCTCTGTGCTTGTGTGATGTGTCTGATGTGTGCTCTGTGCTTGTGTGATGTGTCAGACGTGCGCACTGTGCTTGTGTGATGTGTCTGATGTGTGTTCTGTGCTTGTGTGATGTGTCTGATGTGTGATCTGTGCTTGTGTGATGTGTCTGATGTGCGCTCTGTGCTTGTGTGATGTGTCTGATGTGCGCTCTGTGCTTGTGTGATGTGTCTGATGTGCGCTCTGTGCTTGTGTGATGTGTCTGATGTGTGCTCTGTGCTTGTGTGATGTTTCTGATGTGTGCTCTGTGCTTGTGTTATGTGTCTGATGTGTGTTCTGTGCTTGTGTGATGTGTCTGATATGTGCTCTGTGCTTGTGTGATGTGTCTGATGTGCGCTCTGTGCTTGTGTGATGTGTCTGATGTGTGCTCTGTGCTTGTGTGATGTGTCTGATATGTGGTCTGTGCTTGTGTGATGTGTCTGATTTGTGTTCTGTGCTTGTGTGATGTGTCTGATGTGTGATCTGTGCTTGTGTGATGTGTCTGATGTGTGCTCTGTGCTTGTGTGATGTGTCTGATGTGTGCTCTATGCTTGTGTGATGTGTCTGATGTGCGCTCTGTGCTTGTGTGATGTGTCTTATGTGCGCTCTGTGCTTGTGTGATGTGTCTGATGTGTGCTCTGTGCTTGTGTGATGTGTCTGATGTGTGTTCTGTGCTTGTGTGATGTGTCTGATGTGTGTTCTGTGCTTGTGTGATGTGTCTGATGTGTGCTATGTGCTTGTGTGATGTGTCTGATGTGTGCTTTGTGTTTGTGTGATGTGTCTGATGTGTGCTCTGTTCTTGTGTGATGTGTCTGATGTGTGCTCTGTGTTTGTGTGATGTGTCTGATGTGTGCTCTGTGCTTGTGTGATGTGTCTGATGTGTGCTTTGTGCTTGTGTGATGTGTCTGATGTGTGCTCTGTGCTTGTGTAATGTGTCTGATGTGTGCTTTGTACTTGTGTGATGTGTCTGATGTGTGCTCTGTGCTTGTGTGATGTGTCTGATGTGTGTTCTGTGCTTGTGTGATGTGTCTGATGTGTGCACTGTGCTTGTGTGATGTGTCTGATGTGTGCTCTGTGCTTGTGTGATGTGTCTGATGTGTGCTCTGTGCTTGTGTGATGTGTCTGATGTGTGCTATGTGCTTGTGTGATGTGTCTGATGTGTGCACTGTGCTTGTGTGATGTGTCTGATGTGTGCTCTGTGCTTGTGTGATGTGTCTGATGTGTGCTATGTGCTTGTGTGATGTGTCTTATGTGTGCTCTGTGCTTGTGTGATGTGTCTGATGTGTGCTCTGTACTTGTGTGATGTGTCTGATGTGTCTTCTGTGCTTGTGTGATGTGTCTGATGTGTTCTCTGTGCTTGTGTGATGTGTCTGATGTGTATTCTGTGCTTGTGTGATGTGTCTGATGTGTGCTCTGTGCTTGGGTGATGTGTCTGATGTTTGTTCTGCGCTTGTGTGATGTGTCTAATGTGTGCTCTGTACTTGTGTGATGTGTCTGATGTGTGCTCTGTGCTTGTGTGATGTGTCTTGTGATGTACAATGCCCGAAGATATGTTTTCTGTTGCAATGTGCTAACAAATCCTCCATCCTAGGACATTGTAAACTGTCAGTAGTAGGAATTCCTTCCCCCCAGGTTTTATCAACCCTGCCACTTCCTCTGGAAGAGCAGGAATGTTAATTAGCTAGACCATCTTCCTCACACCATTTGGCTTCTCTCAGCTGAAAGAGAAAAAAAAGTGCGGGAACTAAACTCTTTGTTTGAAACCAGGAGTTTGAATAAAACAATAAGGGATTGTCCCGCGAAAACCATACCCAGCAGAAATATAAAAATCATATTTCTGCGATCCGAGCAGACCCAGCTTCGCTGTGGTGCCTGTTGCAAAACTCTCGGATGTCCAGAACCTGAGATATGATTTGCGCCCAAATGGACGGTCATATCGCATAGATGTTTGATGTTTTCTTGATGGGCTCATTACGCTGGGAAACATGATACCACTGATGAGTCCATACCAGCTTCTCCCATAAAGTTATAGCTAATCTAAGTTTTGTAGCCAAAACATAACTTGGATAAGAGAGGTGGGATCAACCCAGAATGCACCTCTCTGTGATGTCACATAGGAAAGTCTATAAGGCATTCCCTGGCAGAACCAGCTCAGAACAGCTCAAGTCGTCGTGCTAGAAAGATCCAGATGAGCGGAGAAGTGCAGCTCCGCCTCCACCCACCTTAGCCACATGGTCTGCCTAAGGAACAATATGGAACTGTGAGTGTAATCTCTTTGTTTTCTCCACTTTTATTTTATACCTGTACTGTACATATTTTATGTCTCAATTTTATAGCAACTTTTATCTGTAATCACTGTCCTCTTTCGGAAAATAAATGAAATAATTATTTAGATCTGTCTCTATGCTCTAAGACTCGAACTATACGCCTTTGATAGATAATCGCTACTAATTCAAGGGGTTTGCCACGGACCCTCTTAATTTAACACTGTGAATTAAGTAACCGTGACTGGTGGCAGCGCGTTGTGTACGGCTATTACGGCTTGCTGGCAGTACAGAAGGGTCTTATATTGCTGAATAAGGGTCTGCGGCCACAGCATTGATAATTCCCTTACTGCAGAAGCCTAATTGCCGGTTCACAACAGGCAGCCCGTCCGGCGACCAATTATCCTAGGTGCAGTTCCCTGACTGACCTGAGGGTAAGGGGGGCGCCGGAGAGCTGCGAGTTACAAGGTGGAACTGAGAAAGTGGGATATACACAAATCCCCGCAGTACTTGGAAGATTGATAGCAGTGGTGGGGCATCCAAATTAAACTCCCCCTGCGGCAAATTGTAGAGCGAGATTAGCTTGCTGGATATTTTTGTCACATGGTGCCAGTGGTGGGATAACTAAGATAAGCCCCACTGCGCCTGTGATAGCCGTGTGCCGGCATTGTGTCACGTCCCTCCGTCCGCTGATACACCGGTGTCAGTGGTGGGATCGTGACATAGTGGTGACACAGGGTCCGCTGTCCGTCGCGTTTTGGTGGCAGCGGGACCCCCGTTAGTCGTCGCCCGTAAGTGGACGAACGGCCGTGGGCTGTTCGTCACATATTGGTGGCAGAGCGGTGGGATAATCCTAGAGCATTAGTGATTTGGTTTGAGCAATCATTCCTCTCACTAAAGACCTGCACGGTTCCTGCGGGAATCCTGCATCATAGGTTTTGGAGAACAGACTCAGTGGTTACTAGTCCTGAGACATTAGTGTGTACTTGCAAGTATCCCCCTCCCGTTTCTTCGTTTTTCTTTTTCTATCTTTTATTTGGCAACCATGGCGGCGATGACAGTGGAGTGGTATCAGAAGCAGAAAAAGGACACCCTTGCTGGGTTATGCACGTACCGAGGCATAGACGCCGCAGGCGGAACCAAAGATCAAATGATCGCGGCTCTAGTGCAGCTGGACAACGACCAGAATCCAGCGAGCAGAGAAGTTGGCCCAAGTTGCCATGGGGCTGCAGCAGAGGCTCCACTCCTGAGCGCTGGCCCCACATTCAACCAGAACGGGGTGGACCCCTATCTGCAAATGGCCTTGGACGAACTCCCCGCCGAAGACAGGGATGGGCGGGTGAGGCTGATCCAGCAATATCGGCAGGAGGCCCAAGCCGAACGTGAGCGCCAAGCTGAGGCGGAGAGAGCCGAGCGCCAGGCGCAGAGGGCCCATGAACTGGAGGTACTCCAGCGGGGTGGGAATGCCCCCACAGCCCGAAGCAGTGAGCCCAGCAGCGTCCAGACTCCTAAACCCCGGCCAGAGCATTTTCCCGTGATGGAAAAGGATGGGGACTTGGACACATTTCTGCGAGCCTTTGAGAAAGCCTGCAGACAGTACCAGCTGCCTAGAGACCAATGGGCAAGGTACTTGACCCCAGGTCTAAAAGGCAAAGCCCTGGAGGCATTTGCTTCTCTTCCGCCAGAAGCCGATGACGACTATGACGCCATAAAGCAGGCGCTGATCGCCAAATACCGGCTGACACCTGAGGTATACCGAAAGAAGTTCCGGCACCTCCAACGTGGCCCACATGATAGCTACAGTGATGTGGTGCAAGGACTCAGGACCCACTTTGACCAGTGGATCCATGGACTGTCCGTTGAAACCTTTGAGCAGCTACGGGACCTGATGATCAAAGACCAGTTCCTGCATCTCTGCCCAGCTGAGGTCCGACAGTTCATCCTGGACCGCGAACCAACGAACGCGGACAAAGCGGCGCAGATCGCCGACAACCACGAGGCCAACCGGAAGCCCGAGACGCGGAGGCCAGTCGCCACCAGCTGGAAAGGGGGTAAGCCAGCAACCAACCCCAATGCCCCAGCTAGCCGTCCCTCCGGAGGCCCTGTCCCTGTTGCCAACAACAGGCCGGCTACTGACAGTCGCCTGTGTCACCACTGCAAGCGGCCTGGTCACTTCTCTTACACCTGTCCGGATAGGCCGAAGAACCCCCCAGCCAAGGCCCCCGGGCCCAACGCCTCTGTTCTTTTGGTGGGAGGTGTGGTTGGGAGGGCTGATGACAACGTTCAACCTGTTCAGGTGGGGGCCCGTCTTGCTACAGGCCTCAAGGACACCGGGGCTGAACGAACCCTCATCCGTCCTGGACTGGCGGCCCCTGAAGAGTTTGTTGAGGGGAAAACCCTGACTGTCACCGGGATTGGAGGCACCCGTTGTCCCTTGCCAGTGGCACGAGTTTTTCTTGATTGGGGTGCCGGGAGCGGGTTGAGGGAGGTGGGAGTGTCTGAAAATTTGCCCACTGATGTTTTATTGGGGACTGACTTGGGGAGGATGGTTGCATACTATGTCCCTGACACCCTTCCCCAAACTGATAATAAGGATAACGTTAACCCTGATGATGTTGATGATGGGAAACTGAATGTGTTACCTGCTAATGCCTTGATGAGTAATGATGCAACTAACAACCATTCGTTCCCAAGGTATGATGCTGATGCTGATGTGAATGTACCAAAGCAAACTGATAACCATTCTTTTCCTAGGAATGATGATGTTGATGTATCTGTGCCGACTGAACCCGTTAACCCTTTCTTTAAAACGGTAGATGTGTCCACAGGTACCGAGGTGCTCAGCCCCGTCACTCTGCGGAGTGAGACGGCTGAGGAACCCCTGGCAGGAGCAAGCAACGGTGCTCAAGAGAATGGGGAGGTGCATGGGGACCATGAGGAAGGTAATGCCATGCAGCTGACCAGTGCCACCGAGGAAGGTAACTGGCCCATAAGTAGCACTGCTCCTAAAGTGTTGGGGGTGGATGGGGAGGGAGAGCCCAGGGCAGCACCGGCTGGTGGGTCTGAAGAAATCCCCAGGGAGACAGCATACATAGCAGCTGTCACACGCAGTCAGAGTGCCCAGATCGCAGGTAACGCACTGTCTTCTGGACCCTCTGCTGCTACAGGAGAGACTGAACCAGAGGTGAACCCAGAGCCGGTTCCAGAGGGTCCCAGTAAAGAGGGGACCCTGACGTCACTTCTGGCAGCCTCCAGCATGGAGTTCCAGGCTGCTCTGCACTCAGATGCCAGCCTGGAGAAATTGAGAGGTCTCGCCGAGACGCCCACCTCCAAGTCTGATAAGGAGAGGGTGTTCTGGGAACGAGGAAGGTTGTACCGGGAGACAGTACCCGGAGATCCTAAAAAGGAGTGGTTGAGGGAAAGACAGCTGGTCGTCCCCTATCAGTTCAGAACTGAGTTGTTGCGGATTGCCCATGAGATTCCACTCGCTGGACACTTGGGGATCAGCAAAACAAAGGCACGGCTGTCTCAACACTTCTATTGGCCCAAGATGGGGACAGATGTAACACACTACTGCCGCTCCTGTGCCACCTGTCAAAAAGTGGGTAAGGCGGGGCCTGCTCTTAAGGCTCCCCTTATTCCTTTGCCGGTGATAGAGGAGCCTTTCCAGAGAATCGCGGTGGACATTGTAGGACCGCTGTCCGTCCCCAGCAGCTCCGGAAAGCGATACATTCTCACCGTGGTAGACTACGCTACCCGGTACCCAGAGGCAGTAGCTCTGTCTTCAATCAGGGCAGATAAGGTGGCTGACGCACTGGTGACCATCTTTTCAAGGGTAGGATTTCCCAGGGAGATGCTTACCGATCAAGGGCCCCAATTCATGTCTCGCCTAATGGAGGCGCTCTGTGAGAAAATGCAGGTGACGCAGCTGGTATCGAGTCCGTATCACCCACAGACTAATGGTTTGTGTGAACGCTTCAACGGTACCCTCAAACAGATGCTCCGCATACTGGTTGAGACCCAAGGGCGCGACTGGGAGCGGTACCTCCCACACCTGCTGTTCGCTTACAGAGAAGTTCCGCAGGCCTCGACCGGGTTCTCCCCCTTCGAGCTCCTGTATGGCAGGCGAGTCCGGGGACCCCTTGGGTTGATAAGAGAATCCTGGGAAGATGAGCAAAACCCCACAGAAGTGTCCATCGTGGATTATGTCATGCGCTTCCGTGACAAGATGCAGACCTTGACGCAGTTGGTGCATGACAACATGACGCAGGCTCAGGCTGACCAGAAGCACTGGTACGACCAGAACGCCCGGGAGCGGACCTACCAGGTGGGTCAAAAGGTGTGGGCGCTGGTCCCTGTACCAACGGATAAGCTTCAGGCAGCCTGGGAAGGCCCGTACGTCGTCCACCAACAGCTCAACCCGGTCACCTACGTGGTCACGCTTGACCATGCTCGGGGTAGGCGCAAGGCCTTTCACGTCAACATGCTGAAGGCGCACTACGAACGTGAAGCTTGCGTCCTACCGGTCTGCAATCTGCCAGAGGATGGGGAGGAAGATTCCCTCCTGGACATGCTGGCCCAGGCCAAGGCCGATGGGTCCATTGAGGACATGGAGATAAGTGGTTCGCTCACCGTGTCCCAGCGGTTGCAGTTGATGGCCACCCTGGAACTCTTCCGGCCCGTGTTCACCAACCGTCCTGGGAGGACGGAGTTAGCGGTTCATGAGGTGGACACCGGGAATCATGCCCCATTACGGCGAACACCTTATCGGATCTCTGAAACGGTGCAACAAGTCATGCGCCAAGAGGTCGATGAGATGTTAAGGCTGGGAGTGATTCGACGGTCAAAAGGTGCGTGGGCTTCACCTGTAGTCCTCGTGCCTAAAAAGGATCGAACCACCCGGTTCTGCGTGGACTACAGGGGGCTTAACGCCATCACAACCTCTGATGCCCACCCAATGCCGCGCATCGAGGATCTGCTCGAGCGGTTGACAAACGCCAACTACATATCCATCATGGATTTGAGTCGGGGATACTGGCAGATTCCCCTGAGCCCTGAGGCGCAGGAGAAATCCGCCTTTATCACCCCCTTTGGACTGTACGAGTCCACGGTCATGCCCTTCGGCATGAAGAATGCCCCTGCCACTTTCCAGCGGATGGTCAACCACCTGCTTCGGGGACTGGAGGAGTACGCCGTGGCGTACTTAGACGATATTGCCGTCTTCAGTTCCACCTGGGAGGAACACCTTCAGCACCTCCAGGAGGTGCTCAAGCGTCTTCACCAGGCAGGCCTGACCATCAAGCCGGGGAAGTGCAAGATAGGCATGCGCAAGGTCCACTACCTGGGGCACCGGGTAGGCGGGGGTTCCATGAGTCCGGAGCCAGAAAAAGTGGACGCAATCGTGTCCTGGCCCACCCCCAGGACCAAGAAACAGGTGAAGTCCTTCTTGGGCACTGCAGGGTACTATAGGCGGTTCGTACAGGACTATAGCGCCCTTGCCAAACCCTTGACTGACCTCACCAAGCAGAGGCTACCCCAAACAGTCAACTGGACAGATGACTGTGAGGCGGCTTTCCAAGCTTTGAAAGCAGCCCTGTGCAACTCTCCAGTGTTGAGAGCAGTCGACAGCAGTCGCCCGTTTCTGGTACAGACCGACGCCAGCGAGTTTGGCCTCGGTGCTGTGCTTAGCCAGGTCGACTCGGGGGACCAAGAGCACCCCGTGTTGTACCTGAGCCGGAAACTTTTGCCGAGGGAAGTGGCATACTCGACCATCGAGAAGGAGTGTCTGGCCATGGTGTGGGCACTGCAGCGTTTGCAGCCCTACCTGTACGGGCGCGCCTTCACGGTGGTAACTGACCACAACCCTCTGAGCTGGTTGCACACAGTGTCCGGAACCAATGGAAGATTGCTCCGCTGGAGCCTTGCCCTTCAACAGTACGATTTTACTGTAAAACACAGGAAGGGCAGTGAAAACGGCAATGCCGATGGGTTGTCCCGCCGGGGCGAACCCGCTGAGGTGCGCATGGCAGATTACCGAGAGGTAATGCCTCCTTAGCGCCCTCTTAAGGGGGGAGGTGTGATGTACAATGCCCGAAGATATGTTTTCTGTTGCAATGTGCTAACAAATCCTCCATCCTAGGACATTGTAAACTGTCAGTAGTAGGAATTCCTTCCCCCCAGGTTTTATCAACCCTGCCACTTCCTCTGGAAGAGCAGGAATGTTAATTAGCTAGACCATCTTCCTCACACCATTTGGCTTCTCTCAGCTGAAAGAGAAAAAAAAGTGCGGGAACTAAACTCTTTGTTTGAAACCAGGAGTTTGAATAAAACAATAAGGGATTGTCCCGCGAAAACCATACCCAGCAGAAATATAAAAATCATATTTCTGCGATCCGAGCAGACCCAGCTTCGCTGTGGTGCCTGTTGCAAAACTCTCGGATGTCCAGAACCTGAGATATGATTTGCGCCCAAATGGACGGTCATATCGCATAGATGTTTGATGTTTTCTTGATGGGCTCATTACGCTGGGAAACATGATACCACTGATGAGTCCATACCAGCTTCTCCCATAAAGTTATAGCTAATCTAAGTTTTGTAGCCAAAACATAACTTGGATAAGAGAGGTGGGATCAACCCAGAATGCACCTCTCTGTGATGTCACATAGGAAAGTCTATAAGGCATTCCCTGGCAGAACCAGCTCAGAACAGCTCAAGTCGTCATGCTAGAAAGATCCAGATGAGCGGAGAAGTGCAGCTCCGCCTCCACCCACCTTAGCCACATGGTCTGCCTAAGGAACAATATGGAACTGTGAGTGTAATCTCTTTGTTTTCTCCACTTTTATTTTATACCTGTACTGTACATATTTTATGTCTCAATTTTATAGCAACTTTTATCTGTAATCACTGTCCTCTTTCGGAAAATAAATGAAATAATTATTTAGATCTGTCTCTATGCTCTAAGACTCGAACTATACGCCTTTGATAGATAATCGCTACTAATTCAAGGGGTTTGCCACGGACCCTCTTAATTTAACACTGTGAATTAAGTAACCGTGACTGGTGGCAGCGCGTTGTGTACGGCTATTACGGCTTGCTGGCAGTACAGAAGGGTCTTATATTGCTGAATAAGGGTCTGCGGCCACAGCATTGATAATTCCCTTACTGCAGAAGCCTAATTGCCGGTTCACAACAGGCAGCCCGTCCGGCGACCAATTATCCTAGGTGCAGTTCCCTGACTGACCTGAGGGTAAGGGGGGCGCCGGAGAGCTGCGAGTTCCAAGGCGGAACTGAGAAAGTGGGATATACACAAATCCCCGCAGTACTTGGAAGATTGATAGCAGTGGTGGGGCATCCAAATTAAACTCCCCCTGCGGCAAATTGTAGAGCGAGATTAGCTTGCTGGATATTTTTGTCACATGGTGCCAGTGGTGGGATAACTAAGATAAGCCCCACTGCGCCTGTGATAGCCGTGTGCCGGCCTTGTGTCACGTCCCTCCGTCCGCTGATACACCGGTGTCAGTGGTGGGATCGTGACATAGTGGTGACACAGGGTCCGCTGTCCGTCGCGTTTTGGTGGCAGCGGGACCCCCGTTAGTCGTCGCCCGTAAGTGGACGAACGGCCGTGGGCTGTTCGTCACATGTCTGATGTGTGGGCTGTGCTCGTATGATGTGTCTGATGTGTGTTCTGTGCTTGTGTGATGTGTCTGATGTGTGCTCTGTCCTTGTGTGATGCTGATGTGTGCTCTGGACTTGTGTGATGTGTCTGATGTGTGCTCTATGCTAGGGTAATGTGTCTGATGTGTGCTATGTGCTTGGGTGATGTGTCTGATGTGTGCTATGTGCTTGTGTGATGTGTCTGATGTGTGCTTTGTACTTGTGTGATGTGTCTGATGTGTGCTCTGTGCTTGTGTGATATGTCTGATGTGTGCTCTGTGCTTGTGTTATGTGTCTTACGTGCGCACTGTGCTTGTGTGATGTGTCTGATGTGCGTTCTGCGCTTGTGTGATGTGTCTGATGTGTGCTCTATGCTTGTGAGATGTGTCTGATGTGTGTTGTGTGCTTGTGTGATGCGTCTGATGTGTGTTCTGTGCTTGTGTGATGTGTCTGATGTGTGCTCTGTGCTTGTGTGATGTGTCTGATGTGTTCTCTGTGCTTGTGTGATGTGTCTGATGTGCGCTCTGTGCTTGTGTGATGTGTCTGATGTGCGCTCTGTGCTTGTGTGATATGTCTGATGTGTGTTCTGTGCTTGTGTGATGTGTCTGATGTGTGCTTTGTACTTGTGTGATGTGTCTGATGTGTTCTCTGTGCTTGTGTGATGTGTCTGATGTGCGTTCTGCGCTTGTGTGATGTGTCTGATGTGCGTTCTGCGCTTGTGTGATGTGTCTGATGTGTGTTCTGTGCTTGTGTGATGCGTCTGATGTGTGTTCTGTGCTTGTGTGATGTGTCTGATGTGTGCTCTGTGCTTGTGTGATGTGTCTGATGTGTTCTCTGTGCTTGTGTGATGTGTCGGATGTGCGCTCTGTGCTTGTGTGATATGTCTGATGTGTGCACTGTGCTTGTGTGATGTGTCTGATGTGTGTTGTGTGCTTGTGTGATGTGTCTGATGTGTGCACTGTGCTTGTGTGATGTGTCTGATGTGCGTTCTGCGCTTGTGAGATGTGTCTGATGTGTGTTCTGTGCTTGTGTGATGCGTCTGATGTGTGCTCTGTTCTTGTGTGATGTGTCTGATGTGTGCTCTGCACTTGTGAGATGTGTCTGATGTGTGCTCTGTTCTTGTGTGATGTGTCTGATGTGTGTTCTGTGCTTGTGTGATGTGTCTGATGTGTGTTCTTTGTTTGTGTGATGTGTCTGATGTGTGCTCTGTGTTTGTGTGATGTTTCTGATGTGTGCTCTGTGCTTGTGTAATGTGTCTGATGTGTGCTTTGTACTTGTGTGATGTGTCTGATGTGTGCTCTATGCTTGTGTGATGTGTCTGATGTGTGCTTTGTACTTGTGTGATGTGTCTGATGTGTGCTCTGTGCTTGTGTGATATGTCTGATGTGTGCTCTGTGCTTGTGTTATGTGTCTTACGTGCGCACTGTGCTTGTGTGATGTGTCTGATGTGCGTTCTGCGCTTGTGTGATGTGTCTGATGTGTGCTCTATGCTTGTGAGATGTGTCTGATGTGTGTTGTGTGCTTGTGTGATGCGTCTGATGTGTGTTCTGTGCTTGTGTGATGTGTCTGATGTGTGCTCTGTGCTTGTGTGATGTGTCTGATGTGTTCTCTGTGCTTGTGTGATGTGTCTGATGTGCGCTCTGTGCTTGTGTGATGTGTCTGATGTGCGCTCTGTGCTTGTGTGATATGTCTGATGTGTGTTCTGTGCTTGTGTGATGTGTCTGATGTGTGCTTTGTACTTGTGTGATGTGTCTGATGTGTTCTCTGTGCTTGTGTGATGTGTCTGATGTGCGTTCTGCGCTTCTGTGATGTGTCTGATGTGCGTTCTGCGCTTGTGTGATGTGTCTGATGTGTGTTCTGTGCTTGTGTGATGCGTCTGATGTGTGTTCTGTGCTTGTGTGATGTGTCTGATGTGTGCTCTGTGCTTGTGTGATGTGTCTGATGTGTTCTCTGTGCTTGTGTGATGTGTCGGATGTGCGCTCTGTGCTTGTGTGATATGTCTGATGTGTGCACTGTGCTTGTGTGATGTGTCTGATGTGTGTTGTGTGCTTGTGTGATGTGTCTGATGTGTGCACTGTGCTTGTGTGATGTGTCTGATGTGCGTTCTGCGCTTGTGAGATGTGTCTGATGTGTGTTCTGTGCTTGTGTGATGCGTCTGATGTGTGCTCTGTTCTTGTGTGATGTGTCTGATGTGTGCTCTGCACTTGTGAGATGTGTCTGATGTGTGCTCTGTTCTTGTGTGATGTGTCTGATGTGTGTTCTGTGCTTGTGTGATGTGTCTGATGTGTGTTCTTTGTTTGTGTGATGTGTCTGATGTGTGCTCTGTGTTTGTGTGATGTTTCTGATGTGTGCTCTGTGCTTGTGTAATGTGTCTGATGTGTGCTTTGTACTTGTGTGATGTGTCTGATGTGTGCTCTATGCTTGTGTGATGTGTCTGATGTGTGCTTTGTGCTTGGTGATGTGTCTGATGTGTGCTCTGTGCTTGTGTGATGTGTCTGATGTGTGCTCTGTTCTTGTGTGATGTGTCTGATGTGTGCCCTGGACTTGTGTGATGTGTCTGATGTGTGCTCTATGCTAGGGTAATGTGTCTGATGTGTGCTATGTGCTTGGGTGATATGTCTGATGTGTGCTATGCGCTTGTGTGATGTGTCTGATGTGTGTTCTGTGCTTGTGTGATGTGTCTGATGTGTGCTCTGTGTTTGTGTGATGTGTCTGATGTGTGCTCTGTGCTTGTGTAATGTGTCTGATGTGTGCTCTGTGCTTGGTGATGTGTCTGATGTGTGCTTTGTGCTTGTGTGATGTGTCTGATGTGTGCTTTGTGCTTGGTGATGTGTCTGATGTGTGCTCTGGACTTGTGTGATGTGTCTGATGTGTGCTCTATGCTAGGGTAATGTGTCTGATGTGTGCTATGTACTTGTGTGATTTGTCTGATGTGTGCTTTGTGTTTGTTTGATGTGTCTGATGTGTGCTCTGTGCTTGTGTGATGTGTCTGATGTGTGCTTTGTGTTTGTGTGATGTGTCTGATGTGTGCTCTGTGCTTGTGTGATGTGTCTGATGTGTGTTCTGTCCTTGTGTGATGTGTCTGATGTGTGTTCTGTGCTTGTGTGATGTGTCTGATGTGTGCTCTGTGCTTGTGTAATGTGTCTGATGTGTGCTAGGTGCTTGGGTGATGTGTCTGATGTGTGCTCTGTTCTTGTGTGATGTGTCTGATGTGTGTTCTGTGCTTGTGTGATGTGTCTGATGTGTGTTCTGTGCTTGTGTGATGTGTCTGATGTGTGCTCTGTGCTTGTGTAATGTGTCTGATGTGTGCTTTGTACTTGTGTGATGTGTCTGATGTGTGCTCGGTTCTTGTGTGATGTGTCTGATGTGTGCTCTGGACTTGTGTGATGTGTCTGATGTGTGCTCTGTTCTTGTGTGATGTGTCTGATGTGTGCTCTACACTTTTGTGATGTGTCTGATGTGTGTTCTGTGCTTGTGTGATGTGTCTGATGTGTGCTCTGTGTTTGTGTGATGTGTCTGATGTGTGGTCTGTGCTTGTGTAATGTGTCTGATGTGTGCTCTATGCTTGTGTGATGTGTCTGATGTGTGCTTTGTGCTTGGTGATGTGTCTGATGTGTGCTCTGTGCTTGTGTGATGTGTCTGATGTGTGCTCTGTTCTTGTGTGATGTGTCTGATGTGTGCTATGTGCTTGTGTGATGTGTCTGATGTGTGTTCTGTGCTTGTGTGATGTGTCTGATGTGTGCTCTGTGTTTGTGTGATGTGTCTGATGTGTGGTCTGTGCTTGGTGATGTGTCTGATGTGTGCTCTGTGCTTGTGTGATGTGTCTGATGTGTGCTCTGTTCTTGTGTGATGTGTCTGATGTGTGCTCTGTTCTTGTGTGATGTGTCTGATGTGTGCTCTGGACTTGTGTGATGTGTCTGATGTGTGTTCTGTGCTTGTGTGATGTGTCTGATGTGTGCTCTGTGTTTGTGTGATGTGTCTGATGTGTGGTCTGTGCTTGTGTAATGTGTCTGATGTGTGCTTTGTACTTGTGTGATGTGTCTGATGTGTGCTCTATGCTTGTGTGATGTGTCTGATGTGTGCTTTGTGCTTGGTGATGTGTCTGATGTGTGCTCTGTTCTTGTGTGATGTGTCTGATGTGTGCTCTGGACTTGTGTGATGTGTCTGATGTGTGCTATGCGCTTGTGTGATGTGTCTGATGTGTGTTCTGTGCTTGTGTGATGTGTCTGATGTGTGCTTTGTGTTTGTGTGATGTGTCTGATGTGTGCTCTGTGCTTGTGTAATGTGTCTGATGTGTGCTTTATACTTGTGTGATGTGTCTGATGTGTGCTCTGTTCTTGTGTGATGTGTCTGATGTGTGCTCTGGACTTGTGTGATGTGTCTGATGTATGCTCTGTTCTTGTGTGATGGGTCTGATGTGTGCTTTGTGTTTGTGTGATGTGTCTGATGTGTGCTCTGTGCTTGTGTGATGTGTCTGATGTGTGCTCTGTGCTAGGGTAATGTGTCTGATGTGTGCTAGGTGCTTGGGTGATGTGTCTGATGTGTGCTCTGTTCTTGTGTGATGTGTCTGATGTGTGCTTTGTGTTTGTGTGATGTGTCTGATGTGTGCTCTGTGCTTGTGTGATGTGTCTGATGTGTGCTCTGTGCTTGTGTGATGTGTCTGATGTGTGCTCTGTGCTAGGGTAATGTGTCTGATGTGTGCTAGGTGCTTGAGTGATGTGTCTGATGTGTGCTCTGTTCTTGTGTGATGTGTCTGATGTGTGCTCTGGACTTGTGTGATGTGTCTGATGTATGCTCTGTTCTTGTGTGATGTGTCTGATGTGTGTTCTGTGCTTGTGTGATGTGTCTGATGTGTGTTCTGTGCTTGTGTGATGTGTCTGATGTGTGCTCTGTGTTTGTGTGATGTGTCTGATGTGTGCTCTGTGATTGTGTAATGTGTCTGATGTGTGCTTTGTACTTGTGTGATGTGTCTGATGTGTGCTCTATGCTTGTGTGATGTGTCTGATGTGTGCTTTGTGCTTGGTGATGTGTCTGATGTGTGCTCTGTGCTTGTGTGAAGTGTCTGATGTGTGCTCTGGACTTGTGTGATGTGTCTGATGTGTGCTCTGTTCTTCTGTGATGTGTCTGATGTGTGCTCTGGACTTGTGTGATGTGTCTGATGTGTGCTTTGTGTTTGTGTGATGTGTCTGATGTGTGTTCTGTGCTTGTGTGATGTGTCTGATGTGTGCTCTGTGTTTGTGTGATGTGTCTGATGTGTGCTCTGTGATTGTGTAATGTGTCTGATGTGTGCTTTGTACTTGTGTGATGTGTCTGATGTGTGCTCTATGCTTGTGTGATGTGTCTGATGTGTGCTTTGTGCTTGGTGATGTGTCTGATGTGTGCTCTGTGCTTGTGTGAAGTGTCTGATGTGTGCTCTGGATTTGTGTGATGTGTCTGATGTGTGCTCTGTTCTTCTGTGATGTGTCTGATGTGTGCTCTGGACTTGTGTGATGTGTCTGATGTGTGCTCTGTTCTTGTGTGATGTGTCTGATGTGTGCTCTGTTCTTGTGTGATATGTCTGATGTGTGCTCTGCACTTGTGTGATGTGTCTGATGTGTGTTCTGTGCTTGTGTGATGTGTCTGATGTGTGCTCTGTGTTTGTGTGATGTGTCTGATGTGTGTTCTGTGCTTCTGTGAAGTGTCTGATGTGTGCTCTGTGCTTGTGTGATGTGTCTGATGTGTGCTCTGTGCTAGGGTAATGTGTCTGATGTGTGCTAGGTGCTTGGGTGATGTGTTTGATGTGTGCTCTGTTCTTGTGTGATGTGTCTGATGTGTGGCCTGTGCTCGTATGATGTGTCTGATGTGTGTTCTGTGCTTGTGTGATGTGTCTGATGTGTGCTCTGTCCTTTTGTGATGTGTCTGATGTGTGCTCTGTGCTTGTGTGATGTGTCTGATGTGTGCTCTGTGCTTGTGTGATGTGTCTGATGTGTGCTCTGTCCTTGTGTGATGTGTCTGATGTGTGCTCTGTGCTTGTGTGATGTGTCTGATGTGTGCTCTGGACTTGTGTGATGTGTCTGATGTGTGCTATGTACTTGTGTGATTTGTCTGATGTGTGCTCTGTTCTTGTGTGATGTGTATGATGTGTGGGCTGTGCTCGTATGATGTGTCTGATGTGCGCTTTGTCCTTGTGTGATGTGTCTGATGTGTGCTCTGTGCTTGTGTGATGTGTCTGATGTGTGCTCTGTGCTTGTGTTATGTGCCTGATGTGTGCACTGTGCTTGTGTGATGTGTCTGATGTGTGGTCTGTGCTTGTGTGATGTGTGCTATGTGCTTGTGTGATGTGTCTGGTGTGTGCTCTCTGCTTGTGTGATGTGTCTGATGTGTGCTCTGTGCTTGTGTAATGTGTCTGATGTGTGCTCTCTGCTTGTGTGATGTGTCTGATGTGCGCTCTGTGCTTGGGTAATGTGTCTGATGTGTGTTCTGTGCTTGTGTGATGTGTCTGATGTGTTCACTGTGCTTGGGTAATGTGTCTGATGTGTACTCTGTCCTTGTGTAATGTGTCTGATGTGTGCTATGTGCTTCTGTGATGTGTCTGATGTGTGCTCTGTGCTTGTGTGATATGTGTGATGTGTTCACTGTGCTTGTGTGATGTGTCTGATGTGTGCTCTGTGCTTGTGTGATGTGTCTGATGTGTCTTCTGTGTTTGTGTGATGTGTCTGATGTGTGCTCTGTGCTTGTGTGATGTGTCTGATGTGTTCACTGTGCTTGTGTGATGTGTCTTATATGTGGGCTGTGCTTGTGTGATGTGTCTGATGTGTGCTTTGTGCTTGTGTGATGTGTCTGATGTGTCTTCTGTGCTTGTGTGATGTGTCTGATGTGTGCTCTGTGCTTGTGTGATGTGTCTGATGTGTACTCTGTGCTTGTGTGATGTGTCTGATGTGTGCTCTGTGCTTGGGTGATGTTTCTGATGTGTGTTCTGCGCTTGTGTGATGTGTCTGATGTGTGCTCTGTGCTTGTGTGATGTGTCTGATGTGTGCTCTGTGCTTGTGTGATGTGTCTGATGTGTGGGCTGTGCTCGTATGATGTGTCTGATGTGTGTTCTGTGCTTGTGTGATGTGTCTGATGTGTGTTCTGTGCTTGTGTGATGTGTCTGATGTGTGCTCTGTGTTTGTGTGATGTGTCTGATGTGTGCTCTGTGCTTGTGTAATGTGTCTGATGTGTGCTTTGTACTTGTGTGATGTGTCTGATGTGTGCTCTGGACTTGTGTGATGTGTCTGATGTGTGCTCTGTTCTTGTGTGATATGTCTGATGTGTGCTCTGCACTTGTGTGATGTGTCTGATGTGTGTTCTGTGCTTGTGTGATGTGTCTGATGTGTGTTCTGTGCTTGTGTGATGTGTCTGATGTGTGCTCTGTGTTTGTGTGATGTGTCTGATGTGTGCTCTGTGCTTGTGTAATGTGTCTGATGTGTGCTTTGTACTTGTGTGATGTGTCTGATGTGTGCTCTATGCTTGTGTGATGTGTCTGATGTGTGTTCTGTGCTTGTGTGATGTGTCTGATGTGTGTTCTGTGCTTGGTGATGTGTCTGATGTGTGTTCTGTGCTTGTGTGATGTGTCTGATGTGTGCTCTGTTCTTGTGTGATGTGTCTGATGTGTGTTCTGTGCTTGTGTGATGTGTCTGATGTGTGCTCTGTGCTTGTGTGATGTGTCTGATGTGTGCTCTGTGTTTGTGTGATGTGTCTGATGTGTGCTCTGTGTTTGTGTGATGTGTCTGATGTGTGTTCTGTGCTTGTGTGATGTGTCTGATGTGTGTTCTGTGCTTGTGTGATGTGTCTGATGTGTGCTCTGTTCTTGTGTGATGTGTCTGATGTGTGCTCTGGACTTGTGTGATGTGTCTGATGTGTGCTCTGTTCTTGTGTGATGTGTCTGATGTGTGCTCTGCACTTGTGTGATGTGTCTGATGTGTGCTCTGCACTTGTGTGATGTGTCTGATGTGTGTTCTGTGCTTGTGTGATGTGTCTGATGTGTGTTCTGTGCTTGTGTGATGTGTCTGATGTGTGCTCTGTGTTTGTGTGATGTGTCTGATGTGTGTTCTGTGCTTGTGTGATGTGTCTGATGTGTGTTCTGTGCTTGTGTGATGTGTCTGATGTGTGTTCTGTGCTTGTGTGATGTGTCTGATGTGTGTTCTGTGCTTGTGTGATGTGTCTGATGTGTGCTCTGTGTTTGTGTGATGTGTCTGATGTGTGCTCTGTGTTTGTGTGATGTGTCTGATGTGTGTTCTGTGCTTGTGTGATGTGTCTGATGTGTGTTCTGTGCTTGTGTGATGTGTCTGATGTGTGCTCTGTTCTTGTGTGATGTGTCTGATGTGTGCTCTGGACTTGTGTGATGTGTCTGATGTGTGCTCTGTTCTTGTGTGATGTGTCTGATGTGTGCTCTGCACTTGTGTGATGTGTCTGATGTGTGTTCTGTGCTTGTGTGATGTGTCTGATGTGTGCTTTGTACTTGTGTGATGTGTCTGATGTGTTCTCTGTGCTTGTGTGATGTGTCTGATGTGCGTTCTGCGCTTGTGTGATGTGTCTGATGTGCGTTCTGCGCTTGTGTGATGTGTCTGATGTGTGTTCTGTGCTTGTGTGATGCGTCTGATGTGTGTTCTGTGCTTGTGTGATGTGTCTGATGTGTTCTCTGTGCTTGTGTGATGTGTCGGATGTGCGCTCTGTGCTTGTGTGATATGTCTGATGTGTGCACTGTGCTTGTGTGATGTGTCTGATGTGTGTTGTGTGCTTGTGTGATGTGTCTGATGTGTGCACTGTGCTTGTGTGATGTGTCTGATGTGCGTTCTGCGCTTGTGAGATGTGTCTGATGTGTGTTCTGTGCTTGTGTGATGCGTCTGATGTGTGCTCTGTTCTTGTGTGATGTGTCTGATGTGTGCTCTGCACTTGTGAGATGTGTCTGATGTGTGCTCTGTTCTTGTGTGATGTGTCTGATGTGTGTTCTGTGCTTGTGTGATTTGTCTGATGTGTGTTCTTTGTTTGTGTGATGTGTCTGATGTGTGCTCTGTGCTTGTGTGATGTTTCTGATGTGTGCTCTGTGCTTGTGTAATGTGTCTGATGTGTGCTTTGTACTTGTGTGATGTGTCTGATGTGTGCTCTATGCTTGTGTGATGTGTCTGATGTGTGCTTTGTGCTTGGTGATGTGTCTGATGTGTGCTCTGTGCTTGTGTGATGTGTCTGATGTGTGCTCTGTTCTTGTGTGATATGTCTTATGTGTGCTATGTGCTTGGGTGATGTGTCTGATGTGTGCTATGCGCTTGTGTGATGTGTCTGATGTGTGTTCTGTGCTTGTGTGATGTGTCTGATGTGTCTTCTGTGCTTGTGTGATGTGTCTGATGTGTGCTCTGTGCTTGTGTGATGTGTCTGATGTGTACTCTGTGCTTGTGTGATGTGTCTGCTGTGTGCTCTGTGCTTGTGTGATGTGTCTGATGAGTGTTCTGCGCTTGTGTGATGTGTCTGATGTGTGCTCTGTGCTTGTGTGATGTGTCTGATGTGTGGGCTGTGCTCGTATGATGTGTCTGATGTGTGTTCTGTGCTTGTGTGATGTGTCTGATGTGTGCTCTGTCCTTGTGTGATGTGTCTGATGTGTGCTCTGTGCTAGGGTAATGTGTCTGATGTGTGCTAGGTGCTTGGGTGATGTGTCTGATGTGTGCTCTGTTCTTGTGTGATGTGTCTGATGTGTGCTCTGGACTTGTGTGATGTGTCTGATGTGTGCTCTGTTCTTGTGTGATGTGTCTGATGTGTGCTCTGCACTTGTGAGATGTGTATGATGTGTGTTCTGTGCTTGTGTGATGTGTCTGATGTGTGTTCTCTATTTGTGTGATGTGTCTGATGTGTGCTCTGTGTTTGTGTGATGTGTCTGATGTGTGCTTTATACTTGTGTGATGTGTCTGATGTGTGCTCTATGATTGTGTGATGTGTCTGATGTGTGCTTTGTGCTTGGTGATGTGTCTGATGTGTGCTCTGTGCTTGTGTGATGTGTCTGATGTGTGCTCTATGCTTGTGTGATGTGTCTGATGTGTGCTTTGTGCTTGGTGATGTGTCTGATGTGTGTTCTGTGCTTGTGTGATGTGTCTGATGTGTGTTCTCTGTGTGATGTGTCTGATGTGTGCTCTGTGCTTGTGTAATGTGTCTGATGTGTGCTTTATACTTGTGTGATGTGTCTGATGTGTGCTCTGTGCTTGTGTGATGTGTCTGATGTGTGCTCTGTTCT
The DNA here is from genome assembly GCF_039654945.1 of Dendrobates tinctorius. NCBI lineage: Eukaryota > Metazoa > Chordata > Amphibia > Anura > Dendrobatidae > Dendrobates > Dendrobates tinctorius. Next base: position 30,959,231 of record NW_027361696.1, on the reverse strand, counting down.
TGTGTGATGTGTCTGATGTGTGCTCTGTGCTTGTGTGATGTGTCTGATGTGTGCTTTGTGCTTGTGTGATATGTCTGATGTGTGATATGCGCTTGTGTGATGTGTCTGATGTGTGCTTTGTGCTTTTGTGATATGTCTGATGTGTGCTCTATGCTTGTGTGATGTGTCTGATGTGTGCTTTGTGCTTGTGTGATATGTCTGATGTGTGCTATGCGCTTGTGTGATGTGTCTGATGTGTGTTCTGTGCTTGTGTGATGTGTCTGATGTGTGCTCTGTGCTTGTGTGATGTGTCTGATGTGTGCTCTGTTCTTGTGTGATGTGTCTGATGTGTGCTATGTGCTTGTGTGATATGTCTGATGTGTGCTATGCGCTTGTGTGATGTGTCTGATGTGTGCTCTGTGTTTGTGTGATGTGTCTGATGTGTGCTTTGTACTTGTGTGATGTGTCTGATGTGTGCTTTGTGCTTGGTGATGTGTCCGATGTGTGCTCTGTTCTTGTGTAATGTGTCTGATGTGTGCTCTGGACTTGTGTGATGTGTCTGATGTGTGCTCTGTTCTTGTGTGATGTGTCTGATGTGTGCTTTGTGTTTGTGTGATGTGTCTGATGTGTGATCTGTGCTTGTGTGATGTGTCTGATGTGTGCTAGGTGCTTGGGTGATGTGTCTGATGTGTGCTCTGTTCTTGTGTGATGTGTCTGATGTGTGCTCTGGACTTGTGTGATGTCTCTGATGTGTGCTCTGTTCTTGTGTGATGTGTCTGATGTGTGCTCTGCACTTGTGTGATGTGTCTGATGTGTGTTCTGTGCTTGTGTGATGTGTCTGATGTGTGTTCTGTGCTTGTGTGATGTGTCTGATGTGTGCTCTGTGTTTGTGTGATGTGTCTGATGTGTGCTCTGTGCTTGTGTGATGTGTCTGATGTGTGTTATGTGCTTGTGTAATGTGTCTGATGTGTGCTTTGTACTTGTGTGATGTGTCTGATGTGTGCTCGATGCTTGTGTGATGTGTCTGATGTGTGCTCTGTACTTGTGTGATGTGTCTGATGTGTTCTCTGTGCTTGTGTGATGTGTCTGATGTGTGTTATGTGCTTGTGTAATGTGTCTGATGTGTGCTTTGTACTTGTGTGATGTGTCTGATGTGTGCTCGATGCTTGTGTGATGTGTCTGATGTGTGCTTTGTGCTTGGTGATGTGTCTGATGTGTGCTCTGTTCTTGTGTGATGTGTCTGATGTGTGCTCTATGCTAGGGTAATGTGTCTGATGTGTGCGTTGTACTTGTGTGATGTGTCTGATGTGTGCTCTATGCTTGTGTGATGTGTCTGATGTGTGCTCTGTGCTTGTGTGATGTGTCTGATGTGTGCTCTGTTCTTGTGTGATGTGTCAGATGTGTGCTCTGGACTTGTGTGATGTGTCTGATGTGTGCTCTGTGTTTGTGTGATGTGTCTGATGTATGCTCTATGCTAGGGTAATGTGTCTGATGTGTGCTATGTACTTGTGTGATGTGTCTGATGTGTGCTCTGTTCTTGTGTGATGTGTCTGATGTGTGCTTTGTGTTTGTGTGATGTGTCTGATGTGTGCTCTGTGCTTGTGTGATGTGTCTGATGTGTTGGCTGTGCTCGTATGATGTGTCTGATGTGTGTTCTGTGCTTGTGTGATGTGTCTGATGTGTGCTCTGTCCTTGTGTGATGTGTCTGATGTGTGCTCTGTGCTTGTGTGATGTGTCTGATGTGTGCTCTGTGCTAGGGTAATGTGTCTGATGTGTGCTAGGTGCTTGGGTGATGTGTCTGATGTGTGCTCTGTTCTTGTGTGATGTGTCTGATGTGTGCTCTGGACTTGTGTGATGTGTCTGATGTGTGCTCTGTTCTTGTGTGATGTGTCTGATGTGTGCTCTGCACTTGTGTGATGTGTCTGATGTGTGTTCTGTGCTTGTGTGATGTGTCTGATGTGTGTTCTGTGCTTGTGTGATGTGTCTGATGTGTGCTCTGTGATTGTGTAATGTGTCTGATGTGTGCTCTGTGATTGTGTAATGTGTCTGATGTGTGCTTTGTACTTGTGTGATGTGTCTGATGTGTGCTCTATGCTTGTGTGATGTGTCTGATGTGTGCTTTGTGCTTGGTGATGTGTCTGATGTGTGCTCTGTGCTTGTGTGAAGTGTCTGATGTGTGCTCTGGACTTGTGTGATGTGTCTGATGTGTGCTCTGTTCTTCTGTGATGTGTCTGATGTGTGCTTTGTGTTTGTGTGATGTGTCTGATGTGTGTTCTGTGCTTCTGTGAAGTGTCTGATGTGTGCTCTGTCCTTGTGTGATGTGTCTGATGTGTGCTCTGTGCTAGGGTAATGTGTCTGATGTGTGCTAGGTGCTTGGGTGATGTGTTTGATGTGTGCTCTGTTCTTGTGTGATGTGTCTGATGTGTGGCCTGTGCTAGTATGATGTGTCTGATGTGTGTTCTGTGCTTGTGTGATGTGTCTGATGTGTGCTCTGTCCTTTTGTGATGTGTCTGATGTGTGCTCTGTGCTTGTGTGATGTGTCTGATGTGTGCTCTGTGCTTGTGTGATGTGTCTGATGTGTGCTCTGTGCTTGTGTGATGTGTCTGATGTGTGCTCTGTGCTTGTGTGATGTGTCTGATGTGTGCTCTGTTCTTGTGTGATGTGTCAGATGTGTGCTCTGGACTTGTGTGATGTGTCTGATGTGTGCTCTGTGTTTGTGTGATGTGTCTGATGTATGCTCTATGCTAGGGTAATGTGTCTGATGTGTGCTATGTACTTGTGTGATGTGTCTGATGTGTGCTCTGTTCTTGTGTGATGTGTCTGATGTGTGCTTTGTGTTTGTGTGATGTGTCTGATGTGTGCTCTGTGCTTGTGTGATGTGTCTGATGTGTGGCCTGTGCTCGTATGATGTGTCTGATGTGTGTTCTGTGCTTGTGTGATGTGTCTGATGTGTGCTCTGTCCTTGTGTGATGTGTCTGATGTGTGCTCTGTGCTTGTGTGATGTGTCTGATGTGTGCTCTGTTCTTGTGTGATGTGTCTGATGTGTGCTCTGCACTTGTGTGATGTGTCTGATGTGTGTTCTGTGCTTGTGTGATGTGTCTGATGTGTGTTCTGTGCTTGTGTGATGTGTCTGATGTGTGCTCTGTGATTGTGTAATGTGTCTGATGTGTGCTCTGTGATTGTGTAATGTGTCTGATGTGTGCTTTGTACTTGTGTGATGTGTCTGATGTGTGATCTATGCTTGTGTGATGTGTCTGATGTGTGCTTTGTGCTTGGTGATGTGTCTGATGTGTGCTCTGTGCTTGTGTGAAGTGTCTGATGTGTGCTCTGGACTTGTGTGATGTGTCTGATGTGTGCTCTGTTCTTCTGTGATGTGTCTGATGTGTGCTTTGTGTTTGTGTGATGTGTCTGATGTGTGTTCTGTGCTTCTGTGAAGTGTCTGATGTGTGCTCTGTCCTTGTGTGATGTGTCTGATGTGTGCTCTGTGCTAGGGTAATGTGTCTGATGTGTGCTAGGTGCTTGGGTGATGTGTTTGATGTGTGCTCTGTTCTTGTGTGATGTGTCTGATGTGTGGCCTGTGCTAGTATGATGTGTCTGATGTGTGTTCTGTGCTTGTGTGATGTGTCTGATGTGTGCTCTGTCCTTTTGTGATGTGTCTGATGTGTGCTCTGTGCTTGTGTGATGTGTCTGATGTGTGCTCTGTGCTTGTGTGATGTGTCTGATGTGTGCTCTGTCCTTGTGTGATGTGTCTGATATGTGCTCTGTGCTTGTGTGATGTGTCTGATGTGTGCTCTGGACTTGTGTGATGTGTCTGATGTGTGCTATGTACTTGTGTGATTTGTCTGATGTGTGCTCTGTTCTTGTGTGATGTGTCTGATGTGTGGGCTGTGCTCGTATGATGTGTCTGATGTGCGCTCTGTCCTTGTGTGATGTGTCTGATGTGTGCTCTGTGCTTGTGTTATGTGCCTGATGTGTGCACTGTGCTTGTGTGATGTGTCTGATGTGTGGTCTGTGCTTGTGTGATGTGTGCTATGTGCTTGTGTGATGTGTCTGGTGTGTGCTCTCTGCTTGTGTGATGTGTCTGATGTGTGCTCTGTGCTTGTGTAATGTGTATGATGTGTGCTCTGTGCTTGTGTAATGTGTCTGATGTGTGCTCTCTGCTTGTGTGATGTGTCTGATGTGCGCTCTGTGCTTGGGTAATGTGTCTGATGTGTGTTCTGTGCTTGTGTGATATGTCTGATGTGTGCAATGTGCTTGTGTGATGTGTCTGATGTGTGTTCTGTGCTTGTGTGATGTGTCTGATGTGTTCACTGTGCTTGGGTAATGTGTCTGATGTGTACTCTGTCCTTGTGTAATGTGTCTGATATGTGCTATGTGCTTCTGTGATGTGTCTGATGTGTGCTCAGTGCTTGTGTGATGTGTCTGATGTGTGCTCTGTGCTTGTGTGATATGTCTGATGTGTTCACTGTGCTTGTGTGATGTGTCTGATGTGTGCTCTGTGCTTGTGTGATGTGTCTGATGTGTCTTCTGTGCTTGTGTGATGTGTCTGATGTGTGCTCTGTGCTTGTGTGATGTGTCTGATGTGTTCACTGTGCTTGTGTGATGTGTCTTATATGTGGGCTGTGCTTGTGTGATGTGTCTGATGTGTGCTTTGTGCTTGTGTGATGTGTCTGATGTGTCTTCTGTGCTTGTGTGATGTGTCTGATGTGTGCTCTGTGCTTGTGTGATGTGTCTGATGTGTACTCTGTGCTTGTGTGATGTGTCTGATGTGTGCTCTGTGCTTGGGTGATGTTTCTGATGTGTGTTCTGCGCTTGTGTGATGTGTCTGATGTGTGCTCTGTGCTTGTGTGATGTGTCTGATGTGTGCTCTGTGCTTGTGTGATGTGTCTGATGTGTGGGCTGTGCTCGTATGATGTGTCTGATGTGTGTTCTGTGCTTGTGTGATGTGTCTGATGTGTGCTCTGTGTTTGTGTGATGTGTCTGATGTGTGCTCTGTGCTTGTGTGATGTGTCTGATGTGTGCTCTGTTCTTGTGTGATATGTCTGATGTGTGCTCTGCACTTGTGTGATGTGTCTGATGTGTGTTCTGTGCTTGTGTGATGTGTCTGATGTGTGTTCTGTGCTTGTGTGATGTGTCTGATGTGTGCTCTGTTCTTGTGTGATGTGTCTGATGTGTGCTCTGTGTTTGTGTGATGTGTCTGATGTGTGCTCTGGACTTGTGTGATGTGTCTGATGTGTGCTCTGTTCTTGTGTGATATGTCTGATGTGTGCTCTGCACTTGTGTGATGTGTCTGATGTGTGTTCTGTGCTTGTGTGATGTGTCTGATGTGTGTTCTGTGCTTGTGTGATGTGTCTGATGTGTGCTCTGTGTTTGTGTGATGTGTCTGATGTGTGCTCTGTGCTTGTGTAATGTGTCTGATGTGTGCTTTGTACTTGTGTGATGTGTCTGATGTGTGCTCTATGCTTGTGTGATGTGTCTGATGTGTGTTCTGTGCTTGTGTGATGTGTCTGATGTGTGTTCTGTGCTTGGTGATGTGTCTGATGTGTGTTCTGTGCTTGTGTGATGTGTCTGATGTGTGCTCTGTTCTTGTGTGATGTGTCTGATGTGTGCTCTGTTCTTGTGTGATGTGTCTGATGTGTGCTCTGCACTTGTGTGATGTGTCTGATGTGTGTTCTGTGCTTGTGTGATGTGTCTGATGTGTGTTCTGTGCTTGTGTGATGTGTCTGATATGTGCTCTGTGTTTGTGTGATGTGTCTGATGTGTGTTCTGTGCTTGTGTGATGTGTCTGATGTGTGTTCTGTGCTTGTGTGATGTGTCTGATGTGTGTTCTGTGCATGTGTGATGTGTCTGATGTGTGCTCTGTGCTTGTGTGATGTGTCTGATGTGTGCTCTGTGTTTGTGTGATGTGTCTGATGTGTGCTCTGTGTTTGTGTGATGTGTCTGATGTGTGTTCTGTGCTTGTGTGATGTGTCTGATGTGTGTTCTGTGCTTGTGTGATGTGTCTGATGTGTGCTCTGTTCTTGTGTGATGTGTCTGATGTGTGCTCTGGACATGTGTGATGTGTCTGATGTGTGCTCTGCACTTGTGTGATGTGTCTGATGTGTGCTCTGCACTTGTGTGATGTGTCTGATGTGTGTTCTGTGCTTGTGTGATGTGTCTGATGTGTGTTCTGTGCTTGTGTGATGTGTCTGATGTGTGCTCTGTGTTTGTGTGATGTGTCTGATGTGTGTTCTGTGCTTGTGTGATGTGTCTGATGTGTGTTCTGTGCTTGTGTGATGTGTCTGATGTGTGTTCTGTGCTTGTGTGATGTGTCTGATGTGTGTTCTGTGCTTGTGTGATGTGTCTGATGTGTGCTCTGTGTTTGTGTGATGTGTCTGATGTGTGCTCTGTGTTTGTGTGATGTGTCTGATGTGTGTTCTGTGCTTGTGTGATGTGTCTGATGTGTGTTCTGTGCTTGTGTGATGTGTCTGATGTGTGCTCTGTTCTTGTGTGATGTGTCTGATGTGTGCTCTGGACTTGTGTGATGTGTCTGATGTGTGCTCTGTTCTTGTGTGATGTGTCTGATGTGTGCTCTGCACTTGTGTGATGTGTCTGATGTGTGTTCTGTGCTTGTGTGATGTGTCTGATGTGTGTTCTGTGCTTGTGTGATGTGTCTGATGTGTGCTCTGTGCTTGTGTAATGTGTCTGATGTGTGCTTTGTACTTGTGTGATGTGTCTGATGTGTGCTCTATGCTTGTGTGATGTGTCTGATGTGTGCTTTGTGCTTGGTGATGTGTCTGATGTGTGCTCTGTGCTTGTGTGATGTGTCTGATGTGTGCTCTGTTCTTGTGTGATATGTCTTATGTGTGCTATGTGCTTGGGTGATGTGTCTGATGTGTGCTATGCGCTTGTGTGATGTGTCTGATGTGTGTTCTGTGCTTGTGTGATGTGTCTGATGTGTCTTCTGTGCTTGTGTGATGTGTCTGATGTGTGCTCTGTGCTTGTGTGATGTGTCTGATGTGTACTCTGTGCTTGTGTGATGTGTCTGCTGTGTGCTCTGTGCTTGTGTGATGTGTCTGATGTGTGTTCTGCGCTTGTGTGATATGTCTGATGTGTGCTCTGTGCTTGTGTGATGTGTCTGATGTGTGCTCTGTGCTTGTGTGATGTGTCTGATGTGTGGGCTGTGCTCGTATGATGTGTCTGATGTGTGTTCTGTGCTTGTGTGATGTGTCTGATGTGTGCTCTGTCCTTGTGTGATGTGTCTGATGTGTGCTCTGTGCTAGGGTAATGTGTCTGATGTGTGCTAGGTGCTTGGGTGATGTGTCTGATGTGTGCTCTGTTCTTGTGTGATGTGTCTGATGTGTGCTCTGGACTTGTGTGATGTGTCTGATGTGTGCTCTGTTCTTGTGTGATGTGTCTGATGTGTGCTCTGCACTTGTGAGATGTGTATGATGTGTGTTCTGTGCTTGTGTGATGTGTCTGATGTGTGTTCTCTATTTGTGTGATGTGTCTGATGTGTGCTCTGTGTTTGTGTGATGTGTCTGATGTGTGCTTTATACTTGTGTGATGTGTCTGATGTGTGCTCTATGATTGTGTGATGTGTCTGATGTGTGCTTTGTGCTTGGTGATGTGTCTGATGTGTGCTCTGTGCTTGTGTGATGTGTCTGATGTGTGCTCTATGCTTGTGTGATGTGTCTGATGTGTGCTTTGTGCTTGGTGATGTGTCTGATGTGTGCTCTGCACTTGTGTGATGTGTCTGATGTGTGTTCTGTGCTTGTGTGATGTGTCTGATGTGTGTTCTCTGTGTGATGTGTCTGATGTGTGCTCTGTGCTTGTGTAATGTGTCTGATGTGTGCTTTATACTTGTGTGATGTGTCTGATGTGTGCTCTGTGCTTGTGTGATGTGTCTGATGTGTGCTCTGTTCTTGTGTGATGTGTCTGATGTGTGCTCTGTGCTTGTGTGATGTGTCTGATGTGTGCTTTGTGCTTGTGTGATATGTCTGATGTGTGATATGCGCTTGTGTGATGTGTCTGATGTGTGCTTTGTGCTTTTGTGATATGTCTGATGTGTGCTCTATGCTTGTGTGATGTGTCTGATGTGTGCTTTGTGCTTGTGTGATATGTCTGATGTGTGCTATGCGCTTGTGTGATGTGTCTGATGTGTGTTCTGTGCTTGTGTGATGTGTCTGATGTGTGCTCTGTGCTTGTGTGATGTGTCTGATGTGTGCTCAGTGCTTGTGTGATGTGTCTGATGTGTGCTCTGTGCTTGTGTGATATGTCTGATGTGTTCACTGTGCTTGTGTGATGTGTCTGATGTGTGCTCTGTGCTTGTGTGATGTGTCTGATGTGTCTTATGTGCTTGTGTGATGTGTCTGATGTGTGCTCTGTGCTTGTGTGATGTGTCTGATGTGTTCACTGTGCTTGTGTGATGTGTCTTATATGTGGGCTGTGCTTGTGTGATGTGTCTGATGTGTGCTTTGTGCTTGTGTGATGTGTCTGATGTGTCTTCTGTGCTTGTGTGATGTGTCTGATGTGTGCTCTGTGCTTGTGTGATGTGTCTGATGTGTACTCTGTGCTTGTGTGATGTGTCTGATGTGTGCTCTGTGCTTGGGTGATGTTTCTGATGTGTGTTCTGCGCTTGTGTGATGTGTCTGATGTGTGCTCTGTGCTTGTGTGATGTGTCTGATGTGTGCTCTGTGCTTGTGTGATGTGTCTGATGTGTGGGCTGTGCTCGTATGATGTGTCTGATGTGTGTTCTGTGCTTGTGTGATGTGTCTGATGTGTGCTCTGTTCTTGTGTGATGTGTCTGATGTGTGCTCTGGACTTGTGTGATGTGTCTGATGTGTGCTCTGTTCTTGTGTGATATGTCTGATGTGTGCTCTGCACTTGTGTGATGTGTCTGATGTGTGTTCTGTGCTTGTGTGATGTGTCTGATGTGTGTTCTGTGCTTGTGTGATGTGTCTGATGTGTGCTCTGTGTTTGTGTGATGTGTCTGATGTGTGCTCTGTGCTTGTGTAATGTGTCTGATGTGTGCTTTGTACTTGTGTGATGTGTCTGATGTGTGCTCTATGCTTGTGTGATGTGTCTGATGTGTGTTCTGTGCTTGGTGATGTGTCTGATGTGTGTTCTGTGCTTGTGTGATGTGTCTGATTTGTGCTCTGTTCTTGTGTGATGTGTCTGATGTGTGCTCTGTTCTTGTGTGATGTGTCTGATGTGTGCTCTGCACTTGTGTGATGTGTCTGATGTGTGTTCTGTGCTTGTGTGATGTGTCTGATGTGTGTTCTGTGCTTGTGTGATGTGTCTGATATGTGCTCTGTGTTTGTGTGATGTGTCTGATGTGTGTTCTGTGCTTGTGTGATGTGTCTGATGTGTGTTCTGTGCTTGTGTGATGTGTCTGATGTGTGTTCTGTGCTTGTGTGATGTGTCTGATGTGTGCTCTGTGCTTGTGTGATGTGTCTGATGTGTGCTCTGTGTTTGTGTGATGTGTCTGATGTGTGCTCTGTGTTTGTGTGATGTGTCTGATGTGTGTTCTGTGCTTGTGTGATGTGTCTGATGTGTGTTCTGTGCTTGTGTGATGTGTCTGATGTGTGCTCTGTTCTTGTGTGATGTGTCTGATGTGTGCTCTGGACATGTGTGATGTGTCTGATGTGTGCTCTGCACTTGTGTGATGTGTCTGATGTGTGCTCTGCACTTGTGTGATGTGTCTGATGTGTGTTCTGTGCTTGTGTGATGTGTCTGATGTGTGTTCTGTGCTTGTGTGATGTGTCTGATGTGTGCTCTGTGTTTGTGTGATGTGTCTGATGTGTGTTCTGTGCTTGTGTGATGTGTCTGATGTGTGTTCTGTGCTTGTGTGATGTGTCTGATGTGTGTTCTGTGCTTGTGTGATGTGTCTGATGTGTGCTCTGTGTTTGTGTGATGTGTCTGATGTGTGCTCTGTGTTTGTGTGATGTGTCTGATGTGTGTTCTGTGCTTGTGTGATGTGTCTGATGTGTGTTCTGTGCTTGTGTGATGTGTCTGATGTGTGCTCTGTTCTTGTGTGATGTGTCTGATGTGTGCTCTGGACTTGTGTGATGTGTCTGATGTGTGCTCTGTTCTTGTGTGATGTGTCTGATGTGTGCTCTGCACTTGTGTGATGTGTCTGATGTGTGTTCTGTGCTTGTGTGATGTGTCTGATGTGTGTTCTGTGCTTGTGTGATGTGTCTGATGTGTGCTCTGTGCTTGTGTAATGTGTCTGATGTGTGCTTTGTACTTGTGTGATGTGTCTGATGTGTGCTCTATGCTTGTGTGATGTGTCTGATGTGTGCTTTGTGCTTGGTGATGTGTCTGATGTGTGCTCTGTGCTTGTGTGATGTGTCTGATGTGTGCTCTGTTCTTGTGTGATATGTCTTATGTGTGCTATGTGCTTGGGTGATGTGTCTGATGTGTGCTATGCGCTTGTGTGATGTGTCTGATGTGTGTTCTGTGCTTGTGTGATGTGTCTGATGTGTCTTCTGTGCTTGTGTGATGTGTCTGATGTGTGCTCTGTGCTTGTGTGATGTGTCTGATGTGTACTCTGTGCTTGTGTGATGTGTCTGCTGTGTGCTCTGTGCTTGTGTGATGTGTCTGATGTGTGTTCTGTGCTTGTGTGATGTGTCTGATGTGTGTTCTGTGCTTGTGTGATGTGTCTGATGTGTGTTCTGTGCTTGTGTGATGTGTCTGATGTGTGCTCTGTGTTTGTGTGATGTGTCTGATGTGTGCTCTGTGTTTGTGTGATGTGTCTGATGTGTGTTCTGTGCTTGTGTGATGTGTCTGATGTGTGTTCTGTGCTTGTGTGATGTGTCTGATGTGTGCTCTGTTCTTGTGTGATGTGTCTGATGTGTGCTCTGGACTTGTGTGATGTGTCTGATGTGTGCTCTGTTCTTGTGTGATGTGTCTGATGTGTGCTCTGCACTTGTGTGATGTGTCTGATGTGTGTTCTGTGCTTGTGTGATGTGTCTGATGTGTGTTCTGTGCTTGTGTGATGTGTCTGATGTGTGCTCTGTGCTTGTGTAATGTGTCTGATGTGTGCTTTGTACTTGTGTGATGTGTCTGATGTGTGCTCTATGCTTGTGTGATGTGTCTGATGTGTGCTTTGTGCTTGGTGATGTGTCTGATGTGTGCTCTGTGCTTGTGTGATGTGTCTGATGTGTGCTCTGTTCTTGTGTGATATGTCTTATGTGTGCTATGTGCTTGGGTGATGTGTCTGATGTGTGCTATGCGCTTGTGTGATGTGTCTGATGTGTGTTCTGTGCTTGTGTGATGTGTCTGATGTGTCTTCTGTGCTTGTGTGATGTGTCTGATGTGTGCTCTGTGCTTGTGTGATGTGTCTGATGTGTACTCTGTGCTTGTGTGATGTGTCTGATGTGTGCTCTGTGCTTGTGTGATGTGTCTGATGTGTGCTCTGTGCTTGTGTGATGTGTCTGATGTGTGGGCTGTGCTCGTATGATGTGTCTGATGTGTGTTCTGTGCTTGTGTGATGTGTCTGATGTGTGCTCTGTCCTTGTGTGATGTGTCTGATGTGTGCTCTGTGCTAGGGTAATGTGTCTGATGTGTGCTAGGTGCTTGGGTGATGTGTCTGATGTGTGCTCTGTTCTTGTGTGATGTGTCTGATGTGTGCTCTGGACTTGTGTGATGTGTCTGATGTGTGCTCTGTTCTTGTGTGATGTGTCTGATGTGTGCTCTGCACTTGTGAGATGTGTATGATGTGTGTTCTGTGCTTGTGTGATGTGTCTGATGTGTGTTCTCTATTTGTGTGATGTGTCTGATGTGTGCTCTGTGTTTGTGTGATGTGTCTGATGTGTGCTTTATACTTGTGTGATGTGTCTGATGTGTGCTCTATGATTGTGTGATGTGTCTGATGTGTGCTTTGTGCTTGGTGATGTGTCTGATGTGTGCTCTGTGCTTGTGTGATGTGTCTGATGTGTGCTCTATGCTTGTGTGATGTGTCTGATGTGTGCTTTGTGCTTGGTGATGTGTCTGATGTGTGCTCTGCACTTGTGTGATGTGTCTGATGTGTGTTCTGTGCTTGTGTGATGTGTCTGATGTGTGTTCTCTGTGTGATGTGTCTGATGTGTGCTCTGTGCTTGTGTAATGTGTCTGATGTGTGCTTTATACTTGTGTGATGTGTCTGATGTGTGCTCTGTGCTTGTGTGATGTGTCTGATGTGTGCTCTGTTCTTGTGTGATGTGTCTGATGTGTGCTCTGTGCTTGTGTGATGTGTCTGATGTGTGCTTTGTGCTTGTGTGATATGTCTGATGTGTGATATGCGCTTGTGTGATGTGTCTGATGTGTGCTTTGTGCTTGTGTGATATGTCTGATGTGTGCTCTATGCTTGTGTGATGTGTCTGATGTGTGCTTTGTGCTTGTGTGATATGTCTGATGTGTGCTATGCGCTTGTGTGATGTGTCTGATGTGTGTTCTGTGCTTGTGTGATGTGTCTGATGTGTGCTCTGTGCTTGTGTGATGTGTCTGATGTGTGCTCTGTTCTTGTGTGATGTGTCTGATGTGTGCTATGTGCTTGTGTGATATGTCTGATGTGTGCTATGCGCTTGTGTGATGTGTCTGATGTGTGCTCTGTGTTTGTGTGATGTGTCTGATGTGTGCTTTGTACTTGTGTGATGTGTCTGATGTGTGCTTTGTGCTTGGTGATGTGTCCGATGTGTGCTCTGTTCTTGTGTGATGTGTCTGATGTGTGCTCTGGACTTGTGTGATGTGTCTGATGTGTGCTCTATGCTAGGGTAATGTGTCTGATGTGTGCTATGTACTTGTGTGATGTGTCTGATGTGTGCTCTGTTCTTGTGTGATGTGTCTGATGTGTGCTTTGTGTTTGTGTGATGTGTCTGATGTGTGATCTGTGCTTGTGTGATGTGTCTGATGTGTGCTCTGTGCTTGTGTGATGTGTCTGATGTGTGCTAGGTGCTTGGGTGATGTGTCTGATGTGTGCTCTGTTCTTGTGTGATGTGTCTGATGTGTGCTCTGGACTTGTGTGATGTCTCTGATGTGTGCTCTGTTCTTGTGTGATGTGTCTGATGTGTGCTCTGCACTTGTGTGATGTGTCTGATGTGTGTTCTGTGCTTGTGTGATGTGTCTGATGTGTGTTCTGTGCTTGTGTGATGTGTCTGATGTGTGCTCTGTGTTTGTGTGATGTGTCTGATGTGTGCTCTGTGCTTGTGTGATGTGTCTGATGTGTGTTATGTGCTTGTGTAATGTGTCTGATGTGTGCTTTGTACTTGTGTGATGTGTCTGATGTGTGCTCGATGCTTGTGTGATGTGTCTGATGTGTGCTCTGTACTTGTGTGATGTGTCTGATGTGTTCTCTGTGCTTGTGTGATGTGTCTGATGTGTGTTATGTGCTTGTGTAATGTGTCTGATGTGTGCTCTGTGTTTGTGTGATGTGTCTGATGTGTGCTCTGTGCTTGTGTGATGTGTCTGATGTGTGCTCTGTGCTTGTGTGATGTGTCTGATGTGTGCTCTGTGCTTGTGTGATGTGTCTGATGTGTGCTCTGTTCTTGTGTGATGTGTCAGATGTGTGCTCTGGACTTGTGTGATGTGTCTGATGTGTGCTCTGTGTTTGTGTGATGTGTCTGATGTGTGCTCTGTTCTTGTGTGATGTGTCTGATGTGTGCTCTATGCTAGGGTAATGTGTCTGATGTGTGCTATGTACTTGTGTGATGTGTCTGATGTGTGCTCTGTTCTTGTGTGATGTGTCTGATGTGTGCTCTGTGCTTGTGTGATGTGTCTGATGTGTGGGCTGTGCTCGTATGATGTGTCTGATGTGTGTTCTGTGCTTGTGTGATGTGTCTGATGTGTGCTCTGTCCTTGTGTGATGTGTCTGATGTGTGCTCTGTGCTTGTGTGATGTGTCTGATGTGTGCTCTGTGCTAGGGTAATGTGTCTGATGTGTGCTAGGTGCTTGGGTGATGTGTCTGATGTGTGCTCTGTTCTTGTGTGATGTGTCTGATGTGTGCTCTGGACTTGTGTGATGTGTATGATGTGTGCTCTGTTCTTGTGTGATGTGTCTGATGTGTGCTCTGCACTTGTGTGATGTGTCTGATGTGTGTTCTGTGCTTGTGTGATGTGTCTGATGTGTGTTCTGTGCTTGTGTGATGTGTCTGATGTGTGCTCTGTGTTTGTGTGATGTGTCTGATGTGTGCTCTGTGCTTGTGTAATGTGTCTGATGTGTGCTTTGTACTTGTGTGATGTGTCTGATGTGTGCTCTATGCTTGTGTGATGTGTCTGATGTGTGCTTTGTGCTTGGTGATGTGTCTGATGTGTGCTCTGTTCTTGTGTGATGTGTCTGATGTGTGCTCTATGCTAGGGTAATGTGTCTGATGTGTGCTATGTACTTGTGTGATGTGTCTGATGTGTGCTCTGTTCTTGTGTGATGTGTCTGATGTGTGCATTGTGTTTGTGTGATGTGTCTGATGTGTGATCTGTGCTTGTGTAATGTGTCTGATGTGTGCTCTGTTCTTGTGTGATGTGTCTGATGTGTGTTCTGTGCTTGTGTGATGTGTCTGATGTGTGCTCTGTTCTTGTGTGATGTGTCTGATGTGTGATCTGTGCTTGTGTAATGTGTCTGATGTGTGCTCTGTTCTTGTGTGATGTGTCTGATGTGTGATCTGTGCTTGTGTAATGTGTCTGATGTGTGCTCTGTTCTTGTGTGATGTGTCTGATGTGTGTTCTGTCCTTGTGTGATGTGTCTGATGTGTGCTCTGTGCTTGGGTAATGTGTCTGATGTGTGCTAGGTGCTTGGGTGATGTGTCTGATGTGTGCTCTGTTCTTGTGTTATGTGTCTGATGTGTGTTCTGTGCTTGTGTGATGTGTCTGATGTGTGCTCTGCACTTGTGTGATGTGTCTGATGTGTGTTCTGTGCTTGTGTGATGTGTCTGATGTGTGCTTTGTGCTTGGTGATGTGTCTGATGTGTGCTCTGTTCTTGTGTGATGTGTCTGATGTGTGCTCTATGCTAGGGTAATGTGTCTGATGTGTGCTATGTACTTGTGTGATGTGTCTGATGTGTGCTCTGTTCTTGTGTGATGTGTCTGATGTGTGCATTGTGTTTGTGTGATGTGTCTGATGTGTGATCTGTGCTTGTGTAATGTGTCTGATGTGTGCTCTGTTCTTGTGTGATGTGTCTGATGTGTGTTCTGTGCTTGTGTGATGTGTCTGATGTGTGCTCTGTTCTTGTGTGATGTGTCAGATGTGTGCTCTGGACTTGTGTGATGTGTCTGATGTGTGCTCTGTGTTTGTGTGATGTGTCTGATGTGTGCTCTGTTCTTGTGTGATGTGTCTGATGTGTGCTCTATGCTAGGGTAATGTGTCTGATGTGTGCTATGTACTTGTGTGATGTGTCTGATGTGTGCTCTGTTCTTGTGTGATGTGTCTGATGTGTGCTCTGTGCTTGTGTGATGTGTCTGATGTGTGGGCTGTGCTCGTATGATGTGTCTGATGTGTGTTCTGTGCTTGTGTGATGTGTCTGATGTGTGCTCTGTCCTTGTGTGATGTGTCTGATGTGTGCTCTGTGCTTGTGTGATGTGTCTGATGTGTGCTCTGTGCTAGGGTAATGTGTCTGATGTGTGCTAGGTGCTTGGGTGATGTGTCTGATGTGTGCTCTGTTCTTGTGTGATGTGTCTGATGTGTGCTCCGGACTTGTGTGATGTGTATGATGTGTGCTCTGTTCTTGTGTGATGTGTCTGATGTGTGCTCTGCACTTGTGTGATGTGTCTGATGTGTGTTCTGTGCTTGTGTGATGTGTCTGATGTGTGTTCTGTGCTTGTGTGATGTGTCTGATGTGTGCTCTGTGTTTGTGTGATGTGTCTGATGTGTGCTCTGTGCTTGTGTAATGTGTCTGATGTGTGCTTTGTACTTGTGTGATGTGTCTGATGTGTGCTCTATGCTTGTGTGATGTGTCTGATGTGTGCTTTGTGCTTGGTGATGTGTCTGATGTGTGCTCTGTTCTTGTGTGATGTGTCTGATGTGTGCTCTATGCTAGGGTAATGTGTCTGATGTGTGCTATGTACTTGTGTGATGTGTCTGATGTGTGCTCTGTTCTTGTGTGATGTGTCTGATGTGTGCATTGTGTTTGTGTGATGTGTCTGATGTGTGATCTGTGCTTGTGTAATGTGTCTGATGTGTGCTCTGTTCTTGTGTGATGTGTCTGATGTGTGTTCTGTGCTTGTGTGATGTGTCTGATGTGTGCTCTGTTCTTGTGTGATGTGTCTGATGTGTGATCTGTGCTTGTGTAATGTGTCTGATGTGTGCTCTGTTCTTGTGTGATGTGTCTGATGTGTGATCTGTGCTTGTGTAATGTGTCTGATGTGTGCTCTGTTCTTGTGTGATGTGTCTGATGTGTGTTCTGTCCTTGTGTGATGTGTCTGATGTGTGCTCTGTGCTTGGGTAATGTGTCTGATGTGTGCTAGGTGCTTGGGTGATGTGTCTGATGTGTGCTCTGTTCTTGTGTTATGTGTCTGATGTGTGTTCTGTGCTTGTGTGATGTGTCTGATGTGTGCTCTGCACTTGTGTGATGTGTCTGATGTGTGTTCTGTGCTTGTGTGATGTGTCTGATGTGTGCTCTGGGTTTGTGTGATGTGTCTGATGTGTGGTCTGTGCTTGTGTGATGTGTCTGATGTGTGCTCTGGACTTGTGTGATGTGTCTCATGTGTGCTCTGTTCTTGTGTGATGTGTCTGATGTGTGCTCTGTGCTTGTGTGATGTGTCTGATGTGTGCTCTGCACTTGTGTGATGTGTCTGATGTGTGTTCTGTGCTTGTGTGATGTGTCTGATGTGTGCTCTGTGTTTGTGTAATGTGTCTGATGTGTGCTCTGTTCTTGTGTGATGTGTCTGATGTGTGCTCTGGACTTGTGTGATGTGTCTCATGTGTGCTCTGTTCTTGTGTGATGTGTCTGATGTGTGCTCTGCACTTGTGTGATGTGTCTGATGTGTGTTCTGTGCTTGTGTGATGTGTCTGATGTGTGTTCTGTGCTTGTGTGATGTGTCTGATGTGTGCTCTGTGTTTGTGTGATGTGTCTGATGTGTGGTCTGTGCTTGTGTAATGTGTCTGATGTGTGCTTTGTACTTGTGTGATGTGTCTGATGTGTGCTCTGGACTTGTGTGATGTGTCTGATGTGTGCTCTATGCTTGTGTGATGTGTCTGATGTGTGCTTTGTGCTTTGTGATGTGTCTGATGTGTGCTCTGTGCTTGTGTGATGTGTCTGATGTGTGCTCTGTTCTTGTGTGATGTGTCTGATGTGTGCTCTGGACTTGTGTGATGTGTCTGATGTGTGCTACGTGCTTGGGTGATGTGTCTGATGTGTGCTCTGTGCTTGTGTAATGTGTCTGATGTGTGCTCTGTGTTTGTGTGATGTGTCTGATGTGTGCTCTGTGCTTGTGTGATGTGTCTGATGTGTGCTTTGTGCTTGGTGATGTGTCTGATGTGTGCTCTGTGCTTGTGTGATGTGTCTGATGTGTGCTCTGGACTTGTGTGATGTGTCTGATGTGTGCTCTATGCTAGGGTAATGTGTCTGATGTGTGCTATGTACTTGTGTGATTTGTCTGATGTGTGCTTTGTGTTTGTTTGATGTGTCTGATGTGTGCTCTGTGCTTGTGTGATGTGTCTGATGTGTGCTTTGTGTTTGTGTGATGTGTCTGATGTGTGCTCTGTGCTTGTGTGATGTGTCTGATGTGTGTTCTGTCCTTGTGTGATGTGTCTGATGTGTGTTCTGTGCTTGTGTGATGTGTCTGATGTGTGCTCTGTGCTTGTGTAATGTGTCTGATGTGTGCTAGGTGCTTGGGTGATGTGTCTGATGTGTGCTCTGTTCTTGTGTGATGTGTCTGATGTGTGTTCTGTGCTTGTGTGATGTGTCTGATGTGTGTTCTGTGCTTGTGTGATGTGTCTGATGTGTGCTCTGTGCTTGTGTAATGTGTCTGATGTGTGCTTTGTACTTGTGTGATGTGTCTGATGTGTGCTCGGTTCTTGTGTGATGTGTCTGATGTGTGCTCTGGACTTGTGTGATGTGTCTGATGTGTGCTCTGTTCTTGTGTGATGTGTCTGATGTGTGCTCTACACTTGTGTGATGTGTCTGATGTGTGTTCTGTGCTTGTGTGATGTGTCTGATGTGTGCTCTGTGTTTGTGTGATGTGTCTGATGTGTGGTCTGTGCTTGTGTAATGTGTCTGATGTGTGCTCTATGCTTGTGTGATGTGTCTGATGTGTGCTTTGTGCTTGGTGATGTGTCTGATGTGTGCTCTGTGCTTGTGTGATGTGTCTGATGTGTGCTCTGTTCTTGTGTGATGTGTCTGATGTGTGCTCTGGACTTGTGTGATGTGTCTGATGTGTGCTATGTGCTTGTGTGATGTGTCTGATGTGTGTTCTGTGCTTGTGTGATGTGTCTGATGTGTGCTCTGTGTTTGTGTGATGTGTCTGATGTGTGGTCTGTGCTTGGTGATGTGTCTGATGTGTGCTCTGTGCTTGTGTGATGTGTCTGATGTGTGCTCTGTTCTTGTGTGATGTGTCTGATGTGTGCTCTGGACTTGTGTGATGTGTCTGATGTGTGCTATGTGCTTGTGTGATGTGTCTGATGTGTGTTCTGTGCTTGTGTGATGTGTCTGAAGTGTGCTCTATGCTTGTGTGATGTGTCTGATGTGTGCTTTGTGCTTGGTGATGTGTCTGATGTGTGCTCTGTGCTTGTGTGATGTGTCTGATGTGTGCTCTGTTCTTGTGTGATATGTCTTATGTGTGCTATGTGCTTGGGTGATGTGTCTGATGTGTGCTATGCGCTTGTGTGATGTGTCTGATGTGTGTTCTGTGCTTGTGTGATGTGTCTGATGTGTCTTCTGTGCTTGTGTGATGTGTCTGATGTGTGCTCTGTGCTTGTGTGATGTGTCTGATGTGTACTCTGTGCTTGTGTGATGTGTCTGCTGTGTGCTCTGTGCTTGTGTGATGTGTCTGATGTGTGTTCTGCGCTTGTGTGATGTGTCTGATGTGTGCTCTGTGCTTGTGTGATGTGTCTGATGTGTGCTCTGTGCTTGTGTGATGTGTCTGATGTGTGCTCTGTGCTAGGGTAATGTGTCTGATGTGTGCTAGGTGCTTGGGTGATGTGTCTGATGTGTGCTCTGTTCTTGTGTGATGTGTCTGATGTGTGCTCTGTGCTAGGGTAATGTGTCTGATGTGTGCTAGGTGCTTGGGTGATGTGTCTGATGTGTGTTCTGTGCTTGTGTGATGTGTCTGATGTGTGCTCTGTCCTTGTGTGATGTGTCTGATGTGTGCTCTGTGCTAGGGTAATGTGTCTGATGTGTGCTAGGTGCTTGGGTGATGTGTCTGATGTGTGCTCTGTTCTTGTGTGATGTGTCTGATGTGTGCTCTGGACTTGTGTGATGTGTCTGATGTGTGCTCTGTTCTTGTGTGATGTGTCTGATGTGTGCTCTGCACTTGTGAGATGTGTATGATGTGTGTTCTGTGCTTGTGTGATGTGTCTGATGTGTGTTCTCTATTTGTGTGATGTGTCTGATGTGTGCTCTGTGTTTGTGTGATGTGTCTGATGTGTGCTTTATACTTGTGTGATGTGTCTGATGTGTGCTCTATGATTGTGTGATGTGTCTGATGTGTGCTTTGTGCTTGGTGATGTGTCTGATGTGTGCTCTGCGCTTGTGTGATGTGTCTGATGTGTGCTCTATGCTTGTGTGATGTGTCTGATGTGTGCTTTGTGCTTGGTGATGTGTCTGATGTGTGCTCTGCACTTGTGTGATGTGTCTGATGTGTGTTCTGTGCTTGTGTGATGTGTCTGATGTGTGTTCTCTGTGTGATGTGTCTGATGTGTGCTCTGTGCTTGTGTAATGTGTCTGATGTGTGCTTTATACTTGTGTGATGTGTCTGATGTGTGCTCTGTGCTTGTGTGATGTGTCTGATGTGTGCTCTGTTCTTGTGTGATGTGTCTGATGTGTGCTCTGTGCTTGTGTGATGTGTCTGATGTGTGCTTTGTGCTTGTGTGATATGTCTGATGTGTGATATGCGCTTGTGTGATGTGTCTGATGTGTGCTTTGTGCTTTTGTGATATGTCTGATGTGTGCTCTATGCTTGTGTGATGTGTCTGATGTGTGCTTTGTGCTTGTGTGATATGTCTGATGTGTGCTATGCGCTTGTGTGATGTGTCTGATGTGTGTTCTGTGCTTGTGTGATGTGTCTGATGTGTGCTCTGTGCTTGTGTGATGTGTCTGATGTGTGCTCTGTTCTTGTGTGATGTGTCTGATGTGTGCTATGTGCTTGTGTGATATGTCTGATGTGTGCTATGCGCTTGTGTGATGTGTCTGATGTGTGCTCTGTGTTTGTGTGATGTGTCTGATGTGTGCTTTGTACTTGTGTGATGTGTCTGATGTGTGCTTTGTGCTTGGTGATGTGTCCGATGTGTGCTCTGTTCTTGTGTGATGTGTCTGATGTGTGCTCTGGACTTGTGTGATGTGTCTGATGTGTGCTCTATGCTAGGGTAATGTGTCTGATGTGTGCTATGTACTTGTGTGATGTGTCTGATGTGTGCTCTGTTCTTGTGTGATGTGTCTGATGTGTGCTTTGTGTTTGTGTGATGTGTCTGATGTGTGATCTGTGCTTGTGTGATGTGTCTGATGTGTGCTCTGTGCTTGTGTGATGTGTCTGATGTGTGCTAGGTGCTTGGGTGATGTGTCTGATGTGTGCTCTGTTCTTGTGTGATGTGTCTGATGTGTGCTCTGGACTTGTGTGATGTCTCTGATGTGTGCTCTGTTCTTGTGTGATGTGTCTGATGTGTGCTCTGCACTTGTGTGATGTGTCTGATGTGTGTTCTGTGCTTGTGTGATGTGTCTGATGTGTGTTCTGTGCTTGTGTGATGTGTCTGATGTGTGCTCTGTGTTTGTGTGATGTGTCTGATGTGTGCTCTGTGCTTGTGTGATGTGTCTGATGTGTGTTATGTGCTTGTGTAATGTGTCTGATGTGTGCTTTGTACTTGTGTGATGTGTCTGATGTGTGCTCGATGCTTGTGTGATGTGTCTGATGTGTGCTCTGTACTTGTGTGATGTGTCTGATGTGTTCTCTGTGCTTGTGTGATGTGTCTGATGTGTGTTATGTGCTTGTGTAATGTGTCTGATGTGTGCTTTGTACTTGTGTGATGTGTCTGATGTGTGCTCGATGCTTGTGTGATGTGTCTGATGTGTGCTTTGTGCTTGGTGATGTGTCTGATGTGTGCTCTGTTCTTGTGTGATGTGTCTGATGTGTGCTCTATGCTAGGGTAATGTGTCTGATGTGTGCGTTGTACTTTTGTGATGTGTCTGATGTGTGCTCTATGCTTGTGTGATGTGTCTGATGTGTGCTCTGTGCTTGTGTGATGTGTCTGATGTGTGCTCTGTTCTTGTGTGATGTGTCAGATGTGTGCTCTGGACTTGTGTGATGTGTCTGATGTGTGCTCTGTGTTTGTGTGATGTGTCTGATGTATGCTCTATGCTAGGGTAATGTGTCTGATGTGTGCTATGTACTTGTGTGATGTGTCTGATGTGTGCTCTGTTCTTGTGTGATGTGTCTGATGTGTGCTTTGTGTTTGTGTGATGTGTCTGATGTGTGCTCTGTGCTTGTGTGATGTGTCTGATGTGTGGGCTGTGCTCGTATGATGTGTCTGATGTGTGTTCTGTGCTTGTGTGATGTGTCTGATGTGTGCTCTGTCCTTGTGTGATGTGTCTGATGTGTGCTCTGTGCTTGTGTGATGTGTCTGATGTGTGCTCTGTGCTAGGGTAATGTGTCTGATGTGTGCTAGGTGCTTGGGTGATGTGTCTGATGTGTGCTCTGTTCTTGTGTGATGTGTCTGATGTGTGCTCTGGACTTGTGTGATGTGTCTGATGTGTGCTCTGTTCTTGTGTGATGTGTCTGATGTGTGCTCTGCACTTGTGTGATGTGTCTGATGTGTGTTCTGTGCTTGTGTGATGTGTCTGATGTGTGTTCTGTGCTTGTGTGATGTGTCTGATGTGTGCTCTGTGATTGTGTAATGTGTCTGATGTGTGCTCTGTGATTGTGTAATGTGTCTGATGTGTGCTTTGTACTTGTGTGATGTGTCTGATGTGTGCTCTATGCTTGTGTGATGTGTCTGATGTGTGCTTTGTGCTTGGTGATGTGTCTGATGTGTGCTCTGTGCTTGTGTGAAGTGTCTGATGTGTGCTCTGGACTTGTGTGATGTGTCTGATGTGTGCTCTGTTCTTCTGTGATGTGTCTGATGTGTGCTTTGTGTTTGTGTGATGTGTCTGATGTGTGTTCTGTGCTTCTGTGAAGTGTCTGATGTGTGCTCTGTCCTTGTGTGATGTGTCTGATGTGTGCTCTGTGCTAGGGTAATGTGTCTGATGTGTGCTAGGTGCTTGGGTGATGTGTTTGATGTGTGCTCTGTTCTTGTGTGATGTGTCTGATGTGTGGCCTGTGCTAGTATGATGTGTCTGATGTGTGTTCTGTGCTTGTGTGATGTGTCTGATGTGTGCTCTGTCCTTTTGTGATGTGTCTGATGTGTGCTCTGTGCTTGTGTGATGTGTCTGATGTGTGCTCTGTGCTTGTGTGATGTGTCTGATGTGTGCTCTGTGCTTGTGTGATGTGTCTGATGTGTGCTCTGTCCTTGTGTGATGTGTCTGATATGTGCTCTGTGCTTGTGTGATGTGTCTGATGTGTGCTCTGGACTTGTGTGATGTGTCTGATGTGTGCTATGTACTTGTGTGATTTGTCTGATGTGTGCTCTGTTCTTGTGTGATGTGTCTGATGTGTGGGCTGTGCTCGTATGATGTGTCTGATGTGCGCTCTGTCCTTGTGTGATGTGTCTGATGTGTGCTCTGTGCTTGTGTTATGTGCCTGATGTGTGCACTGTGCTTGTGTGATGTGTCTGATGTGTGGTCTGTGCTTGTGTGATGTGTGCTATGTGCTTGTGTGATGTGTCTGGTGTGTGCTCTCTGCTTGTGTGATGTGTCTGATGTGTGCTCTGTGCTTGTGTAATGTGTATGATGTGTGCTCTGTGCTTGTGTAATGTGTCTGATGTGTGCTCTCTGCTTGTGTGATGTGTCTGATGTGCGCTCTGTGCTTGGGTAATGTGTCTGATGTGTGTTCTGTGCTTGTGTGATATGTCTGATGTGTGCAATGTGCTTGTGTGATGTGTCTGATGTGTGTTCTGTGCTTGTGTGATGTGTCTGATGTGTTCACTGTGCTTGGGTAATGTGTCTGATGTGTACTCTGTCCTTGTGTAATGTGTCTGATATGTGCTATGTGCTTGTGTGATGTGTCTGATGTGTGCTCTGTGCTTGTGTGATATGTCTGATGTGTTCACTGTGCTTGTGTGATGTGTCTGATGTGTGCTCTGTGCTTGTGTGATGTGTCTGATGTGTCTTCTGTGCTTGTGTGATGTGTCTGATGTGTGCTCTGTGCTTGTGTGATGTGTCTGATGTGTTCACTGTGCTTGTGTGATGTGTCTTATATGTGGGCTGTGCTTGTGTGATGTGTCTGATGTGTGCTTTGTGCTTGTGTGATGTGTCTGATGTGTCTTCTGTGCTTGTGTGATGTGTCTGATGTGTGCTCTGTGCTTGTGTGATGTGTCTGATGTGTACTCTGTGCTTGTGTGATGTGTCTGATGTGTGCTCTGTGCTTGGGTGATGTTTCTGATGTGTGTTCTGCGCTTGTGTGATGTGTCTGATGTGTGCTCTGTGCTTGTGTGATGTGTCTGATGTGTGCTCTGTGCTTGTGTGATGTGTCTGATGTGTGGGCTGTGCTCGTATGATGTGTCTGATGTGTGTTCTGTGCTTGTGTGATGTGTCTGATGTGTGCTCTGTTCTTGTGTGATGTGTCTGATGTGTGCTCTGGACTTGTGTGATGTGTCTGATGTGTGCTCTGTTCTTGTGTGATATGTCTGATGTGTGCTATGTCTGATGTGTGCTCTGCACTTGTGTGATGTGTCTGATGTGTGTTCTGTGCTTGTGTGATGTGTCTGATGTGTGTTCTGTGCTTGTGTGATGTGTCTGATGTGTGCTCTGTGTTTGTGTGATGTGTCTGATGTGTGCTCTGTGCTTGTGTAATGTGTCTGATGTGTGCTTTGTACTTGTGTGATGTGTCTGATGTGTGCTCTATGCTTGTGTGATGTGTCTGATGTGTGTTCTGTGCTTGTGTGATGTGTCTGATGTGTGTTCTGTGCTTGGTGATGTGTCTGATGTGTGTTCTGTGCTTGTGTGATGTGTCTGATGTGTGCTCTGTTCTTGTGTGATGTGTCTGATGTGTGCTCTGTTCTTGTGTGATGTGTCTGATGTGTGCTCTGCACTTGTGTGATGTGTCTGATGTGTGTTCTGTGCTTGTGTGATGTGTCTGATGTGTGTTCTGTGCTTGTGTGATGTGTCTGATATGTGCTCTGTGTTTGTGTGATGTGTCTGATGTGTGTTCTGTGCTTGTGTGATGTGTCTGATGTGTGTTCTGTGCTTGTGTGATGTGTCTGATGTGTGTTCTGTGCTTGTGTGATGTGTCTGATGTGTGCTCTGTGCTTGTGTGATGTGTCTGATGTGTGCTCTGTGTTTGTGTGATGTGTCTGATGTGTGCTCTGTGTTTGTGTGATGTGTCTGATGTGTGTTCTGTGCTTGTGTGATGTGTCTGATGTGTGTTCTGTGCTTGTGTGATGTGTCTGATGTGTGCTCTGTTCTTGTGTGATGTGTCTGATGTGTGCTCTGGACATGTGTGATGTGTCTGATGTGTGCTCTGCACTTGTGTGATGTGTCTGATGTGTGCTCTGCACTTGTGTGATGTGTCTGATGTGTGTTCTGTGCTTGTGTGATGTGTCTGATGTGTGTTCTGTGCTTGTGTGATGTGTCTGATGTGTGCTCTGTGTTTGTGTGATGTGTCTGATGTGTGTTCTGTGCTTGTGTGATGTGTCTGATGTGTGTTCTGTGCTTGTGTGATGTGTCTGATGTGTGTTCTGTGCTTGTGTGATGTGTCTGATGTGTGTTCTGTGCTTGTGTGATGTGTCTGATGTGTGCTCTGTGTTTGTGTGATGTGTCTGATGTGTGCTCTGTGTTTGTGTGATGTGTCTGATGTGTGTTCTGTGCTTGTGTGATGTGTCTGATGTGTGTTCTGTGCTTGTGTGATGTGTCTGATGTGTGCTCTGTTCTTGTGTGATGTGTCTGATGTGTGCTCTGGACTTGTGTGATGTGTCTGATGTGTGCTCTGTTCTTGTGTGATGTGTCTGATGTGTGCTCTGCACTTGTGTGATGTGTCTGATGTGTGTTCTGTGCTTGTGTGATGTGTCTGATGTGTGTTCTGTGCTTGTGTGATGTGTCTGATGTGTGCTCTGTGCTTGTGTAATGTGTCTGATGTGTGCTTTGTACTTGTGTGATGTGTCTGATGTGTGCTCTATGCTTGTGTGATGTGTCTGATGTGTGCTTTGTGCTTGGTGATGTGTCTGATGTGTGCTCTGTGCTTGTGTGATGTGTCTGATGTGTGCTCTGTTCTTGTGTGATATGTCTTATGTGTGCTATGTGCTTGGGTGATGTGTCTGATGTGTGCTATGCGCTTGTGTGATGTGTCTGATGTGTGTTCTGTGCTTGTGTGATGTGTCTGATGTGTCTTCTGTGCTTGTGTGATGTGTCTGATGTGTGCTCTGTGCTTGTGTGATGTGTCTGATGTGTACTCTGTGCTTGTGTGATGTGTCTGCTGTGTGCTCTGTGCTTGTGTGATGTGTCTGATGTGTGTTCTGCGCTTGTGTGATGTGTCTGATGTGTGCTCTGTGCTTGTGTGATGTGTCTGATGTGTGCTCTGTGCTTGTGTGATGTGTCTGATGTGTGGGCTGTGCTCGTATGATGTGTCTGATGTGTGTTCTGTGCTTGTGTGATGTGTCTGATGTGTGCTCTGTCCTTGTGTGATGTGTCTGATGTGTGCTCTGTGCTAGGGTAATGTGTCTGATGTGTGCTAGGTGCTTGGGTGATGTGTCTGATGTGTGCTCTGTTCTTGTGTGATGTGTCTGATGTGTGCTCTGGACTTGTGTGATGTGTCTGATGTGTGCTCTGTTCTTGTGTGATGTGTCTGATGTGTGCTCTGCACTTGTGAGATGTGTATGATGTGTGTTCTGTGCTTGTGTGATGTGTCTGATGTGTGTTCTCTATTTGTGTGATGTGTCTGATGTGTGCTCTGTGTTTGTGTGATGTGTCTGATGTGTGCTTTATACTTGTGTGATGTGTCTGATGTGTGCTCTATGATTGTGTGATGTGTCTGATGTGTGCTTTGTGCTTGGTGATGTGTCTGATGTGTGCTCTGTGCTTGTGTGATGTGTCTGATGTGTGCTCTATGCTTGTGTGATGTGTCTGATGTGTGTTCTGTGCTTGTGTGATGTGTCTGATGTGTGCTCTGTGCTTGTGTGATGTGTCTGATGTGTGCTTTGTGCTTGGTGATGTGTCTGATGTGTGCTCTGCACTTGTGTGATGTGTCTGATGTGTGTTCTGTGCTTGTGTGATGTGTCTGATGTGTGTTCTCTGTGTGATGTGTCTGATGTGTGCTCTGTGCTTGTGTAATGTGTCTGATGTGTGCTTTATACTTGTGTGATGTGTCTGATGTGTGCTCTGTGCTTGTGTGATGTGTCTGATGTGTGCTCTGTTCTTGTGTGATGTGTCTGATGTGTGCTCTGTGCTTGTGTGATGTGTCTGATGTGTGCTTTGTGCTTGTGTGATATGTCTGATGTGTGATATGCGCTTGTGTGATGTGTCTGATGTGTGCTTTGTGCTTTTGTGATATGTCTGATGTGTGCTCTATGCTTGTGTGATGTGTCTGATGTGTGCTTTGTGCTTGTGTGATATGTCTGATGTGTGCTATGCGCTTGTGTGATGTGTCTGATGTGTGTTCTGTGCTTGTGTGATGTGTCTGATGTGTGCTCTGTGCTTGTGTGATGTGTCTGATGTGTGCTCTGTTCTTGTGTGATGTGTCTGATGTGTGCTATGTGCTTGTGTGATATGTCTGATGTGTGCTATGCGCTTGTGTGATGTGTCTGATGTGTGCTCTGTGTTTGTGTGATGTGTCTGATGTGTGCTTTGTACTTGTGTGATGTGTCTGATGTGTGCTTTGTGCTTGGTGATGTGTCCGATGTGTGCTCTGTTCTTGTGTGATGTGTCTGATGTGTGCTCTGGACTTGTGTGATGTGTCTGATGTGTGCTCTATGCTAGGGTAATGTGTCTGATGTGTGCTATGTACTTGTGTGATGTGTCTGATGTGTGCTCTGTTCTTGTGTGATGTGTCTGATGTGTGCTTTGTGTTTGTGTGATGTGTCTGATGTGTGATCTGTGCTTGTGTGATGTGTCTGATGTGTGCTCTGTGCTTGTGTGATGTGTCTGATGTGTGCTAGGTGCTTGGGTGATGTGTCTGATGTGTGCTCTGTTCTTGTGTGATGTGTCTGATGTGTGCTCTGGACTTGTGTGATGTCTCTGATGTGTGCTCTGTTCTTGTGTGATGTGTCTGATGTGTGCTCTGCACTTGTGTGATGTGTCTGATGTGTGTTCTGTGCTTGTGTGATGTGTCTGATGTGTGTTCTGTGCTTGTGTGATGTGTCTGATGTGTGCTCTGTGTTTGTGTGATGTGTCTGATGTGTGCTCTGTGCTTGTGTGATGTGTCTGATGTGTGTTATGTGCTTGTGTAATGTGTCTGATGTGTGCTTTGTACTTGTGTGATGTGTCTGATGTGTGCTCGATGCTTGTGTGATGTGTCTGATGTGTGCTCTGTACTTGTGTGATGTGTCTGATGTGTTCTCTGTGCTTGTGTGATGTGTCTGATGTGTGTTATGTGCTTGTGTAATGTGTCTGATGTGTGCTTTGTACTTGTGTGATGTGTCTGATGTGTGCTCGATGCTTGTGTGATGTGTCTGATGTGTGCTTTGTGCTTGGTGATGTGTCTGATGTGTGCTCTGTTCTTGTGTGATGTGTCTGATGTGTGCTCTATGCTAGGGTAATGTGTCTGATGTGTGCGTTGTACTTGTGTGATGTGTCTGATGTGTGCTCTATGCTTGTGTGATGTGTCTGATGTGTGCTCTGTGCTTGTGTGATGTGTCTGATGTGTGCTCTGTTCTTGTGTGATGTGTCAGATGTGTGCTCTGGACTTGTGTGATGTGTCTGATGTGTGCTCTGTGTTTGTGTGATGTGTCTGATGTATGCTCTATGCTAGGGTAATGTGTCTGATGTGTGCTATGTACTTGTGTGATGTGTCTGATGTGTGCTCTGTTCTTGTGTGATGTGTCTGATGTGTGGTTTGTGTTTGTGTGATGTGTCTGATGTGTGCTCTGTGCTTGTGTGATGTGTCTGATGTGTGGGCTGTGCTCGTATGATGTGTCTGATGTGTGTTCTGTGCTTGTGTGATGTGTCTGATGTGTGCTCTGTCCTTGTGTGATGTGTCTGATGTGTGCTCTGTGCTTGTGTGATGTGTCTGATGTGTGCTCTGTGCTAGGGTAATGTGTCTGATGTGTGCTAGGTGCTTGGGTGATGTGTCTGATGTGTGCTCTGTTCTTGTGTGATGTGTCTGATGTGTGCTCTGGACTTGTGTGATGTGTCTGATGTGTGCTCTGTTCTTGTGTGATGTGTCTGATGTGTGCTCTGCACTTGTGTGATGTGTCTGATGTGTGTTCTGTGCTTGTGTGATGTGTCTGATGTGTGTTCTGTGCTTGTGTGATGTGTCTGATGTGTGCTCTGTGTTTGTGTGATGTGTCTGATGTGTGCTCTGTGCTTGTGTAATGTGTCTGATGTGTGCTTTGTACTTGTGTGATGTGTCTGATGTGTGCTCTATGCTTGTGTGATGTGTCTGATGTGTGCTTTGTGCTTGGTGATGTGTGTGATGTGTGCTCTGTTCTTGTGTGATGTGTCTGATGTGTGCTCTATGCTAGGGTAATGTGTCTGATGTGTGCTATGTACTTGTGTGATGTGTCTGATGTGTGCTCTGTTCTTGTGTGATGTGTCTGATGTGTGCATTGTGTTTGTGTGATGTGTCTGATGTGTGATCTGTGCTTGTGTAATGTGTCTGATGTGTGCTCTGTTCTTGTGTGATGTGTCTGATGTGTGTTCTGTCCTTGTGTGATGTGTCTGATGTGTGCTCTGTTCTTGTGTGATGTGTCTGATGTGTGTTCTGTCCTTGTGTGATGTGTCTGATGTGTGCTCTGTTCTTGTGTGATGTGTCTGATGTGTGTTCTGTGCTTGTGTGATGTGTCTGATGTGTGCTCTGCACTTGTGTGATGTGTCTGATGTGTGTTCTGTGCTTGTGTGATGTGTCTGATGTGTGCTCTGTGTTTGTGTGATGTGTCTGATGTGTGGTCTGTGCTTGTGTGATGTGTCTGATGTGTGCTCTGGACTTGTGTGATGTGTCTCATGTGTGTTCTGTTCTTGTGTGATGTGTCTGATGTGTGCTCTGTGCTTGTGTGATGTGTCTGATGTGTGCTCTGCACTTGTGTGATGTGTCTGATGTGTGTTCTGTGCTTGTGTGATGTGTCTGATGTGTGCTCTGTGTTTGTGTAATGTGTCTGATGTGTGCTCTGTTCTTGTGTGATGTGTCTGATGTGTGCTCTGGACTTGTGTGATGTGTCTCATGTGTGCTCTGTTCTTGTGTGATGTGTCTGATGTGTGCTCTGCACTTGTGTGATGTGTCTGATGTGTGTTCTGTGCTTGTGTGATGTGTCTGATGTGTGTTCTGTGCTTGTGTGATGTGTCTGATGTGTGCTCTGTGTTTGTGTGATGTGTCTGATGTGTGGTCTGTGCTTGTGTAATGTGTCTGATGTGTGCTTTGTACTTGTGTGATGTGTCTGATGTGTGCTCTGGACTTGTGTGATGTGTCTGATGTGTGCTCTATGCTTGTGTGATGTGTCTGATGTGTGCTTTGTGCTTTGTGATGTGTCTGATGTGTGCTCTGTGCTTGTGTGATGTGTCTGATGTGTGCTCTGTTCTTGTGTGATGTGTCTGATGTGTGCTCTGGACTTGTGTGATGTGTCTGATGTGTGCTACGTGCTTGGGTGATGTGTCTGATGTGTGCTCTGTGCTTGTGTAATGTGTCTGATGTGTGCTCTGTGTTTGTGTGATGTGTCTGATGTGTGCTCTGTGCTTGTGTAATGTGTCTGATGTGTGCTTTGTACTTGTGTGATGTGTCTGATGTGTGCTCTGTTCTTGTGTGATGTGTCTGATGTGTGCTTTGTGTTTGTGTGATGTGTCTGATGTGTGCTCTGTGCTTGTGTGATGTGTCTGATGTGTGGGCTGTGCTCGTGTGATGTGTCTGATGTGTGTTCTGTGCTTGTGTGATGTGTCTGATGTGTGCTCTGTCCTTGTGTGATGTGTCTGATGTGTGCTCTGTGCTAGGGTAATGTGTCTGATGTGTGCTCTGTGCTTGTGTGATGTGTCTGATGTGTGCTCTGTCCTTGTGTGATGTGTCTGATGTGTGCTCTGTGCTTGTGTGATGTGTCTGATGTGTGCTCTGGACTTGTGTGATGTGTCTGATGTGTGGGCTGTGCTCGTATGATGTGTCTGATGTGTGTTCTGTGCTTGTGTGATGTGTCTGATGTGTGCTCTGTCCTTGTGTGATGTGTCTGATGTGTGCTCTGTGCTTGTGTGATGTGTCTGATGTGTGCTCTGTTCTTGTGTGATGTGTCTGATGTGTGCTCTGGGCTTGTGTGATGTGTCTGATGTGTGCTCTATGCTTGTGTGATGTGTCTGATGTGTGCTTTGTGCTTGGTGATGTGTCTGATGTGTGCTCTGTGCTTGTGTGATGTGTCTGATGTGTGCTCTGTTCTTGTGTGATGTGTCTGATGTGTGCTCTGGACTTGTGTGATGTGTCTGATGTGTGCTCTGTTCTTGTGTGATGTGTCTGATGTCTGCTTTGTGTTTGTGTGATGTGTCTGATGTGTGCTCTGTGCTTGTGTGATGTGCCTGATGTGTGCTCTGTGCTTGTGTGATGTGTCTGGTGTGAGCTCTGTGCTTGTGTGATGTGTCTGATGTGTTCTCTGTGCTTGTGTGATGTGTCTGATGTGCGCTCTGTGCTTGTGTGATGTGTCTGATGTGTGCTTTGTGTTTGTGTGATGTGTCTGATGTGTGCTCTGTTCTTGTGTGATGTGTCTGATGTGTGCTTTGTGTTTGTGTGATGTGTCTGATGTGTGCTCTGTGCTTGTGTGATGTGTCTGATGTGTGCTCTGTGCTTGTGTGATGTGTCTGATGTGTGCTCTGTGCTAGGGTAATGTGTCTGATGTGTGCTAGGTGCTTGGGTGATGTGTCTGATGTGTGCTCTGTTCTTGTGTGATGTGTCTGATGTGTGCTCTGTTCTTGTGTGATGTGTCTGATGTGTGTTCTTTGCTTGTGTGATGTGTTTGATGTGTGTTCTGTGCTTGTGTGATGTGTCTGATGTGTGCTCTGTGTTTGTGTGATGTGTCTGATGTGTGCTCTGTGATTGTGTAATGTGTCTGATGTGTGCTTTGTACTTGTGTGATGTGTCTGATGTGTGCTCTATGCTTGTGTGATGTGTCTGATATGTGCTTTGTGCTTGGTGATGTGTCTGATGTGTGCTCTGTGCTTGTGTGAAGTGTCTGATGTGTGCTCTGTTCTTGTGTGATGTGTCTGATGTGTGCTCTGGACTTGTGTGATGTGTCTGATGTGTGCTCTGTTCTTGTGTGATGTGTCTGATGTGTGCTTTGTGTTTGTGTGATGTGTCTGATGTGTGTTCTGTGCTTGTGTGATGTGTCTGATGTGTGCTCTGTCCTTGTGTGATGTGTCTGATGTGTGCTCTGTGCTAGGGTGATGTGTCTGATGTGTGGGCTGTGCTTGTGTGATGTGTCTGATGTGTGCTCTGTGCTTGTGTGATGTGTCTGATGTGTGCTTTGTCCTTGTGTGATGTGTCTGATGTGTGCTCTGTGCTTGTGTGATGTGTCTGATGTGTGCTCTGGACTTGTGTGATGTGTCTGATGTGTACTATGTACTTGTGTGATGTGTCTGATGTGTGCTCTGTTGTTGTGTGATGTGTCTGATGTGTGGGCTGTGCTCGTATGATGTGTCTGATATGCGCTCTGTCCTTGTGTGATGTGTCTGATGTGTGCTCTGTGCTTGTGTGATGTGTCTGATGTGTGCTCTGTCCTTGTGTGATGTGTCTGATGTGTGCTCTGTGCTTGTGTGATGTGTCTGATGTGTGTTCTGGACTTGTGTGATGTGTCTGATGTGTGCTCTATGCTTGTGTGATGTGTCTGATGTGTGCTTTGTGCTTGGTGATGTGTCTGATGTGTGCTTTGTGCTTGGTGATGTGTCTGATGTGTGCTTTGTGCTTGGTGATGTGTCTGATGTGTGCTTTGTGCTTGGTGATGTGTCTGATGTGTGCTCTGTTCTTGTGTGATGTGTCTGATGTGTGCTATGGACTTGTGTGATGTGTCTGATGTGTGCTCTGTTCTTGTGTGATGTGTCCGGTGTGTGCTCTGTGTTTGTTTGATGTGTCTGATGTGTGCTCTGTGCTTGTGTGATGTGTCTGATGTGTGCTCTGTGCTTGTGTGATGTGTCTGGTGTGTGCTCTGTGCTTGTGTGATGTGTCTGATGTGTTCTCTGTGCTTGTGTGATGTGTCTGATGTGCGCTCTGTGCTTGTGTGATATGTCTGATGTGTGCTCTGTGCTTGTGTGATGTGTCTTACGTGCGCACTGTGCTTGTGTGATGTGTCTGATGTGTGCTCTGTGCTTGTGAGATGTGTCTGATGTGTGCTCTGTTCTTGTGTGATGTGTCTGATGTGTGCTATGGACTTGTGTGATGTGTCTGATGTGTTCTCTGTGCTTGTGTGATGTGTCTGATGTGCGCTCTGTGCTTGTGTGATATGTCTGATGTGTGCTCTGTGCTTGTGTGATGTGTCTTACGTGCGCACTGTGCTTGTGTGATGTGTCTGATGTGTGCTCTGTGCTTGTGTGATGTGTCTGATGTGTGCTCTGTTCTTGTGTGATGTGTCTGATGTGTGCTATGGACTTGTGTGATGTGTCTGATGTGTGCTCTGTTCTTGTGTGATGTGTCCGGTGTGTGCTCTGTGTTTGTTTGATGTGTCTTATGTGTGCTCTGTGCTTGTGTGATGTGTCTGATGTGTGCTCTGTGCTTGTGTGATGTGTCTGGTGTGTGCTCTGTGCTTGTGTGATGTGTCTGATGTGTTCTCTGTGCTTGTGTGATATGTCTGATGTGTGCTCTGTGCTTGTGTGATGTGTCTTACGTGCGCACTGAGCTTGTGTGATGTGTCTGATGTGTGCTCTGTGCTTGTGAGATGTGTCTTACGTGCGCACTGCGCTTGTGTGATATGTCTGATGTGTGCTATGTGCTTCTGTGATGTGTCTGATGTGTGCTCAGTGCTTGTGTGATGTGTCTGATGTATGCTCTGTGCTTGTGTGATATGTCTGATGTGTTCACTGTGCTTGTGTGATGTGTCTGATGTGTGCTCTGTGCTTGTGTGATGTGTCTGATGTGTGCTCTGTACTTGTGTGATATGTCTGATGTGTCTTCTGTGCTTGTGTGATGTGTCTGATGTGTGCTCTGTGCTTGTGTGATGTGTCTGATGTGTTCACTGTGCTTGTGTGATGTGTCTTATATGTGGGCTGTGCTTGTGTGATGTGTCTGATGTGTGCTCTGTGCTTGTGTGATGTGTCTGATGTGTGCTCTGTGCTTGTATGATGTGTCTGATGTGTACTCTGTGCTTGTGTGATGTGTCTGATGTGTGCTCTGTGCTTCGGTGATGTGTCTGATGTGTGCTCTATGCTTGTGTGATGTGTCTGATGTGTGTTCTGCGCTTGTGTGATGTGTCTGATGTGTGGGCTGTGCTCGTATGATGTGTCTGATGTGTGTTCTGTGCTTGTGTGATGTGTCTGATGTGTGCTTTGTGTTTGTGTGATGTGTCTGATGTGTGCTCTGTTCTTGTGTGATGTGTCTGATGTGTGCTTTGTGTTTGTGTGATGTGTCTGATGTGTGCTCTGTGCTTGTGTGATGTGTCTGATGTGTGCTCTGTGCTTGTGTGATGTGTCTGATGTGTGCTCTGTGCTTGTGTGATGTGTCTGATGTGTGCTCTGTGCTAGGGTAATGTGTCTGATGTGTGCTAGGTGCTTGGGTGATGTGTCTGATGTGTGCTCTGTTCTTGTGTGATGTGTCTGATGTGTGTTCTTTGCTTGTGTGATGTGTCTGATGTGTGTTCTGTGCTTGTGTGATGTGTCTGATGTGTGCTCTGTGTTTGTGTGATGTGTCTGATGTGTGCTCTGTGATTGTGTAATGTGTCTGATGTGTGCTTTGTACTTGTGTGATGTGTCTGATGTGTGCTCTATGCTTGTGTGATGTGTCTGATGTGTGCTTTGTGCTTGGTGATGTGTCTGATGTGTGCTCTGTGCTTGTGTGAAGTGTCTGATGTGTGCTCTGTTCTTGTGTGATGTGTCTGATGTGTGCTCTGGACTTGTGTGATGTGTCTGATGTGTGCTCTGTTCTTGTGTGATGTGTCTGATGTGTGCTCTGTGCTAGGGTGATGTGTCTGATGTGTGGGCTGTGCTTGTGTGATGTGTCTGATGTGTGCTCTGTGCTTGTGTGATGTGTCTGATGTGTGCTTTGTCCTTGTGTGATGTGTCTGATGTGTGCTCTGTGCTTGTGTGATGTGTCTGATGTGTGCTCTGGACTTGTCTGATGTGTCTGATGTGTGCTATGTACTTGTGTGATGTGTCTGATGTGTGCTCTGTTCTTGTGTGATGTGTCTGATGTGTGGGCTGTGCTCGTATGATGTGTCTGATATGCGCTCTGTCCTTGTGTGATGTGTCTGATGTGTGCTCTGTGCTTGTGTGATGTGTCTGATGTGTGCTCTGTCCTTGTGTGATGTGTCTGATGTGTGCTCTGTGCTTGTGTGATGTGTCTGATGTGTGTTCTGGACTTGTGTGATGTGTCTGATGTGTGCTCTATGCTTGTGTGATGTGTCTGATGTGTGCTTTGTGCTTGGTGATGTGTCTGATGTGTGCTTTGTGCTTGGTGATGTGTCTGATGTGTGCTTTGTGCTTGGTGATGTGTCTGATGTGTGCTCTGTTCTTGTGTGATGTGTCTGATGTGTGCTATGGACTTGTGTGATGTGTCTGATGTGTGCTCTGTTCTTGTGTGATGTGTCCGGTGTGTGCTCTGTGTTTGTTTGATGTGTCTTATGTGTGCTCTGTGCTTGTGTGATGTGTCTGATGTGTGCTCTGTGCTTGTGTGATGTGTCTGGTGTGTGCTCTGTGCTTGTGTGATGTGTCTGATGTGTTCTCTGTGCTTGTGTGATGTGTCTGATGTGCGCTCTGTGCTTGTGTGATATGTCTGATGTGTGCTCTGTGCTTGTGTGATGTGTCTTACGTGCGCACTGTGCTTGTGTGATGTGTCTGATGTGTGCTCTGTGCTTGTGAGATGTGTCTGATGTGTGCTCTGTTCTTGTGTGATGTGTCTGATGTGTGCTATGGACTTGTGTGATGTGTCTGATGTGTTCTCTGTGCTTGTGTGATGTGTCTGATGTGCGCTCTGTGCTTGTGTGATATGTCTGATGTGTGCTCTGTGCTTGTGTGATGTGTCTGATGTGTGCTCTGTTCTTGTGTGATGTGTCTGATGTGTGCTATGGACTTGTGTGATGTGTCTGATGTGTGCTCTGTTCTTGTGTGATGTGTCCGGTGTGTGCTCTGTGTTTGTTTGATGTGTCTTATGTGTGCTCTGTGCTTGTGTGATGTGTCTGATGTGTGCTCTGTGCTTGTGTGATGTGTCTGGTGTGTGCTCTGTGCTTGTGTGATGTGTCTGATGTGTTCTCTGTGCTTGTGTGATATGTCTGATGTGTGCTCTGTGCTTGTGTGATGTGTCTTACGTGCGCACTGCGCTTGTGTGATGTGTCTGATGTGTGCTCTGTGCTTGTGTGATGTGTCTTACGTGCGCACTGTGCTTGTGTGATGTGTCTGATGTGTGTTCTGTGCTTGTGTGATGCGTCTGATGTGTGTTCTGTGCTTGTGTGATGTGTCTGATGTGTGCACTGTGCTTGTGTTATGTGCCTGATGTGTGCTCTGTGCTTGTGTGATGTGTCTGATGTGTGCACTGTGCTTGTGTGATGTGTCTGATGTGTGGTCTGTGCTTGTGTGATGTGTGCTATGTGCTTGTGTGATGTGTCTGGTGTGTGCTCTCTGCTTGTGTGATGTGTCTGATGTGTGCTCTGTGCTTGTGTAATGTGTATGATGTGTGCTCTGTGCTTGTGTAATGTGTCTGATGTGTGCTATGTGCTTCTGTGATGTGTCTGATGTGTGCTCAGTGCTTGTGTGATGTGTCTGATGTGTTCACTGTGCTTGTGTGATGTGTCTGATGTGTGCTCTGTGCTTGTGTGATAAGTCTGATGTGTTCACTGTGCTTGTGTGATGTGTCTGATGTGTGCTCTGTGCTTGTGTGATGTGTCTGATGTGTGTTCTGTGCTTGTGTGATGCGTCTGATGTGTGTTCTGTGCTTGTGTGATGTGTCTGATGTGTGCACTGTGCTTGTGTTATGTGCCTGATGTGTGCTCTGTGCTTGTGTGATGTGTCTGATGTGTGCACTGTGCTTGTGTGATGTGTCTGATGTGTGGTCTGTGCTTGTGTGATGTGTGCTATGTGCTTGTGTGATGTGTCTGGTGTGTGCTCTCTGCTTGTGTGATGTGTCTGATGTGTGCACTGTGCTTGTGTTATGTGCCTGATGTGTGCTCTGTGCTTGTGTGATGTGTCTGATGTGTGCATTGTGCTTGTGTGATGTGTCTGATGTGTGGTCTGTGCTTGTGTGATGTGTGCT